>NC_135232.1:987095038-987720038 GCF_051348905.1 Ranitomeya variabilis
TGGGGGATTTTTTATACATTATGGGTTGGAACCCTATCTGTGCACTGGTTTACCTTCAGGAGTGCCGTTCTTGTTTTCAAGCATGCGCAGAAATTCAGACACACAAATGAAGTTGAAATTGTGAGTAGTGATGAACAAACCCATGGATATTTGGGTTCACCGAATATACAATAAATATGTTGGTTCGGTCCAGCCTTAACCTCGAGCTTGACCCCGGACCCAAAACTAATAGAAGTCAATGGAAACCTGAACTTTCGTGCTGTAAAATGACTGTAAAATGATCATAGTCTGGGTTATGGGGCTATAAAAGAAAACTTAGTGGTGGGTAAGTGCAGGACAATGGCTCTTCAAACGTGGATAAGGAAATTACTTAAATGGGTTCTGTCACCAAAGCAATCATGGTACAATAGGGCATGGGGCAGAGTACCCCATACAGTAGCAGCTTACAAGTCTCACCCACAGAGCCAAACTTTTATCTTCAGTAGTATACAGTAGAGCAGCTGCAGATAAAAAGATTGTAATTTGATTCTGGATACATCTGGTGGTCCGCCGCAAGGCCTGCTACTGCCAGTCCCAGTCCTTTTGCCTTTGGACTCCTTCCCAATGCTGTTGCCTAAGGGTCATGGGTGCCCAAAGTGTTTCCCTTGAAAAAAATATTGTTCAAAGCAGGCAGTCACCTCTGAGTACTTTAGTTAGGGGTAATGGAATTGTACTCCATTACTATTTTCCTATTTGTTCGACTTGGAGCAATGATTAAGAGGGAGTCCGGTGGAACACAAAGTGAAGGAAGTAGAGGCACTCGCAGCCATGCAATCTCAAACTGACTACAGGTAATGCTGCAGGTAATGGAGAAAAATGGTTCTATTCCAGAAAGGCAGTTTGAGAAACCTGTACCACATCCAAGGAAGGCAGCAGTCAAGCAAATTACCCACTTCTCAAATGAGTCAGCAGTTGTTATTGCCAGACAAAGTAATTTATGACAATTTAGAGGTGTTGTAATTGGAAATAATAGTTACATCCTTTAATGAGAATAAAGGTAGAGTCAAATTATTTTTAAGGCAAACTACTCGCACATACATGGCTGCAGAGTACACAGATGCTTTTAGCCACAGTACCCCAACAGAAGCTAATAGCAAATTTCACCCACAGACCATGTTTCCACATTTTCCCCACAGAAGCGGATAACCACCGGGTGTTAGCTGATTATTACAGCGGACATCCGGCACTATGTGCCAGGAGTGGTCACGGACCGATCCCACCAAATTAACCCCCGGAATGCTGTGATCACGTTTGATGTTTCCGGCAGCATAGGGAAGCATTGCGCAGGGAGGGGGCTCCCTGCGTGCTTCCCTGAGACCCTCGGAACAATGCGATGTGATTGTGTTGTTCCAAGCGTCTCCTCTGTCCTCCTCCCTGCAGGCCCCAGATCCAAGATGGCCAAGGGGGGCCTTCCGGGTCCTGCAGGGAGGTGGCTTGCAAGCACCTGCTGAGAGCAGGCGCGGCAAGCCTGCAGCACTGCCTGTCAAATCGCTGATCTGACACAGTGCTGTGCAAAGTGTCAGATCAGTGATCTGACACTATACAGCGATGTCCCACCCTGGGACAAAGGTAAAAAAAAAAAATTTCAAATGTATAAAAAAAAAAAATCCAAAATAAAGAAAAAAAATATTGTTCCAATAAATACATTTTTCATGTAAATAATAAAAAGAACATTAAAAGTACAAATATTTAGTATCGCCGCATCCGTAACGACCCGACCTATAAAACTGTCTCACTAGTTAACCCCTTCAGTGAACACTGTCAAAAAAAGCGAGGCAAAAAACAATGCTTTATCAACATACCACCGAACAAAAAGTGCAATAACACGCAATAAAAAAAAGGATATAAATAATCATAGTATCGCTGAAAACGTCATCTTGTCCCGCAAAAACGAGCTGCCATACAGCGTCATCAGTAGTGTTGAGCATTCCGATACCGCAAGTATCGGGTATCGGCCGATACTTGCGGGTATCGGAATTCCGATACCGAGATCCGATACTTTTGTGGTATCGGGTATCGGTATCGAAACAACATTAATGTAATAATGTGTAAAAGAGAGAATTAAAATAAAAAATATTGCTCTCCGACGCAGCCTGGACCTCACCGAGGGAACCGGCAGCGTTGTTTGCTTAAAATTTGCGCGTTTACTTCCTTACGTGAAGTCCCGGCTGGTGATTGGTCGCGTGCCGCCCATGTGGCCGCGACGCGACCAATCACAGCAAGCCGTGACGTAATTTCAGGTCCTTCAGGATTTTAAAATTACGTCACGGCTTGCTGTGATTGGTCGCATCGCGGCCACATGGGCGACGCGACCAATCACAAGCCGGGACGTCACGGGAGGCAGGACACGCGCGCGACCAATCACAAGCCAGAACGTAATTTTAAAATCCTGAAGGACCTGAAATTACGTCACGGCTTGCTGTGATTGGTCGCGTCGCGGCCACATGGGCAGCACGCGACCAATCACAAGCCGGGACTTCACGTAAGGAAGTAAACGCGCAAATTTTAAGCAAAGAACGCTCCCGGTTCCCTCGGTGAGGTGCAGGCTGCGTCGGAGAGGTGAGTATAGCAATATTTTTTATTTTAATTCTTTCTTTTACACATTAATATGGATCCCAGGGCCTGAAGGAGAGTTTCCTCTCCTTCAGACCCTGGGAACCATCAGGGATACCGTCCGATACTTGAGTCCCATTGACTTGTATTGGTATCGGGTATCGGTATCGGATTGGATCCGATACTTTGCCGGTATCGGCTGATACTTTCCGATACCGATACTTTCAAGTATCGGACGGTATCGCTCAACACTAGTCATCAGCAAAAAAATAAAAAAGGTACAGCCCTCAGAATAAAGCGAGGCAAAAATAATTATTTTTTCTATAAAATAGTTTTTATTGCATAAAAGCACCAAAACATGAAAAATTATATAAATGAGGTATCACTGTAATCGTACTGACCTGAAGAATAAAACTGCTTTATCAATTTTACCAAACGTGGAACGATATAAACACCCCCCAAAAGAAATTCATGAATTGCTGGTTTTTGTTCATTCTGTCTAACAAAAATCAGAATAAAAAGCGATTAAAAAATGTCATGTGCCCAAATATGGTACCACTAAAAACATCAACTCGTTCCGCAAAAAACAAGACCTCACGTGACTCTGTGGACCAAAATATGGAAAAATTATAGCTCTCAAAATTTGGTAAGGCAAAAACTATTTTTTGCAATAAAAAGTTTTAGTGTGTGACAGCTGCCAAACATAAAAACCCGCTATAAATAGTAAATCAAACCCCCCTTTATCACCGCCTTAGTTATGGAAAAATAATAAAATTAAACAAATGTATTTATTTCTATTTTCCAATTAGAGTTAGGGTTAGGGCTAAAGTTAGGGTTGGGGCTACAGTTATGGTTAGGGCTAAAGTTAGGGTTAGAGTTGGAGCTAAAGTTAGGGTTAGGGTTGGGGCTAAAGTTAGGGTTAGGGTTTGGATGATATTTATGGTTGGGATTAGGGTTGGGATTATGGATAGGGGTGTGTCAGGGTTAAATGTGTGGTTAGGGTTATGGTTGGGATTAGGGTTAGGGCTGTGTTGGGAGTTAGGGTTGAGATTAGGATTAAGGGTGTGTTGGGGTTAGGGGTGTGGTTAGAGTTGGGATTAGGGTTAGGGGCATGTTCAGGCTAGGGGTGTGGTTATGGTTAGGGCTGGGATTAGGGTTAGGGGTGTGTTGGGGTTAGGCACATCAGGGGCTCTCCAAATACGACATGGCATCCGATCTCAATCCAGCCAATTCTGCGTTGAAAAAGTAAAACAGTGCTCCTTCCCTTCCAAGCTCTCCCGTAAGCCCAAAGAGGGGTTTACCCACATATGGGGTATCAGCATACCCAGGACAAATTAGACAACTTTTGGGGTCCAATTTTTCTTGTTACCCTTGGGAAAATAAAAATTTGGGGGCTAAAAAATCATTTTTATGGGGAAAAAATATTTTTTATTTTCACGGCTCTGCGTTATAAACTTTAGTGAAACATATGGGGGCTCAAAGTTCTCACAACACATCTAGATAAGTTCCTTGGGGGGGTCTAGTTTCCAATATTGGGTCACTTGTGGGGGGTTTCTACTGTTTAGGTACATCAGGTGCTCTGAAAACGCAACATGACGCCCGCAGACCATTCCATCTAAGTCTGCATTCTAAACGGCGCTCCTTCTCTTCTGAGCTCTGCCAGGCACGCAAACGGTGGTTCCCCCCACATATGGTTTATCAGCGTATTCAGGACAAATTGGACAACAACTTTTGGGGTCCAATTTCTCCTGTTACCCTTGGGAAAATACAAAACTGGGGGATAAATATAATTTTTGATGAAAAAAAGAGATTTGTTATTTTCACGGCTTTGCGTTATAAACTGTAGTGAAACACTTGGGTGTTCAACGTTCTCACAGCATGTCTAGATAAGTTCCTTAGGGGTCTACTTTCCAAAATGGTGTCAGTTGTCGGGGTTTCCACTGTTTAGGCACATCAGGGGCTCTCCAAACGCGACATGGCGTCCTATCTCAATTCCAGTCAATTTTGCATTGAAAAGTCAAACGGAGCTCCTTCCCTTCTGAGCTCTGCTATGCACCCAAACAGTTGTTTACCCCCACATATGGGATATCTGCGCACTCAGGACAAATTATACAACAACTTTTGGGGTCCAATTTCTTCTGTTGCCCTTAGTAAAATCAAAAATTGGGGCGAAAAGGTCATTTTTGTGAAAAAATATGATTATTTATTTTATGGCTCTACATTATAAACTTCTGTGAAGCACTTGGTGGGTCAAAGTGCTCACCACACATCTAGATAAGTTCCTTAGGGGGTCTACTTTCCAAAATGGTGTCACTTGTTCGGGATTTCTACTGTTTAGGCACATCAGGGGCTCTCCAAACGCGACATGGTGTCCGATCTCAATTCCAGCCAATTTTGCATTGGAAAGTCAAACGGCGCTCCTTCCCTTCTGAGCTCTGCCATGCACCCAAACAGTTTTTTACCCCCACATATGTTGTATCTGCGTACTCAGGACACATTGTTCAACTTTTGGGGTCCAATTTCTCCTGTTACCCTTCGTAAAATAAAACAAATTGGATCTGAAGTAAATTTTTTGTGAAAAAAAAGTAAAATGTTAATTTTTTTTAAACATTCCAAAAATTCCTGTGAAACACCTGAAGGGTTAATAAACTTCTTGAATGTGATTTTCAGCACCTTGAGGGGTGCAGTTTCTAGAATGGTGTCACTTTTTGCTATTTTCTATCATCTAGTCCCGTCAAAGTGACTTCAAATGTGATGTGGTCCCTAAAAAAATGATGTTGTAAAAATGAGAAATTGCTGGTCATTATTTTACCCTTATAACTCCCTAACAAAGAAAATGTGGGTTCCAAAATTGTGCTGATGTAAAGTAGACATGTGGGAAATTTTACTTATTAAGTATTTTGTGTGACATATCTCCGTTATTTAAGGGCATGAAAATTCAAAGTTGAAAAATTGCAAAATTATCAAAATTGTCATAAAATTTCCGCTTTTTTCACAAATAAACGCAAGTAATATCAAGGAAATTTTACCACTAACATGAAGTACAATAGGTCACGAGAAAACATTGTCAGAATCACTGGGATCCATGCAAGGGTTCTAGAGTTATAAAAGGACAGAATTGTAAAAATTGGCACTGTCATTAATATGCAAACCACTCTTGGGGGTTAAGGGGTTAAAGCAAAAGATGCTTCAGGAAAACGCTGTTGTTTTTTTCTGAATTGTTTCTGCACTGTCTTTTTGGTTGTTTTTGCAGTGACTTAGTTGTTTGTCCTTTTTTACTATACACATAAACTAGTCAGCAGCTGCCAAATGGAAAATGCCTGAAGTATAGTCAGGTGACTTTAATTAGCCATGTAACAGCTTTCAAAGTTGTGAAAAGATACTTAATAAGCCTGAATGTATGCACTGGGAGACGTGTTACATTGCAGTACATACTGTATGAAAATTCTTTTTTAGTATTTATTAAGTGCTTTTTCAGATGGATTTTATTTATCTACTAATTCTTTGGCAGTAGAAATCTCAATCAGCCAGCCTCACAATGCACCAAGTCTATCATGGTGCTTCACGCTGTTTCATAAACCTGGCACATTTCTAGACTATTTACTCTACTGGTGTTATGATTAGTGTTGAGCGATACCTTCCGATATCGGAAAGTATCGGTATCGGAAAGTATCGGCCGATACCGTCAAAGTATCGGATCTAATCCGATACCGATACCCGATCCCAATGCAAGTCAATGGGACGAAAATATCGGAATTAAAATAAACCCTTTCTTTCCTTGTAGGTTAATTCTACATGAAGAAAAACAACTAAGAATAATGTAGGATGTATTGGGGGAGGTGGCGGAGACATTAAAGGCACAGAGGTTTAGCCCAAACAAATAGAATAGCAGGTTTTTTTGTTTTTTTTATGACGTTCGGCGTTAGAAAGATTTTGACTATTGTTTTTTTCTTATTTTGTCAGATATTGATGTTTCACTACTTCCACGTCCTTCACCTTCTTTTTTACTTCTCCCACACTTTCTTCTTCATTATCCTCATCATCAGCTTCTTTGACATCAACTATCTTCACCTTATTCATCTTCTTCTTCTTCTACCTATAATTTTTTTTTTACATTGTTCATATTCTTTTTATTTAACTATTATCTTTTTCATATTCAACTTCTTCATCATATTCTTATTTGTGACAGGCATTCCCGTAGTTGTTATCTATAAAAGTTTGAAGATTACACCTTCCGTTCTGCCTGTCACAAAAGAGGTACATTTGTCCGCGTTCAGTTTGGCCTGCAGCATCAGGCTTTATCCAGGGGCACCACGAGGAGGAACGGACTCACCCCCATACACTGCTTAGTCTTCTTCTGCTTATAATTTAGATAATATCTTTTGCTCTTATATTTAGTCTTATGCTTAATGTTCTTCTGCTCTTTGTTCTGCAGCCTCTTGTTCTTCTGCTTCTCGGTCTTCCAGGTTGTCGTCGTTGTCTCCAGGGTCGTCGTCTCCGGGGTCGTCATCATCGGGGTCGTCGTCATCGGGGTTGTCTTCAGGGTCATCGTCTCCAGGGTCGTCGTCATCTCGGTGGTTGTTGTCTCTGGTGTCGTCATCATCTTAGGGGTGGTCTTCCGGGTCATCGTCTTTAGGGTCTTGAACTTGGAAATGTAGCAGAAGGTACAAGAAGGCTGAGAAAATGCCGAGAAACAGCTGATGGAACTGGAACTCGGATGGCTACCCGAAGGTCCAAGAGCCAATGGAACTACCGTGGACCAGCTGACGTTACTGGAACCCGGTTACTAAGCAGGAGGTACCCGTGCCTGAAAGCACTACCAAGGACCACCTGACGTTGGTGGAACTCGGATACCCAGAGGGAGGCACCTAAGCCAAAGGCTCTGCCCGGAACCAGCTGACGGTACTGGAACCAGGATGGGGAGCAGAAGGTACAAGAGCAAAAGACACTGCCGAGAACCAGCTGACGGTACTGGAACCCGGATGGGTAGCCGAAGGTCCAAGAGCCAATGGAACTACCGAGGACCAGCTGACGTTACTGGAACCCGGTTACTAAGCAGGAGGTACCCGTGCCTGAAAGCACTACCAAGGACCACCTGACGTTGGTGGAACTCGGATACCCAGAGGGAGGCACCTAAGCCAAAGGCTCTGCCCGGAACCAGCTGACGGTACTGGAACCAGGATGGGGACCTATTCAAGCTTGTCTTCCTAGAGCCCCAACTGGCGGTGTTAGAGCCCAGGGTCAGCAGAAGGAGGAGCAGGGGGAGGGGAGTGTAGGCCGAAGCCTGCACTGGCGGCAGCTTTGGGTCTGTTGTGTCTGCGTGGCGGTCGCAGGACACGTTGCCGGCTACACAGCAGGGGAACAGCTGGCGGTGCTGAACCCCACTGACACATTGGCGAGGTGTTTGGCTCTGTGCAGCCAGCACTTCCGGACAGCAACTAGCGGTGTTGGAGCCCGGGCTCTGCAGGTGGAGCAGAGTGTAGGCCGAAGCCTAGTTGAACCGATTTCAAAGGTAACCTTTAACCCCCCCTCAGGGGTTACAAACTAGAAGAGCCACAGCTTATGCAGCAGTAGTGCTGCACAAGTCAAAGGTTGCTCTTTTAATTTTTCTCCTTGCACACGCTGAATGAAACACGTATAACATTTAGCCCTTTATACAGTCAAACTGTGTTGGAGGCATGAGTTCCCTTCGTAATGAGACTCAGCACAGCTGACAAAAATGCCACCTTGGTGCTTTGTGCGGCCTCCTGAGCTTCGTTATTTGTTGCACAGGAGTCTGCGCTGTCGTGTTATCCCTTGGCCTTGCGCTGTTAGCGCTGCCCGTCCTCTGACAACATTTGATGTCGGCCGGTGTGGTTCGCGATGACCATGAATCCCAGCCCCGCAGTGTCTTAACATTGTTAAAACACTGCGGGGATGGGATTCATGGCCTGGTGCAGTACATATGTTCGCCTCTCGCTTGGGTTCTTACACCTGCTTCAGACTATGCGGCGTCAGCTGATCCCTTATCGCATGCCATGGCCATGAAGCCGCACAGTCCGAAGAAGGCGGAAGGAGATGAGGGATAGGCGAAGAAATGCACCGTTCATGCCCGTCAATCACACCCTCGCAGTCCAAATAAATAAGACACCGAGGGGCGTTGTGTGGGGCAAGGCGGCCGCAGAGACGCAGCCAGCCAAACAATGATGCCAGAAGACAGGCAGCGCTACCAAGGAGCTTGTTGCGTGTCAATACAAAGGAAAATCACACCTGAGGGACGTTTTAATGGTCTCAGAGGACTCATTTTAGACGTGTTCAGTTCCCCATGGGCAAGGAGAATAAGTTTCCGAGCCACCTTGCACACATGCAGCATTACTGCTGTACAAGGTGGCTGTAAAACATAGAAACACCTGGGGGAGGGGGGACAGGTTCCCTTCAATTTCAGTTCTTGTGTCTGCGTGGCTGTCGCAGGACACGTTGCCGGCTACACAGCAGGGGAACAGCTGGCGGTGCTGGACCCCACTGACACATTGGCTGGTGTTTTTCTCTGTGCAGCTAGCACATCTGGGCCCCAACTGGCGGTGTGAGAGCCCAGGGTCAGCAGGAGGAGGAGGAGCAGGAGGAGGAGCAGGGGGAGGGGAGTGTAGGCCGAAGCCTGCACTGGCGGCAGCTTTGGGTCTGTTGTGTCTGCGTGGCAGTCGCAGGACACGTTGCCGGCTACACAGCAGGGGAACAGCTGGCGGTGCTGAACCCCACTGACACATTGGCGAGGTGTTTGGCTCTGTGCAGCCAGCTCTTCCGGACAGCAATTAGTGGTGTTGGAGCCCGGGCTCTGCAGGTGGAGCAGAGTGTAGGCCGAAGCCTAATTGAACCGATTTTAAAAGTAACCTTTAACCCCCCCTCAGGGGTTACAAACTAGAAGAGCCACAGCTTATGCAGCAGTAGTGCTGCACAAGTCAAAGGTTGCTCTTTTCATTTTTCTTCTTGCACACGCTGAATGGAACACGTATAACATTTAGCCCTTTATACAGTCAACAGTGTTGGAGGCGTGAGTTCCCTTCGTAATGAGACGCAGCACAGCTGACAAAAATGCCACCTTGGTGCTTTGCGCGGCCTCCTGAGCTTCGTTATTTGTTGCACAGGAGTCTGCGCTGTCGTGTTATCCCTTGGCCTTGCGCTGTTAGCGCTGCCCGTCCTCTGACAACATTTGATGTCGGCCGGTGCGGTTCGCGATGACCATGAATCCCAGCCCCGCAGTGTCTTAACATTGTTAAAACCCTGCGGGGCTGGGATTCATGGCCTGGCGCAGTACATATGTTCGCCTCTCGCTTGGGTTCTTACACCTGCTTCAGACTATGCGGCGTCAGCTGATCCCTTATCGCATGCCACGGCCATGAAGCCGCACAGTCCGAAGAAGGCGGAAGGAGATGAGGGATAGGCGAAGAAATGCACCGTTCATGCCCGTCAATCACACCCTCGCAGTCCAAATAAATAAGACACCGAGGGGCGTTGTGTCGGGCAGGGCGGCCGCAGAGGCGCAGCCAGCCAAACAATGATGTCAGAAGAAGGGCTGTGCTACCAAGGGGGTCGTTGCGTGTCATTACAAAGGAAAGTCACACCTCAGGGACGTTTTAATGGTCTCAGGGGACACATTGTAGACGTGTTCTGTTGCACGGGTGCAAGGAGAATAAGTTTATGAGCCACCTTGCACACATGCAGCATTACCGCTGTACAAGGTGGCTGTGAAACATACAAACGCCTGGGGGGACAAGTTCCCTTCAATTTCAGTTCTTGTGTCTGCGTGGCTGTTGCAGGACACGATGCTGGCTACACAGCAGGGGAACAGCTGGCGGTGCTGAACCCCACTGACACATTGGCTGGTGTTTTTCTCTGTGCAGCTAGCAGTACCGGGCACCAACTGGCGGTGTTTGAGCCCAGGGTCAGCAGGAGGAGAGGGAGCAGAGTGTAGGCCGAAGCCTGCACTGGCGGCAGCTTTGGGTCTGTTGTGCCTGCGTGGCTGTTGCAGGACACGTTGCCGGCTGCACAGCAGGGGAACAGCTGGCGTTGCTGAACCCCACTGACACTTTGGCTGGTGTTTTTCTCTGTGCAGCTAGCAGTACCGGGCACCAACTGGCGGTGTTAGAGCCCAGGCTCTGCGGGGGGAGCAGAGTGTAGGCCGAAGCATAATTGAACCAATTTTAAAGGTAACCTTTAACCCCCCCTCAGGTGTTACAAACTAGAAGAGCCACGCCTTATGCAGCAGTAGTGCTGCACAAGTCAAAGGTTGCTCTTTTAATTTTTCTCCTTGCACACGCTGTAATGGACACGTATAACATTTAGGCCCTTACACAGTCAAACTGATTTTGAGGCGTGAGTTCCCTTCGTAAAGAGACGCAGTACAGCTGGCAAAAATGCCACCTTGGTGCTTGGCGCGGCCTCCTGAGCATCGTTATTTGTTGCACAGGAGTCTGCGCTGTCGTGTTATCCCTTGGCCTTGCGCTGTTAGCGCTGCCCATCCTCTGACATCATGTAATGTCGGCCGTTGCGGTTTGCGATGACCATGAATCCCAGCCCCGCAGTGTCTTAACATTGTTAAAACACTGCGGGGCTGGGATTCATGGCCTGGCGCAGTACATATGTTCGCCTCTCGCTTGGGTTCTTACACCCGCTTCAGACTATGCGGTGTCAGCTGATCCCTTATCGCATGCCACGGCCATGAAGCCGCACAGTCCGAAGAAGGCGGAAGGAGATGAGGGACAGGCGAAGAAATGCACCGTTCATGCCCATCAATCACACCCTCGCAGTCCAAATAAATAAGACACCGAAGGGCGTTGTGTGGGGCAAGGCGGCCGCAGAGGTGCAGGCAGCCAAACAATGATGCCAGAAGACGGGCAGCGCTACCAAGGAGCTTGTTGCGTGTCAATACAAAGGAAAATCACACCTGAGGGACGTTTTAATGGTCACAGAGGACACATTTTAGACATGTTCAGTTCCACATGTGCGAGGAGAATACGTTTCTGAGCCACCTTGCACACATGCAGCATTACTGTCGTACAAGGTGGCTGTAAAACGTAGAAACACCTGGGGGAGGGGGGACAGGTTTCCTTCAATTTCAGTTCTTGTGTCTGCGTGGCTGTTGCAGGACACGTTGCTGGCTGCACAGCAGGGGAACAGCTGGCGGTGCTGAACCCCACTGACACATTGGCTGGTGTTTTTCTCTGTGCAGCTAGCATTACCGGGCCCCAACTGGCGGTGTTAGAGCCCAGGGTCAGCAGGAGGAGAGGGAGCAGAGTGTAGGCCGAAGCCTGCACTGGAGCAAGTTGAAAGGGAACCTTTAACCCCCCCCCAGGTGTTTGTAGCTGAAAGAGCCATCTTGTACAGCACTAATGCTGGTAAAGGTAAACTTAGCTCTTTTAATTATGGTCCTTGCACATGCTGAACCTAACACTTATGAAAAGTGTCCCCTCCTACCGTGATATCGTCCGGTTGGTGGAACTTTCCTTTGTGATGTGACGCAGCACAGCCGTCATTCTTACCCCCTTGGCGCCGTGCGCCGCCTCCTCAGCGTTGTTTGAATCAGTCCCGGAGCCTGCGCTGTTAGGTTAGCCCTTGGCCATGCACACATTTTGCGCTGCCCGTCTTCTGACATCATTTGGTGTCAGGCTGGCTGAGCCTGTGCGGCCGCGCTGGACGAGATCCCGCCTCGCAGTGTCATCTAATGTAATCCCAACGCGGGCCTAGGGTTCCGTGGCCATGCGCAGTGCATATCCTCACCTCTCACTCCCCTCCCTACGGCTTATTCAGACTGTGCGGTGTCACGGCCGTGGCATGCTATTAGGGATCAGCTGACACCGCACAGTCTGAAGAAGCCGTAGGGAGATGAGTGAGAGGTGCAGGTTTAGATATGCACTGCGCATGTCCATGGATCTCAGGCCCCCAGTGGGATTAAATCAGAAGACACTACGAGGCGGGATCTCGTCCAGCGCGGCCGCACAGGCTCAGCCAGCCTGACACCAAATGATGTCAGAATACGGGCAGCGCTAAATGTGTGCATGGCCAAGGGCTAACCTAACAGCGCAGGCTCCGGGACTGATTCAAACAACGCTGAGGAGGCGGCGCACGGCGCCAAGGGGGTAAGAATGATGGCTGTGCTGCGTCACATCACAAAGGAAAGTTCCACCAACCGTACGGTATCACGGTAGGAGGGGACACTTTTCATAAGTGTTAGGTTCAGCATGTGCAAGGAGCACCACGAAAAGAGGCACTTTTTCCCTTTGCATCATTACTGCTGCACAAGGTGGCTCCTTCAGTAACAAACGCCTGGGGGGGGGGGGGACAGGTTCCCTTAAATTTAACTTGTTGTGCCTGCGTGGCGGTCGCAGTACACGTTGCCGTATACACAGCAGGGGAACAGCTGGCAGTGCTGAACCCCACTAACACATTGGCGAGGTGTTTGGCTCTGTGCGTACAGCACTTCTGGACGGCAACTAGCGGTGTTGGAGCCCAGGGACAGGAGGGGGAGGTGGTGGAGGAGATAGGAGGTATTGCCACACACACAGCAGGGGAACAGCTGACGTTACTGAACCCCAATAACAGAGGAGGGACTGTTGGGACTGTGCGTACAGCACTTCTGGACGGCAACTAGCGGTGTTGGAGCCCAGGGACAGGAGGGGGAGGTGGAGGAGATAGGAGGGATTGCCACACACACAGCAGGGGAACAGCTGACGTTACTGAACCCCAATAACAGAGGAGGGACTGTTAGGACTGTGCGTACAGCACTACCAGGCAACAACTAGCGGTGTTGGAGCCCAGGGACAGGAGGAGGAGGAGGTGGAGGAGATAGGAGGGATTGCCACACACACAGCAGGGGAACAGCTGACGTTACTGAACCCCAATAACAGAGGAGGGACTGTTGGGACTGTGCGTACAGCACTACCGGGCAACAACTAGCGGTGTTGGAGCCCAGGGACAGGAGGGGGAGGTGGAGGAGATAGGAGGGATTGCCACACACACAGTCTGTCACCATCTGACGGAACCGTTGCCTCCTGCTGACTGGAGCCATCTGTGATGGTGTTGACTTTTGTGGCGGGCACAGAAAAGTGTGCCACAGTTGGGCCATACTGCTCTTGCCTTGGGCAGAGGCACTGCTTCTGCTCCCTCTTTGTGCAGAGCCTCCACCACTGCCTGGACGCACTGAGCTGCTTTGTAATGCACTAGCAGCACTTCTCTCACGTGGAATGGAGAAGATGATGGAATTCACCAGTGTGTCTTGGTACTCCCGCATTTTTCGCTCCCGGTTCAACGGTGTGATGAGGCTTTCTACGTTGTCCCGGTAGCGAGGATCGAGGAGGGTGAACACCCAATATTCAGACATGTTGAGAATGTGGGCGATGCGGCGGTCGTTTCTCAGGCACTGCAGCATGTAATCCACCATGTGCTGCAGACTGCCAACTGCCCAAGAAACGCTGTCCCCTGCTGGAGGCGTGATCTCTGCCCGCTCATCATCACCCCACCCTCGCTGTACACACTGAGTACTGGACAATTCTGTAACTCCCTCCTCTGGACGGATGTCTTCCTCCTCCATTGACTCCTCCTCATCCTCCTCACAAACTGTCCCCTGCCTACGCGTTTGTGAGGAACCACGTGGCGCTGACTGTCCAGAAGATGATGGAAATGGTGAATCCTCATCCTCCACCTCTTCCACAACATCATCCATTAGCGCTTGCAGTGATTTTTCAAGCAGGCAGATAAGTGTTATGACCCCAATGGCGAGGGTCTCAGAGATATCAGCAAGTCTGCGAAGTACAAAAATCCAGCTCATAGGGCAGTGGTAACTGGGTTGACCATATATCTACTCCTAACGCCAACACTAGAAGTAGCCAGGGAACATGCCTACGTTGGTCGCTAGATGTCTCGCGCCAGCCGGAGGCCTAACTACCCCTAGAAGAGGAAAACAAAGACCTCTCTTGCCTCCAGAGAATAGACCCCAAAAGTAGGATACAAGCCCCCCACAAATAATAACGGTGAGGTAAGAGGAAATGACAAACACAGAGATGAACTAGGTTTAGCAAAGAGAGGCCCGCTTACTAATAGCAGAATGTAGTAAGATAACTTATATGGTCAACAAAAACCCTAACAAAATTCCACACTGGAGATTCAAGAACCCCCGAACCGTCTAACGGCCGGGGGGAGAACTCCAGCCTCCCTAGAGCTTCCAGCAAGGAAAGGATACAGATAATGAACAAGCTGGACAAAAATGCAAACAAAAACAAATAGCAAAAAGCAAGAAAGCGGACTTAGCTTAATCACGCAGGAACCAGGATCAGTAGACAAGAGCACTACAGATTAGCTCTGATATCAACGTTGCCAGGCATTGAACTGAAGGTCCAGGGAGCTTATATAGCAACACCCCTGACCTAACGACCCAGGTGAGCATACAAGGGATGATAGACATACCCAGAGTAAAATCACTAGTAGCCACTAGAGGGAGCCAAAAGGTAAATTCACAACAGTACCCCCCCCTTAGTGAGGGGTCACCGAACCCTCACCAAGACCACCAGGGCGATCAGGATGAGCGGCGTGAAAGGCACGAACTAAATCGGCCGCATGCACATCAGAGGCGACCACCCAGGAATTATCCTCCTGACCATAGCCCTTCCACTTGACCAGGTACTGAAGCCTCCGCCTGGAGAGACGAGAATCTAAGATCTTCTCCACCACGTACTCCAACTCGCCCTCAACCAACACCGGAGCAGGAGGCTCAGCAGAAGGAACCACAGGCACAACGTACCGCCGCAACAAGGACCTATGAAATACGTTGTGAATGGCAAACGACACCGGAAGATCCAGGCGAAAGGACACAGGATTAAGGATCTCCAATATCCTGTAAGGACCAATGAATCGAGGCTTAAATTTGGGAGAGGAGACCTTCATAGGAACAAATCGAGAAGACAGCCATACCAAATCCCCAACACGAAGTCGGGGACCCACACCGCGGCGGCGGTTGGCAAAACGCTGAGCCTTCTCCTGTGACAACTTCAAGTTGTCCACCACATGATTCCAGATCCGCTGCAACCTATCCACCACAGAATCCACTCCAGGACAGTCAGAAGGCTCCACATGTCCCGAGGAAAAACGAGGATGGAAACCGGAGTTGCAGAAAAATGGCGAAACCAAGGTGGCAGAACTAGCCCGATTATTAAGGGCAAATTCAGCCAACGGCAAGAAGGTCACCCAATCATCCTGATCAGAAGAGACAAAACACCTCAAATACGCCTCCAGAGTCTGATTAGTTCGTTCCGTTTGTCCGTTAGTCTGTGGATGAAAAGCGGAGGAAAACGACAAATCAATGCCCATCCTACCACAAAAGGATCGCCAGAACCTGGAAACAAACTGGGATCCTCTGTCCGACACAATATTCTCAGGAATGCCGTGCAAACGAACCACGTTCTGGAAGAACACAGGAACCAGATCAGAAGAGGAAGGCAGCTTAGGCAAAGGAACCAGATGGACCATCTTGGAGAAACGATCACATATCACCCAGATGACAGACATGCCCTTAGACACCGGAAGATCCGAAATGAAATCCATAGAGATGTGTGTCCAAGGTCTCTTCGGGACAGGCAAGGGCAAGAGCAACCCGCTGGCACGAGAACAGCAAGGCTTAGCTCGAGCACAAGTACCACAGGACTGAACAAATGACCGCACATCCCTTGACAAGGAAGGCCACCAAAAGGACCTGGCCACCAGATCTCTGGTGCCAAAAATTCCCGGGTGCCCTGCCAACACTGAGGAATGAACCTCGGAAATGACTCTGCTGGTCCATTTAGCAGGCACAAACAATCTGTCAGGTGGACAAGAGTCAGGCCTACCAGCCTGAAATCTCTGCAACACACGTCGCAGATCTGGAGAAATAGCTGACAAGATAACTCCTTCCTTAAGAATACCCTCAGGTTCAGCGACTCCAGGAGCATCAGGCACAAAGCTCCTAGACAGAGCATCGGCCTTCACATTTTTAGAACCTGGTAAATACGAGACCACAAAGTCAAAACGGGAGAAAAACAATGACTAGCGGGCCTGTCTAGGATTCAGGCGTTTAGCAGACTCGAGATACATCAAATTTTTGTGATCAGTCAAGACCACCACACGATGCTTAGCACCCTCGAGCCAATGACGCCACTCCTCAAATGCCCACTTCATGGCCAATAACTCCCGATTGCCCACATCATAATTTCGCTCTGCCGGCGAAAACTTCCTAGAGAAAAAGGCACAAGGTCTCATAGTAGAGCAACCAGGGCCTCTCTGCGACAAAACGGCCCCTGCCCCAATCTCCGAAGCATCCACCTCAACCTGAAAGGGAAGTGAGACGTCAGGCTGGCACAAAACAGGCGCCGAAGTAAACCGGCGTTTCAACTCCTGGAAAGCCTGCACGGCAGCAGGAGCCCAGTTAGCTACATCAGAGCCTTTCTTGGTCATATCCGTCAGCGGTTTAACAACGCTAGAGAAATTTGCGATAAAACGACGGTAGAAGTTAGCAAAACCCAAGAACTTCTGAAGACTCTTAACTGACGAGGGTTGAGTCCAATCATGAATAGCTCGGACCTTGACTGGATCCATCTCCACAGCAGAAGGGGAAAAAATGAACCCCAAAAAGGGAACCTTCTGTACACCAAAGAGACACTTTGAGCCTTTTACAAACAAAGAATTTTCACGCAGAATCTCAAAAACCATCCTGACCTGCTCCACATGCGAGTCCCAATCATCAGAAAAAAACAGAATATCATCCAGATAAACAATCAAAAATTTATCCAGATACTTCCGGAAAATGTCATGCATGAAGGACTGAAAAACTGAAGGTGCATTAGAGAGCCCAAATGGCATCACCAAGTACTCAAAATGACCTTCGGGCGTATTGAATGCGGTTTTCCATTCATCGCCCTGCCTAATGCGCACAAGGTTGTACGCACCACGAAGGTCTATCTTGGTGAACCACTTGGCACCTTTAATCCGGGCAAACAAATCTGACAACAGCGGCAAAGGATACTGAAATTTGACAGTGATCTTATTTAAAAGCCGATAGTCAATACAAGCCCTCAAAGATCCGTCCTTTTTGGCCACAAAAAAGAATCCCGCACCAAGAGGGGAAGAAGAAGGACGGATATGCCCCTTCTCAAGAGACTCCTTGATATATGAACGCATCGCGTTATGTTCAGGTACCGACAGATTAAACAGTCTCCCCTTAGGAAACTTACTGCCAGGAATCAAATCTATTGCACAGTCACATTCCCTATGAGGAGGCAGTGCACTGGACTTAGACTCGCTGAAGACATCCTGATAATCAGACAAATACGCCGGAACTTCCGAAGGCGTAGAAGATGCAATAGACAAGGGCAGGGAATCTCCGTGAATTCCATGGCAGCCCCAGCTTGACACTGACATAGCCTTCCAGTCCAAGACTGGATTATGGGTCTGTAACCATGGCAAACCCAAAACAACCAAATCATGCATTTTATGTAGAACAAGAAAACGTATTACCTCCCGATGTTCGGGAGTCATGCACATGGTAACCTGTGTCCAAAACTGCGGTTTATTTTTTGCCAATGGCGTAGAGTCAATACCCCTAAGAGGGATAGGATTTTCCAATGGCTCAAGCACAAATCCGCAGCGCTTGGCAAATGACAGATCCATAAGGCTCAGGGCAGCACCTGAGTCCACAAACGCCATGACAGGATACGATGACAGTGAGCAAATCAAAGTTACAGATAGAATAAATTTAGGTTGCAAATTACCAATGGCGACCGGACTAACAACCTTAGTAAGACGTTTAGAGCATGCTGAGATAACATGTGTAGAATCACCACAGTAGTAACACAAGCCATTCTGGCGTCTATGAATTTTCCGCTCATTTCTAGTCAGGATTCTATCACATTGCATTAAATCAGGTGCCTGTTCAGACAACACCATGAGAGGATTTGCGGTTTTGCGCTCCCGCAACCGCCGGTCGATTTGAATAGCCAGGGCCATAGAATCATTCAGACCTGTGGGAATGGGAAAACCCACCATCACATTCTTAATGGCTTCAGAAAGGCCATTTCTAAAATTTGCAGCCAATGCACACTCGTTCCACTGGGTCAGCATGGACCATTTCCGAAATTTTTGGCAATACACTTCGGCCTCGTCCTGGCCCTGAGACATCGCCAGCAAGGCTTTTTCTGCCTGAATCTCAAGATTGGGTTCCTCATAAAGCAAACCGAGCGCCAGAAAAAGCGCATCAATGTCAGCCAATGCCGGATCTCCTGGCGCCAGCGAGAAGGCCCAATCCTGAGGGTCGCCCCGTAAAAAAGAAATAACAATTTTAACTTGCTGAGCGGAGTCTCCAGATGAACAGGGTCTCAGGGACAAAAACAATTTACAATTATTCCTGAAATTTCTAAATTTAAATCGGTCTCCGGAAAATGGTTCAGGAATCGGTATCTTAGGTTCTGACATAGGATTTCTGATAACATAATCTTGTATGCCCTGCACACGAGCAGCAAGCTGGTCCACACTTGTAATCAAGGTCTGGACATTCATGTCTGCAGCAAACACAAGCCACTCAGAGTTAAAGGGGAAAAGAAAAAAAAAATGAGAGAGAGAAAAAAAAAACTCAGAACTTTCTTTCTTATAATCCCGCTTCTGCAATGCATTTAACATTTAATACGGGCCTGGCAAACTGTTATGACCCCAATGGCGAGGGTCTCAGAGATATCAGCAAGTCTGCGAAGTACAAAAATCCAGCTCATAGGGCAGTGGTAACTGGGTTGACCATATATCTACTCCTAACGCCAACACTAGAAGTAGCCGGGGAACATGCCTACGTTGGTCGCTAGATGTCTCGCGCCAGCCGGAGGACTAACTACCCCTAGAAGAGGAAAACAAAGACCTCTCTTGCCTCCAGAGAATAGACCCCAAAAGTAGGATACAAGCCCCCCACAAATAATAACGGTGAGGTAAGAGGAAATGACAAACACAGAGATGAACTAGGTTTAGCAAAGAGAGGCCCGCTTACTAATAGCAGAATGTAGTAAGATAACTTATATGGTCAACAAAAACCCTAACAAAATTCCACACTGGAGATTCGAGAACCCCCGAACCGTCTAATGGCCGGGGGGAGAACTCCAGCCTCCCTAGAGCTTCCAGCAAGGAAAGGATACAGATAATGAACAAGCTGGACAAAAATGCAAACAAAAACAAATAGCAAAAAGCAAGAAAGCGGACTTAGCTTAATCACGCAGGAACCAGGATCAGTAGACAAGAGCACTACAGATTAGCTCTGATATCAATGTTGCCAGGCATTGAACTGAAGGTCCAGGGAGCTTATATAGCAACACCCCTAACCTAACGACCCAGGTGAGCATACAAGGGATGATAGACATACCCAGAGTAAAATCACTAGTAGCCACTAGAGGGAGCCAAAAGGTAAATTCACAACAGATAAGGGGGACAGTCATGCTGACTAGTGCATCATCTGCACTCGCCATCCGCGTGGAATAATCGAAGGGACGCAAAACCTGGCAGACGTCATTCATAGTGGCCCACTCTGTGGTTGTGAAGTCTGAACGGCGCTGAGTGCGACTTCTTTGCGCCTGATGCAGCTGGTACTCCATTACAGCTTGCTGCTGCTCACACAACCGCTCCAACATATGTAACGTGGAATTCCACCTGGTAGGTAGGTCACATATGATGCGATGTTCCGGCAGGCGGTGTCGGCGCTGCAGAGCCGCAATGCGCGCTTTTGCCGTGCTGGAACGCCGCAAGTGAGCACACTCTAGGCGGACCTTGTGCAGCAGTGCATCAAGATCCGGATAGTCCCTCAAAAAACTCTGCACGACCAAATTGAGCACATGTGCCAGACAAGGGATGTGAGTGAGGTTGCCGAGGCCCAGAGCTGCCACCAGATTTTGGCCATTATCACACACTACCATGCCTGGCTGGAGATTCGATGGCACAAACCACACATCGCTCTCCTGCTTGATGGCATTCCAGAGCTCCTGCGCTGTGTGGCTTCGATTCCCCAAAGAAATTAATTTCAAGACGGCCTGTTGACGTTTGGCCACGGCTGTGCTCATGTCGGTCGTAACAGGTAAACGTTCATCACGGGTCCATGTGGAGGTGGACTGTGACGGCTCCTGCAGCGATGATTCTGAGGAACTGGTGTAAGAGGAGGAGTCAATGCGTACAGAATGGATTGCTGCAATCCTTGGAGTGGGCAGGACACGTCCTGCGCCACTCGCACAGTCTGTACCCGGCTCAACGACATTAACCCAATGGGCAGTGAGGGAAAGGTATCGCCCCTGTCCATGTTGACTGGTCCACGCATCGGTGGTGAGGTGGACCTTGCTACTGACGGCGTTCAGTAGCGCGTGTTTTATGTGTCCCTCCACATGCTTGTGCAGGGCAGGGACGGCTTGCCTGCTGAAATAAAAGCGGCTGGGCACATTGTACTGTGGGAATGCCAATGACATCAAGTCACGGAAGCTGTCAGTCTCCACCAGCCTGAATGACAGCATTTCCAGTGACAGAAGTTTGGCAATGCCTGCAGTCAGAGCCTGTGCTCGTGGGTGGTTTGCCGAGAAAGGCCGCCTTTTCTCCCATGCCTGTACTACCGATGGCTGTACACTGGGCTGGGAGTGTGTGGATGACTGGGAAAGTGGTGCTGCGGGTGGAATTACAGCGGGTCTCTGGACAACAGGGCCAGAGGTTCTTCCACGGCGATCCTGGGAGGAAGCCAAACCAGCTGCGTGTGAGCTGGAGGAAGAGGCAACACGAGCTGAAGAGGTGGTAGCTGCCGCTGTTGGTTGGCCTAGCTCTTCAGTGTGTTTTTCTAACAACGCCGCGTGCCTGTTGCGCACATGTTTCCACATGTTGGAGGTATTGAGGCAGCTGACATTTCGACCTCTTTTGACTTTCTGATGACACACCTTGCATTTGACATAGCAAATGTCATCTGCAACTGTGTCAAAAAAGGCCCAGGCACTGCAAGTCTTGGGAGCGCCCTTTTTGGCTTTTGGAAGAGACATGCTCCTAACGGGTGCCAAAGCGGAGGCTGCAGGATCCGCAGTCTTCCCCCTCCCTCTCCCTCTTTGGGCCGTACGGGGAATCTCTTCCTCAGAGCTGCTCCCACCACCTTCCTGTCCCTCACGCCAAGATGGGTCAAGGACCTCATCATCTACACTACCCTCTGCCCCCAACTGCTCCTCCTGGGTAGTCTCAGCAGCAGAGCACGCACCAGTAAGTGGCACCTGAGTGTCATCATCAGCGGATGCGGCCTGCGATGTGGTGACCGGAGGCACTGGCCCACCCGCCTCTTCAGACTCAGAGAGAAAAAGCTGTTGGGCATCACTGCACCCTGCCTCTTCTTCCATTTCTCCAATGCTGCTTGGCTGGCCCCCTGTTTCCGAGCCAAGAGATTCAGAGAACAGAAGTAGAGACGGCTCCTGTCCTGGGCTCTCTGTCTGCCTGGGCAATTTGGCAGGTGGTGAAGAGACAGATGGCTGCTCTCCAGTGCTCTGTGTCTGAGAGGATGTGGCACTAATTGAAGTTGATGCATTAGCTGCCATCCATCCGACAACGGCTTCAATTTGGTCTTCACGCAGCAGCGGTGTACGGCGCTCTGCGACAAAGCTACGCATGAATGACTGTTCCCTGGTGAAAGTGGGTGCTGATGAGTCACCGGTGCCCGCAGCAGGCACAGAATCCCCATGTCCCCTCCCTGCTCCGCGCCCACGCCCACGTGCCTTACTCACTGCCTTCTTCATCTTGGTTGACTGATAAAGATAAGCAGAAAAGTACTAACGGCTTTGTGTGCTTATTCCTGAACAACTCCTAACAGGTATAAGAAACACTAATTTTCTAAAGTGTGGACTAGACTTTAATATGAGCTAATGTGGCCTACACAAATGTAAAGTGGTGTCACTGGTGTGTTTGGTGAACTTTATTATTTTTTTATTTTTTGGGGGCTGAACTGACAACAGAGAGAGCTGCAGTCACACGGAGACCGTGCAGACAGCCGTAAACGGCGCTGCAAGGCCCAAAAACCCTCCTCTACGTTATCCTATGTAGTGTTTTTCCACAAATTAGCTGGAGACGGGTGGAAAGACACTAATAGGATTTTTTTGAAAAAATTAGCAGCAGACTACACTACTTAAAAGAAAAGGAAAATTGATTTTACGGTATGACGCAGTGAAGAACCCTGGGCTGGAGACAACCAGGCTATGGCTGCTCACAGACTACAGGGCGAGCTGCAGTCACACGGAGACCGTGCAGACAGCCGTAAACGGCGCTGCAAGGCCCAAAAACCCTCCTCTACGTTATCCTATGTAGTGTTTTTCCACAAATTAGCTGGAGACGGGTGGAAAGACACTAATAGGATTTTATTGATAAAATTAGCAGCAGACTACACTAATTAAAAGAAAAGGAAAATTGATTTTACGGTATGACGCAGTGAAGAACCCTGGGCTGGAGACAACCAGGCTATGGCTGCTCACAGACTACAGGGCGAGCTACAGTCACACGGAGACCGTGCAGACAGCCGTAAACGGCGCTGCAAGGCCCAAAAACCCTCCTCTACGTTATCCTATGTAGTGTTTTTCCACAAATTAGCTGGAGACGGGTGGAAAGACACTAATAGGATTTTATTGATAAAATTAGCAGCAGACTACACTACTTGAAAAAAAAAAAAAAAAAGAACAGTATGAGGCAATGAACCACCCTCCCTGAACTGAATACAACCAGCTATGGATGGCCTATGTGGCTGCACTCAGACTAGAGAGTGGGCTGCACTCACACACACACACACAGACCTTGCAGATCGGTGTGAAAACAGCGCTGCAAGGCAAAAGCAAGGTGAATAGTAGGTGAACGCAGCGGTTGCTAAATTAGCCTTGGAAAAGCACAAAGAAGCAAATCGCTATCTCTAAACTGGCCCTCAGTCAGCAAACAGCGTCCTGTCACTAACTGAATTCACAGCAGAGTGATCGCAAAATGGCGCCAGCGACTTTTAAACTGCATCATGACATCATTTCAGCAGCCAATCACAGCCTTGCCAGTAGTTTCATGCCCTCCATGCTGAACAGGATGTGCCCACACTTGGAATCAGTCTCATTGGCTGATTTCGTGCAGTTTGAATCTGGGAACTTCCGATTCCGGTATCCGATACGCGGCAAGTATCGGAATCCCGGTATCGGAATTCCGATACTTGCGGTATCGGAATGCTCAACACTAGTTATGATTCATATTCTCTGAAAAAAGGCCAAGAAAGCAAAAATTCTACTGAGGTATCAAAACTTTTGAGCACAACTGTATATATATGGCAATGCTCATTGCATGACTTTCAGTTACTTAAATGCCAGACTGTTCAGACAGCAAATAGACCATGATTAACACTTCTTGTCTAAACGCATTAAGTTTGTTTTGAGCAAATTTTATATAGCCAATGAAAAGCTAAGTTTTACCAACAATCTAAAAGCTTCTTCACTGAATTTCTCCCATTTTTTATGTTAATGCTGCAGTTGCTCTGGCTTACTTCATGTGACGCACTCCATGCGCCACACTCTGAAAGGTGAGTGAACTTTTTTGTTTATTTTCACCATAATATATATGGAGCTGTGAGGTGTACCATCATACTATATGAGGGACATTGGACATCATACTATTTGGGGGCTGTTGGAGGGACCATCATACTATATGGGGGGTTGTGAGGTGAGGTGGACCATCATACTTTATAGGGGTTGTGGGGGGACCATCAAACAGTATTGGGGCTATGAAGGATCTTCATAGTGTATGGGGGATCTATCTTACTGTGTGGGGTGATTGTGGTGGACATCTTACTGTGTTGGGTGGTTTTGGTGGACATCTTCATTTGTGGGGTGGCTGTGGTGGACATTATACTGTCTGAAGTTCTATGGGGTACATTATACTATGTTGGGGGCTGTGGTCACCATTATACTGTACTAGCTATTGAACCCGTTCTACGCCCGGGTGGCGAGCATTTATATTGGTATATGGTCTCCATCCTGGTATGTGCTGCTCCCATGTTGCTCTCCCATCCTGTCATGTGCTGCTCCATCCTGTGCCCCCATCCTGTCATGTGCTGCTCCATCCTGCACCCCCATCCTATCATGTGCTGCTCCATCCTGCGTCCCCATCCTGTCATGTGCTCCCATCCTGCGCCCCCATCCTTTCATATGCTGCTCCATCCTACACCCCCATCCTGTCATGTGTGTGCCCCATTCTGTCATGTGCTGCTCCCATCCTGTGCCCCCATTCTGTCATGTGCTGCTCCCATCCTGTCATGTGCTCCCATCCTGCGCCACATCCTGTCATGTGCTCAGATCCTGCACCCCCATCCTGTCATGTGTGCGCCCCATTCTGTCATGTGCTGCTCCCATCGTGCGCAAACATTCTGTCATGTGCTGCTCCCATCCCGTGCCCCATTCTGTCATGTGCTGCTCCCATCCCGTGCCCCCACTCTTTCATGTGCTGCTTCCATCCCGTGCCCCCATTCTATCATGTGCTGCTCCCATCCTGCGCCCCCATTCTGTTGTAATGTGCTGCACCCATTCTGCCTGTTTCCATTCTGCCATATGTTGCTCCCATCTTTCTCTCTCTAGCTCTACTGCCCGAGTGCTACTGTGCTGAGTGCAGGCGGTTGTGCTGAATGCGGGCGGCTGTGCGTGGCTGTGGTGAGTGCAGGCGGCTGTGCGTGGCGGTGCTGAGTGCGGGCGGCTGTGCGTGGCAGTGCTGAGTGCGGGCGGCTGTGCGTGGCGGTGCTGAGTGCGGGCGGCTGTGCGTGGCGGTGCTGAGTGCGGGCGGCTGTGCGTGGCTGTGGTGAGTGCCGGCAGCTGTGCGTGGCTGTGGTGAGTGCGGGCGGCTGTGCGTGGTGGTGCTGAGTGCGGGCGGCTGTGCATGGCGGTGCTGAGTGCGGGCGGCTGTGCGTGGCGGTGCTGAGTGCGGGCGGCTGTGCGTGGCTGTGCTGAGTGCGGGCGGCTGTGCGTGGCTGTGCTGAGTGCCGGCGGCTGTGCGTGGCTGTGCTGAGTGCCGGCGGTTGTGGTGAGTGCAGGCGGCTGTGCGTGGCGGTGCTGAGTGTGGGCAGCTGTGCGTGGCGGTGCTGAGTGCGGGCAGCTGTGCGTGGCGGTGCTGTGTGCGGGCAGCTGTGCATGGCTGTGGTGAGTGCGGGCAGCTGTGCGTGGCTGTGGTGAGTGCGGGCGGCTGTGCGTGGCTGTGGTGAGTGCGGGTGGCGGTGCTGAGTGCGGGCGGCTGTGCGTGGCAGTGCTGAGTGCGGGCGGCTGTGCGTGGCGGTGCTGAGTGCGGGCGGCTGTGCGTGGCGGTGCTGAGTGCCGGCAGCTGTGCATGGCTGTGGTGAGTGCGGGCGGCTGTGCGTGGTGGTGCTGAGTGCGGGCGGCTGTGCATGGCGGTGCTGAGTGCGGGCGGCTGTGCGTGGCGGTGCTGAGTGCGGGCGGCTGTGCATGGCTGTGCTGAGTGCGGGCGGCTGTGCGTGGCTGTGCTGAGTGCCGGCGGCTGTGCGTGGCTGTGCTGAGTGCCGGCGGTTGTGGTGAGTGCAGGCGGCTGTGCGTGGCGGTGCTGAGTGTGGGCGGCTGTGCGTGGCGGTGCTGAGTGCGGGCGGCTGTGCGTGGCGGTGCTTAGTGCGGGCGGCTGTGCGTGGCTGTGGTTAGTGCGGGCGGCTGTGCGTGGCTGTGGTGAGTGCGGGTGGCTGTGCTGAGTGCGGGCGGCTGTGCGTGGCGGTGCTGAGTGCGGGCGGCTGTGCGTGGCGGTGCTGAGTGCGGGCGGCTGTGCGTGGCTGTGGTGAGTGCGGGCGGCTGTGCGTGGCTGTGGTGAGTGCGGGCGGCTGTGCGTGGCTGTGGTGAGTGCGGGCGGCTGTGCGTGGCTGTGCTGGGCGCTGAGTGCCGGGGGCCTGAGCAGGCGGGGACACTGGTGCGCTGTGGGGGTCAGGTGCTGGAGTCGCCGCTAGCTCAGGCCCCCTGCACTTGCTATATTTACCTCTCCCCCGTTCCACTGCTGCATGCCTCTCCTTCTTCTGGGTCCTCTGGCTGTGACTGTTCAGTCAGAGGGCGGCACGCATTAAGCGCGTCATCGCGCCCTCTGACCTGAACGTCACAGGCAGAGGATGTGGAGGACAGAGCAGCGCACATCGGTGGAACGGGGGGACAGGTATACATAGCATACTCACCCTCCTGGCTCGTCCCTGCTTCTCCGTTGGAGATCGCGGTGTGCGTTCAGTGCTTACGCATACAGCGATCTCCTGGGAGCGTCACTCTGTGGGGTCCAAACTGCGGTGGCACTTATGCTTGCGCAGTCTATAAAGGCTTCGGACAGAGTGACGCTCCCAGCGTTATATTATAGATTAGATGACTATAAGGGACATCAAACTGTATGGGGCTGTGCGGTCCTCATAATATACGAGGGCTTTGATGGACATCACACTTCATATAGGGGCCTGTGGTAGACATCATATTGTTTGGAGGTCTGTGGTGCCTCTTATGCTGTATATTGGGGGCTGTGGTGGATACCATACTGTATGGGAGGTGGACCTGACAATCTTACTGTGTGGGGTGTTACGGGCATCGTAGTTTGTGTAAGGTTTGTGGGGCAATCATACTGTGAGAGGTCATCATAATTTGTGGGGTTATAATACTCTACGGGGGTCATGAAATGAGTATCATAGTGAGTGAGACCATTTGGGGATATTAGTAAAGTAGTAATCAGCTGGAAGAGTATAGCCCCTATATATAAAACATAACTTTTACTAATGATAGTTAAAATTTGAACAAACAAATAATACCCAATAACCAAAGGTGCTCACGACGAAAACTGTGCAGATAAAAAACTGGTTGGATCTCACCAATTGCAGATTGGAGTGCCACATAGATGAATGCGGGTCTCCGGGAGGGTCCAGCAATAAAACGTAATGGAGCAATGTGTAAAGGGATGGGGAACCGTTGTCTAATCCCCTGTCGTGCCCCAGCATTGACTCCTGTCCTTACAAGGACAGGCCCAGATGAGCCCTATACTGGACACCCCCCACCAAGTATGTTAAAAAGTAGCGCCTCCCAACGCGTTTCTTCTCCACTTGCAGAGATTCATCAGGGGAGTTCATATGAATCCATGGGCAAAGTCTTTGCTCAGGTGTATAGTCTTGAGGGCACCAGCAGTGGCTGAGTGCCTTCTGATCTCAGGGAGATTCCTGTGTGGCCGTCTGCCCCCAAAGGTGAGTCAACCAGCAATGGCACCCACTACTTATTTATATAGCTACTGGGCAATACCCAAATACACGCCCCCCCTTCCTCTAATCAGAGCGCTTACATACCTAGCCATGCGGCATACTCCTGGCGCGCATAGCTCCCAGTGTAAATAGTCAACATCCGGTCACCTCACACTGAGCGTGCCGGAAAACCGGAAGCTCCAGTTCCTCCTCGGTATTTCATACCTCCGACATTGCGTGCGCCTCGTTGCGTTCCAAGTTCCTGGAACGCACGCCGGCCGACACAGATGACGCATACCCGACCATCCCTTGTACGGAGCACCGGAAATGCACGTACCATCTTGGATCGACAACTTCCGGTACGCCGATACCTGGATGCGTTTCAACAATGGGACGCATGCAATGATGTCAGCATGTGTGCGTCCTATTAACCCCCTCCTTGTCAGCGCACGGCTATGACTCTCACCTTATACCGGTATTTTTCTGCAGATCAGTACCTCCCCGCAACATCTATTATAAGACCGTCACATATTGTCAATGTGATCCATATCTGGTCCATATTATCAGTCTACAAAAGACCCTTATAAACCGGGGGTGTACGCACAAATGATATATATATATGCCATTTGTAAACAAAAGGGAGAACAGACAAGAAAAGGGGGCGGGGGAGGAAAAATGATGGAAGAGGAAGAAGGGAAAAAGAAAATTGGTGCCCAATAATAATAAGTAACCATACAAGATTAATAAAGTTTGTCCAAAATAAAGATATATATCCCTGATCCCTGGAAACAGATCACGATATCATAATACAATTTGTGACCCAACAGTGCCAGATTCTCTCCGATCAGGGGGAAAAAAGGGCCAGGAACATAATAGTGATCCTGCCCAATAAATCATGTGAATGTTTTGTTTCCTACAGCTGTCTTAAGGGACAGGTCCAAACACAATATGTACCAACGTGATAGACACGGACACATTTGTACAATCAAATGTATTCAGAGAGGGAGGGGGATAGGGGCAATAGGACTCGTGAATAGGGGTACCCCATGACCTGGAAAAATATACATGACAATAGGGCCTACAAAAAGCAGCCAAAATTAAGCTGCTCGTTGAGCCCATGTGGGTGGCAGGTATCTAACCGAAATATCCATCTCGCCTCCCTTTGTAGTAGGATCTTGTCAAAGTCACCTCCCCTGGGTGGTAGAGAGACCTTGTCAATCCCCATAAAGGCAACGGCTTTCACATCTCCACCATGTTCAGTATTTACGTGTCTGGCGATGGGGGTGTCCCTCTGATTACGGATATCCCCCAGATGTTCCCCTACCCGTCTCCTGAGTTCCCGGGTAGTTTTGCCAATATAAGAGATACCACACGTACACAGCGCCCGATAGACCACCCCTTTGGACTTACAATTAATAAATTGCTTGATAGTATATGTTTTTTGTGTATGCGCATCATGAAATTCTTTGGCCACCCGTATTGATTCACATGCGACGCAACCTCCACATCTGTAGCAGCCCCAAGGTCTTTTGGGCAGCCATGTAGATTGAACCGGTGTGGTAAGGTGACTGTGGACCAGTCGATCCCCTAATGTTCTGCATTTCCTATACATGACCTGAGGCACCGTACCCACTACCTCCTTAATGTCCTCGTCCATCGCAAGAATGCCCCAGTATTTATTCAGGACCGCTCTTACTTGTGGGGCCCCATTGTCATATGCACAAATCATTCTGATGTTTTTGGAATCGTTGTTCTCCCTACCCCGTGGTATCAACAAATCGCTTCTAGCCCGAGTTCTAGCCTGCTGATATGCCTCCCTCAGCACCCGATCAGGGTACCCCCTCTCCAAAAACCTGGATCTAAGGTCTCTCGCCTTGATCCTGAAGTCAGTCTCATCAGAGCAATTCCTTCTAAGGCGAAGATATTGGCCCTTAGGTATGCCTTTTTTGAGGGAGTATGGATGGTTACTATCCCACCTTAGTACCGAATTAGTGGAAGTCGGTTTTCTAAAAATTGTCGTATCAAAGCCATCCCCACCGTTTTTAGAAATCAAGATATCCAGGAACGGGAGACTTCTCTCCTCCAGTTCACATGTGAACCTTAGGCCCAGATTATTCAGATTTAATGTTGAAATGAATTCGTGAAAAATTTCTCTGGTGCCCCTCCATAAGACAAATACATCGTCTATATAACGGACCCACAGGTCAATATAGACGGTAAAACGTTCATTTGTCTCCGTAAATACGGTAGTGTCCTCCCACCAGCCCAGGAACAGGTTGGCATAGCTGGGTGCACAAGGGCTACCCATAGCCGTGCCCCTGAGCTGGTGGAGGACATCCCCGTCAAAGAGGAAGTAGTTGTTATTAAGAACATACTCAAGAAGGGAAAGCACGAACTCATTGTGAGAAGCAAACTGTTGTCCCCTAGTACTAAGGGAGTATCGCACCCCCCGCATCCCACAATCGTGTGGGATCGAGGAGTACAATGACTCCACATCAATGCTTGCCAGAAATGACCCAGGTTCAATAGAGATCCCTTCCAACCTACGTAACAGGTCCATAGTATCCCTGATATACGAAGGGAGGGATGTCACAAAAGGTCTTAGGATCTGGTCAATATAGGTGCCGATGTTCTGGCAAATACTGCCTATCCCCGACACAATCGGTCTCCCTTTTAGGGGTACCGTGCCCTTGTGAACCTTTGGGAGAGCGTAGAATGTGGCCGTAATCGGGTGCTGAGGGAGGAGGAACTGGTACTCCTCCTGACTTATAAGGTCATTAATTTTAGCCTTAAGTAAGATGTTTTCAAGGTCTCTCATACACTTTGCTGTTGGATTTTGCATTACTCGAGCATAGGTGGTCCGATCATTCAAAAGAGCAAGACACATACCCTTGTACTGTTCCACATCCATAACTACCACATTGCCCCCTTTATCAGAGGGCTTAAAGATGACAGTATTGTCTGTCTCTAAATTGTGGAGTGCTGTAACTTGCGCTTTACTCAGGTTGTGTCTTGCTCCACCACCAGCCAACTGTTTGATATCCCTAGTGGTCAGATTAAGGAATACATCAATGGCTGACACGTCTGCCCCCACCGGTGCCAACCTCTTACTTGGATTTCTCAGTTGTGTAAACGGGCCCAATCCTCTAGATGTCTGAGGTAGAGATTCCAGACCTGCCAACAACTGAACATCCTGTATCATGTCGGGGGGAATCCCCAGATCCACTGCCAATTTTCTGTCCTTCTGTTTGAAAAGTTTATGCCACCTCAATCTCCTAACAAACAGATGCAAATCCTTCACCGCATCAAACAAAGAAAAGTCAGTAGTCGGTATAAACGAAAGACCTTTTGATAGGACTGACATTTCTACACTGTCAAAACTCCTACTCGACAAATTAATGATTTGTGGTGCTAGTCCCTGCTGTACGTGTTGTGACTCCTTAGTTGGTAGGGACGGTCTAAAAAACCAGACCTGGGTGTGGCCGAGTGATACCTTCCTCCTCTTTGATAACCCCTATTTCTCCCTCGTTGCCGTCCCCTAGATGGTCCGCCCCTGCCCTCAGTATCAGACACGTCAGTGTCTGTAGATGAGAAGTCTGTTTCCCTCTCACCCCTCTCCTGTCGTTCGCTCACCACCTGATATATTTTGTTGTCTTTAAAGTCTTGTAAATCTCTGAGGTATTGTTTATGTTTCCCTTCCTTGAGGTTATATTGAAAATTTTCTATTGTGTTCTGTAACTGGCTCCCTTTTGTGGAGAAGTCGCTCTCTGCACTGAATTTCTTGGTGATCTCAATTTGTTCTTGCAGTTGCAGGAGACCTTAGATCCAGGTTTTTGGAGAGGGGGTACCCTGATCGGGTGCTGAGGGAGGCATATCAGCAGGCTAGAACTCGGGCTAGAAGCGATTTGTTGATACCACGGGGTAGGGAGAACAACGATTCCAAAAACATCAGAATGATTTGTGCATATGACAATGGGGCCCCACAAGTAAGAGCGGTCCTGAATAAATACTGGGGCATTCTTGCGATGGACGAGGACATTAAGGAGGTAGTGGGTACGGTGCCTCAGGTCACGTATAGGAAATGCAGAACATTAGGGGATCGACTGGTCCACAGTCACCTTACCACACCGGTTCAATCTACATGGCTGCCCAAAAGACCTTGGGGCTGCTACAGATGTGGAGGTTGCGTCGCATGTGAATCAATACGGGTGGCCAAAGAATTTCATGATGCGCATACACAAAAAACATATACTATCAAGCAATTTATTAATTGTAAGTCCAAAGGGGTGGTCTATCGGGCGCTGTGTACATGTGGTATCTCTTATATTGGCAAAACTACCCGGGAACTCAGGAGACGGGTAGGGGAACATCTGGGGGATATCCGTAATCAGAGGGACACCCCCATCGCCAGACACGTAAATACTGAACATGGTGGAGATGTGAAAGCCGTTGCCTTTATGGGGATTGACAAGGTCTCTCTACCACCCAGGGGAGGTGACTTTGACAAGATCCTACTACAAAGGGAGGCGAGATGGATATTTCGGTTAGATACCTGCCACCCACATGGGCTCAACGAGCAGCTTAATTTTGGCTGCTTTTTGTAGGCCCTATTGTCATGTATATTTTTCCAGGTCATGGGGTACCCCTATTCACGAGTCCTATTGCCCCTATCCCCCTCCCTCTCTGAATACATTTGATTGTACAAATGTGTCCGTGTCTATCACGTTGGTACATATTGTGTTTGGACCTGTCCCTTAAGACAGCTGTAGGAAACAAAACATTCACATGATTTATTGGGCAGGATCACTATTATGTTCCTGGCCCTTTTTTCCCCCTGATCGGAGAGAATCTGGCACTGTTGGGTCACAAATTGTATTATGATATCGTGATCTGTTTCCAGGGATCAGGGATATATATCTTTATTTTGGACAAACTTTATTAATCTTGTATGGTTACTTATTATTATTGGGCACCAATTTTCTTTTTCCCTTCTTCCTCTTCCATCATTTTTCCTCCCCCGCCCCCTTTTCTTGTCTGTTCTCCCTTTTGTTTACAAATGGCATATATATATATATCATTTGTGCGTACACCCCCGGTTTATAAGGGTCTTTTGTAGACTGATAATATGGACCAGATATGGATCACATTGACAATATGTGACGGTCTTATAATAGATGTTGCGGGGAGGTACTGATCTGCAGAAAAATACCGGTATAAGGTGAGAGTCATAGCCGTGCGCTGACAAGGAGGGGGTTAATAGGACGCACACATGCTGACATCATTGCATGCGTCCCATTGTTGAAACGCATCCAGGTATCGGCGTACCGGAAGTTGTCGATCCAAGATGGTACGTGCATTTCCGGTGCTCCGTACAAGGGATGGTCGGGTATGCATCATCTGTGTCGGCCGGCGTGCGTTCCAGGAACTTGGAACGCAACGAGGCGCACGCAATGTCGGAGGTATGAAATACCGAGGAGGAACTGGAGCTTCCGGTTTTCCGGCACGCTCAGTGTGAGGTGACCGGATGTTGACTATTTACACTGGGAGCTATGCGCGCCAGGAGTATGCCGCATGGCTAGGTATGTAAGCGCTCTGATTAGAGGAAGGGGGGGCATGTATTTGGGTATTGCCCAGTAGCTATATAAATAAGTAGTGGGTGCCATTGCTGGTTGACTCACCTTTGGGGGCAGACGGCCACACAGGAATCTCCCTGAGATCAGAAGGCACTCAGCCACTGCTGGTGCCCTCAAGACTATACACCTGAGCAAAGACTTTGCCCATGGATTCATATGAACTCCCCTGATGAATCTCTGCAAGTGGAGAAGAAATGCGTTGGGAGGCGCTACTTTTTAACATACTTGGTGGGGGGCGTCCAGTATAGGGCTCATCTGGGCCTGTCCTTGTAAGGACAGGAGTCAATGCTGGGGCACGACAGGGGATTAGACAACGGTTCCCCATCCCTTTACACATTGCTCCATTACGTTTTATTGCTGGACCCTCCCGGAGACCCGCATTCATCTATGTGGCACTCCAATCTGCAATTGGTGAGATCCAACCAGTTTTTTATCTGCACAGTTTTCGTCGTGAGCACCTTTGGTTATTGGGTATTATTTGTTTGTTCAAATTTTAACTATCATTAGTAAAAGTTATGTTTTATATATAGGGGCTATACTCTTCCAGCTGATTACTACTGTTCTCCCCAAGAGTTGTGTAGACAGCCTGGTTGGTCCAGGCTGGAGCTGTACGGATATTAGTAAAGGAAAAATTACTATCTAAGAGCTGCAGTGCATTTCCTTCTCTATTTCTTAAAGTGTTGAGAGATTTGCTCTTCTTTGACTGTGACATGATAGAACTTTTTCTATGGGGCGCCTGTTATTTCTATGTACGCTCCTGTTCAGGAGCATTATTATAATAAAGAAGCACTGAGGGTCATTATTATAAGGATGCACAATGGGAGGGAATGTTATAATTTTAGGGGAAGCAAGGAGTTATTATTATTATAAGAAAGAATAGGGGGACCTCGTGAATGACCTGCAAAGAGCTGGGACCACCGTAACAAAGGCTACCATCAGTAACACACTACGCCGCCAGGGACTCAGATCCTGCAGTGCCAGACGTGTCACCCTGCTTAACCCTAGAATGCATACCCATAGAAATCTACACATTCACGCACCTGGGGCCTTTTAGGCCTGTTTACAATTATCATGGAATAACTCAAATAAAAATACTTTTCAAAGTTTATTGCAAAGTAAGGATGCATTCCCACTAGCGCAGGGGTCCGCCAGGATGGGATTCCGTAATGGATCTGACCTCCTGGTGACCCCAGCTAAGGCTGGCGGACGCATACCTGGGGCCTCGCAGGCCTGCCAGGTTACTTGTTTTCTATTTTCTGTAAAATTACTTTAGATAGAATTTTGAAACTCTAGGTATTCCTCAGGTATATAGTTGTTAGTAATTTCCAGTTGTTCATATATTTTTATGTTATAGGCATTTCGGTATAACAACCTTTTTTTGGGACTACCACATATTCACGCACCTGGGGCCTTTTAGGCCTGTGTGCAAATAACACGGAATAACTCAAATAAAAATACTTTTCAAAATTTATTTTACAATTGCAAGGTAAGGATGCATTCCAACTAGCTCTGGGGTCCGCCAGTAGGGGATCCGTAATGGATCTGACCTCCTGGTGACCCCAGCTAAGGCTGGCGGAATCCCGCCATTCCGGCAGCCTTAGCTGGAGTTACCAGGAGGTCAGATCCATTATGGATCCCTTTCTGGCGAACCCCAGCACTACTGGGAACACAGCCTAAGATGTGTATATTTAAAAACATAATTATGTGCATAAAACAACAAAAAAGTAAGTAAACGGGCACACCAAATATAGGTATTCTATATGCAATTTTTTTATGAAAACATTTTTTGGTTGTAGCAAACTTGGTGCAGGAATATTTATTTGTAGCTTTACATATTCCCCCGACAATTCTCGCATATTATTTTTTCGACTGAATGTTCTTTGCATACATTTTGTCCGCAAGTAGAACAGAAACGCTCTGATTTTCTTTCCTTCTTTGCTGGACAAATATAGCAGCGCTTTCTTTTTTTTTCTCTTTGCTCTGGATGTTCCAGAAAGCGTATTCCACATCGGATCATTGCCTCCGTAATTTGCCTTGATAAGCATATCATGCTGCTTCTCTCCATCATAGTAGGCATCAAAAGTTCATAACAAAGTTCTGTCAAAAATAGACGTCTCTTGTCTTTCCTGTTGGCATGGAATTCTGGATTAGTTTGACAATAAACAATGTAGCTATTGAGGGCTGACACATCAAGGATTTTGGAAAAAAGGGCAACATGCCAACATTTAGTCTGCCTTTTGCATGAATACTCTCCAATCATTTCGTCCATCTTGTCGACACCTCCTTTTGTCTTATTATAATGCAGTATGATTTCAGGTTTTTTTTTCCTATCATTGGTGTCAATACTTCTATCATGATGCATTGTACTCAGTAGTATCACGGATTTTTCTTCCTTGGCTTTATAAGACACCATTGTTGCTTGATTGCAGAAACCGAATACACTCTCGTAGATTGTTCGCTGTGCATTGTGCTTCATGATTGAAGGAATTTCACGGCGGTTTGGCCTCATAGTACCAACAAGTGTAAGTTGCTTTTGAAGCAAAAAGTTGGCCATTTCAAAATTGGTAAAGTAATTATCCACTGTAATATTTTTATTCTTTTTTTTTCTTTTTTTTCTTTTTTTTATTATTTTTATGTTGTCATGCAGAATCCACACTCTTCCCAGCAATAGCAGTGTCATAAAAGTTCTTCCCCAGCAACAATACAGACAAAAAGACTGAGTATCACATGTAAACCTAGTACAGGCCTAAAAGGTCCCAGGTGCGTGAATATGGGGTAGTCCCAAAAAAAGGTTGTTATACCGAAATGTCTGTAACATAAAAATATATGAATAACTGGAAATTACTAACAACTATATACCTGAGGATTACCTAGATTTTCAAAATTCTAACTAAAGTACTTTTACAGAAAATAGAAAACAAGTAACCTGGCAGGCCTGCGAGGCCCCAGGTATGCGTTCTAGGGTTAAGCCAGCACATGTCCAGGCCCATCTGAAGTTGACTAGAGAGTAGTGTTGAGCGATACCTTCCGATATCGGAAAGTATCGGTATCGGAAAGTATCGGCCGATATCGTCAAAGTATCGGATCTAATCCGATACCGATACCCGATCCCAATGCAAGTCAATGGGACGAAAATATCGGAATTAAAATAAACCCTTTCTTTCCTTGTAGGTTCATTCTACATGAAGGAAAACAACTAAGAATAATGTAGGATGTATTGGGGGAGGTGGCGGAGACATTAAAGGCACAGAGGTTTAGCCCAAACAAATAGAATAGCAGGTTTTTTTGTTTTTTTTTATGACGGTCGGCGTTAGAAAGATTTTGACTATTTTTTTTTTTATTTTGTCAGATATTGATGTTTCACTACTTCCACGTCCTTCACCTTCTTTTTTACTTCTCCCACACTTTCTTCTTCATTATCCTCATCATCAGCTTCTTTGACATCAACTATCTTCACCTTATTCATCTTCTTCTACCTCTAATTTTTTTTTTTTACATTGTTCATATTCTTTTTATTTAACTATTATCTTTTTCATATTCAACTTCTTCATCATATTCTTATTTGTGACAGGCATTCCCGTAGTTGTTATCTATAAAAGTTTGAAGATTACACCTTCCGTTCTGCCTGTCACAAAAGAGGTACATTTGTCCGCGTTCAGTTTGGCCTGCAGCATCAGGCTTTATCCAGGGGCACCACGAGGAGGAACGGACTCACCCCCATAAACTGCTTAGTCTTCTTCTGCTTATAATTTAGATAATATCTTTTGCTCTGATATTTAGTCTTATGCTTAATGTTCTTCTGCTCTTTGTTCTGCAGCCTCTTGTTCTTCTGCTTCTCGGTCTCCCATGTCGTCGTCGTCTCCAGGGTCGTCGTCTCCGGGGTTGTCGTCATCGGGGTCGTCGTCATCGGGGTCGTCTTCAGGGTCATCGTCTCCAGGGTCGTCGTCATCTCGGTGGTTGTCGTCTCTGGTGTTGTCATCATCTTAGGGGTGGTCTTCCGGGTCATCGTCTTTAGGGTCTTGAACTTGGAAATGTAGCAGAAGGTACAAGAAGGCTGAGAAAATGCCGAGAAACAGCTGATGGAACTGGAACTCGGATGGCTACCCGAAGGTCCAAGAGCCAATGGAACTACCGTGGACCAGCTGATGTTACTGGAACCCGGTTACTAAGCAGGAGGTACCCATGCCTGAAAGCACTACCAAGGACCACCTGACGTTGGTGGAACTCGGATACCCAGAGGGAGGCACCTAAGCCAAAGGCTCTGCCCGGAACCAGCTGACGGTACTGGAACCAGGATGGGGAGCAGAAGGTACAAGAGCAAAAGACACTGCCGAGAACCAGCTGATGGTACTGGAACCCGGATGGGTAGCCGAAGGTCCAAGAGCCAATGGAACTACCGAGGACCAGCTGACGTTACTGGAACCCGGTTACTAAGCAGGAGGTACCCGTGCCTGAAAGCACTACAAAGGACCACCTGACGTTGGTGGAACTCGGATACCCAGAGGGAGGCACCTAAGCCAAAGGCTCTGCCCGGAACCAGCTGACGGTACTGGAACCAGGATGGGGAGCAGAAGGTACAAGAGCAAAAGACACTGCCGAGAACCAGCTGACGGTACTGGAACCCGGATGGGTAGCCGAAGGTCCAAGAGCCAATGGAACTACCGAGGACCAGCTGACGTTACTGGAACCCGGTTACTAAGCAGGAGGTACCCGTGCCTGAAAGCACTACCAAGGACCACCTGACGTTGGTGGAACTCGGATACCCAGAGGGAGGCACCTAAGCCAAAGGCTCTGCCCGGAACCAGCTGACGGTACTGGAACCAGGATGGGGACCTATTCAAGCTTGTCTTCCAAGAGCCCCAACTGGCGGTGTTAGAGCCCAGGGTCAGCAGAAGGAGGAGCAGGGGGAGGGGAGTGTAGGCCGAAACCTGCACTGGCGGCAGCTTTGGGTCTGTTGTGTCTGCGTGGCGGTCGCAGGACACGTTGCCGGCTACACAGCAGGGGAACAGCTGGCGGTGCTGAACCCCACTGACACATTGGCGAGGTGTTTGGCTCTGTGCAGCCAGCACTTCCGGACAGCAACTAGCGGTGTTGGAGCCCGGGCACTGCAGGTGGAGCAGAGTGTAGGCCGAAGCCTAATTGAACCGATTTTAAAAGTAACCTTTAACCCCCCTCAGGGGTTACAAACTAGAAGAGCCACAGCTTATGCAGCAGTAGTGCTACACAAGTCAAAGGTTGCTCTTTTCATTTTTCTCCTTGCACACGCTGAAAGGGACACGTATAACATTTAGGCCCTTACACAGTCAAACTGTGTTGGAGGCGAGAGTTCCCTTCGTAATGAGACGCAGCACAGATGTGAAGAATCCCACCTTGGTGCTGGGCGCAGCCTCCTGAGCATTGTTATTTGCTGTACAGGAGTCTGCGCTGTCGTGTTATCCCTTGGCCTTGCGCTGTTAGCGCTGCCCATCTTCTGACATCATTTCATGTCGGCTGTTGCGGTTTGCGATGACCATGAATCCGAGCCACGCAGTGTCTTTACATAGTTATTACACTGTGGGGCTGGGACTCATGGCCTGGCGCAGTACATAGGTTCGCCTCTCACACTCGGGTCCTTACACCCGCTTCAGACTGTGCGGCGTCAGCTGATCCCTTATCGCATGCCGCGGCCATGAAGCCGCACAGTCTGAAGAAGGCGGAAGGAGATGAGGGACAGGCGAACATAAGCACTGCTCATGCCCGTCAATCACACCCTCGCAGTCCAAATAAATAAGACACCGAGGGGCGTTGTGTGGGTCAGGGCGGCCGCAGATGCGCAGGCAGCCATACAATGATGCCAGAAGACGGGCAGCGCTACCAAGGGGGTTGCAGCGTGTCATTATAAAGGAAAGTCAGACCACCGGGACGGTTAAATGGTCACACAGAGGACACATTTTAGACGTGTTTTCAGTTCCACATGTGCGAGGAGAATACGTTTATGAGCCACCTTGCACACATGCAGCATTACCGCTGTATGAGGTGGCTGTAAAACGTACAAACGCCTGGGGGAGGGGGGACAGGTTTTCTTCAATTTCAGTTCTTGTGTCTGCGTGGCTGTCGCAGGACACGTTGCCGGCTACACAGCAGGGGAACAGCTGGCGGTGCTGGACCCCACTGACACATTGGCTGGTGTTTTTCTCTGTGCAGCTAGCACATCTGGGCCCCAACTGGCGGTGTGAGAGCCCAGGGTCAGCAGGAGGAGGAGCAGGAGGAGGAGCAGGGGGAGGGGAGTGTAGGCCGAAGCCTGCACTGGCGGCAGCTTTGGGTCTGTTGTGTCTGCGTGGCGGTCGCAGGACACGTTGCCGGCTACACAGCAGGGGAACAGCTGGCGGTGCTGAACCCCACTGACACATTGGCGAGGTGTTTGGCTCTGTGCAGCCAGCTCTTCCGGACAGCAACTAGCGGTGTTGGAGCCCGGGCTCTGCACGTGGAGCAGAGTGTAGGCCGAAGCCTAATTGAACCGATTTTAAAAGTAACCTTTAACCCCCCCTCAGGGGTTACAAACTAGAAGAGCCACAGCTTATGCAGCAGTAGTGCTACACAAGTCAAAGGTTGCTCTTTTCATTTTTCTCCTTGCACACGCTGAAAGGGACACGTATAACATTTAGGCCCTTACACAGTCAAACTGTGTTGGAGGTGAGAGTTCCCTTCGTAATGAGACGCAGCACAGATGTGAAGAATCCCACCTTGGTGCTGGGCGCAGCCTCCTGAGCGTTGTTATTTGCTGTACAGGAGTCTGCGCTGTCGTGTTATCCCTTGGCCTTGCGCTGTTAGCGCTGCCCATCTTCTGACATCATTTCATGTCGGCTGTTGCGGTTTGCGATGACCATGAATCCGAGCCACGCAGTGTCTTTACATAGTTATTACACTGCGGGGCTGGGACTCATGGCCTGGCGCAGTACATAGGTTCGCCTCTCACACTCGGGTCCTTACACCCGCTTCAGACTGTGCGGCGTCAGCTGATCCCTTATCGCATGCCGCGGCCATGAAGATGCACAGTCTGAAGAAGGCGGAAGGAGATGAGGGACAGGCGAACATAAGCACTGCTCATGCCCGTCAATCACACCCTCGCAGTCCAAATAAATAAGACACCGAGGGGCGTTGTGTGGGTCAGGGCGGCCGCAGAGGCGCAGGCAGCCATACAATGATGCCAGAAGACGGGCAGCGCTACCAAGGGGGTTGCAGCGTGTCATTACAAAGGAAAGTCAGACCACCGGGACGGTTAAATGGTCACACAGAGGACACATTTTAGACGTGTTTTCAGTTCCACATGTGCGAGGAGAATACGTTTATGAGCCACCTTGCACACATGCAGCATTACCGCTGTACGAGGTGGCTGTAAAACGTACAAACGCCTGGGGGAGGGGGGACAGGTTCCCTTCAATTTCAGTTCTTGTGTCTGCGTGGCTGTCGCAGGACACGATGCCGGCTACACAGCAGGGGAACAGCTGGCGGTGCTGGACCCCACTGACACATTGGCTGGTGTTTTTCTCAGTGCAGCTAGCAGTACCGGGCCCCAACTGGCGGTGTTAGAGCCCAGGGTCAGCAGGAGGAGGAGATGGAGCAGAGTGTAGGCAGAAGCCTGCACTGGCGGCAGCTTTGGGTCTGTTGTGCCTGCGTGGCTGTTGCAGGACACGTTGCCGGCTGCACAGCAGGGGAACAGCTGGCGGTGCTGAACCCCACTGACACATTGGCTGGTGTTTTTCTCTGTGCAGCTAGCAGTACCGGGCCCCAACTGGCGGTGTTGGAGCCCGGGCTCTGCAGGGGGAGCAGAGTGTAGGCCGAAGCCTAATTGAACCAATTTCAAAGGTAACCTTTAACCCCCCCTCAGGTGTTTCAAACTAGAAGAGCCACAGCTTATGCAGCAGTAATGCTGCACAAGTCAAAGGTTGCTCTTTTAATTTTGCTCCTTGCACACGCTGAAAGGAACACGTATAACATTTAGGCCCTTACACAGTCAAACTGATTTTGAGGCGTGAGTTCCCTTCGTAATGAGACGCAGCGCAGCTGACAAAAATGCCACCTTGGTGCTTTGCGCGGCCTCCTGAGCTTCGTTATTTGTTGCACAGGAGTCTGCGCTGTCGTGTTATCCCTTGGCCTTGCGCTGTTAGCGCTGCCCATCCTCTGACATCATGTTATTTCGGCCGTTGCGGTTTGCGATGACCATGAATCCCAGCCCCCCAGTGTCTTAACATTGTTAAAACACTGCGGGGCTGGGATTCATGGCCTGGCGCAGTACATATGTTCGCCTCTCGCTTGGGTTCTTACACCCGCTTCAGACTATGCGGCGTCAGCTGATCCCTTATCGCATGCCACATCCATGAAGCCGCACAGTCCGAAGAAGGCGGAAGGAGATGAGGGACAGGCGAACATAAGCACTGCTCATGCCCGTCAATCACACCCTCGCAGTCCAAATAAATAAGACACCGAGGGGCGTTGTGTGGGGCAAGGCGGCCGCAGAGGCGCAGGCAGCCAAACAATGATGCCAGAAGAGGGGCAGCGCTACCAAGGAGCTTGTTGCGTGTCAATACAAAGGAAAATCACACCTGAGGGATGTTTTAATGGTCGCAGAGGACTCATTTTTAGACGTGTTCACTTCAACATGGGCAAGGAGAATAAGTTTCTGAGCCACCTTGCACACATGCAGCATTACTGTCGTACAAGGTGGCTGTAAAACATAGAAATGCCTGGGGGAGGGGGGACAAGTTCCCTTCAATTTCAGTTCTTGTGTCTGCGTGGCTGTCGCAGGACACGTTGCCGGCTACACAGCAGGGGAACAGCTGGCGGTGCTGAACCCCACTGACACATTGGCTGGTGTTTGGCTCTGTGCAGCTAGCACATCTGGGCCCCAACTGGCGGTGTTAGAGCCCAGGGTCAGCAGGAGGAGGAGAGGGAGCAGAGTGTAGGCCGAAGCCTGCACTGGAGCAAGTTGAAAGGGAAACTTTAACCCCCCCCCAGGCGTTTGTAGCTGAAAGAGCCATCGTGTACAGCTCTAATGCTGGAAAAGGTAAACTTAGCTCTTTTAATTATGGTCCTTGCACATGCTGAACCTAACACTTATGAAAAGTGTCCCGTCCTACCGTGATACCGTCTGGTAGGTGGAACTTTCCTTTGTGATGTGACGCAGCACAGCCGTCATTCTTACCCCCTTGGCGCCGTGCGCCGCCTCCTCAGCGTTGTTTGAATCAGTCCCGGAGCCTGCGCTGTTAGGTTAGCCCTTGGCCATGCACACATTTTGCGCTGCCCGTCTTCTGACATCATTTGGTGTCAGGCTGGCTGCGCCTGTGCGGCCGCGCTGGCCGAGATCCCGCCTCGTACTGTCTTCTGATTTAATCCCACTGGGGGCCTGAGATCCGTGGCCATGCGCAGTGCATATCCTCGCCTCTCACTCCCCTCCCTACGGCTTCTTCAGACTGTGCGGTGTCACGGCCGTGGCATGCTATTAGGGACCAGCTGACACCGCACAGTTTGAAGAAGCCGTAGGGAGATGAGTGAGAGGTGGAGGTTCAGATATGCACTGCGCATGTCCATGGATCTCAGGCACCCAGTGGGATGAAATCAGAAGACACTACGAGGCGGGATCTCAGCCAGCACGGCCGCACAGGCGCAGCCAGCCTGACACCAAATGATGTCAGAAGACGGGCAGCGCAAAATGTGTGCCTGGCCAAGGGCTAACCTAACAGCGCAGGCTCCGGGACTGATTCAAACAACGCTGAGGAGGCGGCGCACGGCGCCAAGGGGGTAAGAATGACGGCTGTGCTGCGTCACATCACAAAGGAAAGTTCCACCAACCGTACGGTATCACGGTAGGAGGGGACACTTTTCATAAGTGTTAGGTTCAGCATGTGCAAGGAGCACCACGAAAAGAGGCACTTTTTCCCTTTGCATCATTACTGCTGCACAAGGTGGCTCCTTCAGTAACAAACGCCTGGGGGGGGGGGGACAGGTTCCCTTAAATTTAACTTGTTGTGCCTGCGTGGCGGTCGCAGTACACGTTGCCGTATACCCAGCAGGGGAACAGCTGACGTTACTGAACCCCACTAACACATTGTCGAGGTGTTTGGCTCTGTGCGGACAGCACTTCTGGATGGCAACTAGCGGTGTTGGAGCCCAGGGACAGGTGGAGGAGGTGGAGGAGGTAGGAGGAGGTAGGAGGGATTGCCACACACACAGCAGGGGAACAGCTGACGTTACTGAACCCCAATAACAGAGGAGGGACTGTCGGGACTGTGCGTACAGCACTACCAGGCAACAACTAGCGGTGTTGGAGCCCAGGGACAGGAGGGGGAGGTAGGAGGAGGTAGGAGGGATTGCCACACACACAGCAGGGGAACAGCTGACGTTACTGAACCCCAATAACAGAGGAGGGACTGTTGACTGTGCGTACAGCACTACCAGGCAACAACTAGCGGTGTTGGAGCCCAGGGACAGGTGGAGGAGGAGGAGGTGGAGGAGGTAGGAGGGATTGCCACACACACAGCAGGGGAACAGCTGACGTTACTGAACCCCAATAACAGAGGAGGGACTGTCGGGACTGTGCGTACAGCACTACCAGGCAACAACTAGCGGTGTTGGAGCCCAGGGACAGGTGGAGGAGGAGGAGGTGGAGGAGGTAGGAGGGATTGCCACACACACAGCAGGGGAACAGCTGACGTTACTGAACCCCAATAACAGAGGAGGGACTGTCGGGACTGTGCGTACAGCACTACCAGGCAACAACTAGCGGTGTTGGAGCCCAGGGACAGGTGGAGGAGGAGGAGGTGGAGGAGGTAGGAGGCATTGCCACACACACAGCAGGGGAACAGCTGACGTTACTGAACCCCAATAACAGAGGAGGGACTGTTGACTGTGCGTACAGCACTACCAGGCAACAACTAGCGGTGTTGGAGCCCAGGGACAGGAGGGGGAGGTAGGAGGAGGTAGGAGGGATTGCCACACACACAGCAGGGGAACAGCTGACGTTACTGAACCCCAATAACAGAGGAGGGACTGTTGACTGTGCGTACAGCACTACCAGGCAACAACTAGCGGTGTTGGAGCCCATGGACAGGAGGGGGAGGTAGGAGGAGGTAGGAGGGATTGCCACACACACAGCAGGGGAACAGCTGACGTAACTGAACCCCAATAACAGAGGAGGGACTGTTGACTGTGCGTACAGCACTACCAGGCAACAACTAGCGGTGTTGGAGCCCAGGGACAGGTGGAGGAGGAGGAGGTGGAGGAGGTAGGAGGGATTGCCACACACACAGCAGGGGAACAGCTGACGTTACTGAACCCCAATAACAGAGGAGGGACTGTTGACTGTGCGTACAGCACTACCAGGCAACAACTAGCGGTGTTGGAGCCCAGGGACAGGTGGAGGAGGTGGAGGAGGTAGGAGGAGGTAGGAGGGATTGCCACACACACAGCAGGGGAACAGCTGACGTTACTGAACCCCAATAACAGAGGAGGGACTGTGCGTACAGCACTACCAGGCAACAACTAGCGGTGCTGGAGCCCAGGGACAGGTGGAGGAGGAGGAGGTGGAGGAGGTAGGAGGAGGTAGGAGGGATTGCCACACACACAGCAGGGGAACAGCTGACGTTACTGAACCCCAATAACAGAGGAGGGACTGTCGGGACTGTGCGTACAGCACTACCAGGCAACAACTAGTGGTGTTGGAGCCCAGGGACAGGAGGGGGAGGTAGGAGGAGGTAGGAGGGATTGCCACACACACAGCAGGGGAACAGCTGACGTTACTGAACCCCAATAACAGAGGAGGGACTGTTGACTGTGCGTACAGCACTACCAGGCAACAACTAGCGGTGTTGGAGCCCAGGGACAGGTGGAGGAGGAGGAGGTGGAGGAGGTAGGAGGGATTGCCACACACACAGCAGGGGAACAGCTGACGTTACTGAACCCCAATAACAGAGGAGGGACTGTTGACTGTGCGTACAGCACTACCAGGCAACAACTAGTGGTGTTGGAGCCCAGGGACAGGAGGAGAAGCAGAGGAACACAATGTAGGCCGAAGCCTGATTGGAGAAAGTCGAAAGGGGACCTTTAACCCCCCCCCAAGGCGTTTGTAGCTGAAAGAGCCAGCTTGTGCAGCAAAAAAGATGCAAAAGGAAAAGGTGGCTCTTTTCATGATGCTCCTTGCAAACACAGAACTAAACACTTATAAAATGTGTCCCCTGATACCGTGTGACCGTCCCGGAGGTGGGACTTTCCTTCGTAATATGACGCAGCACAGCCGTCATTCCTACCCCCTTGGCGCCGTGCCCCGGCTCCTCAGCGTTGTTTGATTCCGTCCCGGAGCCTGCGCTGTTATGTTATCCCTTGGCCAGGCACACTTAGCGCTGCCCGTCTTCTGACATCATTTGGTGTCAGGCTGGCTGCGCCTGTGCGGCCGCGCTGGCCGAGAGCCCGCCTCGCAGTGTCGTCTAATGTAATCCCACCGCGGGCCTGGGATCCGTGGCCATGCGCAGTGCATATCCTCGCCTCTCACTCCCCTCCCTACGGCTTCTTCAGACTGTGCGGTGTCACGGCCGTGGCATGCTATTAGGGACCAGCTGACACCGCACAGTCTGAAGAAGCCGTAGGGAGATGAGTGAGAGGTGGAGGTTCAGATATGCACTGCGCATGTCCATGGATCTCAGGCCCCCAGTGGGATGAAATTAGAAGACACTGCGAGGCGGGCTCTCGGCCAGCGCGGCCGCACAGGCGCAGACATCCTGACACCAAATGATGTCAGAAGACGGGCAGCGCTAAGTGTGCCTGGCCAAGGGATAACATAACAGCGCAGGCTCCGGGACGGAATCAAACAACGCTGAGGAGCCGGGGCACGGTGCCAAGGGGGTAGGAATGACGGCTGTGCTGCGTCATATTACGAAGGAAAGTCCCACCTCCGGGACGGTCACACGGTATCAGTGGACCCATTTTATAAGTGTTAAGTTCTGCGTGTGCAAGGAGCTAAACCAAAATAGCTACCTTTTCCTTGTGCAGCATTACTGCTGTACAAGGTGGCTCTTTCAGTACCAAACGCCTTGGGGGGGGGGACAGGTTCCCTTACATTTCAGTTGTTGTGTCAGCGTGGCGGTCGCAGGACACATTGCCGGCTACACAGCTGGGGATCAGCTGACGTTACTGAAACCCAATAACACTGGGTCGTATGTTTTGACTGTGCAGACGGCACTTCTGAGCCTCAACTGGCGGTGTTGGAGCCCAGGAATTAAAGTTCAGGTGGTAGAAAGATGAACACAACAGGAGACCTGGATACTGTAGACAGTCACCTAATTATTTAATCAGGAAGAGGAGTGGCAAATTCCTGCGAGATCCAGGCCTTGTTCATTTTCAGGAAAGTAAGCCGGTCAACGTTATCGGAGGATAGTCGCATGCGACGGTCAGTTAGTAAACCACCTGCAGCACTAAAGACACGTTCCGATAATACACTGGCCGCAGGGCAAGACAGCACCTCCAATGCATACTGGCTTAGCTCTGGCCATGTATCCAGCTTTGAGACCCAAAACTTGAAAGGGGAAGAGCCGTCTGGGAGTACAGCAAGAGGGCAAGACATGTAGTCTGTCACCATCTGACGGAACCGTTGCCTCCTGCTGACTGGAGCCGTCTGTGATGGTGTAGACTTTTGTGGCGGGCACAGAAAACTGTGCCACAGTTGGGCCATACTGGTCTTGCCTTGGGCAGAGGCACTGCTTCTGCTCCCTCTTTGTGCAGAGCCTCCACCACTGCCTGGACGCACTGAGCTGCTTTGGAATGCACTAGCAGCACTTCTCTCACTTGGAGTGTGTCTTGGTACTCCCGCATTTTTCGCTCCCGGTTCAACGGTGTGATGAGGCTTTCTACGTTGTCCCGGTAGCGAGGATCGAGGAGGGTGAACACCCAATAATCAGACATGTTGAGAATGTAGGCGATGCAGCGGTCGTTTCTCAGGCACTGCAGCATGTAATCCACCATGTGCTGCAGACTGCCAACTGCCCAAGAAACGCTGTCCCCTGCTGGAGGCGTGATCTCTGCCCGCTCGTCATCACCCCACCCTCGCTGTACACACTGACTACTGGACAATCGTGTAACTCCCTCCTCTGGACAGATGTCTTCCTCCTCCATTGACTCCTCCTCATCCTCCTCACAAACTGTCCCCTGCCTACGCGTTTGTGAGGAACCACGTGGCGCTGACTGTCCAGAAGATGATGGAAATGGTGAATCCTCATCCTCCACCTCTTCCACAACATCATCCCTTAGCGCTTGCAGTGATTTTTCAAGCAGGCAGATAAGGGGGACAGTCATGCTGACTAGTGCATCATCTGCACTCGCCATCCGCGTGGAATAATCGAAGGGACGCAAAACCTGGCAGACGTCATTCATAGTGGCCCACTCTGTGGTTGTGAAGTCTGTACGGCGCTGACTGCGACTTCTTTGCGCCTGATGCAGCTGGTACTCCATTACAGCTTGCTGCTGCTCACACAACCGCTCCAACATATGTAACGTGGAATTCCACCTGGTAGGTAGGTCACATATGATGCGATGTTCCGGCAGGCGGTGTCGGCGCTGCAGAGCCGCAATGCGCGCTTTTGCCGTGGTGGAACGCCGCAAGTGAGCACACTCTAGGCGGACCTTGTGCAGCAGTGCATCAAGATCCGGATAGTCCCTCAAAAAACTCTGCACGACCAAATTGAGCACATGTGCCAGACAAGGGATGTGAGTGAGGTTGCCGAGGCCCAGAGCTGCCACCAGATTTCGGCCATTATCACACACTACCATGCCTGGCTGGAGATTCGCTGGCACAAACCACACATCGCTCTCCTGCTTGATGGCATTCCAGAGCTCCTGCGCTGTGTGGCTTCGATTCCCCAAATAAATTAATTTCAAGACGGCCTGTTGACGTTTGGCCATGGCTGTGCTCATGTCGGTCGTAACAGGTACACGTTCATCACGGGTCCATGTGGAGGTGGACTGTGACGGCTCCTGCAGCGATGATTCTGAGGAACTGGTGTAGGAGGAGGAGTCAATGCGTACAGAATGGATTCCTGCAATCCTTGGAGTGGGCAGGACACGTCCTGCGCCACTCGCATGGTCTGTACCCGGCTCAACGACATTAACCCAATGGGCAGTGAAGGAAAGGTATCGCCCCTGTCCATGTTGACTGGTCCACGCATCGGTGGTGAGGTGGACCTTGCTACTGACGGCGTTCAGTAGCGCGTGTTTTATGTGTCCCTCCACATGCTTGTGCAGGGCAGGGACGGCTTGCCTGCTGAAGTAAAAGCGGCTGGGCACATTGTACTGTGGGACTGCCAATGACATCAAGTCACGGAAGCTGTTAGTCTCCACCAGCCTGAATGACAGCATTTCCAGTGACAGAAGTTTGGCAATGCCTGCAGTCAGAGCCTGTGCTCGTGGGTGGTTTGACGAGAAAGGCCGCCTTTTCTCCCATGCCTGTACTACCGATGGCTGTAGACTGGGCTGGGAGTGTGTGGATGACTGGGAAAGTGGTGCTGCGGGTGGAATTACAGCGGGTCTCTGGACAACAGGGCCAGAGGTTCTTCCACGGCGATCCTGGGAGGAAGCCGAACCAGCTGCGTGTGAGCTGGAGGAAGAGGCAACACGAGCTGAAGAGGTGGTAGCTGCCACTGTTGGTTGGCCTAGCTCTTCAGTGTGTTTTTCTAACTCCGCCGGGTGCCTGGTGCGCACATGTTTCCACATGTTGGAGGTATTGAGGTTGCTGACATTTCGACCTCTTTTGACTTTGTGATGACACACCTTGCATTTGACATAGCAAATGTCAGCTGCAACTGTGTCAAAAAAGGCCCAGGCACTGCAAGTCTTGGGAGCGCCCTTTTTGGCTTTTGGAAGAGACATGCTCCTAACGGCTGCCAAAGCGGAGGCTGCAGGATCCGCAGTCTTCCCCCTCCCTCTCCCTCTTTGGGCCGTACGGGCAATCTCTTCCTCAGAGCTGCTCCCACCACCTTCCTGTCCCTCACGCCAAGATGGATCAAGGACCTCATCATCTACACTACCCTCTGCCCCCAACTGCTCCTCCTGGGTAGTCTCAGCAGCAGAGCACGCACCAGTAAGTGGCACCTGAGTGTCATCATCAGCTGATGCGGCCTGCGATGTGGTGACCGGAGCCACTGGCCCACCCGCCTCTTCAGAGGAAGAGAGAAAAAGCTGTTGGGCATCACTGCACCCTGCCTCTTCTTCCATTTCTCCAATGCTGCTTGGCTGGCCCCCTGTTTCCAAGCCAAGAGATTCAGAGAACAGAAGTAGAGACGGCTCCTGTCCTGGGCTCTCTGTTTGCCTGGGCAATTTGGCAGCTGGTGAAGAGACAGATGGCTGCTCTCCAGTGCTCTGTGTCTGAGAGGATGTGGCACTAATTGAAGTTGATGCATTAGCTGCCATCCATCCGACAACGGCTTCAATTTGGTCTTCACGCAGCAGCGGTGTACGGCGCTCTGCGACAAAGCTGCGCATGAATGACTGTTCCCTTGTGAAAGTGGGTGCTGATGAGTCACCGGTGCCCGCAGCGGGCACAGAATCCCCACGTCCCCTCCCTGCTCCGCGCCCACGCCCACGCCCACGTGCCTTACTCACTGCCTTCTTCATCTTGGGTGACTGATAAAGATAAGCAGAAAAGTAAGTACTAACGGCTTTGTGTGCTTATTCCTGAACAACTCCTCCTAACAGGTATAAGAAACACTAATTTTCTAAAGTGTGGACTAGACTTTAATATGAGCTAATGTGGCCTACAGAAATGTAAAGTGGTGTCACTGGTGTGTTTGGTGAACTTTATTATTTATTTATTTTTTGGGGGCTGAACTGACAACAGATAGAGCTGCAGTCACACGGAGACCGTGCAGACAGACGTAAACGGCGCTGCAAGGCCCAAAAACCCTCCTCTACGTTATCCTATGTAGTGTTTTTCCACAAATTAGCTGGAGACGGGTGGAAAGACACTAATAGGATTTTTTGTTAAAAATTAGCAGCAGACTACACTACTTGAAAAAAAAAAAAAAAAGAACAGTATGAGGCAATGAACCACCCTCCCTGAACTGAATACAACCAGCTATGGATGGCCTATGTGGCTGCACTCAGACTAGAGAGTGGGCTGCACTCACACACACACACACACAGACCTTGCAGATCGCTGTGAAAACAGCGCTACAAGGCAAAAGCAAGGTGATTAGTAGGTGAACACAGCGGTTGCTAAATTAGCCTTTGGAAAGCACAAAGAAGCAAATCGCTATCTCTAAACTGTCCCTCAGTCAGCAAACAGCGTCCTGTCACTAACTGAATTCACAGCAGAGTGATCGCAAAATGGCGCCAGCGACTTTTAAACTGCATCATGACATCATTTCAGCAGCCAATCACAGCCTTGCCAGTAGTTTCATGCCCTCCATGCTGAACAGGATGTGCCCACACTTGAAATCATTCTCATTGGCTGAATTTGTGCATTTTGAATCTGGGAACTTCCGATTCCGGTATCCGATACGCGGCAAGTATCGGAATCCCGGTATCGGAATTCCGATACCGCAAGTATCGGCCGATACCCGATACTTGCGGTATCGGAATGCTCAACACTACTAGAGAGTATTTGGATTATCCACAAGAGTATTGGGAGAATGTCATATGGTCTGATGAAACAAAGGTAGAACTGTTTGGTAGAAACAAATCTCATCGTGTTTGGAGGAGACAGAATGCTGAGTTGCATTCAAAGAACACCATATGTACTGTGAAGCATGGGGGTGGCAACATCATGCTTTGGGGCTGTTTCTCTGCAAAGGGACCAAGCGACTGATCTGTGTACATGAAAAAATGAAATGAATGGGACCATGTATCGCGAGATTTTGAGTGCAAACCTCCTTCCATCAGCAAGTGCCTTAAAGATGAAACCTGGATGGGTCTTTCAGCATGATAATGATCCCAGGCACACCACCAGGGCAACAAAGGAGTGGCTTCAAAAGAAGTAGATGAAGGTCCTGGAGTGGCCTAGCTAGTCTCCAGATCTCAACCCCATAGAAAACCTTTGGAGGATGTTGAAAGTCCATGTTGCCCAGCGACAGGCCCAAAACATCCAAAACACTGCTCTAGAAGAGATCTGCATGGAGGAATGGGCCAACATACCACCAAGAGTGTGTGCCAACCTTGTGAAGACTTACAGAAAAAGTTTGACCTCTGTCATTGCTAACAAAGGATATATTAAAAAATATTGAGATGAACTTTTGTTAATTACCAAATACTTATTTTCCACCGTATTTGGAAAATAAATCTTGCCAAATCAGACAAGGTGATTTTCTGGATTTGTTTTCTCATTTTGACTCTCATAGTTGTGGTCTACTTATAATGTCAATTACAGGCCTCTCTCATCTTTTTAAGTGGGAGAACTTGCACAATTGGTGGCTGGCTAAATACTTTTTTCCCCCATTCTATGTGGTCTGTTGAGAACTGATGTAAAACTGATGTCACCATTATATGGTCACTGTATGGTGGTAATAGCAGTCTTAGTACAGTGTTTTTGGTTAAAGTAGTTATCCAAGCTTGCAGTGATTCTGTGACTGCAGATTTCTCAATCCTCACAGAGCTCTCGTGCTGTGAGGATTCTCTGGTGCCAGCACTGCGAGTTGGTGATCATGTATAGTGGCGTAACTCGTACAGCATGAACCCCAAAACAAAAGCTCTATTAAGAGCCCCCAACTATTGCAAGTCTTTAATAGCATTGGTCTTTTTATGTAGACCAATGTGGCCAGAGGTGTGAATATCACATACTTGCGGTCACATGATGACCTCTTCCAATGCCGGCAGCGGAGAATCATCTCAGTGGACGCTATACGAATTTAGAAGTCTGAAGATACATAGACTTTAACCTCAACCCCTTTAGTGATAAGTATGGTGGTATTATCAATACTGAATATGCTGGAAAATACTTGGTTATGGTTTGTTGGTATTTGTCTGTAATATTGCAATATTGTTGTTTTGATATTATAATTATTTAATCTTATATAGCAATATTATTGGTATTATTAGAAATAAGCCGGATTACTCACCGGTAATGCTCTTTTAGTGAGTCCACGACAGCACCCTACTGGAGAGAGGGATCCGCCCCGCAGGAACAGGAAACCTATTGAGAAATAAATGGGGGCGGTCCGCCTCTCCTCCTCAGTTTTGATTTCAGAGTACCCGGAGGACCGCCAGTATTAGGCAAATATCATTTATTTCATTGTTTAAACTTATTTGCTTATGATTAAAAGGATTTTACTCAAATAATATGTATTATATTAATCTAGGGAGGGATGTAAGAGGGTGCTGTCGTGGACTCACTAAAAGAGCATTACCGGTGAGTAATCCGGCTTTTTACTCTTCGCCACGACAGCACCCTACTGGAGATCTTTCAGAGACCATCACCTAGGGAGGGGACCACCGTGCTGAGGACAGTCCTGCCAAAGTCTAGGTCAGAAGTTGACGATAGGTCTAGCCTATAGTGGTTATAAAATGTAGAAGGGTTTGACCACGTTGCCGCCTTACATATAGTTTCAATCGGGACGTCTCCCCTCTCTGCCCAGGAGGATGCCATCGCTCTGGTAGAGTGTGCCGTTATGCCTTCCGGAGGGTTTTCTTTCCTCGCGGAGTAAGCCAGTCTGATAGCCTCTCTGATCCACCGGGATAAGGTGCTTTTTGTTACTCCATGACCCTTCTTGACGCCCTGGAAGGAAATAAACAGAGCCCTACTCTGTCGCCAGCTGCTGGTCTTTTCAATGTATTTTAACACTACTCTTTTAACGTCTAGAGTGTGATATTTTTGTTCTTCAGGAGTGGATGGATTACTGAAGAAAGTGGGCAAGATTATTTCTTGTGACCTGTGGAATTTTTTTGCTACTTTGGGCAGGTAGGAAGGGTCTGGTTTAAGAATTAGCTTATCCTGAAAGGTTAACAAAAAAGGTGGATCTATAGAGAGTGCTTGGATGTCACTGATTCTCCTAGCTGAAGTCAGTGCTACCAAGAGGGCCGTTTTTAGTGATAGACATTTAATTGGTATTGAGTCTATTGGCTCGAATGGAGAGTCTGTTAGGGCTTGTAAGACTAAATTTAAATCCCAGGGTGGAATCCTAGGTATGTTAACTGGATTCATTCTTTCGCAGGCCGTAATAAATCTGGATACCCATCTATCCCCCGCGATGTTATGGCCATAGAGGGCTCCTAGCGCTGAAACATGAACCTTTAAGGTGTTTACAGTTAGACCTAGTTCTCTCCCTTTTTGAAGAAACTCCAGGATAGAATGTATCGGAATTTCTGATGTGTCGGTAGATGTATGGAATTGAAAAAATTTTCTCCATACTCTTGTATAGATTTTTGTGGTGGAGGGTTTTCTACTATGGAGAAGCGTATCAATTAAACCCCCCGAGAATCCTCTCGATCTTAACATCTGCCTCTCAAGTTCCAGGCCGTCAGGTGTAGATTGTCCACCTGAGGGTGGAAAAACGGACCCTGGAAGAGAAGGTTGGGCGTTGAGGGGAGGACCCAAGGATCTGAGACCGACATGGTCTGTAACCATGAGAACCATGGTCTCTTGGGCCAGAATGGAGCTATCAGTACAACTCTCGCCCCTTCTTCCCTGATTTTGCGTATAACTTGAGGAAGCAATATGATCGGAGGAAACGCGTACGCCAGACTGAACTGCCAAGGGACTTGGAGAGCGTCCAGAATGTCCGGATGATCCGCTAGAGATAGAGAAGCAAATCTCCGGACTTTTCTGTTTTTCCTTGTGGCGAAGAGATCTATCTGAGGACGGCCCCAAAGAGATATTATGTCCAGAAATATCTGCTGGTTTAGACACCACTCTCCTTGCCTCAGGGTGTGTCTGCTTAAGAAGTCCGCCTGCTGATTGCTTGCTCCCCTTATGTGCAATGCAGTAAGGGATGTTAGGTGACTTTCTGCTAGATTTAAGATTTCCGTAGCAGAAGACATCAGAGTCTCTGATCGTGTACCTCCTTGCCGATTTAGATACGCCACCGTGGTGGTGTTGTCGGACAGGACTCTGACGTCTTTCCCCCGAATCTGTGGGAGGAAATGGTATAAGGCGTATTTTACAGCATTCAGTTCTTTAAAGTTAGAGGAGCTGCAATTTTCTTCCCTGCTCCATAAACCCTGGCAATAATCGTTCCCCATATGAGCGCCCCATCCATGAGGACTGGCGTCAGTGGTTATGGTGTGAGATGGCGTTATTACCCATGGAACCCCACTCAACAAATGGTTTGAGTCTAGCCACCACTCTAAGGAAGTTAAAACCTCCTGAGATAAGGTTATTTTTGTATTTAGGTGACCAAATAACCGTCTATCCTCTTGTAAAATTTGATGTTGTAGGACTCGAGTGTGGTGTTGAGCCCATCTCACTGCTGGTATACAAGAGATAAGAGACCCTAGTAACGACATAGCTTGTCTTAGGGATATACGAGGATTAGTTATTGCGGCTAGGACTTTGTGTCTGATCAGTAGGATTTTTACCTGCGGCAGGAGACACTTTTGAGATATGGAGTCTAACTGGAACCCCAAAAACGCCTGACGGGAAAGCGGAGTGAGTCTGGATTTGTCGGTATTGATTATCCAGCCCAGGTCCTGTAGAGAGGAAATTGCGTGAGCCAAACGATCGGCACATTGAGTAACTGAATTTCCTATTACCAAAAAGTCATCCAGATAGGGCACAATCAAAGTTTCCTTCTGGCGTAGGTATGCCATCACCTCTAGCATTATCTTGGTGAAGATCCTCGGCGCTGTTGAGAGGCCGAAGGGTAAGGCCGCATACTGGAAGTGACGAACCTCATTGTTGATTTTTACCGCCACTCTGAGGAATTTTTGGTATCTGTTATGAATGGGGAGATGATAGTAAGCATCCTTTAGATCAATGCCCCCCATCATACAGTTTGGGAAGAGGAGTTTTATGGTGGACCTAATGGACTCCATTTTAAATGTATAATTTTCAATGAATGAATTGAATTTTTTAAGGTTTATGATGGTTCTGAAAGAACCGTCGGGCTTAGAGATTAAGAATAGGGGAGAATAGAATCCCCTACCCTCCTGTCCCACTGGCACTTGGACTAGGACCCGTTTTGATATTAGGGTTTGAATTTCAAGCTCTAAAGCCTGTTGCTGTATAGGCGAGCTGAGAGTTGTTATAATATAAGACTCGTGGGGTACACGAGAGAATTTTAATTTAATTCCATCTCGGACGATATTTAAAACCCACGAGCTAGATGTTATCTTCTCCCATTGGGTGGTGAAAAATTTAAGTCTGCCCCCAACTGGTATGTCCTCAGTATTTGTCTTTTGGGGGGTTGGGTCTTCTAAACATGGTACCTCTCTGCTTGTCGTCCTTAGGGGCCCATGTTGTAGACCTATCCGTTTGCCTCCTTTTGCCAAACGGCCTCCTTTTAAAGGCTCTCCTGTAAAACGGAATAGAGGTTTCAGGAAAAGCTTTCTTCCTGTCCTTTGCCTTTTTGAGTATCTCATCTAAGGTTTTACCAAAGAGGTACTCACCCTCACATGGGATTGCGCATATTTTAGACTTAGATTGCGCGTCCCCTTTCCAACTCTTCATCCATAGGGCTCTTCTTGCGTTATTTACAAGGCCCGCAGATCTTGCTGCTAAACGGAGTGAGTCGGCGGAGGCGTCTGCCAGAAAGGCCGCTGCTCCTCGTATTAAAGGGATGGCTGCTCTTAGTTTTTCCCTCGAGCTTTTCTTTTCAATTTGCTGGTCTAACTGATCAATCCAGATGATCATTGACCGGGCCGCGCAAGTGCTGGCTACTGCAGGTTTGAATATCCCTGTAGCCGCTTCCCAGGAACGTTTAAGGGATGATTCAGCCTTACGATCCAAAGGATCGACCAATAGTCCCGCATCCTCCACAGGTAGAGTGGATTGTTTGGAGGTAGAGGCTACAGCTGCGTCGACCTTAGGGACTTTGGTCCAAGTAAGAAGCTCCTCGTCACTAAACGGATATTTGCGTTTTGAGGCTGAGGGTAGAAAGCCTCTCTGATCTTGCTTCTCCCACTCTCTTTTAATCAATGTTTTCACTGCTGGAATAACCGGAAAACATCTCCTCTTTCTGTCTGCCAAACCCGCGAACATTATTTCTTGCGCGGTTTGCGCACCCTTAGACTCCTCACACCCCATGGTATTTCGAATAGATTTTACCAAGTTGTCCACACTGTCCAAGGGGAAACATGAGCGTCCCTCAATCTCTGATGAGGATGATGACGCTGGACATGATGATAGGGAGGCATCTGACAGTATCGGTTGGTCACTGTCGGAGTCTGACACAAGTGTTGGCGTTTTAGATTTAGAACTACGCGGTTTTTCCTGGGTCATATTTTTTAGTTCTTCTCTAATAATGGCCCGAAGGTCCGTAATGGACACTGCTGCTCCCTGTGTTTCTTTTAAACAGTCCTCACAAAGTTTTTTGGGGTATGAGTCAGGGAGGGGCTGGTTACACAAGGCACATTCCCTGTGCTTCGTTTTTTGTCGTTTTTTGCTCTAAGCGTGTAAGTAGAGAGAGAAAGGGAAAAGAGAGAGATAGGGAGACAGCGTTAGCTTAATAGGTAGAGTTCACAACTCACCCAGTGAAGCAAATAATACCGGATCAGAAGGCCGAGATCCTGTTCTGGAACCGTCGCTTTTACGAGCGGTGTCCGAGGATCCTCTGGCGTGATCTTTGGCGGGGGGTACTGGAACTCCGGTTGTAGGGTCCATGGCACCTGGGGATGACATCTCTGCATCGCCGATTCAGCGTTAGTGAGCGCTTTAAATAGAGCGCCAAAACGTTTTTTGTTTTTTTTTTCTCGCGCATGCGCAGATCAGTGCCGGCTCCCCCGCCCTGGATCCGGCCTAGGCGCCCCGGAAGTCCAAGAACCACTTCCGGGGTAGCCTGTATGTGCGGCGGTCGGCGCACGCGCGGCCCGGGATTCAACGCCGGCCGCTGGAAGGTCACCTTACCCGGCTCCTGCTGCCGTACCGCACGCTGGGAAGGACGCCGGTCGGCCTTTCCCGGACCCGGCCGTCTGCCCACTCCATCAGACGAGGGGGGAGCCGTCTAACGGAACTCCCCCGACGCTGCTTCTGAGCCGCAGCCCCTGCCGTTCTCACGGATACTGCGCAGGCGGCATGCAAGCCCAGGTATGTCTTCTCAGTAAGAGTCCTGTCGTTCCCGCAGGAACAGGAAACCTAAACTGAGGAGGAGAGGCGGACCGCCCCCATTTATTTCTCAATAGGTTTCCTGTTCCTGCGGGGCGGATCCCTCTCTCCAGTAGGGTGCTGTCGTGGCGAAGAGTAAAATTAGTAAAATATCCTCATCTGGTGCTTGGGTGCAAGGACAGCATGGGCCTGCTTGATTTTAAATGCCAGGGCTGAAATTCAGTCCCAGTCCGTCCCTGCACCAGCCTCTAGCAAGTTAGTTACATCATGTGCAGTGCAAGTAACTAACTTGTATCAATGCAGCATTGATAGTTATAAAGCACAGCAATTCTCGTGCATTACCACCTAACAAAAAAGTGGAATAAAATGAGATGAAAAAAGACAAATGTACATAGAAATGGTATAGCTGAAAACGTCATCTTGTCCCTCAAATAAACAAACTGACAGAAATCTCCATCAAGGGAAAAATAAAAATGTTATTGAGTAAAAGCACCAAAACATAAAAAAATATAAATGTGGTATTGCGGAATTGTACTGACCAGAAGAATAAAGCTGCCTTATTCATTTTAATACACGTGGAATGGCATAAAAAAAACTAAAAAAAAAAAACATTCCTCAATTGATTTTTTTCATCCTGCTGCACAAAAATTGGAAAGTCATCAAAAAATGTAATGTGCCCAAAAATGGTACCATTAATGTCAATTTGTCAATGCCAAACATGTAGATATCTGGAAAAATTATAGCTATCAAAATATAATCAAATCAAACTACCTTTGGCAAAAAACAGAGACAGTCTGGTATCACTGTAATCGCTCCGATCCGAAGAATAAAGTAGTCTAATCATTTATACCGTATGAGAAATGGTGCAAAAAATAAATACAATAAATTCTTCACCTGCTGTTGATTTTTTCATTCTGCCTCATAATGATCGCAGTAAGTCTCAGCTCAAATTTATCTTTTGCTCTATGCTGAGGGCTTATACCAGGTTATCCATGTAAATCTCTGAAATACGTGATTCAGATTAAACTCCTGGCAGAAGTTCCCCTATAATGAGTCAGATTGAGAGAATTTTTCTGAATATTTTCCCACGCTAGAGTTCATACCACCAGGGGGCGCAGCACCGTAAGTCAACAAAGCTGAATTCCATTAATTCCCCAGTTTTTACAGCCAGGGGCAGCTGCATTAGCAGGCTCCTGGTTGCAAAAATATTTAACCCCTTCAGATGGATTTACATCGTGGGACATGACTGCACGGTGGACAGGTATAGGAGATTGTTGTTTTTTTATTTTTCCTTTTTTTCAGAAGATCGAGGGTTGTCAGTTGGATTGAGGGTACAATAAAGACATTAAAACCCCATGTGTTTATTTGTTTCATTAAAATACTTTATTCATAATATGTGTGTGTTTATTTAACCCTTTATCACTATTGGATTATTAATCAAGAGGTATCTTATTGACATCTCTCCATTATTAACCTGGCTTAATGTCGCCTTACATTAGCAAGGTGACATTAACCCCTTATTACCCCATATCTCACCGCTACTCGGGATTGGGAAGAGAGTGGCCAAGTGCCAGAATAGGCGCACCTTACAGATGTGCCTTTTCTGGGGTGACTGGGGGCAGATGTTTTTAGCTAGGGGGGGCAATAACCATGGTCCCTCTCTAGGCTATTAATATCTGATCTCAGTCACTGGCTTTCCAACTCTGGTGGAGAAAATTTTACTGGAGCCCACACCAGTTTTTTCCGTGATTTAGCCCTTTATTTTAACATCTATAGCTCCCAAATTTTACACACAGACACTTCTAACATTATTAGTGAGGAATATGTAAAAATATAAGGGATATGAAATGGTGTATTGTATGTAAACCATATCTCATATCCTGTCAGGTTTGATAAGGAGATAGCAAAAGCCGGCAATTGAATTACCGGCTTTTAAGCTATCTAGCTCTGTATTAAATAAATAAATTGTAACAATTCTGCTGGCATCACTGCATGGCCTTCCATCCCTGACCTGCCTGCCTTATTCTATCCTGAAGATGTCATGTTGACCTGGACTGTGTGTGAATCTATTCTTCTTCTGCAAATCATCTTGGCGAGCTTAAAGAAGAGGGGCCGTAAAGGGGGGGTACTGTAACAACTCTGCTGGCATCACTGCATGGCCTCCCATCCCCCACCTGCATTACACTCAAACTCACTTACTTCTCTGGGCCTGGTTGTGACTTCTCTCTGCTGCCAGCTCCATGCTGTGTGCCTCATGTCTGCTGTTTGCTCTGTGCATGCTCTGTCTGTGTGCATAGGGGGGCGGCGCCGGGAACTCCTGTTTCTTATAGAGACTGTGTGCACCTTGCTAAGGTGTCCCTGGCCAATAGCCATGAGGCTTCCTGTATTTAAGACATCCCCACCCATTGGTCGGGGCCTGTGCAACTTACTCCCTCAGTCAGTTCTTAGCTGCTGAGGCACCAGGCCCTGTCTCGCTTACTCTCATGTCTGCCACCCAGGGGGGCTTTGTACCCTGGCCTATGTCCTTGTGTAGCCACCCAGCGGGGCTTTGTACCCTGGCCTATGTCCTCCACCCAGAGGGGCGTCGTACCCTGGCTTGTGTCCATGTCTCTGTTCCTTGTTTTGTTCCTGACTCTGTCTTAGTCTAGTCCCATTCCTGTGTCCATTTATATCCCTGTCTTGGTTTGCTTTTTCTGCTGTGCATACTCTGTGTCTTGCTTTGCTCTGCTCTGCCCTCCGTGTCTTGCTTTGCTCGGCTTTCGGCTCTGCCCTCTGCAACCTTGCTTTGCTCCTTGCTCTGCATTGTGAACTTGCTCTGCACTCTGTGGTTTTGCTCTTGGCTCTGCTTTCTGTGTCTTGCTCTGCACTCTGACTTTGCTCTGCTCTCAGCTCTGCACTCTGTAGCTTTGCTCTCAGTTCCTCTCTGTAGCTTTGCTCTGCGCTTTGCTCTGTACTCTGACTTTGCTCTTCACTCTGTGACCCTGCTCTGCGGCTCCGCTCAGCTCTCACTCTGCGGCTCTGCTTCTTGAGGTTCTATGTTGCTCCGCTCCTTGCGGTTCTACTTCCCCTGCTCTTGGCTCCACCTCCTGTGTTTCTGCACTTGGCTCCACCTCCAGCTCTTGGCCGTGCCTCCTGCATTTCTGCACTTGGCTCCGCCTCCAGCTCTTGGCCCCGCCTCCTGCGGTTCTGCACTTGGCTCCACCTCCTGCGTTTCTGCACTTGGCTCCACCTCCAGCTCTTGGCCCCACCCCTGCATTTATGCACCTGGCTCCGCCTCCAGCTCTTGGCTCCGCCTCCTGCGGTTCTGCACTTGGCTCCGCCTCCTGCATTTCTGGGTTTGGCTCCGCCTCCAGGTCTTGGCTCTGCCTCCTGCATTTCTGTGCTTGGCTCCACCTCCTGCTCTTGGCTCCACCTCCTGCGTTTCTGTTCTTGGCTCTAGCTCCTGTGCTATCGCTCTGCATCCTCTCTTGTGGTCTTTCTCTACCTACTCTTAAGTCCTCCTGTCTGAACAGGTTCTTACCTGTTTTACATGCCTGCCTGCAGACCGGTCCCTACCGGTTCTTCCAGTGTTCCAGTTTTGTCCACCTGTCCTGCCAGAGAGCCAGCCATACCTGCCTGCCTACCAGAGAGCCAGCCATGCCCACCTGCCTGCCAGTGTCTCTGTTGTACCCGTCTGCCTGCCTGTGTCCCAGCCATGCCCTCCTGTCTGCCTGAGTACCAGCCGTGCCCGCTTGCCTATGTTCCATTCCCCGGTGGGATCAGCAGCCACAGCCAGACCCTGGAGTGGTACCTGGTAGCTTCCTATTGCACAAGTCTGACCTCACCATCAGAGGCTCCAGCAAACACCTAGGAAGCTACTTAGTTACGCCTAGTGTTGAGCATTCCGATACCGCAAGTATCGGGTATCGGCCGATACTTGCGGGTATCGGAATTCCGATACCGAGATCCGATACTTTTGTGATATCGGGAATCGGTATTAATGTCAATGTGTAAAATAAAGAATTAAAATAAATAAATAGGGATATACTCACCTCTCCGACGCAGCCTGGACCTTACCGAGGAAACCGGCAGCCTTCTTTGCTTAAAATGCGCGCTTTTACTTCCTTCCGTGACGTCACGGCTTCTGATTGGTTGCGTACCGCCCATGTGACCGCGATGCGACCAATCACAACAAGCCGTGACGTAATTTCAGGTCCTGAATGCCTAATTCTAGGCATTCAGGATTTGAAAATTACGTCACGGCTTGTGATTGGTCGCGTGCCGCCCATGTGACCGCGACGCGACCAATCACAACAAGCCGTGACGTAATTTCAGGTCCTGAATATTCAGGATTTGAAAATTACGTCACGGCTTGTGATTGGTCGCGTCGCGGTCACATGGGCGGCACACGACCAATCACAAGCCGTGACGTAATTTTCAAATCCTGAATGCCTAGAATTAGGCATTCAGGACCTGAAATTACGTCACGGCTTGTTGTGATTGGTCGCGTCGTGGTCACATGGGCGGCACGCGACCAATCAGAAGCCGTGATGTCACAGAAGGAAGTAAAAGCGCGCATTTTAAGCAAAGAAGACTGCCGGTTCCCTCGGTAAGGTCCAGGCTGCGTCGGAGAGGTGAGTATATCCATATTTTTTATTTTAATTATTTATTTTACACATTAATATGGATCCCAGGGCCTGAAGGAGAGTTTCCTCTCCTTCAGACCCTGGGAACCATCAGGGATACCGTCCGATACTTGAGTCCCATTGACTTGTATTGGTATCGGGTATCGGTATTGGATTAGATTCGATACTTTGCCGGTATCGGCCGATACTTTCCGATACCGATACTTTCAAGTATCAGACGGTATCGCTCAACACTAGTTACGCCCCTTCCAGGGAAGTTTGGTCTGTGGTCCAGTGGGGCCACTCCCCCGCACGCCCGCGCCAACCAGTCTGGGCGCGAGCATGACATATATATATATATGTGTGTGTGTGTTAATGACATATATATATATTCTATTTGTACACATTTGTTTTAGCTATTCTATTTTAACCTGTCAGTGTGATTTTACTGTACACCGCACTGAATTATTGGCTTTTCTATAGAACACTGGTGCATATTTGTCGCAAGTCACATGCATGGTCCATGTGTAATCCATATTTTTCTCACCCCCATAGACTTTCATTTGCGGATTCTTTGCGCAATACGCTGACAAACGCAGCATGCTGCAATTTTATCAGCCCATAAAATGCGGCCGAGAAATATACGGCTGATGGGAGCTGCCCCATAACATTGGTCCATGTGCAATGCGTTGCTTTTGCGCCTCTCGCTTGTCCGTATTCCTCTCTAGTGTGATGCTGGCCTAACAGTAAAGTCTGCACTATAATATGACTGTCTTTCCTTTCTGATCTTTGCACGGTTCCTGAAAAGTATTTCCAGATGAAATGTAGGGCATTGGCACACTCAGAAGAAATTTTTACAACAAACTGAGGTCCATATTTTCTTATTAGCTTTAAAAAAAATTAAAAACTTGGGGCAAAAACATTTTTAGTGATAAAAATGTAATTATTCTTTCTTCAACACCCAATGGTATACAATTCTGTAAGGCACATGTGTCAATATAATCACTGCACCCCTAGACAAATTTATTGGGGGGTGTAATTTGTAAAATGAGGTTGGATATTGGGGGTTTCTGCTGTTCTGGCACCTCAGGGGTTCTGCCAATGTGACATGCCACCCTTAAACCATTTTGACAAAACCTGATCTCCAATATGATGCTTCTTGCCTTCTGAGCTTTACACTGTGCCTCAAAAGTAGTTTTTGATCTTATTTTGGGTATCACTATACTCAGGAGAAATTGCACAACAAATTTTGGGGTCTATTTTCTCATCCTGTTTTTGTGAAAATGAAAAATGTTTTGGCTAAAACATTTTAGCGGGAATTTTTTTTTCCATTTTCACAGATCAGCGTAGTGAAACTCTGTGAAGCACCTGGGGGTTTAAGGTGCTCACCACTCATATGAATAAATTTCTTGAGGTGTATAGTTTCCAAAATGGGGTAATTTGTGGTGGGTTTTCACTGTTTAGGCACATCAAAGGCTCCCCAAATGCGTCATGACATCCGCAGATGATTCCATCAAAGTTTGTTTTTCAAAACGTTGCTCCTTCCGTTTTGAGCCCTGTCGTGCACCCAAACAGTAGTTTTCCCCCACAAATGGGGTATCTGCGTACTCAGGAGAAATTGCACAACAAATTTTGAGTTTTATTTTCTCCTGTTACCCTTCTGAAAATAACAAAATTGGGGGCTAAAATAACATTTTTACGGAAAAAATTAGATTTTTTTATTTTCTCAGCTCAACTTTATACACTTCTGTGATTCACATTGGAGTTCAAGGTGCTCACCACACGTACATTCCTTGAGGGGTCTAGTTTCTAAAATTGGGTAAATTGTGGTGGGTTTTCACTCTTTTGACACATTGAGAGCTCTCCAAACGTAATAAGATGTCAACTAATCACTAATCAAGACTAATCACTGTATTCTAACTTTACTTGCTTTTCTTTTCTCCCCTGCTCTTTAACCATGCTCACATTTCCCCCACCTTTTTTTGCTCCACTAATCCTCACTCTCCTCCACTAACCCCATACCCTCGCACCCTCAAACCACATAACTATCTCCCCTCTCTCTTACCCCCCACCTCATTCATCACTAATCCTCCCCCTATCCTTCTCACACTATGAGAAACTATCGCAACCCCTCACACTTAAAATCTGCACCACTGACCCCCACCCCCCTGCTTCCTCTCTCTGGGGCACTTTGGAATGCCCGCTCTATATGCAACAAGCTCCACATGATCCATGATCTCTTTACTTCCCGCAACCTTTCCTTCCTGGCCCTCACTGAGACCTGGCTGACGCCCCCTGACATGGCCTCGCCTTGCAGCACTGAGTTAGGGTGGCCTCCAATTTACCCACACTCCTCGCTCTGGCAACAGACATGGTGGAGGAGTGGGTATCCTTCTTTCTAAAAACTGTTTTGTCAACCCTATCCAACCCCCACCCTTCCTTATCCTCCCTTCTTTCGAGGTTCACTCTGTCCGTATCTACGCTCCCTCCAATCTCCAAATGGCTGTCATATACAAACCACCAGGCTCAGCCACTGCCTTCATCGACCAATTCTCCACCTGGATCCTTCACTTTCTCTCCGCTGACATCCCCACCATCATCATGGGTGACTTTAATATCCCTACTGACACCCGAGAGCCAGCAGCCTCCAAGATACTGGCCCTTACTTCATTCTTTGGACTCACCCAGTGGTCCTCCACAGCCACCCACACAGACGGACATACACTAGACCTCATCTTCACCCGCCTCTGTTCCTTATATAATCTTGTAACCTCTCCCTTCCCCCTATCTGACCACCATCTACTCACCTTCTCATCCTTGTCCTCCTCACCTGCCCCCCATGTCCAGCCATTACCACATCCACACGAAAACCTCACACATCTAGACATTCACAGACTCTCAGACTCTCTCCTACCCCTGTCCTCCATATCTTCACTCCACGACATGGACAGCGCCACCACGTTCTATAACTCCACTCTCACATCAGCCATAGACTCAGTCGACCCTCTCATGCATGGCAAAGTGCGACGAACCAATAGGCAATCTTGGCATAACAATCTCACAAAAAAACTTCGACAAGCATCCAGGGTTGCAGAGCGACATTGGAAGAAAACACGCCTGCCAGACGACTTCACCGCTTTCAAACAAGCTACATTTGACTTCAAATTAGCCCTCACCTCCGCTAAGCAGAGCTATTTCACTAACCTTGTATCTTCACTTTCCTACAACCCAAAACAACTGTTCAGCACATTTAACTCCCTCTTCCGCCCACCACTGCCACCTCGAACTCCCCTCATCTCCTCCGAGGACTTTGCCACCTACTTCAAAAACAAGATCGACCAAACAAGGCAAACCCTAACTGTCCACCACCCCAACCACTCCATATACCAGACCTCTGCCCTTCCCTAATAACCTCCCTCTCCAACATCACTGAAGGAGAGCTTACTCGCCTCTTTTCCAAATCACACCTCACCACCTGTGCACTTGACCCCATCCCCTCCCACTAGCTCCCCAACCTCACTAACATGCTCATTCCAGCACTAACCCATCTCTTCAACCTATCGCTATCTTCTGGTACCTTCCCCTCTGCCTTCAAACATGCCACCATCACACCCATCTTCAAAAAACTAACCTTGACCCAACTGCTATGCCCAGCTACCACCCCATATCACTGCTCCTGTTTGCTTAAAAACTCCTTGAGCAGCATGTCCATGCTCTAATTTCCTCCCACCTCTCATCTACTGTAACTCTCTCCTTGACAACCTCCAATCTGGCTTCCGCCCCCACCACTCCACCAAAACTGCCCTGACAAAAATTACTAATGACTTACTCACAGACAAAGCTAACAGACAGTTCTCCTTCCTCCTCCTTCTTGATCTGTCCTCTGCTTTCGACACAGTTGATCACTGCCTACTGCTACAGATTCTTTCTTCTCTTGGCATCAAAGACCTTGCTGTTGTGAACTCTATTTTTGGGCTCCCTCTAGTGGTCACAAGCGGTACTGGGTAGTGTTGTCTTTCTGCAGGTTGGCTTCATCAGCTGGTTCGTTATCCTTGGTTCGTTTGCTATTTAGCTCACCTGGATACTCAGTTCCTTGCCTGCTATCAATGTAATCAGTGCTCTTCAGATTCCTTGTGACTACCTTGCTCCCAGTCTCTCCAAGACAAGCTAAGTTCTTGTTTGTTCATTTTCTGATTGTTAGCGTTCATCATGTTTTTTGTCCAGCTTGTTAAAATGTGATTTCTTACTTGCTGGTTGCTCTAGGGGACTGAGTTTCTCCCCCCACACCGTGAGTTGGTGTGGGGGTTCTTGAAATCTCAGTGTGGATATTTTGTAAGGGTTTTTTACTGACCGCATAGACCCCTTTTTCTATTTTCTGCTATTTAGAATTAGTGGGCCTCTTTTGCTGAATCTGCTTTCACCCCTATGTATGTGCCTTCCTCTTACCTCACCGTTATTATCTGTTGGGGGCTTCTATATCTTGGGGATTATTTCTCTGGAGGCAAGAGAGGTCTTTCTTTCTCTCTAGGGGTAGTTAGTTCCTCAGGCTGGCTCGAGACGTCTAGGATTTTAGGCACGTTTACTGGCTACCTCTAGTGTGTTTGGATAGGTTCAGTTTTGCGGTCAGTCCAGTTTTCCACCTCCCTAGAGCTTGTCCTATGTTTATTCACCTTGCTGGAGTAATTTGTGATCCTCAACCATTTTAGTGTTTCCCACTCCCACGCTACCTCCTCATCCCACCATCTCTCTGTTGGAGTCCCTCAAGGCTCTGTCCTAGGGCCCCTGCTTTTTTACATCTATACCCTTGGCCTAGGGCAACTCATAAAGTCCCATGGCTTCCAGTAACACCTGTATGCGGACGACACTCAGATCTACCTCTCTGGCTCAGATGTCGCCTCTTTTCTGTCCAGAATCCTGGAGTGTCTGTCAGCCATATCCTCCTTCTTCACCTCTCGCTTCCTAAAACTCAATGTAGACAAAACTGAACTCATCATCTTTCCCCCATCTCATGTATCCCCCCCTACCTGATCTATCTATTATGGTAAATGGCATCACGTTCTCTCCCACACCTGAAATCCGCTGCCTCGGGGTAACTCTCGATTCTGCCCTGTCCTTCAAACTGCACGTCCAAACCCTTGCCACTTCCTGTCGCCTCCAACTCAAAAATATTGCCAGAATCCGTCCCTTCCTCAGTCCGCAATCTACTAAAACTCTTGTGCGTGCCCTAATCATCTCCCGCCTCGACTACTGCAACACCTTCCTCTGTGGCCTCCCCGCTAACTCTCTTGCACCACTACAGTCTGTCCTCAACTCTGCTGCCCGGTTAATCTACCTCTCTCCTCACTACTCCCCTGCTTCTCCCCTTTGCAAATCCCTCTACTGGCTCCCAATTCCCCAACGAATCCAGTTCAAACTACTAACACTGATCTACAAAGCCATCCACAACCTGTCCCCTCCCTTTATCTCTGAACTAATCTTCCAATACCTTCCCTCACGTAATCTCTGATCCTCCCAAGACCTCCTACTCTCCTCCACACTTATTTGTTCCTCACACAACCGCCTCCAAGATTTCTCCCGAATATCCCCCATCCTCTGGAATTCCATGCCTCAACACGTCCGACTATCCACCACCCTCGGATCCTTCAGACGGAACCTGAAAACCCATCTCTTCAAGAAAGCCTACAACCTGCAATAACCATTCTGCCACCTCGCCAACACCAGAGCCGCCACCTTACTACCGCCAGAGCTGCTGCACCTCTGACCTTCTGTCTCTTCCCTATTATCCCATAGAATGTAAGTCCGCAAGGACAGAGTCCTCTCCCCTCTGTACCAGTCTGTGACTGTAAACTTGTTTACTGTAAACGATATTTATAACCTTGTATGTAACCCCTTTCTCATGTACAGCACCATGGAATTAATGGTGCTATATAAATAAATAATAATAACTAATGTTTCCAGGCAATTTTTGCATTCAATAAGTTAAACATTGCTCTTTCCCTGCCGAGCCCTACTGTGCGCCTAAACAATAGTTTTCCCCAACATATGAGGGATCAGCAAACTCAGGAGAAATTGCACAATAAATTGTATGGTGCTATTTTTCCTCCTACCCTTGTGAAAATAACAAAAATTGGGGCTAAAATAATATTTTAGTGGGACAGTTAGATTTTTTTATATTCACAACTAAACATTATAAACTTCGGTGAAGCACCTGGGGCTTCAAGGTGCTCACCACATATATAGATACATTTTTTAGGCATCTAGGTTCAAGTAAACTTCTTTAAAGCAATTGAGGGTTTAACCCTTTTAAGGACCAGGGGTATTTCCATTCTTCCATTTCCGTTTTTTGCTCCCCTTCTTCCCAGAGCCATAACTTTGTTATTTTTCCATCAATATGGCCATGTGAGGGTTTGTTTTTGCAGGATGAGTTGTACTTTTGAACGGCACCATTGATTTTACCATATCATGTACTCGAAAATGGGGAAAAAACTCAAAGTATGAATAATAAAGTTGCAAAAAAAGCGCAATTCCAGAATTGTTTTCATATTTTTTTTTACCATGTTCACTAAATGCTAAAACTGACCTGCCAGTATGATTCTCGAAGACATTAAAAGTTCATAGATATCAAACATGTATAGCTTTTAAGTGGTGAAAAATAAATCTAAAATTTGTCAAAAAAAGTCACCATTTTACGAGCCCTGTAGCGTCTCCATTTTTCAGGATCTGGGCCAGATGAGGACTTATTTTTTGATTGCCAAACTGACGTTTCTATTGTTACCATTTTGGTGTTGATACGATCTTTTGATCGCCTATTATTGAATTTTATTTTAATGTTGCAGCACCTTAAAAAATGTAATTCTGGCGTTTGGATTTTTTTTCTCGCTATGCTGTTTACCGATCGGATTAATTATTTTTCTATATTGCTAGATCGGGCAATTTTGAATGAGGCGATACCAAATATGGGTATTGTTTAAAATTGTTTAATTGTTTAATTTTGAATGGGAAAAATGGGTGATTTGATCTTTAATGTTTTTTTAATTTGTTTATATTTTTAAAAACTTTTTTTTACTTTTTACTTGCTTCAATAGTCTGGGAGACTAGAAGTTGCGATCATCCGATCGCTTGTGTTACAGAGAGCAGAAATACTCACTTGCTATGACCGCCGACCGCTGGGGGGCGCTCATAGCGATCCGGCATTGACAAGCGGCATTTAACATGTTAACAGTCATGAGTGGATCATTATTCCAGTTGCGGATATTAGAGGCACATGTAAACTGATCAGATCAGCTGTCATGGGCCGGAAAAGGTGCATGCTCCTGCGATGAGCAGGGGAAGGCGTCCAATGTCGGATATATCCATTATTAGTCATTAAGAGGTTAAGGTGCTTACCTCACATCTAGATACATTCCTTTTAGGGTCTAGTTTGCAAAATATGGTCACTTGTGGTGTGTTTCCACTTTTTAGGCTCATCAGGGGCTCTATAAACATAACATGACATCTGCTGATTCCAGCCAATTTCGCATTCAAAAGGTTAAATGGTGCTGCTTCCCTTCTGAGCTCTGCCATGCACCCAAACAGTAGTTTTCTCTCACATATTGGGTGCCTGTGTACTGCACAGCAAATTGTATGGTGCAATTTCTCCTGTTATCCTTGCGAAAATAAAAACATTACTATCATTATTTTTATTATTATTGTGGGAAAATGTGAGTTTATATTTTCCCAGCTTATCTCTATAAACTTCTGTAAAGCCCCTGGGGGTTCAAAGTTCTCACAAAACATTTGGATACATTTTTGAAGGGTCTACTTTTCAAAATGGTGTTACTTGTGGGGGTTTCCACTAATTTGGCTCTCCAACTGAGTCATAACGTCCACTAAGGATTCCTGCCAATTTTTAGTTTCAAAAGTCAAAAGGTGCTACTTCCCTTCCGAGCTCTGCCATGCACATATGGGGTATCAGCGTACTCAGGAAAATATGTACAACAATTTCTGGGTTCCATTTTCTCCTGTTACCCTTGTGAAAATAAAACATTTAGGCCTAAAAGAGCACGTTTTGGGAAAAAATTCAAGGTGTTCATCATAAATCTAGATAAGTTCCTTGAGGGGCTCTCCAAATGCAACATGGCGTCCTCTAATGAACCCAGTCAATTTTGCATTCAAAAAGTCAAATGGTGCTGCTTCCCTTCCGAGCCCTGCCATGCAGCTAAAAGTATTTTTTCCCCACATATTGGAAATTTGCATGCTTCAGAGAAATTGCACAACAATTTTTGGGGTGCACTTTTTCTTATTACCCTTGTGAATATAAATATATTTGGGTCTAAATTAAAATTTTGGGGAAAAAGTTAAAACTTTGTTTATTTTTTCTTTCACATTGCAAAAATCCTTGTAAAACATCTGATTGGTTAATAAACTTCTTGAATGTGGTTTTGAGCACCTTGAGGGATGCAGTTTTTAAAAGTTTTTAGAAAATTCAAATGTGATGTGGTCCCTAAAAAAATGGTTTTGGAAATTTTGTTGGAAAAATGAGAAATTGATCGTCAACTTTTAATCTTTCTAACTAGTTAGGGTGGTTAGTGGCATCCGCCAGAGCGTCGCTGAACTCACTCCTGTGCAGTAAATATTTACTTTAGTTGCTTCCCTGGCACTGCAGTAGTGGTGTCGAGGGCAAGAGATCTAGAGGGACTCTTACCCTGAGTCTTGGGGCATAGTTCTGTGTTGCCTTGCTTGCGCTCTCTGTGCGGTATCGTGGCCCTGTGACGCAACAGGGTTCACTTCCTTCATACCGGGTGAAGCTAACCCATGTGTGTACTCACATTATACCACCATATAGTCCATCATTACCAAGCAGCAAGTGTCTTAGCTGCACGGTGGACCCTGGACTGTGAATGCACGTTATATCATCTCTAATTATTATTTGGTGCATTCCGCCAGTCCTAACACTTCCTAACAAAAAGAATATGTTTCCAAAATTATGCTGATGTTAAGTAGACATATGGGAAATTTTATTTATTAACTATTTTATGTGACATAACTCCCTGGTTCAAGAGCATAACGTTTTAAAATTGCAACATTTTCAAAATTTTTTGCCAATTTTCAGATTTTCCACAAATAAACATAAGTCATATCGAATACATTTTACCAATATCATGAATTACAATATGTCTCTAAAAAATAATCTCAGAATCAGTGGGATCCGTTGAGGTGTTCCAGACTTATTGCCTCATAAAATAACACGGGTCAGAATTGTGAACTTTTGCCCGGTCAGGAAGGTGAAAACAGGCTTGGGGGGTAAAAAGGTTAAAGGGACAGACTGGAAAAGAGCTAGAGGGCTCTGACCTTGTGTCCTTACTGTCTACAGTGTAATGGGGAAGGTGACAGTAGGTTGAGGGTTACAGCAGCTCTGATGGTGGTAAGGAGGTGAGTTATTTCAAGCTGTAAGATATGGGTTTTCAAGTTCCATCTGAAAATTCCAAATGTGGTGATAATCAGATGTGATGGGGCACAGAATTCCAGAGGATGGGGGATGTTTGGGGTAAGTTTTGGAGGTGATTGGGTTAGGAACATCCTAGTGTGGATGTGAGATGGAGGTCTTGAGGTTGTATGGGTTGTTTAGTTAGGAATGTTATTTTTCATATCTCCTATTAGCTCATTTGGAATTCATAGAGAATAATGGTGTTTTGCTCTTGTCCTGTGTGGCATTTTACTGAATTAATTTGAATAGTATTTGCTTATATACTTATTAACCCTTATAAATGCTTTTGGGATGAGATCATATTACAGTTCAATAATTCATGCTAATTGTTTTCTATGCAGATTGTTTTCTATGTATGAATGTTTTTTTCTTTGTATATTTTTAAAATCCATAACTTCCTAACGTTGGAGTTGTTACAGTTGAAATGCTAATCTGACCAGTGAGAAAGGTGCAGCTGTAACATTGTTAATTTTGACAGATCTTGTGATTAATGAGTGGAAACTCATCATGAACAAACTATAGACATCTGCGTAAGAGCTATTTGCAACCCTGATAAATACATCATCAGTTATATTTACAGACTTCACCATCAGTGAAAAGAGATCACTTCATTTGGTGATCAAACATATCTAAGCTAAAGAATAAAACTAGTTGTAATATTGCTCAAAACTAATTGTGCATTTTAATGGTTTATGTACAGCTACACAAATGTAAATTGATTTTACATGCAAACAATACTTGCACAGAGTATAACAGAAGGCAAACACTATTTGTACTGTATTGATTATAAAATGTAACTGAAAGAGTATGCTGCAGTAAGTATTGTACAAATATTACAGTAAGCAATGCTTTGCTTCTAATGTGGCTTTGTAGGTTGTGCTTGCTATGTCTAAAGTTAGTCATGGTTTCAGCAAATCAATTTAACATCTTTATACTCTTAGTTTTGTGAATAACACAAAAGCACAGTGCCAAACACACAAATATGTTTTTCTTGTAAGGTGTGAAGAGTTTAAAGAAAATATTAAATAGAAAATTAAAATTTTTTACTTAGTATTGTCATTTCCTACATCTTTGTCTCATTTTTTCTTAATCGCAACTGAGAATTAAATAAAAAAAATAACCTCTTTCGTTCAGGAAATTGTCACGGTCATGGTTTGTAGAACCACTGTTCCATGGACTTTGGAGAGCCAGGAGAGGTGTGACTAAGCAATCACCTGACTATTCACTAGAGCCTCTGATGGTGAGGTTAGACTTGGCTCCCAATGAACGCCAGGTGCCACTCCAGGACAGACCAATGGTTGCGCAGCAGCTGGACCCAGAATCATAATGACCCGTCTGGCTTTGGAATCAGTATAATGGGACTAGCCCATTCACTGTGGGATTCCTTGATGACTCCCAACTGAAGCATCTGCTTCACTTCGTCCGTGATGGTTTGCCTCCGAGCTTCTAGAACTCGGTATGGTTTCATCCATACCCTTACCTGTGGTTCGGTGACAATGCCATGCTGGATCACAAGGTCCAACCCAACAATTCTGAGAGTACGATTGTATTCTGTTGCACCAAATCCCAAGACTTCCGTTGCTGCTGGTTTGAGAAACCATGATTTATCTTAACCTCACTCCCGGCTGTGTCCTTGGCCAGTGACAGAGGGTTCCCTGTTGGTACAACCGGCGTTGCTTCCGTGACCTAACATTTCTTGTCATTCCAGGCTTTTAACAGGTTCACATGATACAATTGTTCTGGCTTTCTCTTTCCAGGCTGGTACACTCTACAATTCACTTCTCCTACCTTCCCCCATTTCTCATATGGCCCTTGCCATTTAGCCATGAGTTTACTCTCTGTGGTGGGCACTAGTACCAACATCTGGTCTCTTTCTTTAAAGGTCCTGACCGTGGTGCTTTTATTATACGTTCTCTGCGCGGTATGGGCATCCATCAGGTGCTCCTTTACTATGGGCCGGACTGCAGCAATCCGGTCCTGCATGCTTGCTCTATTAGACTCTGATGCGGTGTTGGCTCCTGTTCTCATGTCTCCTTTGCTATGTCCAGCAATCCCCTCGGATGCCTGTCATACAATAGTTCAAAAGGGGAGAAGCCCATGGATGCCTGTGGTACCTCATGGATAGCGATCATTAGATAGGGCAATAACATGTCCCAATCTCTACGTACTTGTAGACCACCTTTTTGAGCATGGATTTGAGGGTCTTATTAAACCTCTCCTCCAACCCGTTGGTTTGAGGGAGGTACGTAGCTGTTTAATCTGGAGCAGCTTACATAGCTCCCTGGTCACCTTGGACATAAAAGGTGTCCCCTCATCGGTAAGGATCTCCTTTGGCAGCCCAAGGTGACAAAACATTTCAAACAAACGAATAGATTTGTCGATTTATGGCAAAGTGGTATCGCCTCTGGGTGCCACGTGGTGTAATCCACCATGACTAGAATATGTTGATGGCCACAGGGTGGATTTCACTATAGGGCACACCAGATACATTGCTATCTGCTCAAGGTGTACCTCTATGATTTGTAAAGGCACCAGTGGACTCTGGAACTTGGCAATGGGTGTGGTCAGTTGGCACTCGGGATATGACTCACAATACCGTTGTACCTCCACATACACCCTGGGCCAAAAGAACTGCTGCAGTATATGCTCTTGGGTTTTCTTTACCCCCTAAGTGACCTCCCAGCATGTGTGTGTACTTTCTATAGCACAGCCTGACGGTACGACTGGGGCACCAACAGCTGTTCTACCACTTCATTTCGGATTTTATCAATCCTATACAGTAACTCTTGGTTGACAGCCATGTGTGGAAAAACCATTTCTGTACCTGGGTGCTGAGCCACCCGATTTATTTCCACACTTCCAGGAAGCAGGATACCCCAGCGCCACACCAAGAGGAGCCCCTTTTGGGACCTAATTTCAATTTTCAAACAGCATCAGCTACTCAGTTTGAGAAAGACCCGGAACTGGGTCGAAACGTCACTTTTTTTCTTATCCTGCTGTATGTGTACATATATTTGAATGTCAAACACATGTGAATAAATACACCATTTTGCAAGCTATAACCCGAGAGAGTGCGGCTGTTTTCTCGCTTATTTGACTGGTATTGGGTTCTTCCCAAGTACAGCCTGCACCACATGATTTGCTGAGTGTGCTCCATTCCTTTGAAAGTACCCTGCAATATGCAGACACCAGTGATTAGCCAGAGGCCAGCGGCCCCATGGATGTCAGTTCTGGAGGAGAGTGGATGCAAACTCCAGGGCAAGTACAGTTAAGCTATCCAACCTGAGACTTATCCCCTCCTCAATATTCATCCACAGATTACTATCCTGGGCTGCCAAAAGGGACCCCTGACAGTTTTTCCACCCCAATAAATAGTCCTCAACAACAGGGGGTCTCTCCTGAGCAAGGAGACAACCAATTTCACCTAATTACTACCCCTACGCCGTCTCCAGGGAGGCTGCATCTCCAGATGAAAATAAGGTCGTAGAAAAGATAGTCCTAACCAAGGGAGACAAAGGATGGATCTGTATAAAAAATGGGCAATCATGTGAAGAAGGAGCAGGGCCCATAGGAATTGTACCCTCACACCTAGTAAGTAGTCTACAGGGTGGTCTGGGAGAAGTGAGGGCAATGAGGTCTAGTACCTGGATCTGTGATAAGTGCAACAGACAAAATGACAAGGGAAAAACCCAATGTGACTTCTGTGCTAGGGCAGAGAAGGGTGAAGCGGCAATAGCCCTCCCTGTCATTACACAGACAACCAGCAGACCACCAGAGGTGGGGGAAGATGCAAAGGTGGATACCACTACTTGGTATAAGCCATGGAGCAGATCTGAGCAACTTGCCATGGCAAATAGTTTCCCAGACCCGTATAAAAATCCTCTCGGGTTTTATAAAGCCATGGAAAGTGCAGCTGATAATTACAATGCTGCATGGAATGATTTGGAACCATTGTGCCATATTTCTGGAGTGCCACTTGTTGAAAAGGTAAAAGCAGTCCAAACAGACACTGCAATACAAGCCATACCGGAGGATGAGAAAATTCAGATAGAGATTCAGAATGGCAGTTTCTGGCAAGATTACTTGTAATAGCCAAGAAACAGGCAGAGGAATTAGCTTCAGGATTACCAGAGGTATTCCAGGGTGCAGATGAGCCTATAGACAGATTCTATGCTAGATGTACAGCAGTATTCACAGACCATGACTATGATCTAAAGAATCCGAGGGAAGCTAGGTTTCTTAAAAATATGTTCATGACAGGATTAAGGGAAGAGATATGGTCAGAGGTCATGTGAGTAAGACCAGAATGCATTTATGCCACCCTTGACCAATCCCTTCCCATGTTTAGAGGGGTGGAAGAACAGATTAACAATAGGAAGGCAAAGAAACAACAGAAACCAACTCCAGTTATGGTAAATATACCCCCTGATGCTTTTAACAATGCTGTCAAGACAGCAGTGCAGGCAGCGGGGTTACAAAAGAGAGGAGCATGTGTTGTGAATTCCACTCTTGGGCTCCCTCCGGTGGTTGTAAGTAGCACTTTGGTGAATTCTGCTCTTGGGCTCCCTCCTGTGGTTTTGAGTGGTATGGCTGCTTTTTGGATTTAGCATCAGCAGCTGCTTCCACTGATCGTCTTTCTGGCTCGGCTATTTTAGTCTGGCCTTATCCCTCAATCAATGCCAGTTGTCAATTGTTCCTGCTTGGAGTCACTGCTCTTTTGGATTTCCCTGACACTCTGACCCGTTCAGCAAAGATAAGTCCTTGCTTGTCCTTTGGCAGTCCACTTGTTGTGGACTTTATTGTTCAGCACATTCTATGTTTTGCTCATTTGTCCAGCTTATCAGTATGGATCTATTCAGCTAAGCTGGAAGCTCTGGGCAGCAGATTTTGCCCTCCACACCTTTAGTCAGGTGTGGAGATTTTTGCATTTCTCTGCGGTGGACTTTTCCTAGTTTTTATTACTGACCGCACAGTGTTCTATCCTGTACTATCTATCCAGCTAGAAGTGGCCTCCTTTGCTAAATCTTGTTTCATACTATGTATGTCATTTCCTTCTCCTCTCACAGTCATTATTTGTGGGGGGCTGTCCTTTCCTTTGGGGATTTTCTTTGAGGCAAGATAGCTTTCCTGTTTCTGCCTTTAGGGGTAGTTAGTTCTCCGGCTGTGACGAGGTGTCCAGGGAGTGACAGGAACATCCCACGGCTACTGCTAGTGTTGTGTTAAGATCAGGAACTTCAGTCTGTATAGTTACCACCTGCTCAGAGCTAGTCGCATGTCGCTCCTAAATCACCAGTCCATAATAGTACAACTGGCCAAAAATGAGTTGAATGCATCTCAAAAGAAGGAAAAGAAAAAGAGTTCTGAGCCATTTTTTTTTTCTTTAGTCTGTTTTGACTTTTTCCTTCCTCTTAATCTCTGGGTGGTTCAGGATTTTGGCGCGGACATGGATGTTCAGGGGTTGTTTTCTCGTGTGGATCAGCGTGCTGCAAGAGTACAGAGTATTCAAGATTATGTTGTTCAGACTCCGGCCTTAGAGCCTAGAATTCCTACTCCGGATTTGTTTTACGGGGATAGATCTAAGTTTTTGAACTTTAAAAATAACTGCAAATTGTTTTTTGCTCTGAAACCCCGTTCCTCTGGTGACCCCATTCAGCAAGTTAAAATAGTTATTTCTCTGCTGCGTGGTGACCCTCAGGACTGGGCATTCTCCCTTGAGTCAGGGGATCCGGCATTGCTTAATGTAGATGCATGTTTTCAATCGCTCGGATTATTGTATGACGAACCTAACTCTGTGGATCATGCGGAAAAAACCTTGTTGGCCCTGTGTCAGGGTCAGGAAGCGGCAGAATTATACTGCCAGAAATTTAGAAAATGGTCTGTGCTCACTAAATGGAATGAGGATGCTCTGGCAGCAATTTTCAGAAAGGGTCTTTCTGAAGCCCTTAAAGATGTTATGGTGGGGTTCCCCACGCCTGTTGGTTTGAGCGAATCTATGTCTCTAGCCATTCAGATTGATCGGTGCCTGCGCGAGCGCAAAGTGGTGCACCATATGGCAGCGTCCTCTGAGCAGAGTCCTGAGCCTATGCAATATGATAGGATTTTGACTAGAGCGGAACAGAGGGGATACAGACGTCAGAATGGGCTGTGTTTTTACTGTGGTGATTCTGCTCATGCTATTTCTGATTGCCCTAAGCGTATTAAGAGGGTCGCTAGATCTGTTACCATTAGTACTGTACAGCCTAAGTTTCTCCTGTCTGTGACCCTGATTTGCTCATTGTCACCTTTTTCTGTCATGGCATTTGTGGATTCAGGCGCTGCTCTGAACTTAATGGACTTAGAATTCGCCAGGCGCTGTGGTTTTTCTTTGCAGCCTTTGCAGAGTCCTATTCCTTTGAGGGGTATTGATGCTACACCGTTGGCCAAGAATAAACCTCAGTATTGGACTCAGCTGACTATGTGCATGGCTCCAGCACATCAGGAAGATTACCATTTTCTGGTGTTGCATAATTTACATGATTTTGTTGTACTGGGTTTTCCATGGTTACAAGTACACAATCCAGTGCTGGATTGGAAATCGATGTCTGTGACTAGTTGGGGTTGTCAAGGGGTACATAGTGACGTTCCTTTGATGTCAATTTCCTCTTCCCCCTCTTCTGATGTTCCTGAATTTTTGTCAGATTTCCAGGATGTATTCAATGAGCCTAAGTCCAGTTCCCTTCCTCCACATAGGGACTGTGATTGTGCTATTGACTTGATTCCTGGCTGTAAGTTCCCTAAGGGCCGACTTTTCAATCTGTCTGTGCCAGAGCATGCTGCTATGCGGAGCTATGTTAAGGAGTCTTTAGAGAAGAGGCATATTAGGCCGTCTTCGTCACCATTGGGAGCGGGATTCTTTTTTGTTGCCAAGAAGGATGGCTCCTTGAGACCCTGTATTGATTATCGCCTTCTTAATAAGATCATGGTCAAATTCCAATACCCTTTACCTTTGCTCTCTGATTTGTTTTCTCTGATTAAGGGGGCTAGTTGGTTTACCAAGATTGACCTTCGAGGGGCATATAATCTTGTTCGTTTTAAACAGGGTGACGAATGGAAAACTGCATTTAATACGCCCGAAGGCCATTTTGAATACCTGGTGATGCCTTTCGGGCTTTCTAATGCTCCTTCTGTATTTCAGTCCTTCATGCATAATATTTTCCTCAATTATCTTGATAAATTCTTGATTGTGTATTTGGATGATATTTTGATTTTTTTCCAATGATTGGGAGTCTCATGTGAAGCAGGTCAGGATGGTATTCCAGATCCTTCGTGATAATGCTCTATTTGTGAAGGGGTCTAAGTGCCTATTTGGAGTTCAGAAGGTCTCTTTTTGGGGGTTTATTTTTTCTCCTTCGTCTATAGAAATGGATCCTGTTAAGGTCCAAGCCATTCATGACTGGATTCAACCCACATCTGTGAAGAGCCTTCAGAAATTTTTGGGCTTTGCTAATTTTTATCGCCGTTTCATTGCCAACTTCTCTAGTGTGGTTAAACCCCTGACTGATTTGACGAAGAAAGGCGCTGATGTGACAAATTGGTCCTCTGAGGCTGTTGAGGCCTTTCAGGAGCTTAAACGCCGATTTACTTCTGCCCCTGTCTTGCGTCAGCCGGATGTTTCTCTTCCTTTTCAGGTTGAGGTTGACGCTTCTGAGATTGGGGCAGGGGCCGTTTTGTCACAGAGGAATTCTGATGGTTCCTTGATGAAACCATGTGCCTTCTTTTCCCGAAAGTTTTCGCCTGCGGAACGCAATTATGATGTCGGCAATCGGGAGTTGTTGGCTATGAAGTGGGCATTTGAGGAGTGGCGACATTGGCTTGAGGGAGCCAAGCCCCGTGTTGTGGTCTTGACCGATCATAAGAATCTGATTTACCTTGAGTCAGCCAAGCGGCTGAACCCTAGACAGGCTCGGTGGTCCCTGTTTTTCTCCCGTTTTGATTTTGTGGTCTCATATCTTCCGGGATCTAAGAATGTTAAAGCGGATGCCCTCTCTAGGAGTTTTTTGCCTGATTCTCCTGGAGTTCTTGAGCCGGTTGGCATTCTTAGGGAAGGGGTGATTCTTTCTGCCATCTCCCCTGATTTACGGCGGGTGCTTCAGGAATTTCAGGCTGATAAACCTGACCGCTGTCCTGTGGGGAAGCTGTTTGTTCCTGATAGATGGAAAAGTAAGGTAATTTCTGAGGTCCATTGTTCGGTGTTGGCCGGTCATCCTGGAATTTTTGGTACCAGAGATTTGGTTGCTAGGTCCTTTTGGTGGCCTTCCTTGTTGCGGGATGTGCGTTCTTTTGTGCAGTCCTGTGGGACTTGTGCCCGGGCTAAGCCTTGCTGTTCCCACGCTAGTGGGTTGCTTTTGCCTTTGCCTGTCCCTGAGAGGCCCTGGACGCATATTTCCATGGATTTTATTTTGGATCTTCCTGTGTCCCAGAGGATGTCTGTTATCTGGGTGGTCTGTGACTGGTTCTCTAAAATGGTGCATTTGGTACCTTTGCCTAAATTGCCTTCCTCCCCTGATTTGGTTCCATTGTTTTTTCAGCATGTGGTTCATTTGCATGGCATTCCAGAGAATATTGTCTGACAGAGGTTCCCAGTTTGTTACCAGGTTTTGGCGGGCCTTTTGTGCTAGGATGGGCATTAATTTGTCTTTTTCTTCGGCGTTCCATCCTCAGACAAATGGCCAAACTGAGCGAGCTAATCAAACCTTGGAAACCTATTTGAGATGCTTTGTTTCTGCTGATCAGGATGATTGGGTAGCTTTCTTGCCGTTGGCCGAGTTTGCCCTTAATAATCGGGCCAGTTCGGCTACTTTGGTTTCGCCTTTCTTTTGTAATTTTGGTTTCCATCCTCGTTTTTCTTCAGGGCAGGTTGAGCCTTCTGATTGTCCTGGTGTAGATTCTGTGATGGACAGGTTACAGCAGATTTGGACTCATGTGGTAGACAATTTGACATTGTCTCAGGAAAAGGCTCAGCGTTTTGCTAACCGCCGTCGGTGTGTTGGTCCTCGGCTTCGTGTGGGGGATTTAGTCTGGTTATCTTCTCATCATGTTCCTATGAAGGTTTCTTCCCCTAAGTTCAAGCCTCGGTTTATTGGTCCTTATAATATTTCTGAGATTATCAATCCAGTGTCTTTTCGTTTGGCCCTTCCAGCCTCTTTTGCCATCCACAATGTTTTCCATAGATCCTTGTTGCGGAGATATGTGGTACCCGTTGTTCCCTCTGTTGATCCTCCTGCCCCGGTGTTGGTTGAGGGGGAGTTGGAATATGCGGTTGAGAAAATTTTGGATTCTCGTTTTTCAAGGCGGAGGCTACAGTATCTTGTCAAGTGGAAGGGTTATGGCTAGGAGGATAATTCTTGGGTGGTTGCCTCCGATGTCCATGCTGCCGATTTGGTTCGTGCTTTTCACTTGGCTCGTCCTGATCGGCCTGGGGGCTCTGGTGGGGTTTCGGTGACCCCTCCTCAAGAGGGGGGTACTGTTGTGAATTCCGCTCCTGGGCTCCCTCCGGTGGTTGTAAGTAGCACTTTGGTGAATTCTGCTCTTGGGCTCCCTCCTGTGGTTTTGAGTGGTATGGCTGCTTTTTGGATTTAGCATCAGCAGCTGCTTCCACTGATCGTCTTTCTGGCTCGGCTATTTTAGTCTGGCCTTATCCCTCAATCAATGCCAGTTGTCAATTGTTCCTGCTTGGAGTCACTGCTCTTTTGGATTTCCCTGACACTTTGACCCGTTCAGCAAAGATAAGTCCTTGCTTGTCCTTTGGCAGTCCACTTGTTGTGGACTTTATTGTTCAGCACATTCTATGTTTTGCTCATTTGTCCAGCTTATCAGTATGGATCTATTCAGCTAAGCTAGAAGCTCTGGGCAGCAGATTTTGCCCTCCACACCTTTAGTCAGGTGTGGAGATTTTTGCATTTCTCTGCGGTGGACTTTTTCTAGTTTTTATTACTGACCGCACAGTGTTCTATCCTGTACTATCTATCTAGCTAGAAGTGGCCTCCTTTGCTAAATCTTGTTTCATACTACGTATGTCATTTCCTTCTCCTCTCACAGTCATTATTTGTGGGGGCTGTCCTTTCCTTTGGGGATTTTCTCTGAGGGAAGATAGCTTTCCTGTTTCTACCTTTAGGGGTAGTTAGTTCTCCGGCTGTGACGAGGTGTCCAGGGAGTGACAGGAACATCCCACGGCTACTGCTAGTGTTGTGTTAAGATCAGGAACTGCGGTCTGTATAGTTACCACCTGCTCAGAACTAGTCGCATGTCGCTCCTAAATCACCAGTCCATAACAAGCATGGCAGGGAAGAAGAGATGGGGTGCCTGACTCAGAGGAATGTAAAAAGAAGGGACTCTCTTTTGGTTGTGGCCAGAGGGGGCATATTAAGAGAAATTATCCCAGACGTAAAGCAACCAAACCAGACCAAACCCAGGTTTCAATGGTAATGACAGAGGAGGACGGAAATAATTCAGACTAGGAATTTGGCAGCCCCCGGCATACTTCTGTTGTAGTGGTTCCCCCATGGGATGGTCTGATGGCCATCACACATTTACAACTTCCTAATGGGAAACAATTAGACTGCCTGATTGATACGGGGGGCGAGCCGTACTATTATGTGAAAAAAGGATATGCCACAGCAATTCATGACAGGAAAAATGATTCCAGGGATGGGAGCAGGAGGAACAGCTCATCCTTTGTATGAAACTGAGCCTATGAAAGTGCGATTAGCACGTACTACAGACTTGTGCGCCCAATTGCTAGTTTCAGACAAATGCCCTCTAAATTTGATTGGAGCAGATATTTTAAATGCAATACATGCAATTATTAAATTTGGAAAGAAAGGTATTGCTGTTTCAGGCCCATTGTCAGAATAAGCACTCTCCACCATGATGTCAGTGACTGTTCTAGATGCCGACAGCCTACCAATTGAGCAAGACATGGAGGTCCAACAGATGCTTGAGCAAGTACCGCCAGCACTATGGGTAAAAGACAAAACTGATGTGGGACTGTTAAGAATATCACCAGTATCAATTAAATTAAAGCCAGGAACAGTACCGGTACGTATTCGGCAGTATCCTCTAAGCAGAGAACAGACAGATGCCATCTCAACTCAGGTATCTACCTACCTGAAGGCAGGTATATTGACAGAGAGAAAATACGTATATAATACACCTCTTTTTCCGGTAAAAAAGAAGCAGATCGAGGGACAGCAAGCGGTTTACCGCATGGTACATGATTTAAGAGAAATTACCAAACTAATGATTGTTGACATACCCATAGTACCAAACCCACACACTCTGTTGAATCAAATTCCAAGCAATGCACAATGTTTTACTGTTATAGATCTGAGCAATGCTTTGTTCTCGGTGCATATTGATGAGGAAAGCCAACTGCTGTTTGCATTTACTCATGCAGGTAAACAGTATTGTTGGACATGCCTGCCTCAAGGGGGTGCGACATCTCCTTCTTTGTTCTCTGAGGCAATGGCGGGGATTTTGCTCTCCTGGCACCCTGAAAATGGTGAGGTACAGCTGCTTCAATATGTTGATGACCTGCTACTATGTACCCCGAGCAGACAGGTCTGCTTAAAAGAAACAGTTTCTCTACTGATCTTTTTGTATCATGAGGGATGCAAGGTGTCTAAAGATAAATTGTAGATAGCAAGGGAAAAAGTCACGTTCTTGGGATACTGCATCTCATCCCAGCTGAAATACATAACACCAGAAAGGAAAAAGGCTATCAGCCAAGCAGTGGTGCCCGCATCAATTGCTGCACTAAGAACATTCCTGGGGCTGACAGGCTATTGCAGAGAATGGATTCCCGCTGCATCCCAATTGATGCAGCCCCTCTTTGATGTGTTGTCCACATGCAACAAGGGGCAGCCATACCAACTGACCCCGGAAGCCAAAGAGGGTTTCAGGGACCAGAAGGGAGCCATTCTCTCAGCCCCAGTACTAGGAATTCCAAACTATGACCTCCCTTTTTATTTGTACTGTCATAAATCGGGGGGACATGCTAAAGGAGTACTAACACAAGAACATGGGGGAAAACATTGCCCTTTGGGATACTATTCTGCTCAGCTGGATATAGTGGCAAAGGGGGCACCCACATGTATCAGAGCAGTTGCCGCATGTGCGGTACTAAAAGAAAAAGTTGCAGATTTGGTGCTGGATAATCCTCTGGAGATTCTAGTACCACACTCTGTTCAGGAGCTACTGCTCCAAGCCAGAACAAAGCATTTGTCTATGAACAGACTGACAAAGTATGAAGTGGCTTTGCTGACACCTCCAAATGTGACAATAAAAAGGTATACTGTTCTAAACGCAGCCACTTTGTTACCTGATACAGACGATGACCAAGAAATTGAAGCTCAGCATAATTGCTTTAAGCTTATGGATGCAGAAACATAACCGCTTGCCAATGTGCAGGAGACACCAATTCCTAATGCAGATCTAGAGCTTTACGTAGATGGGTCACGATTTTATCAGGATGGAATACACCACACGGGGTATGCTGTAGTTGACCAGCATGGTATAGTCAAAAGTGAAGCACTGCCACCTGGGATGTCTGCTCAGGAAGCTGAATTGAAAGCACTCACTGAGGCATGTATAATTGCTGAGCATCTAATAGCAAATATTTTTACAGATGGCCGCTATGCTTTTGGCATCTGCCATGAATACGGTCCCATATGGAAAAGCAGACAGTTTGTTGGTTCCTCTGGAAGACCCATTAAAAATGCAGAATTGGTAGCTCAACTCCTGAGAGCACTGGAACTGCCAAAGAAAGTTGCAATAATCAAAGTGCAGGCTCATACTAAAGAGCACACTAGAGAAGCTGAAGGCAATAATAGAGCTGACATTGTGGCAAAAGCTGCTGCACTATTTCCTCTCCCCGCAGAGATATACACTGTACTGGTGTCCGGGGGGATGGACCTACAACTACTTCAGAGCCTGCAAGAACAGGCCTCTATGCCAGAAAAAGAAGACTGGCAAATGCACCTATGTGTGAAGGAAGAAGATGGTCTATGGAGAGCGGACAGTAAGTACTGCCTTCCAAGGGCACTGTTCCCCATGATGTGCTCTCTCTCTCATGGCATAACACATCAGTCCAAAGATGCAATGGTAAGTCAGGTAAAGGCTAGTTGGGTCGCTCCAGGTTTCCACTATGCTGCTGCCAAATTCATACAAGGATGCGTGATCTGTGCATGCCATAACATAGGAAAAACGGTGAAGGTGCCACCAAAGTGCACCACCAGACCATTGTATCCTTTTCAGCGAGTGCAAATTGATTTCACACAGCTTCCAAGGGTAGGCACCTATGAATATGTGCTAGCGTGTATAGATTTGTTTTCCAACTGGCCAGAAGCTTGGCCTTGTTCTTGTGCTAATGCACTGTCGCAAAGAAATTATTATCAGAGGTAGTTTGCAGATTCGGAGTACCAGAGGTCATTGAAAGCGACAGAGGCAGTCACTTCACGTCACAGGTGTGTCAAGAGATTACCCGAGCTCTAGGATTTGAGGAATCATTCCACACTCCGTACCATCCGCAGAGTAGCGGTAAGGTGGTAAGGTTGAATGGTACTTTAACCCCTTCATGACCGTGGGATTTTTCGTTTTTCCATTTTCGTTTTTCACTCCCCTCCTTCCCAGAGCCATAACTTTTTTATTTTTCCGTCAATTTGGCCATGTGAGGGCTTATTTTTTGCGGGACGAGTTGTACTTTTGAATGACACCATTGGTTTTACCATGGTGTGTACTAGAAAACGGGAAAAAAATTCCAAGTGCGGTGAAATTGCAAAAAAAGTGCAATCCCACACTGGTTTTTTGTTTGTTTTTTTTGCTATGTTCACTAAATGATAAAACTGACTTGCCATTATGATTCTCCAGGTCAGTACGAGTTCATAGACACCTAACATGTCTAGGTTATGTTTTACCTAAGTGGTGAAAATAATTCCAAACTTTGCAAAAAAATAAATAAATAAAATTGCGCCATTTTCCGATACCCGTAGCGTCTCCATTTTTCGTGATCTGGGGTCGGATGAGGGCTTACTTTTTGCGTGCCGAGCTGGCGTTTTTAATAATAGCATTTTGGTGCAGATATGTTCTTTTGATCGCCCGTTATTGCATTTTAATGCAATGTCACGGCGACCAAAAAAATGTAATTCTGGCGTTTCGATTTTTTTTCTCGTTACGCCATTTTGCGATCAGGTTAATGCTTTTTTTTTATTGATGGATCGGGCGATTCTGAACGCGGCGATACCAAATATGTGTAGATTTGATAGTTTTTTTATTGATTTATTTTGATTGGGGCGAAAGGGGGGTGATTTAAACTTTTATATTTTTTTAATTTTTTTCACATTTTTTTTAACTTTTTTTTTTTTACTTTTGCCATGCTTCTATAGCCTCCATGGGAGGCTAGAAGCAGGCACAGCCCGATCGGCTCTGCTACATAACAGCGATCATCAGATCGCTGTTATGTAGGAGAATTGCAGGTGTGCTGTGAGCGCCGACCACAGGGGGGCGCTCACAGCCACCGGCGATCAGTAACCATAGAGGTCTCAAGGACCTCTATGGTTACCTTCCTGACTCATCGCCGACCCCCGATCATGTGACGGGGGTCGGCGATGCGCTCATTTCCGGCTGCCCGGCCGGATGCGGTAGTTAAATGCCGCTGTCTGCGTTTGACAGCGGCATTTAACTAGTTAATAGCGGCGAGTGATCGCGATTTCACCCGCCGCTATTGCGCGCACATGTCAGCTGTAAAAAACAGCTGACATGTCGCGACTTTGATGTGCGCTCACCGCCGGAGCGCACATCAAAGCAGGGGACCCGACATCGGACGGTATAGTACGTCCGATGTCGGGAAGGGGTTAAAAATGAAAATCCAGAAAGCAATGGCAGAAACGGGTAAACCATGGACTGAGTGTCTTCCCATTGCATTATATACAGTTAGGGTCACGCCAACCAAAAAGGCTAGTCTGAGTCCATATGAGATTCTTTTCGGAGGTCCTCTAAAAACGGGGTTGTACTTCTCAGCAAATGCAGGTCTCTCATTCAAATATGACAGCTTATGTTGGCGCATTGCAACAAGTATTGTAGCAAATTCATACTCGTGTTTTCAGTTCCATTCCAGATCCCTCCTCCTTGCCAGGCTCGCATGATCTTAAGCCTGGAGACTGGGTGGTGACGCGGAAGCATTTGAGAAAAAGCCTTGACCCCCGATTCGAGGGATCATACCAAGTCCAGCTGACCACACCAACTTCAGTCAAGCTGGAAGGAAAGCCTGCCTGGATCCACGCGTCTCACTGTAAAAGATTCCACAAGAATTAAAGAAATGGAACTAGGAAAGTACTATCCCTTCACACTTCTCATGCTTGTTTTACTGGTGCATGGTAAAGCGAGTAATAAAGTACCTGAGGCATGGGATAGTGAAATGTCTAAGCAATGGACTAATAAATTTGTCCAGTATCATAATTATATTGCTCAGGCCCGAAACTTGTCAAATTGTTGGATCTGTTCCCATGCCCCTATAGCTGCTAAGACTATGCCTTATTTTGTTTCTCCATTATCTGAACAGGACCTGTTCACAAGAGGGTGTTGGAAAATGTGGCCTTTGGATCTTTCAGAGCAGCAGAGTAAAACTGCCGCTGCTTTACCCATCACAGGGTGGACCAGGCAACCATGATACCAATTTAATCTTACCGGGAACCAAGATCCTTCAAGTAAGCTTCCAAATAATCTGTTCGAATTCAAGGATAATGATGGCACTTGGGGAAATAGAGAAGAAGACAGGAATTATATAGGAAAAGTTCTGGAAAGGGAGTTGAAAGTTAGTTTTGCAGCCAAGGTCCCTCTCCCCAAGGAAGGTAAACTCCAATGTTACAGGCGCGTCTGTCTAGAACGGACGCTGCATAACTCCAACTGGTCAAGAAATTATTCATAGGAGGAGACATTAACTTATGCAAGGAGAGAGAAGCTGTCCATGTAGATGAAGAAACCAGGGAAGGCCAGTATGGGGATGGGGCAGCTGAGATGTCCATAAGCATTAACACCAATCTCCAATGCCAACCGTTACAATATCATAGGTCAGTCACCACTGACTTAAATGATTCCTGGTGTCTCTACTCTGATACCACACTCATGGTCTCAATAGCAGTGGCTCTCATAAGTGAGTATCAATTTGAGTTGCCCAAGGGAATATATATAGTATGTGGAAGTAATGCATATAGGTGGATTCCCTGAGGGGCAGAGGGTGCCTGTACCTTGGCTAGACTAGAGCCAGCCACGTGGGTGTGGGAAGAAAGGGATTTCCCATATAGTAATATCCGAAACCATATGATAGTAAAGCGGAGTGTGCCATCCACACGAAAAGGCCATCTAATGCAAACCTCATGGTATCTTAAGACAGGAATGATAATGACCGGTCCCCTTGGACTTACGTTTGGGACCATAAGAAATGCTCAGATGATAGAGGAACTGGGGGATATCTTTGATAATGTGACTGAATATTTCTTTGACGCTCTTAATGTTGAATCCGCATATATGAAACAGCTTATAGTTATCACCAACCAGCATTCCATGGTCCTTGACTATCTCACCGCCTCACAGGGAGGATTTTGTCAGGTGGTAGGACCTGCGTGCTGCCACTCTATAGATCCTTCCGGACTAATGAGCGTTACCCATGATATAGAGCAAGCAAGGCTAATCAAGGAAGGAGTGCGAAAAGCTAATTCACTTGAAGATTTGTCCTTCCCTGAGTGGCTCTTTTGGTTGAATCCTTTAAATTGGTTCAAGGGAATAGGCAGCTGGTTGTCTGGGGTGATGCACTTCCTCATTCAAATTGTGTTTGTAATTTTGATCCTTGCACTAATGATAAAGTTGTTCATACTGTAGATTAAGAAAATTCTCAGTTCTAAATGCAAATGTTTTCCAGGTAAATGTGAAGTAAAGAGCGATACTGATTGAGAGATAAAGTCTACTCAAGTGATGATGACTACCTTCATAACCTCACTCCAGCATGAATGCATCTTCTGTAACAAACAAACTTCTGTGGACCTGACGGATTGTATGCAATGTGGAAAGCCGATGGTCTAGCCTAAAGAAGGATGCTCACAACATCTTATCAAGATTTCTTTACCAATTGAACTTCCCTCTGAACCTTACATAAAGAAACAGTTTATACACTGAAGTATATATATATATATATATATATATATATATATATATATATATATATCTATATCTAAATCCTATATCCTTACATATATGCATTAATATATTAACACAATATCTATACACATATATAAATACCCATATTTAGTACCTCCTATAATGAATAGGGTTGTCAAGGGAAAGTGGGTCTGAATACCAGGCATAGTCTTAATGGATACACAGCAGGACTGGCAACCCATGATATACATAGGATAAGCCGTGTATTTCGAGAAGTAGGGCTATCCTGCAGACCTAGCAGTAGGAAGGGATGAGATAGGGCAAGGTAGATTAGATGATAAAAAGAGGGGAATTGTTAAAGAAATGGTTAATCTTAATATAAAAAGTATATTTCTCAAATAAGCAAAGGGTCTAGTGTTATCATCTTAGTCTCCCCGTGTCTAGTTTCCCATACATTCCATCTAGCAAAAGGTCAGTTATTCCAGGAAAGCTGTCAATAAGTTGGGAGTTGTTGTCCTTTCAAGGATATATGCATCTGTTTTTGCCCTCTTCACCAGAATAATACTGTTGTGTCAAATTCATTGTTAACCCCAAATATGTACAAAACACTCCCGCATTCATTTTTTTAGAAATCTATCTTGTATCCCAGGACATAAGTGACAACCCGTCAAGTGATCCATGTCTTTGCTAAGTATTATGTAACCTATACTCCCTGTGACCTTTTGCTATAAAACAAGGGCTCGGGGATAATAAAACAGGATATTATGGAAAGACAACCTGTAGTCTGTCTCTCTGATTTATTTCTCCCAATTATAGGTGCCTATTAACAGCTATACCTGAGGTTGGTTTCCATTTGAGAGAAAATCTCGTCTTTAACACACTTCCAGCTCGAGGATCGACGGAGTCGCCACAACTTCTCCTACCTATACCCCTGGGGGAAACCTATCTGGGTTACACTCTGTCCCTAGGTTGGTAACCCCTACGGCATGTGTCACTGACTCAGGATCTTCGGGTTCATGCCCTGAATAACCTTTAGCCTGGGAGGGTTAACTCTATGCTCCCACAGGGACCAGAACAGGGGAAAGTCTCTTCCCAAAACAGTCCCATATTGAAGGGTCTTTACCACTCGCACCACATGCTTTATTTCTCCACACAGGGCAGAAAACATAACCTCCACATACGTGTACTCTCGGAGTTCCCCATGTATACACACCACCCCCACTTTCCAACCTGTGGGGTTGTCCCAGGCAACTGGTGACCCATGGACCAGAATCGCTAAGCTCCCTGAGTTCAAGAGAACCTCCATCTGGTACCATTGATGAGTACCTGGCACAGTTGGGGTTCGCTGCATACAGTGCCTGTAAATGCGGTAGAGACTGACTGGACATGTATAGAGACTCTGTGCATAAACCCACAGTCCATAGGTTCAGCCAACAAGGGGTAGTTGGCAGCCACATGTTCAGGCCCTTGGCATCGCCAGCACCTGATAGTGGAGGCACCATTAGTCTTTGAGACCGTTTTTGGGGAAACTGGTCTCCTGCCATTCTCCCTCCAGGGTAACCCCTCAGTATGGACTTGGGGCTGACTGACCCCAGCAAGGAAATGCAACTCTTTCCCTGTGTAACAATTATAATGGAACACTCAGAAACCTCTTGGCTTGAGACAAATGAGTCAATTGAACAAGAGTATGATTACAAGTCTGTATTACACAAGTAAATGTAGGTGCAGCACGTGAGCAACAGTTCAAAAAAACACAGCAAACAGGGAGGTACTAAAAGTAGCTCATATGCAGTACTGCTGCAATCAGAGTCTCTTGGGAGACTACCTAGATAAACAATCTGACTAATAAACAACTGCCTATTTAACTAGCTAACATCTAGCAGCAAACAGTCCCAGTATCAGGAGCAGCCTCTCTGCACTGTTACAGTGTCACAATGGCGCTAAAACAAGATGTCCACTCTTTATATGGAGAGGGACATGTGATTTCAGCAGTCAACGACACAGGACATTGTGGATATTTCCTGCGCCTTGAAGGGCTAGCCGCAATGTGCACACATGAATTTAGAAGAAAAGCAGAAAAATTACAGTTTACAAACACGCCGCTCCTCTGAGCTTTGCAAACCCCCTACCCTCATCAAACACGTGTCCCGCACTCATCATACTCCACAATTGCATCAGCATAGCCAAAGTGCTGAAAATACTCTAGTGGCAATGCAAATATTTTCCCGCACTTTTTGCCGAATGTTTCCGATTTTATAAAATTTTACTTGTGTTTGCGATCACGAATCCGAATGTGCCATATTCGTGCCAATTCTATGTTTGCCGATCATTTTTTGAACAAATTCGCTCATCACTAGTCTTACATCCACTCATAATTTTGACTTTAAGATGCTGATGCAAAATACTGAGTCAAATCTGCTATGGGTGAATTAGTCCTTGAAAATTCAGATATTATTCATCAGAAATTGTAACTCACTACAATGCCTTTCCCACAGGGACACAGAGATTTCAGCATTGCCAGGCAAAAAAACTCTAAAACATAACTTTTAATGACCACTTTAAAAAAATACATACATACAGATAAACAATACCATATTAAAGTGCCAGTGCTCAATTTAAACCGTGCTCAAAAATAGAAAATGGTTAGGTCTCACCAAGGTCGCCCAAATATTCCCTAGTACAAAATAAAGGGGGGAGTTATTGTGTCTTAATACTCCATGTCATGCCCATGCATTGTTCCTGCCTTAGGGCAGTACCCCAGTATGGTCCTATACAAACATTACCCATAATGATTATGCTGCCTCCCAACAGTAATGTAGCCTCCCAACGCGTTTCTCCCTCCGTTCTGGGAGTTCATGGGGGGGATTCAGAAGCAATCTCTCATATAGGTTTCAGCAGTGGCAAGAAATTACCAGTTCAAACACAATATCTCATCTAGATCCCTGCAGTAGCAAGAGATACCCCATTTAAAAGCATGTGGGTTCCTACAGTGGGAGGCAAGGTGAAGTATTGGGGATATTTTGTTCTTTCTTTCTGGAAACAATACATTTGGGACCCAGAGGAAAAAAATAAGGCAACCTTGGTGAGATCGAACCATTTTCTATTTTTGAGCAGGGTTTTAGAATTTTTTGCTTGGCCCTGCTGATATCTCTTTGAAATAGTCCTTGAAATGAGAATTCCCCAAGCAATTTTTTATCAATTTTAGACATATCTGATGATAAAATGCAGTCAGCAACCACTCTGTTTTGCACATTGTATTCCTTGCAAATAGAATTATTACATTACATACAGTTTTATATACTATTAGCATAAACATTTTACAGTTCTACTAATTGCCTTACCTGACAATTGTATACATTTGTACAGAAAGTGAAGGATTATAAATATTATTATTCTGACGATATAATGGCAATATGGCATAAATGTGAATTATTATGGTGAATACGTACTGTAGACTGCAAGGGAAAGAAAGTACTGAAGGTAAACCTATTTTCTAGGGTCACAATATTGATGACCTGTCATTAGGATAGACCATCAATATCAGACAATTTGGAGTCTGACTCTCGGCCTTCCCACTAATCGGCTGTTTAACGGGCTAGAGGTCTCCTATGGGTAGACACAGCAATGTAAACACTGAAGAGGCTGCAGAGCCTGCACAAGTTCTGCGGCTCCTTCAAATAGCTGTTGAGTGTGGGTGCAAAAAAGTCAGACCCTCACTGACCTGATATTGATGGCCTGTCCTAAAGATAGGTCATCAATGTTGTTTTCCCAGAAAATGCTTTAAACCATAGGTTGTGCTAATTGGTTTAGCAGAAACATGCTACAATGCACAAATTCTTTTGCGACATGCACAAATGGAAACAGAATAAATGATTTAGGAGATCTCTGTCTTCAGCTAAAGTCAATATTCAGATGGAAAGAACGAAGGTCAGTAAAGATTTTGCTTGGAGGAAATTGAAAGCCAGAAAATGTTCCTGTAAAGAATTGAAAATGTTAAAAGGTCATTGTCAGAGAGAAGAGGAAAGATATAGGAAACATCATTTAAAAGAGGAGTAGTTCTGACATAACAATGCTGTATACATAATGGAACATTTTGTCTAGGAGTTACTAGCACTTCAATATGACCAAATCTTCAGAATGAATATTAGCAAAATAACCTCCAAATTTCCAATTATTAAAACTTGCCTTTTGCATTAAGTTACATACAACTGGCCTATTTATCTATTCATGACTATATGACCGTAAAGTACAGCTCTATGTCTTCAAGTACAGTGATAGAAGAGGAAAATCGGATTCTATACCTTTAAAATTGACGTTTCATGTATAGAAAAAGAATATAAATTAGAAACACATTGTAAATTCGTAAACGTCTAATTGTGTTGTTTTATTAAACACTTTTGGTTACATAATCAATGAGACTAGAGTGTATATCGATCGCCCGCTAGGACCCTGGAGTACTCGGGCCAGATCCGATGGTTGTTAAAGGGGTGGTCACGGTTCCAGTGACCCGGTCCATGGCCCTGGGTGTCCAAGTAAAAGGAAAGGGCTTTAAAGGGTTTTTTTGAATAAAGAGTGTTCGTGATGCCACCTGTGGTATTCGGTCAGGGATAACGATGCTGCTTAAAGGGGTCCTCTGGTGGTGATGTCACTGCAGCAATGATGGTATGGCTTCCCACAGGTGAAGCTGGATCCCCAGGGCTCCTGGTGTAATAGGCAAAGATGATGTGGTGCCAGAAAGAATCAGAGGACACAAGATTGCAGCCTCTTTACCTGTTTATTGGTGGTGAAAAGCCAAGGTCCAGGGTACCGGTAACAGGTGATGGTGAGGTCCATGCAGCCTAGAAATGATTAGGGATCCCTTTAGCCAGGTGGGATTAGGAGCCTTCCTTGCTGCGCTGTAAGATGAATCCCTTGCTGCCTATGGCTTCTTCGAAAGGTCATCTCTCTTTCTCTCTCTGTGTCCTAGGACAGTACTCGCATAGCAGGCAGCGCAAGCCTTTTTACAGGTGTCTGTATTCACTGTGACTCTGGGCTCTGGATGCTGCTGTGCCTTTGGGTGTAGATGTGGGCAAGTAACTTTCAATCTCCTGCTCTCAGGTTTCCGCTGTGGGGCATACAGTCCCACACAGCCTCGGAGTCCCGGTGTCTGGTTCCTGCGCTTCAGCGTGGAGGGAGCCCAGTCGCAGCTCCCCTCCAGCTCCTCACTTCTCCTGTGCTCCTTCCTCTTACACACTCTCTACATACTGAACTAACTCCTCCTCCAAGCCAAAACATATATCTAGTGCAGCTCCTCTAAAACCAGGTTTAGAGCTCCCCTTTCATGCCTGGAGTCAAAACATGTTGCATGTACAAATTACCTGTTAAAGGGATACTCCTCGTTTCCAGGCATGGAATCACCTTCCCCGAGAGGAATGCAGTACCACTGTGGTACCCGAAATCATGGGATGCCACATTTACTATAAAGTCAAGAATTAAAATTGATTCTAGGGGCCGACCCTACAGGTAATTGTGAATATAACCTGATAGCTTCTAGCCAATGTCAGTGAAAAGTGAGCTAGGTTTGCAAGTGGCCACATTTCCGCGGAAGTAAAGGAAGAATACAGATGAAAAAAAATACATTTGTAACATATTCTGTGAATGGTTAGTTTAAAAGGAATCTGTTACCAGGTTTTTGTTACCTAATCTGAGAGCAGGGTATTCTAGGGATGGATCACTGACTGTACTGCTTAGTATAGTTTTCCTTTAAAATCATTGTTTTCATAATGAGATTATCACTAGCGAACTACTTGGCATTTTCTTGCCAAAGTAGTCCAGCCACACTCCTACCACAGATTGGCAGCTTTCTGCTTATACAATAGAAATTCTCCAATCAAACATTCTTATCTGTAATACATATTCAGCTCTGTCAAAAATTAAGAGACCACTGCAAAATGTTCAGTTTGTCTGATTTTTTTCTTTATATTTTTGAATAAAATGTAAATTGTTCTTTTATTCTATAAACTTCTGACAACATGTCTCGGAATTTCCAAGCAATAAATTTTGTATTTTTTTCTGAAAAGGAGAAATGATGAAAATTGAAAAAAAAAATCAGTGCTTTCAGACCTCAAATAATGCAAAGAAAAGACGTTCATAATCATTTAGAAGCAACAACACTAATGTTTTAACTCAGGAAGAGTTCAGAAATTAATATTTTGTGGAATAACCATGATTTCTAATTACAGCTTTCATGCATCTTGGCATGCTTTCCTCCAGTATTTCACACTGCTTCTGGTGCAAAAATGTAAGCAGTTCTTCCTTGTTTGATGGCTTGTGATTATCCATCATTCTCTTGATTACATTCCAGAGGTTTTCAATGGGGTTCAGGTCTGGAGATTGGGCTGCCCATGACAGGGTTTTGATGTGGTGGTCTCTTAATTTTTTCCAGAGCTGTATATGCTTAAAGGACCCAAACAGTATTGCAGTGACGACTCACAGTAATAAGTTCATAGAAAAAGAAACATTGAGTCAAAGCTACATGAAAAAATTCATATTTTTATTAAATACACCAAAACACATTTATGGAACAGACATTTAAAAAGGTAGGATTAGGGGCTGCGCAGTGACCAATTGACCCAGAGATGAAAATGGTCGGTAGCACCATATCATGTAATTAGGCAATAGGTACTAGAGAGACTTTCCTTATAGATGTATACCAAAGTGCTTTCCTTTGTATATACAAAAAAATATGCATGATATGCAACAGAAACCTGTGACAAGTGTAGTACATGCAACAAGTCAGTGATGCAAAGGTTTACATAAGTGGAGGTAGATCCATCATAAGTCCTGCATAGCGGCTATACATAATGGATCTCCCCCTCCATACAAAGCCATGAATCCAAGTATGCACATCAAAAGGTGAAGATATCCAGATATGTTTGACTTGACATCACCCACACAAATGACAGTAACATGAACATCATAGCAAATTTAAAAAATCAGGGATGCGTAAGTTCATATAAGTATAGGTGGATCCACTAAAGATCCTGCACAGTGGCGGGACATAGTATACTTCCTCCCCCACATAAAATGACAAATACAAGTGTACACATCAGGTGGTAAGTATATCAGGTAGCGCTTCTGATCGGCGGTAATGTTACAGCAGGTAGATCATTAGCGCCATCAGAGCCCTGTAGGGGTCACGCTGTCAGATGTCAGCATGACCCCGCATAGATGCGGTGACCCGCAGTAAAAAGCTTACAACACTGACAACAGTGACAGAAGGTGCAGCTGATGGGAGTAGTCTCTGATCAGCCGGTTCCTGTGCTCAAAGTTTTTTTTAAAAACCATTACCGCCATCAGAGATCATTACCCGCCATCATTACCCACAGAGATACTGTGACCTGTGGTAAAAAGCATACTGCAGGTCAGTAGGCATCAGCTGATGAGAGACTACTCCTTCTCCTTTCATCAGGCTATGTCTGCTGTCACTGATAACAGTGTCATCAGTTCCCGCTGATGGGGGAAGTAGTTTCTTGTCAGTTGGAGCCTGTGGTCAAAGTTTAAAAAAAATGAAAATTAATTAAATACACTTACCTGCATGCCTTTCTGACTCACATATGGTATCTTGAGATAATAAAAAAATGGGAAAACTCAGCAACTGCAAAAGTCATAAAGCATCACATTTATTAGTAGATTTAAAACATGAAAAGGAAAAATGTAAACAACATGATAATGGTTGAGGGTTGACGCATTTTGAGCTACACTAGCTCTTAATTATGACTACTAACATACAGGAACTATGAAAATATATAGCATAAAAAATAGGTGTGGAACAGACAAATCACAAATGTGTTTAACTCTATGTGTACACTGGAGAAAAGAAAGGAAAGGGAGGGGTAGGGGAAAAAAAGAGTGTGGAGACACAAAGAACATGTTTCACAAAGATGAGTAATATCCTGTAAGAAATATCTACATATAGTGCAACACAAATAACTCAAATATTACTCAAACACACAATATATTTATCATATGAGAAAGAGATTTTGAATGTCAACATTATTATATTAATGTTAATTAGTATGCAGTATATACTGTTATACCTTTATATCAGCATTCTTCTCATACGTATAAAGCTTTATCATAGCCAAGAAAAAAATAATAATTAAAAAAAAAATCTTTTTCCTCTCCTCTGTGGATAAACCTAATCCAGGTTTCTCAAAGTAAAAAAAGACAATATATATTTCCTTGGAGTAAATAAACATTTCAATATAGGTACATTAAAGATTAAGTCATTTTTACAGTTTTATAATTTAACCCACTGAGGAATCTAGGTGAAAAATCCTAAAGGCTTCTTATTTGAAGAGAACCTGCCACCTCTTACTAGGAGGTTGACTCTTTCTATGCCTGTGATTAATAGAGTGGAAGAATTATCTTGGTGAATATCATGGAAATGTTTAGATAGACAAGACATAGATTTTTTTTCACTCGTAAATAGTGTTGAGCGATACCTTCCGATACTTGAAAGTATCGGTATCGGATAGTATCGGCCGATACCCGAAAAATATCAGATATCGTCGATACCGATACCCGATACCAATACAAGTCAATGGGACACAAGTATCGGAAGCTATTCTGGATGGTTCCCAGGGTCTGAAGGATAGGAAACTCTCCTTCAGGCCCTGGGATCCATATTCATGTAAAAAATAAAGAATTAAAATAAAAAATATGGATATACTCACCCGTCCGGCGGCCCCTGGACCTTACCGATTGTAACCGGCAGCCTCCGTTCCTAAGAATGAGGAGTTTAGGACCTGGGATGACGTCGCTGCTTGTGATTGGTCGCGTGAGCGGTCACATGAGCGGCACGCGACCATTCACAAGCCGCGACGTCATCGAGGGTCCTAAACTCCTCATTCTTAGGTCCAGGGGCCGCCGGACGGGTGAGTATATCCACATTTTTTATTTTAATTCTTTATTTTTTACATGAATATGGATCCCAGGGCCTGAAGGAGAGTTTCCTCTCCTCCAGACCCTGGGAACCATACACTGGGAACTTCCGATTCTGATTTCCGATACCACAAAAATATCGGAACTCGGTATCGGAATTCCGATACTTGCGGTATCGGAATGCTCAACACTACTCTTAAAGGATCTGGTAATAACTGAATGTGATGTTTTATGACTTTTGTGGATGCTGGATTTTCCCATTTTTTTCACTGTTCATCTTATTCAGGAAACCAGCCTGAAGTCTCCACACACCGCACCACTATTCTAGGAATTTCTCAACCCGGTGAGCTGATGATTGCTCCATTGTGTTTTTCCATCTGGGAATAATGTCGTCAGACCGTTGCACCGGTTTTACCGATTTATAAAAAGACTACCAAACCAAACGTAATTTTTTTTTTTTTTTAAAGGAAAAATTCTGAGAAATATTTTTCCTTCATAATTACATGTATTTAATGCAAAATAAAAATAAGTAAAATAAAAAAAAATATGCCCCTTTAGCATATGTTCACATGGAGCATTTTTGCTTTAGTTTTTTCCTTTTACATTTGTGAGTGCTTTCACTCCTACATTTGGGTGGTCCCTGCCTCATTCAAAATTGCAAGCTAAATAGTGGAATACATATTCCCCAGCACTTTACATTGCCAGCTAAAACATACCCATTTGAATTTTGAGCTTCACCCGCCACCACCACCACCACCACCACGTGCACCACATCTCATTATGTGGCCCTCGCTTGACATTAACAGAGGGCCAGCAGGTGCCTTAAAAACTGAGTTTGGGAAGGGCCCTATTCCATACATTTGGGAGAGCTCTCACTCCAACATTTTTAGGAAGACCCTCCCTCATTCAAAATTGTTAGCTAGATAGTGAAATACATATTTCCCAGCACTTTACATTGCCAGCTAAAACATGCCCATTTGAATTTTGGGCCTCACCCTCCACCACCCCCACGTCCACTGCCATGTAATTATGCTGCTCTCGTTTCATATTTTCAGAGGGCCAGCAGGTGCCCTGAAGCCTGAGTTTTGTGAGCTCCGCAGTTCATTTTGGACACCGCATCCCAATGGTGTATGCAAGCGAGGGCCTGAATCGTTGTCAGTCTGTCAGGCCTGAAACCCATATCAGGAACATGTACAAGCCTCATTTTACATGGAAGCAGCCTACTCAAGGGAAAGCCTATGCACTTCTTCTGGAAACAACCCAACCAGGCAGAATGTATCTTTTGCATGGTTTTGAATAGCAAAGTAATTACAGGATACGTCCCAGAGAGTGAAAAGGTCTGTTTACTGCATTACTCAGGTGACAGGCAGTGCTACAGAGCTTAGGTAAAGGCCTCAGCAAGGCAATGATCATGTTCCAATATGTGTAAGGCTGCAGCCTGAAAAGGTCTGTGGAACATGTTAAATCAGTTTCTTAGACCTGCTTAAAATATACAGAAACTGTCCAGTACCCCACCACCATTATTTTTTTTTTGCCAAAATTTGGAAAATATAAGGAGAGATTATGGCCAGGGTCACACTTAACATATGAAAAATCGGTTGAAGTCTCTCGGCCGAGAGTCGCACGAGTGTTCTCAGTATGGTCATTCGTGTGTAATCCATTTGCAATGCGATGATGCAATTATTAAGATTCCTATCCACTGGACTCTCCTATGTGACACTTCATCTTGAGTTTTAAATTGGGAAATCCACCATCTCAGGCATTGTCCGTTCTAGGTGCTCAGAAATATGGTCCCAACTGCATCAATCGGTAATGCCTGGGCCCAAAAATGAAGACTGGCTGCGAATAGCCTGTGGCTTTGAGGAAATGTGCCAGTTTCCAAACTGAATTGGATCCGTGTTCGTAAGCCGCCAAACTCAGGATCCCAATATTACAATTACAAACAATTTTTTCCTGTAGTGCTGTTGGCCCTAGTTGACAGCGCATACAGGTTTATAATTGAAGATACTGGGGCCTATGGAGGAACTGGAGAGCCATGGACCACCGGCACAGTATATTTAATTTTCACCTATCCAGCACACAATGATTGGTGGAGTGTGCGAGTAATACTATTGTAGGAACTCGAGGATTCTGGTACGGTGTGGCAATGAACAGACAGAGACGGGTTTCTTTAGTGCAAAAAGTGTATTTGTACAACAGCAGATAACACACAAAACAATATACCGATAACCCGCAGTGACCTGCAAAGAAACAAAATATAATAAATTTTGGCACTCAACTTTGTCAACTGAAACCATTTTATTCGCAGCCACTTGTGTGTTCCTCTATAATACCTCCTGTTAGCACATTTGCACTTGATTACAGGGAGCCTTTATACCGCATACAGAGGACTTTGGTCTGCTATGCTACAACACTATTGTTAGATCTCTGACACAGGTTCCTCTATAGTACCTCCTGTCAGCACATTTGCACTTTATTATAGGGAGGCTGAGCAGATCAGTCCATTAAGTTTGATATCGGTATTTGGCTTTGGAGTATCTGAGGCATATCAGTGGCTAATTATATGTATGGGTACACCATAGAATTTTTCTAATCATGTGTGGTATTGTTATAAAATAAAACTAAAAATAAGCCACGGTTATATATATATAAAAAACATAGGCACCATGCACTTTAACCTGTCTGTATAGCTGCCGTTATCATATTGATGCACCTATATTAATAGCCACTAGGTGGCATATCGAATGATATGTTTATACTGTATGAGATTTAGATACTGTATGGATTTTTTTCACCAGGACCTATGTTAGATTGGAGGCATCATTAACATTACATTCATGTGTTCATATTTATGATTGAGATACCTTTTCTCTTTTGTTTGAAATAAAGTTTGTATTTTTTAACTATACATTCTTGTGGCCTATCTATATGAGTTTCTTAGAGAGGTCTTGTGTTACCTAGTAATTTTGAATGTGTTATGCTATATATTTATGGACTAATTATGTATACCCACTTGTGTACAAGAGGCTGCGAATAAAAATTTTTCAGTTGACAAAGTTGAGTGCCAAAATTTATTATATTTAGTTTCTGGTGTGGGAACCTTCTTTTGAGCACCACTACAGCTGTGCCACGATACACTTTAATATACTGCAAAGAAACAAGTCCTTGAAACATATACAGCAAAATGGCAGAGTTCTTAAGACAGTGTCCTCAGCAAGGTGATCAAAAGATGAGTGTGACTAGTGACGTGGTGAGGATCAAAACACTGGCGGTGCAGAAAGAGTCAAATCCAGGTATGTAGTAAACCCAGGGAAGTCCAGAACAAGTCCTCAGGTTAATAACAGGAGTGACATGAACATGGGTAAGTCCAGAAACTAGCTCATAAGTTGATCTCAGATGTGGCAGGAACACGGGAAAGTCCAGAAACAGGTTCACATTAAAGTATTATACTGGTGTTGGTTCCAGCAGCTCCCACCGGGGGAGTAATGAAGGATTAAGTAGCAACACACAGTCCAGAAACAGAGTTCAGAAACACAGTTCAGAAACACAGTTCAGAAACACAGTTCTTACCAGGAGGAGTGAACCAAGGGTTAAGTTCCAAAGTCAACAGACTAAAGATAACATGCAGAGAATGTCCAGAGCCATGGGTAGAAGCACACTAAGAACAAGCAGCTGAACTGAAGGTGAACGGAAGCAGAATACTCCAGGAAGCTGACTCCTGAACCGGGTTTTAAACAAATGAGCAGGAAGTAGGGCAGACAAAAACAGCAAACTCCATCTTAACAAAGGGCAAGATCATTCACAAGGTGACTTGGAAAACCTGGAATACTGACATTACTCCCCCCCTAAAAACGGCCTCAGGACGGTCCGGGACCAGACTTATCTGGGTATCTATGATGAAACTGAGCAACCTTCAGGGGAGCATTGATGTTATTTACTGGTTCTCAAGAATCCTTTTCAGGAGAGTAACCTTGCCATCTAGATACTGAAGCCGGTTCCTATGAAGTCTTGAATCAATAATGTCCTGTACCACAAATTGTTCTTCACCATCAACCAACACTGGTGGAGGAGGAGGTATGATACATCCCTGAAATGTGTTGAGGGAAACCGGCTTTAATAAAGAAACATGAAATACTGGGTGTACTTTTAGAGTTTGTGGTAGCTTCAGCCGACAAGCAACAGATCTCACAATCCCGGTGATCTTGAATGGACCGATGAACTTCTGTCCCAGTTTCTGTGAAGGAACACCCAATCTTAGTTTCTTGGTGGACAACCAAACCGAGTCTCCTTCCTTGTACATAGGTGCTGGTTTCCGGGATCTATCGGCCGACTTCTTATAGCGCTCCAGTGCTACGGTCAGGGACCACCACTCTGTCTTGAACTGCCGGTACCGAAGTAGCAACCGGAGACCTAGGCAAAATATTTGGATGATATCCCAGATTGGCAAAAAAAGGCATTACCTTCGTGGAACTGCTCTGTGAGTTGTTATATGAAAATTCTGCTAAAGAAAGTAGCTTAAGCCAATCATCCTGCAAATTACTGACATAACATCGTAGATTTTGCTCCAAGGTTTGATTGGTCCGTTCGGTCTGCCCGTTGAGTCTGAGAGGGAGGTATGCAGAAGACAAGCAAACATTAATGTGAAGCGCAGAACAAAATTCTTTCCAAAACTTAGAGGTAAATTATATTCCCCGGTCAGAGATGATCTCATCTGGTACCCCATGCAGCCGAAAAACTTTCTGGATAACCAGATCCACTGTCTCTGTAGCTGAGGGACGACAAGGACAAGGACTAAAATGAGCAGCCTTCGTTAAACGGTCCACTACCACTAAAATAGTATTTTTACTGCCAGAGGTGGGTAACTCCACAATAAAGTCAATCGAAATAGACCCCCAAGGGCGAGATGGTACGGATAGCGGCTTAAGAAGGCCAGTAGGTGAAACGCGAGGAACTTTGTACCAGGCACAAACCTCACAAGAGCGGACATAGTCATTCACATCTTTCAAGCAGGAAGGCCACCAGAAAAACGCCTTAAAAATTCCTGCATCTTCTGTACCCCCATTGTCCAGCTAAAATGGAGTCGTGGACCAATTTGAGAATTCGAAGTTTCACAGCCTCTGGGACATAAATACATCGATCTCTAAGCCATACACCATTCTGAAAGACAAGATTCACATTGTCAGGTGGGGCAGCAAGAAATACGTCACCATCATAGGACAGCTTGATCTCCTCCCACTCCTGGAGCACTCCTACTAAATTGGCATCAGACAATATGGTCTTAGACGGGGTCCCAGGCACGGAGTCCATCGTGTGGATTCAGGATAATGCATTGGCTTTCCCATTACGTGAACCTGGGCGGTACGAGATAATAAAATCAAACTGGCTCAAGAACCAACTCCACCTAGCTTGTTGAGGAGAGATACATCTGGCGGACTTAAGGAATTCCAAATTACGGTGATCTGTGAGCACTACTACCTGTTGAGTTGCTCCCTGCAAATGGTTTCACCATTCCTTAAAGGCGGAGATGATTGCCCAAAGTTCCTTATCTGCAATATCATAGTTCAGTTTAGCAGATGATAACCTGCGATAAAAGAAGGCTCATGGGTGCAGCAAACCTTTGTCTCTGGTTCGTTGTGAGAGGATTGCTCCCAGTGCACAGTCAGAAGCGTCCACCTCCAAGAAAAAAGGCAATGCAGGATCTAGATGCATCAATATCGGAGCCATGGTAAAACAAACCTTGAGGTGATCAAAGGCTCCCTGGGCCTGCGAAGACCATACAAACTTCTTCCCCTTCTTAGTGAGGAGAGTGATGGGACGGACAATTTCCAAAAAATTCCAAATAAAATGTCTATAAAAGTTAGCAAAACCAATGAATCTTCGTACCTCTTTAATGTTTCCTGGTATCGGCCAATCTATGATCGCCTGGATCTTGCTGGACTAAAAATTGAATCTTGGAGCAATGAAATTCACACTTTTCGAGTTTGATGTACAAATGATTATCTCTCAAAATTCTGAGCACAGTCTTAACATGTTCCTGATGTTGCTGTAGGGAATCATAGAAAATCAAGATGTCATCCAGGTAAATTACTACATAATGATCCAGTAAATCCCTGAAAATATCGTTGGCTAAGTTTTGAAAAGCAGCAGGAGCGTTACAGAGTCTGAATGGCATGACTAAATATTCAAAATGTCCATACCGGCATCTGAAAGCTGTCTTCCATTCGTTTCCAGGACGTATACGGAGTCAATTTTATGCCTCGCGAAGATCTAATTTGGTAAATATTTTAGCTTGGCGAACTCTCTCCAACAATTCAGGAATTAGCGGCAACGGGCACCTGATACGAATGGTTACCTTATTTAGCTTCCGGTAGTCAATGCAAGGTCTTAGAGTCCCATCTTTCTTCTTTACAAAGAATATGGGGGCTCCCGCTGGTGAAGATGATGGTCGGATAAACCCCTTGGCTAAATTCTCATCTATATATTCTCGTAATGTTTTTAATAATGGAGCTGCCAACGGGTAAACATTTTATACATAACCAAAATCCACTAGTGGACTCGCCACCTCAAAGAACAATGCTAATTCACAAAACACCACACTAGTTGTAGGTGAAATTTTTGAGGAAGCCACAAAGGCGAAACGGCGCTGTCGGGGTAAACTGGTAAGCACGCAGGACAGGATACACAACTATGTAAGTTACATGCTATTATAGTTATTATAGCCGTTTTTATATATAGCCGTTACCAGCGGGCTTGTCTGCAATGAAGGTTGCCTTTGCATGACAAGGCACTGTTATCTTTCTGCACTAGACACCTTTTTCTAGCCATTTTGTATATGTGGAAGTACTAGTTTGGGGAATATAAGCTTTTTTAGGCTTGGATTACGCATATATATGCTCTTAGGAGTGTTTGTCATTTTGTATATTCTCCTTCCTTGTGTATACACAGTGTATTATGATGAGAAATTGTGTGCCCAATAGTATATCCTGCATACTTAGACTATTGCATTAGTCATGATGCGGGTTTTGATATTTACTTGGCAGTATTGTAATACGATGCTTTTTTTGAGTGGCTTTATTTATTTATATTACATTTTAGCTCTGCCTGCCATCAGTGCTCTTTTTGAATGTCCTTGTCTTGATTTTTTACTGATGTTTAAATAAAATATATATTTTTTTAATATCTGCCTATGCCTCGTTTTCACCTACAACTAGTGTTGTGTTTTGTGAATTAGCAACGGGTAAACATGGCTGAAAGGAATCGCTGCCCCAGGAAGAAGTTCTATGGGGCAGTCATATGGTCTATGTGGAGGGAGTTGGTCTGCCTTCTTCTTGTCACAAACATCTGAGAATTCCTGGTAAACCAGAGGGAGAGTAGATACCTGTATTGTTTCTTCCAAATTCTGGGTAACTGGAGCCGTTACTGTTGGACTGATGGTAGGAATATACTTCGAGAGAAAGGATACCTCCTTGGTTTCCCAATTGATGTTTGGATTTTGTGACCATAACCAGGGAATTACTAAAATTACAGGAAAATGAAAAGAAGATATTAACATAAATGGAAGGGTTTCCTGATGGTCTGGTTCCATCTTACACTTCAGAAGCAACGTCTCCTGGTCTACTGGTCCAGAAACTAATGGAGAACCATCCACCGGTTCCATGGTGACTGGTGAGGCTCTTAGTTGTGTCTTAATACCATGTTAATACACACACATTTAAAAGACACCAAATGAATGTACCAGAAATCCATATCCCATTTTAACAACCAACCATTGGAATGTACAAAGAGAAGATGTGCGGTAACTCCATGTAATCCTACCAAGTGGACCCAGTTCCCAATGACCACCCTATATCCGCAGTAATACATATAAGCCTGTGCAGCTATGAAGTTAGAAAATGTGCCAATACAAGAACCTGATCCACAATGGAGACTGTTGTGAAATTGGATTTTGGGCTCCCCCGGTGGCCACTGGTGGAATTGAACTGGTGTGCATCATCCCCTCTGTTCACCTGTTCCCATCAGGATGTGGGAGTCGCTATTTAACCTTGCTCCTCTGTCACTTCCATGCCGGTCAACATTGTAATCAGAAGCCTTTCTGTGCATGTTCCTGCTGCTAGACAACTCCCAGCTAAGTTGGACTTTAGTCCTCGTTTGTTTTTGCATTTTGTTCCAGTTCACAGCTGTAGTTTCGTTTCTGTGTCTGGAAAGCTCTTGTGATCTGAAATTGCCACTCTGATGTTATGAGTTAATACTAGAGTCTTAAAGTAATTTCAGGATGGTATTTTGATAGGGTTTTCAGCTGACCATGAAAGTGCCCTTTCTGTCTTCCTGCTATCTAGTAAGCGGACCTCAATTTTGCTAAACCTATTTTCATACTACGTTTGTCATTTCATCTAAAATCACCGCCAATATATGTGGGGGCCTCTGTCTGCCTATCGGGGAAATTTCTCTAGAGGTGAGCCAGGACTATATTTTCCTCTGCCAGGATTAGTTAGTCCTCCGGCCGGCGCTGGGCATCTAGGGATAAAAACGTAGGCAACGCTACCCGGCTACTGTTAGTTGTGCGGCAGGTTTAGTTCATGGTCAGTTTAGTTTCCATCCTTCCAAGAGCTAGTACTTATGTTTGCTGGGCTATGTTCTCTTGCCATTGAGAACCATAACAGGAGACTAACATGGAGAGTGCCCGGAGGAGCAGCAAGAGTACCAAGCCATGCGGCGTTAGAAAATCCACCTCCCAGAGCACAAGCACAATCTTACCCACATGAGGATCCCTGGACTGAGCGTCACCCCCGACGCACGTTTCGCTGCTATCCTAGCGGCTTTCTCAAGGGGAAGTGTCATTTCCTCAAAACACCTAACCTTATATCCTGTAGGACCTGCGTCACATGACAGTCATGTGACCGGGTATTTACACCACTGCTTGTATCGGCGCATGTGTCCACCGCTCTCCGCCCCGCAGCCCCGCGGGCCGGCCCACGTCTGAAAAACAGTGAATGGCAGCCAGGTAACCCCAGCAACCAAACAGCCACTCACAGACGCACCGCGGCCGGACTTTGGAGGTGAAGGGGGGGAGGCAAGTGAGCACACGCGCACTGCAGCCTATAATTTGCACCCTACCACAAACTTATAATTTTATATTCTATTATTCAACACCGCTACTATACAGTCTGTACAATGCCCATTATAACATACAAAATGCAATTTAAGCAATATTCCAATTCCGCAGTTGCAGCGAAGTGTGATGTCATCATTAGCATGATAAATTAGGATGCGTCCCTCTTCAACCAGGATATTTAGATGTAATATGATAAAATCACTAAATACAAAACAAATAAGAAAAATACAACGTTAAAAAAAGAGAAGAGAAAACAACAGAAAGGAGGGAAAAACCACAACAATAAATTTCCATAGGCTTATAAATCACTCAGACCTTACAGGAATGGGGCTAAATTTAGAGCTTCATTTAAACCATATGGTTTAACTGTATTCAGGGTGACAATCCATTTCAACTCCCGTTGAGCCAGCAAAAAACTTTTGACGCGGAGGCAATTCGATAACCTGACAAATGATGAGAGAAAAGCGGTTAGGCAGTTACAATCTATGAAAGATGTGGTCTTTAAGGCGGCAGACAAGGGGGGAAACATTGTGGTCTGGCCGGTGGAAAAATATGAAAAGGAAGCATTTAGACAGCTCCGTAATAATAATATTTATGTAAAGCTCTCCTTTAATCCGGTGGTCTCCTTCTCGGGGCAGCTGCAGAGGATACTGTACCAGGCATTTGAGGATGGGATCATAAATAAAAAAGTTTTGGATGGTCTGATGGTTGAATTTCCCAAGGTCCCAACTTTTTACCTCCTTCCGAAGGTCCACAAAGACCCAGTCAACCCCCCTGGACGTCCGATTGTGTCAGGAATGCAGGGTCTGTGCGATCCCGCATGTAAGTTTGTAGGTTACTACCTAAAAGGTTTGGTGGAAACTTTACCATCCTTTGTCAAAGACACAACGGATGTCCTTACCAGGGTTGACGGGGTCTTTGTGGAGCAGGGGACCCTTCTAGTAACAGCTGACGTGGAGGCCCTGTATACCTGTATCGATCACTTGGATGGTCTACGGGCGGTTCGCTTCTTTCTGGGGACCTCCGACCTGGACGGCCCTCTGTGTGAACTTATCCTTGAGCTGTTGGAATTTGTCCTTACGCATAATTTTTTTTACTTTTAAGGATACATTTTACCAACAAAAGCGCAGTGCAGCCATGGGTACGGCCTGTGCGCCCGCGTATGCCAACCTCTTCCTGGGGTATTGGGAGAGGTTGGTTTTTGGGGACGCGGGGGCACGGGCCGCCGACCATGTGCTGTGTTGGCTGCGCTATATTGATGATGTTTTGTTTCTTTGGCTGGGGACGGAACAACAGCTCAGGGATTTTATGGCTGTGCTCAATCAAAATTCTTTTAATATCAGACTTACCTACAGATATGACTATAATACAATCGATTTTTTGGATATCTGTTTGAGGGTGGATTCTGATTTACTTATTCAAATGGATGTATTTCGTAAGGAAACGGCGGTTAATTCGCTTGTGCATGCATCTTCGGGGCACAGCCAAGCCGCGATTAGGGCCGTCCCGGTCGGACAGTTCCTCCGGATGAGGAGACTTTGCTCGACTGATCAGACATTTGAACAACAGGCTGATGACTTGAGCAGACGCTTTCAACAAAGGGGTTATAGTAGACGTTGTGTTCGATACGGGTATAACAGGGCTAAGAGAACTCCACGTGATCAATTATTGCATAATAGAAAAAGGAAGGAGGGTGGTGACAAATCAATCAGATTCATATCTGAATATAATCATGAGTGGGATAACATCAGAGCCATCCTAAAAAAACATTGGCGCATTTTGAGCACCGAGCCCTCCTTGGGTCCGTTTCTATCCGACTGTCCACTAATGACCCCACGGCGGGCCATAAATTTTAAAGACATGCTGGTCAAAAGTCACTATATGGCACCAACTACTAGCCTATTTGGGGCATCAAGACCAATTAGGGGGTGCCATACATGTGGCCACTGTCTGGCCTGCGCCAATGTCCTGCGCAGTACCTCCTTTCACTCTTCAGATGGAAAAAGAGAATTTCAAATTAGGGAGTACATCTCTTGCAGTAGCGAGAATGTGGTGTACTATGCCACGTGTGGCTGCCCACTAATATATGTGGGTTTGACGTCCAGGGAACTGAGAGTGAGAGTGAGGGAACATGTGCGGGGCATTGGCGCAGCAAAGACGGTGGAGGATTTGTCTGAGTTAACCACCATTCCCAGGCACTTTAGAGAAGTCCATAATTGTGACCCACGGAGTTTTAAGGTGCGTGGGATTGATGTGATACATATGGGGATAAGGGGTGGCAATGTCAAAAAAATGCTAGCTCAACGGGAGTTGAAATGGATTGTCACCCTGAATACAGTCAAACCATATGGTTTAAATGAAGCTCTAAATTTTGCCCCATTCCTGTAAGGTCTGAGTGATTTATAAGCCTATGGAAATTTATTGTTGTGGTTTTTCCCTCCTTTCTGTTGTTTTTCTCTTCTCTTTTTTTAACGTTGTATTTTTCTTATTTGTTTTGTTTTTAGTGATTTTATTATATTACATCTAAATATCCTGGTTGAAGAGGGACGCATCCTAATTTATCATGCTAATGATGACATCACACTTCGCTGCAACTGCGGAATTGGAATATTGCTTAAATTGCATTTTGTATGTTATAATGGGCATTGTACAGACTGTATAGTTGCGGTGTTGAATAATAGAATATAAAATTATAAGTTTGTGGTAGGGTGCAAATTATAGGCTGCAGTGCGCGTGTGCTCACTTGCCTCCCCCCCTTCACCTCCAAAGTCCGGCCGCGGTGCGTCTGTGAGTGGCTGTTTGGTTGCTGGGGTTACCTGGCTGCCATTCACTGTTTTTCAGACGTGGGCCGGCCCGCGGGGCTGCGGGGCGGAGAGCGATGGACACATGCACCGATACAAGCAGTGGTGTAAATACCCGGTCACATGACTGTCATGTGACGCAGGTCCTACAGGATATAAGGTTAGGTGTTTTGAGGAAATGACACTTCCCCTTGAGAAAGCCGCTAGGATAGCAGCGAAACGTGCGTCGGGGGTGACGCTCAGCCCAGGGATCCTCATGTGGGTAAGATTGTGCTTGTGCTCTGGGAGGTGGATTTTCTAACGCCGCATGGCTTGGTACTCTTGCTGCTCCTCCGGGCACTCTCCATGTTAGTCTCCATTGTGGATCAGGTTCTTGTATTGGCACCTTTTCTAACTTCATAGCTGCACAGGCTTATATGTATTACTGCGGATATAGGGTGGTCATTGGGAACTGGGTCCACTTGGTAGGATAACATGGAGTTACCGCACATCTTCTCTTTGTACATTCCAATGGTTGGTTGTTAAAATGGGATATAATATGGATTCCTGGTACATTCATTTGGTGTCTTTTAAATGTGTGTGTTTTTAATTGTGTTTTTCAATAAAATTGTTACTTTTCTATATATACTCCCGTTGTCCTCCTCTTATATAGTTCCTATTGGGAGTTATACGCACAGGGGTGGGGACATTGTTCCTGACCACCTGTTTTACTATGAGTCTGGGTGTGGGTGGAATGTCAAATCCAGGTATGTAGTAAACACAGGGAAGTCCAGAACAAGTCCTCAGGTTAATCCCAGGTATGACATGAACACGGGTAAGTCCAGAAACTGGTTTACAAGTTGATCTCAGATGTGGCAGGAACAAGGGTAAGTCCAGAAACAGGTTCACATTAAAGTATTATACTGGTGTTGGTTCCAGCAGCTCCCACCGGGGGAGTAATGAAGGATTAAGTAGCAACACACAGTCCAGAAACAGAGTTCAGAAACACAGTTCAGAAACAAAGTTCTTACCAGGAGGAGTGAATTAAGGGTTAAGTTCCAAAGTCAACAGACTAAAGATAACATGCAGAGATTGTCCAGAGCCATGGGTAGAAGCACACTAAGAACAATCAGCTGAGCTGAAGGAGAACGGAAGCAGAATACTCCAGCAAGGAAGCTGACACCTAAGCCGGGTTTTAAACAAACGAGCAGGAAGTAGGGCAGACAAAAACAGCAAACTCCATCTTAAAACAAAGGGCAAGATCACTCACAAGGTGACTTGGCAAACCCGGAATACTGACAGTGTGTTTGGCATTCTCTGTGCCCAATGGCGGGTCCTGCAGTCAGCCATTCAACTTAGTGAAGGAAATTTGAATGTGGTTATTAAAACCTGTGTGATACTTCACAACTTCACCAGAATCAATGACTGTACATCAAATGATGGCGATGATGGTGAGGATAGAAGTAATGGCATGGCTACCACACATGTACATCATCCACATCGTCAGCCCTCTGGACTTAAAGTGCAGGATGTGTTTTCAAATTATTTTGTTTCACCAGAGGGATATACTCCATGGCAAGACAATGCAGTGTCTATGTTATGATTTTTTTTTGTAAAGTAAACTTATGTTAATGTTTGAAGTTTGTGATGTTTTGGCCTAATAATGTTCTAATTGTGAAATTAAACACATCATCTATATATTTGTTAAAGCCGCAACCACACGCATTTAATTAACTTTTTTTTACTCAAAACAGGTTTGTTTCACACAAAAAAAACATATTGAAAACATATGGCATATTTGGCCACTATTACAGGGTGAACAACAACAATAGTCATGATGAGACTTTGTTTTACAAACTATGGCATGTAGGTAGAGATGATGATGGGAGGACAGCATGAGTGGTTTGGCTAGTTTGCAGGCCAACCAGATTGTGACCCTGAGAGGTGGATGAGGCTGGTTTATGGACCAAGGAAGGGCCCTGTTGTGGTACATAGTACTGGGAACTTGGGTAAGGATTTACTGTACATAATCATGTGGATTGGCATGGGCCTCTTGTGTATACCCCCAAGATGGCCATGTCGAGCATACCCATGTTGTGAGCACTCTCCTACAGTGGTTATGCTCAAGTGGCCATATTGGGCAGGTGCAGCTGGATTAGGAAAATTCACATGTTGTGGGCTGTATTGGTATGGGGTTTGATGTGGCTGTGGTGATGGCATCAGTGTGAGAGGTGGTTCTGTGACTGCTATTGGCTGCTCATCCTCGATTCCAGGCATTTGTAGGTGGTTGTTGCTGGACATTTGCCATCTTTCTACTGTAAGTACACAAACACCGGAGTAGGATTATTAGGTTCGGTGCATGCATCTATCAAAATTTTCATGGCACCTCTGGCCCACAGCCTGACCTCATGGGGAATTGTGCGCAGATAGCATGCAAGACTCTGTGCATATGCCTCCTCACTGTCATCGTTCACAGTGCGTGATCTCCAAAACCCCAGTGTCTACCTGGCACCTGTTACTGGTGATGGGAAATTCCTTCCTGTGCCGTCTAGTGCATGGGATGGCTGCAGCCTGGGATGAAGTATCCAGGGGTAGTGTAGGACTACTACTATTTCCATGTTCCTCATCTTCTTGATTGATCTCCTGTCCTGCAGAAGGCTGTGCTGGTGGTGGTGGTTGGTTTGTTGATGATGCTGCAGAAGAAGGTCCAGCCACTTCTTCAGCTTCATTAACAGGGTCCAAATTGACCTCAGAGTCAGATGCTGTTTCCTGTTCGGTAAGGTTGGAGTCAGTTCTGTTTTTTAGCACAAAGTTAAATGAGGAAAAAATATTAATATTGGACTTTAAGGTCATGTGTAAAATGTGGTGTTATACATGCACTTATGCACATAGATCCATAATGGGAGCAAGGAAATTCAAACTGTCATAATAGATATAGAAAAAATAGTGCAGCACTCACCCTTTTGCATTGATATCGTAATATTTATTGCTCCATAAAAGGTTTAACCCTGCTGTTCTGCTAGGTCAAAAATGACCGTTTTTGAAATTCTATAATGTTATAAAAATTCAGCGTGTGATTCTGAGACTTGAGGCTCCCTGACTTTTCGTCATTAGTGGGGTACTCTCTGTGGGAATTTTTTTTTTTTTTAATTTTTGTTTACTTTATTTGGTACAATTTTTTTTACACTTGTACTGTTCGGTCAAAAATGACCGATAGGCCTTTATTCAGCTCTCCAGACAATTTTTGACAAAAATAAAGGTGCTATCACCTCATTTTGAACTATATATTGCATCTACTACTATTTATCAATGTATCTGACTACTTTTGGTCAGAACAGATTTACACATACCAACATTTTCAAGTTGCGATACAGCCGACGGATTCGCTTCCAGTATAGCTATGCGCAATTTATTTCACTGGTTTTTATTTACCCTGCTGTTCATATAGATCTAGTTCCATTCAGTTGTCAACATTTCATATTGTAAATCATGATTTTCTGATTTTCCATGTGTTTGCTGGTTGTACAGTATTACACTGTACATAAATGTTAATTTATTTGATTCAAAAAATAAAAGTTTTTTATTTAATTTTTCATCTGATTATTGAAAACCATGTTCACATACAGTAAAACAATGCAACAGGTAATCAAATAACACTTGAATTAGGTACAAATCACTACTTTGTTAGGTCCGGTCAAAAATGACCGGGAACAGTATAAGTGTATAAAAAACAACGTTTTTTGCCATTTTATAGAGAAAAAAGCTTTTTTTTTTTTTTTTTTTTGCCTTTGAAAAAAGTATATCTACATAATGTTTGATATTATTACTTATAGTTAACATTTAGATCAAGATTTTTTTTTTATCTGCAAAAATAATCAATTTTTACAAAAATCGAAAAAATTCCATGTTCCCTTTGGGATATAAAAAAAATATAAAACAAGCTTTGTATTTATTTTTTTTTCTGGTATTTGAACAACCATCTTCACAAGCAATATAATAGTGCAAAAACTGTTTAAAAAAACCACTTAGATTAGCTAAAAATGATTATTTTATAAGGACGGTCAAAAATGACCGGGAACAGTACAAGTGTATGTGAAATCTAAACAGAACAGCAGGGTTCATGGGAACAGTAGGTAGCATGAGGGGTGCGGGGAGAAGTTGGAAGATGTCCACCTTCTTCTCCCCGCACCACTCAAACTAACTGCCGTTCCCATGAACTGAATTTGTTTAAACCTTTTATGGAGCAATAAGACTACGATATCAATGCAAAAGGGTGAGTGCTGCACTTTTTCTTCTATTTCCATTCATTTACTCATTGACTTATGCTGAGCACCTACTACCCGATATTTTGCAAAACTGCACATTGGTCTAAAACTGCAAAGTAACACAATAAATGTTTTACATTTTGATCACAGAGTTTGCATTGAAAAATGTAATTTACAGTGTAATGTGGCATGCTACTTGCCAAATATAAAGTGAGAAATAGGCAGGATATTACAAACAACATCATATATGTTATGATGATGTTATGTTGTTTCATTATTACTTTTTTTATTGTACTTACTAATTTCCTGCTGCACCTCACGTGGTCTTTCCTCATAATTGAGGAACATCTGGCTGCATATTCGCCTTCACTCTGCATCCTTTCGAGGGCGGTTTGCATAATCTCTTACCTCTCCACCACCAGAACTATCAACATCTCCACATTTATGTGTCTGGCCATGTTGCTGGTCTCCATGGAGGCGTGTTCCAGACTTTAATATATATATAGCATGTTTCATTACTAGTGTTGAGTAGTGTTGAGCATTCCATTACCGCAAGTATCGGGCATCGGCCGATATTCGCAGTATCGGAATTCCGATACCGAGTTCCGATACTTTCAGTATATCGGATACCGGAATCGGAAGTTCCCATAATTCAAAGAGCCAGAATTCAGCCAATGAGGAATCATTAGAAGTGTGGGCACATCCTGTTCTGCATGTTAGGCATGTAACTACTGGCATGGCTGTGATTGGCTGCTGAAATGATGTCATGATGCATTATAAAAGTCGCCGCCGCCATTTTGGGTTCACTCTGCTGTGAATTCAGTTAGGGACAGGACGCTGTTGTTCTGACTGAGGGCCAGTTTAGAGATAGCGATTTGCTTCATTGTGCTTTACCCAGGCTAATTTAGCAACCGCTGTGTGAGAACCTTGTTTTTGCCTTGCAGTGCTGTTCACGGCTGTCTGCAAGGTGTCTGTGTGAGTGCAGCTCACTCTGTAGTCTGGTCTGCAGCCACCGCTGGTTGTAGTCAGCTCAGGGTGCGTCACTGCCTCATACCGCTCCATTGTCCTTTTTTCAATTAGTGCTGCATGTTGCACATTTTTTCTGATTTATCCTATTAGTGGGTTTCCATCCGTATCCTGCTAGATTGTGGAAAAACACTATATAGGATTACAGGATTACATAGAGGACCAAGCACTTCACTCTTCAGCCTGTAGTGGCTTTAATTACAGAAGGATCCTATTTACCCATATAAATGTAGGCTTCAGCCCAGGAGAGGACTCACATTAAGTTCTCAGCAAAAGGAGATCACCTTGTTGTTGGCAGCTGGGCATGCATGCATTGGCTAAATTATGTGCCATGTCTCTTCATTTATTCCTATTATCTAGAGCAGTAATGCAATTCAAATTTCATATATTCATGTTTACATGCTATAGCGCTACAGAACGAGAACTTTATTTGTTGTTATATAGAGAGAAGGCTGCTTCTAGCATGCACATGTATACACCAGTTTTCTGTTTGTAAGTGACGGTCAGTCTTTTCTTACTAGGGGGTTAAGGGTATAACATTTTTTAGAATTTGACCTGGTCAGGAAGCTTAAAAACAGGCTAAGGGTTGAAGGGGTTAAATACAATCTTTTAAATTCATTTTTTGTTTGGGCTTAAAAAAAAACCTGCTTCTATAACTGCACTCAAAATAGAGTATATAAAATTCCAGCCATAAGTGTATGGTAAGAAATGAATTTTATAAAAGTGCTATTCACTATTTTGACATAGCAAGCCACTGTGGTAAATTAACACAAATAACAAACTGCAAAAACAAAAGCACAAAGTGCTACATAGACTAAGATTTTAAGGTCTACATTTCATGGTGCCTGCTTTAGAACTATTTAGGAGCTGATTACATTTGCCTGAATACATGAAGCATAGAAAGGGATTAAATCTTTACCCACTATAAATTAGCTATGAATAACAGAACTTAAAGACTCTACAAAGCATTTGTGTCTACTCATACAATCTTCAATTTGGGGCAGTTTCTGGCTATTTAATTTATCCTCCTAGCATTTGATACTAATACTGTAAAGTAATGGTTTATTCATATAACAATCCAATGTCCTCTTGCAAAAATTTTTTCTAATAATACGTTGTCTGTCTATTGTTGTTCAATGTGCTTTCAAACCTGTCTGCTGCATTTTTGTATTAATATATCAGCAAAGAAAGCCTATCACTTAGCTGAATGATTAAATGAAGCTTGATTTGAAGACATGAGTACAATGGCTGAAAAAAACTATGTAAGAGATTTGCAAGTGAATGTATTCATATTTTTTAATTCTTGGAAAATGATGAAATAATGAAAAAGTGTTTTCACTCGTGTAAATAACGTTTGTATATTATGTAGCTGTTGCATGATGAAATGAATAATTTAGATTTTTCCTTTGTAAATTTGCATTTATGAACTTAAAGGAATAATTCAGAGGATATATAAAAAATATTAGTATTGTCTGTGTCTGACAGCTGACATCACAAGTATCACACCAGTGTGTCTACGGTGGAATGAAATTTTCATTTTCATGTACATGAGCTGATGTTTGGAAAAAAATGGAATGACCATTTCTTTCAATAAATGGAGATACCTTGGGGTAATTTTCAATATTTTCACATAGTTTATTGCTAAATACACTGAAAAAATGTGGCCTTGCTGCTATAATTTTGGCTGTATAAACTCTAATTAATTCTGTCTCCTGCCCACTTGCCTCCCCACCCTCTATTTGCTTTAATTTGCTACATAACCATATTTATAGCAAATATTTCAAGAGGATATAAAAAGTCTACACACCCTGGTTAAAACTCAAAATTTTTGTTACATAAAAAATAATGCCAAGAACTTTTTCACCTTTAATGTCACCAATAATCTGTACATTTCAACTGACAAATAAACATAAATCTTTTCAGGTGGAAAAATAAAAAACTAAAATAAACTGGTTGCATAAATTGCGTAAATAAGCACACCTTTTTTCTAATACTTGCTGAAGTACCCTTTGAATCTATAACAATGTTCAGTTTTTAGGATATAAGTCTATCAGAGTGGCATATTTTCTTTTCATTGCAGAAGCGCACAGCTATCTTCAGGTCAACTCACAGATTTTTAATTGAATTCTAGTCTGGACTCTCCCAGGCCAGTCCAAAACTTTAATCTTCTTCTGGAAAAGCCATTCTTTTGTTTATTTGGAGGAATACTTAGGGTTGTTGTTGTCTTTAAAGGTGTAATTCCTCTTTATATTCTGCTTTTTAGCAGACGTCTGAAAGTTTTGCGCAAAATTGACTGATTTTAAAAACTTTTCATTATTCCCTCCTCATTGACGAATGTTAACAGACTTCAAGCATAATGTGCCACCATCATGCTTCACTGTTGGTATGGTGTTATTTAGATAATGTGCAGTGTTGACTTTGCCCCAAATCTTTTGGAATTAAGACCAAAAAGTTCAACCCTGGTCTCATCAGACCATAACATGTTTTTCCATATGCTTTTGGTAGAATTGATGTAGGTTTTAGAAAACATAGTGAGGCTTTCACATTTTTCTTTGTAAGAAAAGGCTTCCACCTTGCCACCCTACTCCACCGGGTAGACAAATGAAGAAAAGGGGAAATTGTTATCACATACAGTACGAAAGCAGTACCTGCCAGAGATTGCTGCAGATCTTTGAATGTTGATAAAGAAAAACAAGAGAAAATAAGTATGCAAAACCAGTGATCACCAAAAGTATACAAAATGTTATTACATCATGGACAACATATGAGAAAACAAACAAATTAAAAACATTTAGAAGTGAAACCAATTGTTAGGCGCCAGGATTCTCCATTGCACAGGGTAGATCCCAAGTCTTGCCTGCATCTGCGGTCTCCCATCCAGCTTTGGCCGCTGCGGGTGCTGCTGAGCATAGACATTGGTCCCATCATCTTGCTCATGCTCGTGCCATTCATCTGGTTACTGCTGGCTCTTCAGCCAAGCCTATGGTAACCAGTGGTAGGCAGCGACGAGCGAGTGCTCTGGAGACTAAGTCCAGAAACCAACCTACTGTAATCAGCTGCTCTGGTGATGTGGCAGCTCCGGATTGGTCTGCGAGAATGTGTGTGTTACATGTGTGTATGAGATATTGCAACAGTGTGGTTTATGTAAGCATGTGCTCAGGGTCAGCAGTAAGCCATTAGAGCTCTGGCACCTCCAAAGAGAAGTTTGTTTAAGTGAATTCAGGGCTGACATTAGAATTCCAGCACCTCCTAAGAGGAATTGGCTGAGTGTTTTTGCTGGCTGTGTTACCACTGTTATCTATTTACCCAGTGCGCGGGTTTTGATCCTCTGTGAGGCAAACAGGGATCATATCTAGCATCATTTCTATTCCGTTACTGTGTGCGACTGACACAGCTATATAGCAGAGCATCTACTCTGTTACTGTGTGCGAGTGACAGAGCTCTATTGCAGAACATCTATTCCGTTTCTGTGTGCAAGTGACACAGCTTCATGTGTAGCTCACTGAGTATACATTTGTTATGACCTGGTGGTTACGGAGTGGTACTGAGATGACCTGGTGGGTAAAACCAATCATGGACAAGCTCAGAGGAGGTTGCAGCTCTACAGACTGTAATCACCTATATGACCTAGTGATTACGGAGCAGCACTGAAATGACCTAGTGGGTAAAACAAATAATGTACTAGCTCTGAGGAGGTGGTAACTTTACTGACCGCAATCCCTACTCCTAACACCAACACTAGAAATAGCCGTGGAGCGTTCCTATCTCTGCCTAGACGCCTCTTCACAGCCTAAGAACTAGCTACCCCTGAAGATGGAAACGGAAAACTATCTCACCTCAGAGAAACCCCCAAAGGAAAGATAGCCCCCCACAAATATTGACGGTGAGTAAAGAGGGAAATGACAAACTCAGAAATGAAACTAGATTTCAGTAAAGGAGGCCACTACAATCTAAATAGACAGAGAAAGAAAAGGCTACTGTGCGGTCAGTATAAAAACTAAATGTCCACGCAGAGTTTACAAAAATAACCTCCACACCGACTCACGGTGTGGAGGGGCAAATCTGCAACCCCAGAGCTTCCAACTAGCCGGAATATTTCATGATGACAAGCTGGACAAAAGAGACATAACTTAAACTGAACAGAAGGTCATAAGCAGGGAAACACCCAAAAACTAGCAGAACGTATCTTAAGCTGAAATGGACTGGCCAACAGAGAACTTCCAGGAAAGGACTGAATCCACAGGAAGGAACATTGACAGCTGGCATCCACTACAGCCCAAAGCCCAGTTAAATAACCAGGCCAGGGAACCGATTAGTGAAAGCAGCTGCTAAGTTCCACTTGAAACCACCAGAGGGAGCCCAAGAGCAGAACTCCCAAAAATACCATTTGCAACCACAGGATGGAGCCCAAGAACGGAACTCACAATAGTACCCCCCCCTTGAGGAGGGGTCATCGAACCCTCACCAGAGCCCCCAGGCCGATCGGGATGAGCCAAATGAAAAGAACGTACCAAATCGGCAGCATGAACATCGGAGGCAAAAACCCAAGAGTTATCCTCCTGGCCATAACCCTTCCACTTGACCAGATACTGAAGTTTTCGCCTTGAAAGATGAGAATCCAAAATCTTCTCCACCACATACTCCAGCTCCCCCCCAACCAACACCAGAGCAGGAGGGTCAATGGAGGGAACCACGGGCACCACATGTCTCTGCAACAAAGATCTATGGAACACATTATGAATGGAAAACAAAGCTGGAAGGGCCAAACGAAAAGACACCGGATTGATAATTTCCGAAATCCTATAAGGACCAATAAAACAAGGTTTGAACTTAGGGGAAGAGACCTTCATAGGAACATGACGAGAAGACAACCAGACCAAATCCCCAACCCGAAGCCGGGGACCAACGCACCGACGGCGGTTAGCAAAACGTTGAGCCTTTTCCTGAGACAATGTCAAATTGTCCACCACATGAGTCCAAATCTGCTGCAACCTGTCCACCACAGAATCTACCCCAGGACAGTCCGAAGGCTCAACCTGCCCTGAAGAAAAGCGAGGATGAAAACCAAAATTACAAAAAAAAGGCGAAACCAAGGTAGCAGAACTAGCCCGATTATTAAGGGCAAACTCGGCCAACGGCAAGAAGGTAACCCAATCATCCTGATCAGCCGACACAAAGCATCTCAAATAGGTTTCCAAGGTCTGATTAATTCGCTCCGTCTGTCCATTTGTCTGAGGGTGAAACGCCGAAGAAAAAGACAAATTAATGCCCATTCTACCACAAAAGGACCGCCAAAACCTTGAAACAAACTGGGTACCTCTGTCAGACACAACATTCTCCGGAATACCATGCAAACGAACCACATGCTGGAAAAACAAAGGAACCAAATCAGAGGAGGAAGGCAACTTAGGCAAAGGTACCAAATGGACCATTTTAGAAAACCGGTCACAAACCACCCAGATGACAGACATCTTCTGAGAAACAGGAAGATCAGAAATAAAATCCATGGAAATATGCGTCCAGGGCCTCTCAGGGATAGGCAAAGGCAAAAGCAACCCACTAGCATGAGAACAGCAGGGCTTAGCCCGGGCACAGATCCCACAGGACTGCACAAAGGAACGCACATCCCGTGACAAAGAAGGCCACCAAAAGGACCTGGCAACCAAATCTCTGGTACCAAAGATCCCAGGATGACCAGCCAACACTGAACAATGAATCTCAGAAATCACCTTACTAGTCCATCTATCAGGAACAAACAATTTCCCCACAGGACAGCGGTCGGGTCTATCAACCTGAAACTCCCGAAGCACCCGCCGTAAATCAGGGGAGATAGCAGAAAGAATCACCCCCTCCTTGAGAATACCAACCGGCTCACGGAGTCCAGGAGAATCAGGTAAAAAACTCCTAGAAAAGGCATCAGCCTTCACATTCTTAGATCCCGGAAGATACGAGACCACAAAATCAAAACGGGAGAAAAACAAAGACCACCGAGCCTGTCTAGGATTCAACCGCTTGGCCGATTCAAGGTAAATCAGATTCTTATGATCGGTCAAGACCACAACACGATGCTTGGCTCCCTCAAGCCAATGTCGCCACTCCTCGAATGCCCACTTCATAGCCAACAACTCCCGATTGCCGACATCATAATTACGCTCAGCAGGCGAAAACTTTCTGGAGAAGAAAGCACACGGTTTCAACACAGAGCCATCAGAACTTCTCTGAGACAGAACAGCTCCTGCCCCAATCTCAGAAGCGTCAACCTCAACCTGAAAAGGGAGAGAGACATCTGGCTGACACAACACAGGGGCAGAAGTAAAACGACGCTTAAGCTCCTGAAAGGCCTCCACAGCCGCAGAGGACCAATTCACCACATCTGCACCTTTCTTGGTCAAATCGGTCAGAGGTTTAACCACAGTAGAAAAATTAGCAATGAAGCGGCGATAAAAATTAGCAAAGCCCAAAAACTTCTGAAGGATCTTCACAGATGTGGGCTGCGTCCAATCATAAATAGCCTGGACCTTAACAGGGTCCATTTCAACAGCCGATGGAGAAAAAATGAACCCCAGAAAAGAAACCTTCTGAACTCCAAAAAGGCACTTAGACCCCTTCACAAACAGTGTATTAGCACAAAGAATCTGAAATACCATCCTGACCTGCTTCACATGAGACTCCCAATCATCGGAAAAAAAAAAAATATCGTCCAAATATACAATCATAAATTTAACCAGATACTCCCGAAAAATATCATGCATAAAGGACTGAAACACAGATGGAGCATTAGAGAGCCCGAAAGGCATCACAAGATATTCAAAATGGCCTTCGGGCGTATTAAATGCTGTTTTCCATTCATCACCCTGTTTGATGCGGACCAGATTATACGCCCCTCGAAGGTCAATCTTGGTAAACCAGCTAGCCCCTTTAATCCGAGCAAACAAATCAGAGAGCAATTGCAAAGGGTACGGGAATTTGACCGTGATCTTATTGAGAAGGCGATAATCTATACAGGGCCTCAAGGAGCTATCCTTCTTGGCAACAAAAAAGAATCCCGCTCCCAACGGTGATGAAGACGGGCAAATATGCCCCTTCTCCAAGGACTCCTTTACATAAGTCCGCATAGCGGCATGCTCTGGCACAGACAGATTGAAAAGTCGACCCTTAGGGAACTTACAGCCAGGAATCAAATTAATAGCGCAATCACAGTCCCTATGAGGAGGCAGAGGACTGGATTTAGGCTCGTCAAATATATCCTGGAAATCCGACAAAAACTCGTGAACTTCAGAAGAAGGGGACGAGGAAATTGACATCAGAGGAATGTCACTATGTATCCCCTGACAACCCCAACTAGTCACAGACATAGATTTCCAATCCAGTACTGGATTATGTACCTGTAACCATGGAAACCCCAGCACAACCACATCATGCAAATTATGCAACACCAAAAAACGAATATTTTCCTGATGTGCTGGAGCCATGTTCATGGCTAACTGTGTCCAGTACTGAGGTTTATTCTTGGCCAATGGCGTAGCATCAATCCCCCTCAAGGGAATAGGACTCTGCAAAGGCTCCAAGGAAAAACCACAGCGCTTGGCAAATTCTAGGTCCATTAAGTTCAGTGCAGCGCCAGAATCCACAAATGCCATTACAGAAAAGGACGACAATGAGCAAATCAGGGTAATAGACAAGAGAAATTTAGGCTGTACAGTACTGATGGTAACCGAACTAGCAACCCTCATAGTTCGCTTCGGGCAATCAGAGATAGCATGAGTAGCGTCACCACAGTAAAAACACAGCCCATTCTGACGTTGGAACTCCTGCCGTTCTGCTCTCGTCAAAACTCTATCACATTGCATAGGCTCAGAACTCTGTCCAGAGGACACCGCCATATGGTGCACAACCTTACGTTCACGTAGGCGCCAATCAATCTGAATGGCCAGAGACATTGATTCGTTCAAACCAGCAGGCGTGGGAAACCCCACCATAACATCTTTAAGAGCTTCAGAAAGACCCTTTCTGAAAATAGCCACCAGGGCATCCTCATTCCATTTTGTAAGCACAGACCACTTTCTAAATTTCTGACAATATATCTCTGCCGCTTCCTGACTTTGACACAGAGCCAGCAAATTTTTTTCTGCCTGATCCACAGAATTGGGTTCGTCATAAAGCAATCCAAGTGCTTGAAAAAATGAATCTACATTGAGCAATGCAGGATTCCCTGGCTCAAGGGAGAATGCCCAATCCTGTGGGTCACCACGCAGCAGAGAAATAACAATCTTCACCTGCTGAATGGGGTCACCAGAGGAACGGGGTCTCAGAGCAAAAAACAATCTGCAATTATTTTTAAAATTCAAAAACCTAGATCTATCCCCAGAAAACAAATCAGGGATAGGAATTCTAGGCTCAGAAACAGGAGTTTGAACAACATAATCTTGGATACTCTGTACCCTTGCAGCGAGATGATCAACACGCGCAGACAGACCCTGAACCTCCATATCAGTACCAAGCTCCTGCACCATCCAAAAATCAAAGGGAAAAAAAGACAAAACAAGCAAGAAGAAAAAAAAACTATGACTCAAAACTTTCTCTCCCCTCTTTTGAGATGCATTTAACACTTTGTGGGCCAGCTGTACTGTTATGACCTGGTGGTTACGGAGTGGTACTGAGATGACCTGGTGGGTAAAACCAATCATGGACAAGCTCAGAGGAGGTGGCAGCTCTACAGACAGTAATCACCTATATGACCTAGTGATTACTGAGCAGCACTGAAATGACCTAGTGGGTAAAACAAATAATGTACTAGCTCTGAGGAGGTGGTAACTTTACTGACCGCAATCCCTACTCCTAACACCAACACTAGAAATAGCCGTGGAGCGTTCCTATCTCTGCCTAGACGCCTCTTCACAGCCTAAGAACTAGCTACCCCTGAAGATGGAAACGGAAAACTATCTCGCCTCAGAGAAACCCCCAAAGGAAAGATAGCCCCCCACAAATATTGACGGTGAGTGAAGAGGGAAATGACAAACTCAGAAATGAAACTAGATTTTAGCAAAGGAGGCCACTACTATCTAAATAGACAGAGAAAGAAAAGGCTACTGTGCGGTCAGTATAAAAACTAAATGTCCACGCAGAGTTTACAAAAATAACCTCCACACCGACTCACGGTGTGGAGAGGCAAATCTGCAACCCCAGAGCTTCCAACTAGCCGGAATATTTCATGATGACAAGCTGGACAAAAGAGACATAACTTAAACTGAACAGAAGGTCATAAGCAGGGAAACACCCAAAAACTAGCAGAACTTATCTTAAGCTCAAATGGACTGGCCAACAGAGAACTTCCAGGAAAGGACTGAATCCACAGGAAGGAACATTGACAGCTGGCATCCACTACAGCCCAAAGCCCAGTTAAATAACCAGGCCAGGGAACCGATTAGTGAAAGCAGTTGCTAAGTTCCACTTGAAACCACCAGAAGGAGCCCAAGAGCAGAACTCCCAAAAATACCATTTGCAACCACAGGATGGAGCCCAAGAACGGAACTGACAACAGACATTTGACTCAGTGCGTGCTAGCGATCGCTTGCTGTGTTCTGTCATTGTTCACACTAGCTGCAGTTTAACACCAATAATGGTCTACAAGAACCACACCCCAGCAACAGCCTATGATATGGCCATTGGAGGTCTCAAAAATGGATGGTAGTGCATATATAAGATAGATTCACAAATCTGCAGTCACTGCAAACATGTATTTTTAGACTGGACAACCCCTTTAAGCTTAAAATTGGCTTTGTCTCTAAGGGGTTAAAGTTGAATAAGCAGGGAAACAAAGAGCCTGTAAAAGCTAAACTTTCAGATTTTCTGGCAGATCCCATTCCAGAACTGCACACACCTTATCAGTGTCTGTCCGGAAACCTGGATCAGACACTAGGAAACCCAGGAACTGGACCTCTTGTACGGTGAATACAAATTTTTCTAACTTTTCACATATAATAGTTTATAATCCTGCAAATCTGTAACACCTGTCAGTTGTGTACCTGAAGTGACTTAAAACATTGTCAAGAAACACCACTATAAATCTATCCACAAGGTGATAAAAAATGTTGTTAACAAAATGTTGGAAAACAGAGGGGGCATTAGTCAAACCAAAGGCCAGGGCAAGGTTTTCATAATGCCCTTCAGGAGTGTTAAATGCCATCTTAGGGTACCGTCACACAGTGAAATTTTCATCGCTACGACGGCACGATTCGTGACGTTCTAGCGATATCGTTACGATATCGCTGTGTCTGACACGCTACTGCGATCAGACATCACGCTGAGAATCGTACGTCGTAGCAGATCGTTTGGAACTTTCTTTCGTCGCTTGATCACCCACTGACATCGCTGGATCGTTGTGTGTGACACCGATCCAGCGATGTGTTCGCTTGTAACCAGGGTAAACATCGGGTAACTAAGCGCAGTGCCGCGCTTAGTAACCCGATGTTTACCCTGGTTACCAGCGTAAACGTAAAAAAAACAAACAGTACATACTCACATTCCGGTGTCTGCCCCCCGGCGTCTCAGCTTCTCTGCACTGTGAGCGCCTGCCGGCCGGAAAGCGAGCACAGCGGTGACGTCACTGCTCTGCTTTCCGGCTATGGTGCTTACACAGTGCAGAGAAGCAGAACGCCGGGGGACAGACACCAGAATGTGAGTATGTACTGTTTGTTTTTTTTTATGTTTACGCTGGTAACCAGGGTAAACATCGGGTTACTAAGCGCGGCCCTGCGCTTAGTAACCCGATGTTTACCCTGGTTACCCGGGGACTTCGGCATCGCTCCAGCGCCGTGATTGCAAAGTGTGACCGCAGTCTACGACGCTGGAGCGATAATCATACGACGCTGCGACATCACGGATCGTGCCGTCGTAGCGATGAAAATGGCACTGTGTGACGGTACCCTTACACTCATCCCCTTCCTTGATCCTAATCAGATTATAGGCTCCCTGAGGTCCAATTTAGAGAACCATTTTGCATCAACAATCTGATTAATTAAGTCGGCAATGAGTGGGATGGGATATGGATCTCTGATAGTAATCCGATTTAACTCACAAAATTCTAAACATGGACGCAGTCCCCCATCTTTCTTTTTCACAAACAAGAACCGCTCCTCTGCGGGCAAAGATGAAGGTCTAATATGTCCCTTAGGCCAGTCTCACACGTCCAGATAATTCCGGTACCGGAAACAATCGGTACCGGAATTATCCGTGTCCGTGTGCCCCTACGTTTCTGGTGTACATCAGTGTGGCACACGTGCAGCACACGTGTGCCGCCCGTGTGCCCACTGGGTACCACACGCACCATGCTGGGTACCACACGTACCAGCATCTGGTGCTGAATCCGCGATTCATATCTTCCCTGCAGCAGCGTTTGCTGCATAGAAGATATGAATAATAGTGTTTAAAAGAAAGATCTATCTGTCCACCACCCTCCCACCTCCTGTGCGCCCCCCGCTGTTCTGAAAATACTCACCCGCCTCCCTCGTTGGCTGTCTCTGCTTCCTGTCCTGGCTGCACCTTCAACTGTATGCGGTCACGTGGGGCCGCTCATTTACAGTCATGAATAGGCGGCTCCACCCCTATGGGAGGTGGAGCCACATATTCATGACTCTAATAGGCGGCCCCACGTGACCGCATACAGTAGAAGGTGCGGCCAGGACAGGACACTGCGAGGGAGGCGGGTGAGAATTTTCAGAACAACGGGGGGGCACACAGGGGGTGGGAGGGCGGGGGACAGATAGATCTTTCTTTTAAACACTATTATTCATATCTTCTATGCAGCAAACGCTGCTGCAGGGAAGATATGAATGGCGGCTTCAGCACCATGTGGGGGGGACAGCACTTACTGTAGCGCTGTCTCCTGCACGGCACAGGGACTGCACATGGAGAACGTCCATGTGAGGTACGTGTTTTACACGGACCCATTGACTTTAATGGGTCCGTGTAATACGTGCGCTCCCACGAACACTGACATGTCTCCGTGTTTGGCACACGGAGACACGGTCCGCAAAAAATCAATGACATCTGCACAGATGCATTGATTTTAATGGGTCTACGTGTGTCTCCGGTACGTGAGGAAACTGTCACCTCACGTACCGGAGCCACTGACGTGTGAAACCGGCCTTAGCAAGACTCTCTGAGATGTAATCCTTCATGTACTGAATTTCAGGACCTGATAGATTGTATAATCTGGTCTTGGGTAATTTCACTTCAGGGAGCAAGTTTATGGGGGAATCATATACACGGTGTGGTGTCAGTTCCTGGCACCCCTTTTCTGGAAACACATCCACAAAATCAAACAGAACAGAGGGTATGGTTTTAGTGGAAACAGTAGAAGTTATGGCACCTAGGCAATAATTTTTACAGAAATCACTCCTTTTGACTATTTCTTTGGACTGCCAGTCAATAACTGAATTATGCACAGTTAGCCAGGGAAGGAGCAGTGAGACCTTTCAAGATATGAAAAGAAAGGAGCTCCCTGTGAAGAGCCCCTATGCGCAGGTTCACTTTATGCACTACATGTGTAAAATTTCCCTTACCAAGAGGTGCAGAGACAATTGCAATTATGGGGATGGGCTTTGTCAGAGTACTACAGGGAATACCAGGGCTCCATGAGAACTGAGCATCCACCATATTGGCTCCAGCTCCACTATCCAAGAGGATAGATATTTTCTCAGTTTCCATACCAATAACCACTTCTGCAGATAAGAAAAACTGAGATACACATGTGAAGGAGATATATACACTCAGGATGTTATTGTCCACACAACTTGACAGTTGTCTTTAATGCTGGTAGTGAGTTGATTAGGAACGTCTAACTGGTCTGTAGGAGCCAGAACTCTTAATGGTTGGTAGGGGGTCAAATACTTATTTCTCACTGAAAAATACAAATAAATTTATATAATTTCTACAATGTGATTTTCTGGATTTTATTTTTGATATTCTATCTCTCAATGTTAAAATTAATCTACCCTTAAAATTATAGACTTTGTCAGTGGGCAAACTTACAAAATCAGCAAGGGACCAAATTCTTATTTCCTTCAATGTATGTAGAGGGATTAAATTATAAGTAGTTGCAGCTGATAACAACCAGGCTCAGCCAGCATGGAAAAAGTCTTTAACCATCTCTGCACCGAAGGAAAGGAAATTCATTTAAAATAGGACATGAATCACATGATTTCCAAAGAAGACCTGTTATTCATTACCCGACGTGACCGTCTAACTCCAGGTCTTCAAGGGAGGCATGACACCCTTGTGACACACCGCCATGAATGACTTGACAATACTGCAAGAACTCTTAGCATACAAAGGAATCAATGCACCTGTTGCTGAGGCAGCAATAACATTTTTCAACAGACACCTGTGGTACCTCAGTGAGACTATGGTGGTTCTGGCTTTTTTTTTGACAGTGTGGCTCCAACCGCAGAAAAGGTTATGATGATTGGTAATTATTCCCAGGGCTGAGACCTAAAAATTTGCACAAGAAAGTTTGTTACCATAATATATATATATATATATATATATATATATATATATATATATATATATATACATATATATATATATTATACATTTATATATAAATATATATATATATATATATATATATACTGTATATATCACATATGTCCTTGAATGTCCTTAATGTTTCAGTGATACATCTGTGTACATGATCAACGTTTCTCAATGGCATTCATAGAGAGAATAATGGTTGTCAAACAGGCATGTCACCTCCAGTTTTTCTTCTAAGAATATAAGAAACGTCCTTCCTAATGTACAATAGTGAAATTTCACATACGGTATAAGGACGTATGCCATATGCACAGTTCATCTGTCACCTTAGTGGAACAACCGCAATAATGATTATAAAGAGCAGATGGTTCATTAATGAAATGCAAAGGCTTGTATTATGCATGAACAATGTTGCAAAAAATATATATGAGCAAATATGTGTGGATGCGCTAAAGAAGACCAGAAATTTTCCATATTAAAATTCAGTTGTAATATAAGTGTTTCAGAATTACTCGTCTGCACGTGCAGATTTGTTTCAGTAGAACCTTAGCAAACTCGTTTTATTACTGCAGATTTCATTGTTTCAACGTTCAAAGAAGACATGATTCCGTGGATTTCAACTTATATCCAAACATAACTTATCATCGTTGAAGGCATAAGTGTGTAAAACTCATAAGAAATATCTTATTTCACCCACTGTCCATTCATACAAACAAAAGATGCGGAAAAAAACATGGAAAGTCATGACACTAGCAGAAATCTATCAGTAATAAGAAAGCTATCCCGTCACTCAGTGAAAAATGCCTGTGTGGATTGGAAGGGTTGTTACTGACATCTGGGGAGAATGTCATGTCAATTGCAACTTTAGAAATATATTTACTTGGTGACGTGTTCAATTATTATTACACAAACTTTATCTTTGCAATACAATCGGCTCTAAGCCTTTGTTTTTCAAAAACTGATAAGTTTGATAACCGGTCTAAGCATTGCAGTTCATTTCTTTAATAACCTGGGTCCTTCTTCCCTTCACCCAATCTAATTCAGCTATGGTTTTCTTATACATTGGAGAATTAATACAGCAAAAAAGGGGCAGCAGTGTCTCAGAACTAATGTACTCTCAGGATGCAGCAAAGCCATGTGTTTGGCCTTGCAAACTATGGTGTCTGTTCTCATGGGATGCACTTAGATAGTGCTGGACAGCCCGCCTAATCTAATAGTATGGGGGTCATGAACAGGCTGTATGCCAAATATTGCGCACTACCTATGTGTGGCCAGTGCCCTATACAAGCAGCTTTTGTGTAATCTAATACTAAGGAATCACCCTCTTCATGGGTAGTAGGTTGTGAGTGGTTGTCTTATCAGTATTTTGCACCTGTGCTGCCGCCATCTTTACTACATGCATCCTGAGAGTGCATTAATTCTGAGACCTGGGCAGGTAAATACTGCTACCCCTATTTTGCTGTACTAATTCTTGGAGGATTTTTATTCCTCTTTTTGTGGATTTGCTGTTAAGCTTATACATTGGAGCTCAAAAGTGTACATAGTATTGTACATAGTATTCCAAGTGTGTCCTGACTAGTGACTTGTTTAGAGGCAAAATTATGTTAGCTCATGTGCAGTAAAGAATAACCCTTGACAACAAAGCTATTTCTTACTTTCAAAACTACAGAAAATTTTCTTCATTTTTCATTTCAACATTCCAGATAAAGTATATATACAGTACTTTGCAATAGTTTTAGGCAGGTATTTTAGAATGCTGCAAAGAATGCTTTGAAAAATAAAAGTTTTATTAGTTTAATTTTATCAATTAACAGAATGAAAAGTGAAGAGACAAAGGAGAACCGCAAACCGAGGCAACATATTTGGTGTGACCACCCTTTGTCTTCAAAACTGCATTAAAGCATCAATACAGTTGTGCTCAAAAGTTTACAAACCCCGGCATAATTTTGCTTTCTTGGCCTTGTTTTTAGAGAATATGAATGATAACACCAAAACTTTTTCTCCACTCATGGTTAGTGGTTGGGTGAAGCCATTTATTGTCAAACTACTGTGTTTTCTCTTTTTAAATCATAATGACAACCCAAAACATCCAATAGACCCTGATTAAAAGTTTACATACCTCATTTCTTAATACCATGTATTGCCCCCATCTAACATCATTGACAGCTTGAAGTCTTTTGTGGTAGTTGTGGATGAGATTCTTTATTTTCTCAGATGGTAAAGCTGCCGGCTCTTCTTGACAAAAAGCCTCAAGCTCCTGTAAATTCCTGGGCTGTCTAGCATGAACGTAAGATCTCCCCAGAGTGGCTCAATGATATTAAGGTCAGGAGACTGAGATGGCCCCTCCAGACCCTTCTCTTTTTACTGTGGTACCCAATGACATGTTGACTTGGCCTTGTGTTTTGGATCCTTGTCATGTTGGAACTTCCAATTACATCCCAATGAGCAGCTTTGGGGCTGATGAGTGCAAATTTGCCTCCTGTATTTGCTGATAGCGCACTGCATTAATCTTTCCTTCAACTTTGACCAAGTTTCCTGTGCATTTGTAGCTCACACATCTCCAAAACATCAGCAATCCTCCTCCGTGCTTTACAGTAGGAATGGTGTTGCTTTCATCATAGGCCTTGTTGACCTCTCTCCAAATGTAACGTTTATGGTTGTGGCCAAAAAGTTCAATTTTAGTCTCATCACTACAAATTACCTTGTTCCAGAAGTTTTGAGGCTTGTCTCTGTGCTGTTTTGCATATTGTAGGTGAGATACTTCGTGGGATTTACGCAGTAATGGCTTTCTTCTAGCGACTCAACCATGCAGCCCATTTTTCTTCAAGTGCCTTCTTATTGTGCATCTTGAAACAACCACACAGCTAGTTTTCAGAGAGTCCTGTATTTCAGCTGATGCTATTTGTAGCTTTTCTTTGCACCCCGAACAATTTTCCTGGCAGTTGTGGATGACATTTTTGATGATCTACCATGATAGGGCTGGCGGAACACACTGAGTAAATATAATGATAGTAAAGGTGCGTTCGCAGCCCGGGGTCCACCTTGCAGGAGTGGAACCTGCTGCTAGTTAATGGCGGCACTATATGGCGGTACTATGCCAGAATAGAAATGGGTTCCATCACCCTGTCTGTATAGGAGCGAACTCTGTTGCTTCACAGAGTCACAGGGAATAAAGGTAATGCTGTGCCCTGTTAGCAGTCACAGGGTGCAGCAAATGGATACTAGTGGGATCCCTGGAATTCACCCCCACTATGCTGGTGATTGATCCCGCTCTGACCCTCGGTGGCTTTTGAGCCTGCGCTTGAGGACACCCTGAGTCAGATGCTGGTATCAAATGGGAGTTCCCACCCTACACTGATGGATTGTCAGGAGAAACTGGAGATAGCCGCACAGAGTGCGTACAACATCGCACTGGCGGTCACTGCTGGTTAGATGCAGTATAGATTGTGCCTGGTGCTGGATGGGACTATCTGGTGCTAGACAGCTCCAACGTTTGTGAACATTCATCAACTCTAGGAATGGGAATGATTCGGAGCTTTCACCAGAACAGGCATACATCCACACACCCACAATTACAGATTTTTACTAGCGCATGGCCAAGCGGCCATGCGAACCCTTTATAGCTGCAGCTCTCCAGGACCTTCCTAGTGGACCAATAGGAGCTGCTACAGGGCCTGAGCATGTGACCACCGACCTCCATTGAGAGGTCTTCCCTTGGGCATGCTCAGAAGGAGAAAAGCAGGACTTAGTCCTAGGAGCACGTGCTCACTGCTGAACAGTATTGGTTATAAAGGTCGAACCTGGAAGGGCAGCGGTAACCAAACACGCAGTATCTGTCCGAGCAAGGCGCTGGGACCAACGTCTCCACTGAGCAGGCTCCACTGCGGCCGGAGGAGAATGAGAGACTGCAGCAGAGGTGGTTCGAGATTCCCCCTGTGCAGCGGCGGGAACTCGAGACCTAACATTACCCCCCCATAGGGCCCCCCTCCTTGGACCTCACTGCGCTCAAAGGAAGCAATGAGCTTCTGAGCCCGAATGTGCTCATCAGGCTCCCAGGACCTGTCCTCTGGGCCATAACCTTCCAATCCACCAAATAGAATTTTTTGACACGTACCACCTTACACTCCAAGATAGCGTTAACCTCATAATCATCCGTAGACGAACCCAATGTCCCAGCAGATGACTCAGGAAACCGGGACATGTGAATGGGCTTTAGAAGGGACACATGAAAGGTGTCGGTGATACCTAGGCGTGGCGGAAGGGCCAGACGGTAGACCACAGGGTTAACCTGTTCCAGGACCTTGAAGGGACCCAAGAAGTGAGGTGCAAACTTAATGGACCCAACTCGCAGCCTGATATTATGGGCAGATAGCCACACTAAGTCGCCAGGAGCAAAGGTTGGAGCGAGGCGCCGATGTGCATCGGCGGAGAACCTGATTCTCTCGTTGGAAGCCCGGATGGCATCCTGTGTGCGGTCCCAAATGTCACATACCTCCACAGCCCAGTCTGCCACCCTGCAATCAAAGAAAGACATGGCATAGGCACAGGAACCCGCGGATGCTGGCCGTAGTTAAGGAGGAATGGGGTCTGCCCAGTGGAGTCAGCTACGGCGTTGTTCAGCACAAACTCCGCCCATGGTAGCAAGGATGCCCAGTCATCCTACCTGCAATGTGTTAACTGAGTTGGTGTTTTGCTTCTGAGCGGCCAGGCCTTGGCCTGTGTCTTGCCTTCTCTGAAGGCTGTTTTCTTTGCTTTGCCTTGTACCTGTCTGTCTGCCCTCCAGGAGGCTGTATATCCTGGTCCCTGTGTCTTTGTTCCAGTACCTTGTCTCTTTCCATTACCTTGTCTGAACTCTGTCCTACCACTGTCTTCTTGTCTGTAATTCTTTCCCTACTGTGTGTTTACTTGTCTTCACTGTGAACCACTTTTCTACCTCTGTTCTGCACTCCTGCGATTCTGCTCTGCTCCACTCTGCTGCTGCAGAATCTCTTGCTGCAGCTCCTCTCCGCATACCTTGCGGTTTCACTCTGCTCTGCTCTTGCTGCTGCAGAATCTCTTGCTGCAGCTCCTCTCTGCATACCTTGTGGTTTCACTCTGCTCTGCTCTTGCTGCTGCAGAATCTCTTGCTGCAGCTCCTCTCCGCATGCCTTGTGGTTTCGCTCTGCTCTTGCTGCTATAGAATCTCTTGCTGCAGCTCCTCTCCGCATACCTTGTGGTTTCGCTCTGCTCTTGCTGCTGCAGAATCTCTTGCTGCAGCTCCTCTCCGCATACCTTGTGGTTTCGCTCTGCTCTTGCTGCTGCAGAATCTCTTGCTGCAGCTCCTCTCCGCATACCTCGTGGTTTTGCTCTGCTCTTGCTGCTGCAGAATCTCTTGCTGCAGTTCCTCTCCGAATACCTTGTGGTTCAATGCATGTGTGAACAGGTCCCAACCTGTTCCTTCATACTCCATTTCTTCCTGCTAGTTTCTTTACCTGCATCTCCTGTCTGAACAGGTCCCTACCTGTTCCTTCTTACACCACACCAACCAGCCCTGTATCTCTGCTGTTCCTGCCAGCCCTGTGTCTCTGCTGTTCCTGCCAGCCCTGTGTCTCTGCCGTACCTGCCAGCCCTCTGTCTCTGCCGTACCTGCCAGCCCTGTGTCTGCCATACCTGCCAGCCCTGTTGCTCTGCCGTACCTGCCAGCTCTGTGTCTCTGCTGTACCTGCCAGCCCTGTGTCTCTGCCATATCTGCCAGCCCTGTGTCTCTGCCATACCTGCCAGCCCTGTGTCTCTGCTGTACCTGCCAGCCCTGCGTCTCTGCCGTACCTGCCAGCCCTGTGTCTCTGCCATACCTGCCAGCCCTGTGTCTCTGCCAGCCCTGTGTCTCAGCCGTTCCAGCCTACTCATCTGAGTTTCAGCCGAGCTCTTCTGCCAGTCCTGCCTGATGCCCGCACCTGTCCTAGTATTCCTGTTTTCCAAGTGGGATCAGCAGCCACAGCCAGACACCACCCTGGAGTAGCACCTGGCAGCTGCCTGCTGCACAAGTCTGACCTCACCATCAGAGGCTCCAAAGAAGACCAAGGCAGCTGTCATAGTAACGCCCCTTCCAGAGTAGTTTGGTTTGTGGCACAGTGGGGCCACAAACCTCCCGAGCTCACGCCCACCAGTCAGGGCGTGAGTGGGACACCCGTCTCCAAGACTTTTCACATGCTGCGCCAATTCTTTGGAATGCTTTACCAAGGTTAATATGATTAATCCCCACAGTTTTAAGTGTGCCCTAAAAATGCATTTGTTCAGACTGGCCTACCATCTCAAAGCATTAACCTATCACTGTGTGGCCCATTCAAAAAAATTAAACCATAATCAGGTTCCTCGCATCACCCTCTGTTACCATCCACCTCTCGTGGCTTCCCTTTTCCTCAAAGATTGTAAGCTTGCGAGCAGGGCCCTCATTCCTCTTGGTATCTGTTTTGATCTGTGTTTATTGTTATGCTGTAATGTCCATTGTCTGTACAAGTCAAGTCCCCTCTATAATGTAAAGTGCTGCAGAATATTTTGGCGCTATATAAATAAAAATTATTATTATTATTATTATTATTATTATTAAAATGAAGAATGCTGTTCTTCCTCCAGCACTTATTTTGTCCTTCAGACTGTTTCTTTCAATATAAATATGAAGGAAATTACACTGTTGATATCATAGTTCTCTCTAGAGTTGAGCGACTTTTACTTTTTTCGGATAAAGTCGGGTTTTGCGAAACCCAACTTTGTCAAAAGTCAGGTGGGGTGAAATCGGCCGATTATTGCGAAAAGTCGGGGGCCGACTGAAACACGAAACCCAATGCAAGTCAATGGGGAATCAAAGTCGACAGTGAGTGGAGGACAGGAAAACACCTACAGTGCCCATTTTAATGCCAAAAACATCAATTCTTATTACTTAAGCTTGTCAATCTTAATTTACTTTATAATAATAGTTAGGCATTGAAAACTGGGGGTCATTTGGTTAAAGTTGTGGGGCGGTAGGGCTGGCTCAAGATTTTCGTGGGCCCAGGAAACATGGAAGTCACGGCGGTGGAGCAGGGAGTGGTAAGTATTTCAACTTTGCAAGTGCTGTGATCCTGAGCAAGTAGGGAGGGCCCACTGTGTTTGACGGTGGGTGGCCTCCCACTGGCAGAGACACTTTTGCGTACTATGAGGAGCCCTGTGCCAGTGACGTCGCCAACGAGTATGCCCCCCCACCTGATGAAGGAACCTGCACTTTCATCTGCACTTTCCTCTTTGTCCCCGTGTAAGGTGGCATAGTATGCGGGAAGGGGAACCTGACTTTCAGCAGGGTCAGATTCTGGCTGTGTAGAGTGCAAGGGGAATGTAGTGGTCGGGGTCAATGTACCAGCAGACTCATCTAGCAGTGGCTGGGCAATGGGCAGGATGAGGAGGAAATACAGATATAGGCCCAAAATAATAAAGTAGGCTAAATGCAGTTCAAAAAATTGGTAACATGACTAAACAGGTGGCATTGCTTTGTTCAGTGGAGGAAAACTGTAATGAGTGGCAGACACAGTTAGTAGGCCCAAATAATAAAGTAGGCTAAATGCAGTTCAAATGTGGTAACAGGACTAAACAGGCGGCATTGCTTTGTTCAGTGGAGGAAAACTGTAATGAGTGGCAGACACAGTTAGTAGGCCCAAATAATAAAGTAGGCTAAATGCAGTTCAAAATTGGTAACAGGACTAAACAGACGGCATTGCTTTGTTCAGTGGAGGAAAACTGTAATGAGTGGCAGACACAGTTAGTAGGCCCAAATAATAAAGTAGGCTAAATGCAGTTCAAATGTGGTAACAGGACTAAACAGGCAGCATTGCTTTGTTCAGTGGAGGAAAACTGTAATGAGTGGCAGACTGTTGTGAATTCCGTTCTCGGGCTCCCTCCTGTGGTCATGAGCGGTATTGTGTGAGTTTGTTCTGGGGCTCCCTCTTGTGGCCTTTAGCGATATGACTGGTCTTGGCTGGGCTCAGCTTCTTCATTTCCTGCTATGCTGAGGCCTATTTAATTCACCTGGCCCTTCATTTGTTGCCTGCTGTCGGTGTATTCAGTCCTGTTTCTGAGAGCTCCTGAATATTCCTTGTGACCAGTCTCCTGCTGGAGAAGTTAAGTTGTTTGTTCTTTTTGCTCATTATTTCCTTGAAAACGTTTCTCTGTACATGATGAGTTCAGTCCAGCTTGCTTATATGTGAACTTGCACTTGCTGGTTAGTTCTGGGGTGCAGAGTGCGCCCCTCACATCGTGAGTCGGTGTGGGGGTTCTTGTATTCTCTGCGTGGTTTATTTTTGTTAGTTTTTGTACTGACCGCACAGACTCCTATCTATTTTCAGTCTATCTAGTGTTAGCGGGCCTCATTTGCTTAACCTGTTTCATTTCTATGTTTGTCTTTTCCCCTTAACTCACCGTTATTATTTGTGGGGGGCTGACTAAATCTTTGGGGTTATTTCTCTGAGGCAAGTGAGGTCTTTGCTTTCTCTCTAGGGGTAGTCAGTTTCTCAGGCTGTGAACGTGGCGTCTAGGATGTTAGGAACGCTCCACGGCTGCCTTTAGTGTTTGTGGATAGGATCAGGATTGCGGTCAGTATAGCTTCCACCTCCCCAGAACTGGTCCTATATTCTGGTCACATGTGTCAGGTCAGTTTTGAGATCCTACCACCGGATCATAACAGTACAGCAGGCCAAAAAGTGTTAATGCAGCAGAAGAGGGAGAAGAGAAATCCTGAAGTCATTTTTTTTTTTCCTCTGCACTGTGTTTAGCCTCTCCCCTCCCCTTAATCTCTGGGTGGTTCTGAATTCAGTTGCAGATATGGACATTCAGAGTCTGTCTTCTAGTGTGGATCATCTCACTGCAAGGGTGCAGGGCATTCAGGATTATGTAGTCCGCAGTCCTATGTCAGAGCCTAAAATACCAATTCCTGAACTGTTCTCCGGAGATAGATCTAGGTTTTTGAACTTTAAGAATAATTGTAAGTTATTCCATTCTCTGAGACCTCGCTCCTCAGGTGACTTTGTTCAGCAAGTTAAAATTATTATTTCTTTGTTACGTGGTGACCCTCAAGATTGGGCATTCTCTCTGGCGCCAGGAGATCCTGCATTGCTAAATGTGGATGCGTTTTTTCTGGCGCTAGGAGTGCTTTATGAGGAACCAAATCTGGTAGACCAAGCAGAGAAGGTTTTGCTGGCTCTCTCTCAGGGTCAAGATGAAGCAGAGGTTTACTGTCAGAAGTTTAGGAAGTGTTCTGTGCTCACTCAATGGAATGAGTGCGCCCTGGCGGCGATTTTCAGAAAGGGTCTTTCTGAAGCCCTTAAAGATGTTATGGTGGGGTTCCCCACACCTGCGGGTCTGAATGAGTCAATGTCTTTGGCCATTCAGATTGATCGGCGTTTGCGGGAACGCAAACCTGTGCACCATCTGGCGGTATTTTCTGAGCAGAAACCTGAGCCTGTGCAATGCGACAGGACTCTGACCAGAGTTGAACGGCAAAACCACAGACGTCAGAATGGGTTGAGATTTTACTGTGGTGATTCTACTCATGTTATCTCAGCATGCTCTAAACGCACAAAAAGGTTCGCCAAGTCTGTCACTATTGGTACTGTACAACCTAAATTCATTTTGTCTGTTACTTTGATTTGCTCTCTGTCATCCTACTCAGTTATGGCTTTTGTGGATTCAGGTGCCGCCCTGAATTTGATGGATTTGTCATTTGCCAGGCGCTGTGGTTTTATCTTGGAGCCTTTACAATTCCCTATTCCACTAAGGGGAATTGATGCTACACCAGTGGCCAAGAATAAACCTCAGTACTGGACTCAAGTGACTATGTGCATGGCTCCTGCACATCAGGAGGTGATTCGCTTTCTTGTGCTACATAATTTGCATGATGTTGTTGTGTTGGGTCTGCCATGGCTGATTTAGCTCATAATCCAGTCCTGGATTGGAAAGAAATGTCTGTGTCAAATTGGGGTTGCCAGGGAATTCATGGCGATGCCCCTTTGGTGTCAATTGCTTCTTCTACTCCTTCTGAAGTCCCTGAATTTTTGTCGGACTACCAGGATGTATTTGATGAGCCCAAATCCAGTGCCCTACCTCCTCATAGGGATTGTGATTGTGCCATAAATCTGATTCCTGGTAGTAAGTTCCCTAAGGGACGACTTTTTAATTTATCTGTACCAGAACATGCCGCTATGCGGAGTTATATAAAGGAGTCCTTGGAGAAGGGGCATATTCACCCATCCTCGTCCCCTTTGGGTGCGGGGTTCTTTTTTGTGGCCAAGAAGGATGGTTCTCTGAGACCCTGTATAGATTATCGCCTTCTAAATAACATCACGGTCAAATTTCAGTACCCCTTGCCACTATTGTCCGATCTGTTTGCCCGGATTAGGGGGGCCAGTTGGTTCACCAAGATAGATCTTCAAGGAGCGTATAGTCTTGTGCGCATAAAGCAGGGCGATGAATGGAAAACAGCATTTAATACGCCCGAAGGCCATTTTGAGTACTTGGTGATGCCTTTTGGGCTTTCTAATGCCCCCTCTGTGTTTCAGTCCTTCATGCACGACATCTTCCGAGAGTATCTGGATAGATTTATGATTGTGTACCTGGATGATATTTTGGTCTTTTCTGATGATTGGGAGTCTCATGTGAAACAGGTCAGGATGGTATTTCAGGTCCTGCGTGCCAATGCCTTGTTTGTGAAGGGCTCTAAATGTCTCTTCAGAGTCCAGAAAATTTCCTTTTTGGGCTTTATTTTTTCTCCTTCTACTATTGAGATGGATCCAGTCAAGGTCCAGGCTATTCATGACTGGACTCAACCTACATCTGTGAAGAGTCTTCAGAATTTCTTGGGTTTTGCTAATTTTTACCGTCGCTTCATCGCTAATTTTTCTGGCGTGGTTAAGCCTTTGACGGATTTGACCAAGAAGGGTTCTGATGTTACTAATTGGTCTCCTGCGGCCGTGGAGGCCTTTCAGGAGCTGAAATGTCCGTTTTCTTCGGCTCCTGTCTTGCGCCAGCCCGATGTCTCTCTTCCCTTTCAGGTCGAGGTTGATGCTTCTGAGATTGGAGCAGGGGCTGTCTTGTCGCAGAGAAGCTCTGATGGCTCTGTGATGAGACCATGTGCTTTCTTTTCTAGAAAGTTTTCGCCTGCCGAGCGGAATTATGATGTTGGTAATCGTGAGTTGTTAGCAATGAAGTGGGCATTTGAGGAGTGGCGACATTGGCTTGAGGGAGCCAAGCATCGTGTGGTGGTCTTGACTGATCACAAGAATTTGACTTATCTCGAGTCTGCCAAACAGTTGAATCCGAGACAGGCTCGGTGGTCGCTGTTTTTCTCTCGTTTCAATTTTGTGGTTTCATATCTTCCGGGTTCGAAGAACGTGAAGGCTGATGCCCTTTCTAGGAGTTTTGTACCTGACTCCCCGGAAGTTTCTGAACCTACTGGTGCCCTCAAAGAGGGGGTGATTTTGTCTGCCATCTCTCCTGATCTGCGACGGGTGTTGCAGGAGTTTCAGGCCAATAGACCTGACCGTTGTCCACCGGAGAGACTGTTTGTCCCGGACAGATGGACCAGTAGAGTTATTTCCGAAGTTCATTCTTCAGTGTTGGCAGGTCATCCTGGGATTTTTGGTACCAGGGATTTGGTGGCGAGGTCCTTTTGGTGGCCTTCCTTGTCGCGGGATGTGCATTCCTTTGTGCAGTCCTGTGGGATTTGTGCTCAGGCCAAGCCTTGCTGTTCTCGTGCCAGTGGATTGCTTTTGCCTTTGCCTGTCCCGAAGAGGCCTTGGACGCATATTTCCATGGATTTTATTTCGGATCTTCCTGTCTCTCAGAGGATATCTGTCATCTGGGTGGTTTGTGATCGTTTTTCTAAAATGGTCCATTTGGTACCCTTGCCTAAGCTGCCTTCCTCCTCCGAATTGGTGCCACTGTTTTTTCAGAATGTGGTTCGTTTACATGGTATTCCGGAGAACATTGTGTCTGACAGAGGATCCCAGTTTGTGTCCAGATTTTGGCGGTCCTTTTGTGCTAAGATGGGCATTGAATTGTCTTTTTCATCGGCCTTCCACCCTCAGACGAATGGCCAAACCGAACGAACTAATCAGACCTTGGAAACTTATTTGAGATGTTTTGTTTCTGCTGATCAGGATGATTGGGTGACTTTTCTGCCATTGGCTGAGTTCGCCCTTAATAATCGGGCCAGTTCTGCTACCTTGGTTTCACCGTTCTTTTGCAATTCTGGTTTTCATCCTCGGTTTTCCTCGGGTCAGGTTGAGTCCTCTGACTGTCCTGGGGTGGATTCTGTGGTGGATAGGTTGCAGCAGATTTGGAACCATGCGGTGGACAATTTGACGTTGTCCCAGGAGAAGGCTCAGAGCTTTGCTAACCGCCGTCGCTGTGTGGGTCCCCGACTTCGTGTGGGGGATTTGGTATGGTTGTCTTCTCGTTATGTCCCGATGAAGGTTTCCTCTACTAAGTTCAAGCCTCGTTTCATCGGTCCTTATAAGATTTTGGAAATCCTCAACCCTGTGTCATTTCGTTTGGACCTCCCAACATCATTTGCCATTCATAATGTGTTCCATAGGTCATTGTTGCGGAGATACGTGGTGCCTGTGGTCCCTTCTGTTGATCCTCCTGCTCCCGTCTTGGTCGAGGGGGAGTTGGAGTATGTGGTGGAGAAGATCTTGGATTCTCGTATTTCGAGATGGAAGCTTCAGTACTTAGTTAAATGGAAGGGCTATGGTCAGGAGGATAATTCCTGGGTTGTTGCCTCCGATGTCCATGCGGCCGATTTGGTTCTTGCCTTTCATTCGGCTCGTCCTGATTGGCCTGGGAGCTCCGGTGAGGGTTCGGTGACCCCTTCTCAAGGGGGGGGTACTGTTGTGAATTCCGTTCTCGGGCTCCCTCCTGTGGTCATGAGCGGTATTGTGTGAGTTTGTTCTGGGGCTCCCTCTTGTGGCCTTTAGCGATATGACTGGTCTTGGCTGGGCTCAGCTTCTTCATTTCCTGCTATGCTGAGGCCTATTTAATTCACCTGGCCCTTCATTTGTTGCCTGCTGTCGGTGTATTCAGTCCTGTTTCTGAGAGCTCCTGAATATTCCTTGTGACCAGTCTCCTGCTGAAGAAGTTAAGTTGTTTGTTCTTTTTGCTCATTATTTCCTTGAAAACGTTTCTCTGTACATGATGAGTTCAGTCCAGCTTGCTTATATGTGAACTTGCACTTGCTGGTTAGTTCTGGGGTGCAGAGTGCGCCCCTCACATCGTGAGTCGGTGTGGGGGTTCTTGTATTCTCTGCGTGGTTTATTTTTGTTAGTTTTTGTACTGACCGCACAGACTCCTATCTATTTTCAGTCTATCTAGTGTTAGCGGGCCTCATTTGCTTAACCTGTTTCATTTCTACGTTTGTCTTTTCCCCTTAACTCACCGTTATTATTTGTGGGGGGCTGACTAAATCTTTGGGGTTATTTCTCTGAGGCAAGTGAGGTCTTTGCTTTCTCTCTAGGGGTAGTCAGTTTCTCAGGCTGTGAACGTGGCGTCTAGGATTTTAGGAACGCTCCACGGCTGCCTTTAGAGTTTGTGGATAGGATCAGGATTGCGGTCAGTATAGCTTCCACCTCCCCAGAACTGGTCCTATATTCTGGTCACATGTGTCAGGTCAGTTTTGAGATCCTACCACCGGATCATAACAGCAGACACAGTTAGTAGGCCCAAATAATAAAATAGGCTAAATGCAGTTCAAAATTGGTAACAGGACTAAACAGGCGACATTGCTTTGCTCAGTGTCGGAAAATTGTAATGAGTAGCAGACTAAGTTAGTAGGCCCAAATAATAAAGTGGGCTAAATGTTTGCCAAAAAATTGTTCATAAATTAACAGGTGGCATAGCTAGGTACAGCGGTGGGCTCCTCTGCTGAGTAGCAGACAGTGGTAGTAGGCGCAAAGTATTAACTGGTCTAAATGGAGGCCAGGGCCCCTGTATATTTTAACTATCATCTATCATTTCAAGAAATTTGTATTGGCAGTGCCATTGAAGGATTTAACAGCACAGACTACACAGTGGTGGAGCAGGGAGAGGTAAGTATTGCAAGTGGTAGAGCACTGTTCGAGCTGGGGGGAACACTCTCTCGTGGGCGGCGGTACTGGCACAGGGCCCCTCATATTACGTCGGTGTGTCTGACATTGGTTGTGCACCACCACCGTCAGAGACACTTCATTGTACAATGAGGGACCCTGTGCCAGTGCCGTCGCCCAAGAGTGGCAAACGGCACTCGCACGGGTGCTTGCGCCAGGTGGTGACCACGGCCCTGTGGGGGGAGTCAGCCCATTTAGGGAAGTATAAAAATGGCCTATGGTGGACATTCAGCAGCTGCAAATGGAGGAATTGGAGAAGTCAGTAAGAGGAGGCCAAAAGCAAGACATTTTTCAGGCAAGCTACGTGTCAGCAGGGGAAGGTGGGGCAAAATAATTTGAAATCCATGATTGGCTCATTTTCATGAAGGTTAGATCATCAACATTTTGGGTAGCCAGATGTGCCCTTTTTTCGGTCAGTATTGAACCAGCAGCACTGAAGACTCTCTCTGATAGCACACTAGCAGCAAGGCAAGCGAGCTCCTGTAATGCATATTCTGCCAATTCAAGCCAGGTGTCTATTTTAGATGCCCAGTAATCAAAGGGGAATGACCTGTGAGGGAGAACATCGATAAGGGAGGAAAAGTAGTTTGTAACCATACTGGACAAATGCTGTCTCCTGTCACTTTGAATCGATGCAGCAGTACCTGTCGTGTTAGTGGTCATTGCGAAATCACTCCACAACCTGGTCATAAAACCCCTCTGTCCAATGCCACTTCGGATTTGTGCACTTGTAACACCTCTGCCATGTTGCCCACTACGGCTCGTGTGAGAACCATCACCGCCGCTGTGTGCTGGGAATGCCTGAACCAAACGGTCTACAAGAGTTGCTTATTTGGTAGCCAATATTTGCTCAAGGTTCTCATGTAGCATGATATTTTGTAATTTTCCTTTATATCATGGATCCAGGAGGCAGGCCAACCAATAATCGTCATCGGTCATCATTTTGATGATTCTAGGAAGTTAGGACCTGAGAATGACGTCACGGCTTGTGATTGGTCGCCTGGCAGTCACATGAGCGGCACGCGACCAATCAGAAGCCGTGACGTCCTGGAAGGCCCTAAACACGCTCATTTTAAGCAAAGAAGGCTGCCGGTTAACAGCGGTGAGGTGCAGGGGCCTCCGGAGAGGTGAGTATATCAATATTTTTTATTTTAATTCTTTATTTTACACATTAATATGGATCCCAGGGCCTGAAGGAGAGTTTCCTCTCCTTCAGACCCTGGGAACCATCAGGATACCTTCCGATACCTGGTGTCCCATTGACTTGTATTGGTATCGGGTATCGGTATCGGCGATATCCGATACTTTTCGGGTATCGGCCTATACTATCCGATACCGATACTTTCAAGTATCGGACGGTATCGCTCAACACTAAACATCACTTGTGTCCCACAAAAACCCTGTACCTGACCTTGCAATGCCACCAGTTTCTATTGCCCCCTGAGAAGCATCCTCCTCCCATAAATATTCATCCCCATCATCCTCCTCCTCCTCCTCTTCGTCAACCACCTCATCCAGGAGAGTTCCCTGAGCAGACAATGGCTGACTGTCATCAAGGCTTCCCTCCTCCTCGGCTGCAGACGCCTGCTCCTTAATGTGCGTCAAACTTTGCATCAGCAGACGCATTAGTGGGATGCTCATGCTTATGATGGCGTCATTTGCACTTACCAGCCATGTGCATTCCTCAAAACACTCAAAGACTTGACAGAGGTCTTGTAGCTTCGACCAGTGCTCACCAGACAACTCCATGTCTGCCATCCAAGTGCCTGCCTGTGTATGTGTATCCTCCAACAAATTAATTACAGCACGCCTCTGTTGACACAGCCTCTGAACCATGTGCAGTGTGGAGTTCCACCTTGTTGCAACGTCGATTATTAGGCAGTGCTGAGGAAGATTCAGCGATCGCTGATGGTTCAGCATACGGCTGGAGTGTACGGGCGACCGACGGATGTGCGAGCAAAGTCTTCGCACCTTCAGGAGCAGGGCTGGTAACTCCAAATAATTTTTGAGGAAGCACTGCACCACCAGGTTCAAAGGTGTGAGCCAGGAAAGGTATGTGTTTCAGTTCTGAAAGGGCTATGGCAGCCATAATATTCCTTCCATTGTCACTGACTACCTTGCCTGCCTCAAGCTGTACACTGCCCAGCCATGACTGAGTTTGTTGCTGCAAGTACTTGGCCAGTACTTCTGCGGTGTGTCTGTTGTCGCCCAAACACTTCATTTGCAACACAGCCTTCTGACGCTTACCACTAGCTGTTCAATAATGGGACACCTCGTGTGCAACACTGGCAGCTGCAAATGGAGTGGTCGTGCGACTGCACTCTGTGGATGAGCTTTTGCTTCTGGAGGAGGAGGAGGAGGGGTGGTGAATGCCTACAGCCAACTGTTTCCTAGACCATGGGCTAGGCAGAATTGTCCCACTATGGCTGTCCCCTGTGGACCCTGCATCCACCACATTAACCCAGTGCACCGTGATGGACACGTAACGTCCCTGGCCATGCCTACTGGTCCATGCATCTGTTGTGAGGTGCACCTTTCCACTGACTGATTGTCTCAGTGCATGGACAATGCGGTCTTTGACATGCTGGTGGAGGGCTGGGATGGCTTTTCTCGCAAAGAAGTGCCAACTGGGTAGGTCATAGCGTGGTACTGCATAGGCCATCAAGTCTTTGAAAGCTTCGCTTTCAACCAACCGGTAGGGCATCATCTCTAAACAGATTAGTCTAGCAATGTGGGCGTTCAAACCCTGTGTACGCGGATGAGAGGATGAGTACTTTATTTTCCTAACGAGAGTCTCTTGTAGGGTTAGCTGGACTGGAGAGCTGCATATGGTGGAACTAGCAGTGTTGGTGGTGGACATGGCAGATTGAGAGAGGGTTGGTGATGGTATTCTTGATGTTGGCCTACATACAGTGTTTCCTACCAATAACCTTGTGATTCCCTGTCTAAGAGTCTGAGGAAGGTTGCCATAGGGTCCAAAAGTCAGCAGGATTAAGAAGGCGCTTGCAATGCCCCAATGTCACAGCATTTGCAGATGAATGGACCAATTCTTAATATCATCTGTTATTAATTAACAAAAATACTGAGAGATAGACAGCTACATTTAAATGTCTGAATGCTTGAAAATAACTTTGGAGAATTTCCCTGTTCCCAAACTGAACTGAACCATAAATGCAAGGTAAACATTTCAAAAAAGCAACGGCAACAGTTTTGGTAAGGAATACAGTGGGGAAAAAAGGTATTTAGTCAGACACTGCGTGTGCAAGTTGTCCCACTTAAAAAGATGAGAGAGGCCTGTAATTCACATCATAAGTAGACCACAACTATGAGAGTCAAAATAAGAAAACAAATCCAGAAAATCACCTTGTCTCATTTGGCAAGATTTATTTAGCAAATTATGGTGGAAAATAAGTATTTGGTCACCTAAAAACATGCAAGATTTCTGGCTCTCACAGACCTGTAACTTCTTCTTTAAGAGGCTCCTCTGTCCTCCACTCATTACCTGTAGTAATGGCACCTGTTTGAACTTGTTATCAGTATAAAAGACACCTCTCCACAACCTCAAATAGTCACACTCCAAACTCTACTATTGTGAAGAACAAAGAGCTGTCGAAGGACACCAGAAACAAAATTGTAGCCCTGCACCAGGCTGGGAAGACTGAATCTGCAATAGGCAAGCATCTTGGTGTGATGAAATCAACTGTGGGAGCAATAATAAGAAAATGGAAGACATGCAAGACCACTGATAATCTCCCTCGATCTGGGGCTCCACGCAAGATCTCACCCCGTGGGGTCAAAATGATCACAAGAACGGTGAGCAAAAATCCCAGAACCACATGAAGGGGACCTAGCTAATGACATACATAGAGTTGGGACCACCGTAACAAAGACTACCATCACTAACACACTGTGCCACCAGGGACTCAGATCATGCAGTGCCAGACGTGTCCCCTGTTGTGAATTTGGATTCTGGGCTCCCCCGGTGGCTACTGGTGGAATTGAACTTGTGACATCATCTTCCCTGTTCACCTGTTCTGATTAGATCTGGGTGTCGCTATATAACCTGGCTTCTCTGTTAGATGCTTGCCGGTCAACAATGTTATCAGAAGCCTCTCTGTGCTTGTTCCTGCTCCCAGACATCTACTAGATAAGTTGGACATTCGTCCATGTTTTGTTTTTGTATTTTGGTTCCAGTTCACAGCTGCAGTTTCGTTACTGTGTCTGGAAAGCTCTTGTTGATCAGGAATTGCCACTCTGGTATTATGAGTTAATGCCAGAGTCCTAAAGTAATTTCTGGATGTGTTTTGTTAGGGTTTTCTACTGACCATGAAAGTATGCTTTCTGTCTTCTGCTATCTAGAAAGCGGACCTCAAATTTGCTAAAACTATTTTCCTGCTGCGTTTGTTGTTTCATCTCATATCACCGCCAATATATGTGGGGGGCTTCTGTCTCCTTTTTGGGCATTTCTCTAGAGGTGAGTCAGGTCTTATATTTCCCTCTGCTAGCATTATTTAGTTCTCCGGCCGGCGCTGGGCATATAGGGATAAAAAGTAGGACATGCTACCTGGCTACTTCTAGATGATGCGGTAGGTTTAGTTCATGGTCAGTATAGTTACATCTTCCAAGAGCTTGTTCCTATTGAGGCTTATGCTAGTTCTCTGGCCATGGAGATCATGACAGTTTGACCGGCCCACTAAAGGGTTAAAATCCTTGGCTGAGAAAGGAGAGAAATAAGAAGTCTGCTGAAAATTTTTTTTTTTTTTTTCTCTAGTAGTTAGTGTGCTCTTAATTGGATCACTTGCCAGTCTGTCTATGCTGCAGTCTTTCTTTTTTTTCTCTCTCCTTCTAATCTTTGAATGGCTCTATGTTCACCTGTCTATAATGGATCTACAGAGTGTAACTGCAGGTTTGAATAATCTCGCCACGAAAGTACAAAGTTTGCAAGATTTTGTTGTTCATGCTCCGGTATCAGAGCCGAGAATTCCTTTGCCGGAATTCTTCTCAGGGAATAGATCTAGCTTTCAGAATTTTAGAAATAATTGTAAGTTATTTTTGTCCCTGAAATCTCGTTCTGCTGGAGACCCTGCACAGCAGGTTGGGATTGTGATTTCCTTGCTCCGCGGCGACCCTCAAGATTGGGCTTTTGCATTGGCACCAGGGGATCCTGCGTTGCTCAATGTGGATGCGTTTTTTCTGGCCTTGGGCTTGCTGTATGAGGAACCTCATTTGGAACTTCAGGCAGAAAAAACTTTGATGTCCCTATCGCAGGGGCAAGATGAAGCTGAAATTTACTGCCAAAAATTCCGTAAATGGTCTGTGCTTACTCAGTGGAATGAGTGTGCCTTGGCGGCTACTTTCAGAGAGGGTCTCTCTGATGCCATTAAGGATGTTATGGTGGGGTTCCCTGTGCCTGCGGGTCTGAATGAGTCCATGACAATGGCCATTCAGATCGATAGGCGTCTGCGGGAGCGCAAACCAGTGCACCATCTGGCGGTGTCCACTGAGAAGACGCCAGAAAACATGCAGTGTGATAGAATTCTGTCCAGAAGCGAGCGGCAGAATTTTAGACGGAAAAATGGGTTGTGTTTCTATTGTGGGGATTCTACTCATGTTATATCAGCATGCTTTAAGCGTACTAAAAAGCTTGATAAATCCGTTCCCATTGGCACTTTACAGTCTAAGTTTATTTTGTCTGTGACCCTGATTTGCTCTTTGTCATCTATTACTACGGACGCCTATATCGACTCTGGCGCCGCTTTGAGTCTTATGGATTGGTCCTTTGCCAATCGTTGTGGGTATGATTTAGAGCCTTTGGAGACTCTTATTCCTCTGAAGGGGATTGACTCCACCCCATTGGCTAATAATAAACCACAATACTGGACACAAGTGACTATGTGTATTAATCCGGATCACCAGGAGACTATTCGTTTTCTGGTGCTGTATAATCTACATGATGATTTGGTGCTGGGATTGCCATGGCTGCAGTCTCACAACCCAGTCCTTGACTGGAGAGCTATGTCTGTGTTGAGCTGGGGATGTAAGGGGACTCATGGGGACGTACCTTTGGTGTCCATTTCATCATCTATTCCCTCTGAAATCCCTGAGTTCCTGTCTGATTATCGTGACGTCTTTGAAGAACCCAAGCTGGGTTCACTACCTCCGCACCGTGAGTGCGATTGTGCTATAGATTTAATTCCGGGTAGTAAATACCCAAAGGGTCGTTTATTTAATCTGTCTGTGCCTGAACATACTGCTATGCGAGAATATATAAAGGAGTCCTTGGAAAAGGGACATATTCGTCCATCGTCATCTCCCTTAGGAGCCGTTTTTTTCTTTGTGTCAAAAAAAGACGGCTCTTTGAGACCATGTATTGATTATCGGCTTTTGAATAAAATCACGGTTAAATATCAATACCCATTGCCGTTGCTGACTGATTTGTTTGCTCGCATAAAGGGGGCCAAGTGGTTCTCTAAGATTGATCTCCGTGGGGCGTATAATTTGGTGCGGATCAGGCAGGGGGATGAGTGGAAAACCGCATTTAATACGCCCGAGGGCCACTTTGAGTATTTGGTGATGCCTTTTGGTCTTTCTAATGCCCCTTCAGTCTTCCAGTCCTTTATGCATGATATTTTCCGCGATTTTTTGGATAAATTTATGATAGTGTATCTGGATGATATTCTGATTTTTTCGGATGATTGGGACTCTCATGTCCGGCAAGTTAAGAGGGTTTTTCAGGTTTTGCGGTCTAATTCTCTGTGTGTCAAGGGTTCTAAGTGCGTTTTTGGGGTTCAGAGAATTTCCTTTTTGGGATATATTTTTTCTCCCTCTTCCATTGAGATGGATCCTGTCAAGGTTCAAGCTATTTGTGATTGGACGCAGCCCTCTTCTCTTAAAAGTCTTCAGAAATTTTTGGGCTTTGCCAACTTTTATCGTCGATTTATTTCTGGTTTTTCGGATGTCGTTAAGCCATTGACCGATTTGACTAGACAGGGTGCTGATGTTGCTAATTGGTCCCCTGATGCTGTGGAGGCCTTTCAGGAGCTTAAGCGCCGTTTTTCTTCTGCCCCTGTGTTGCGTCAGCCTGATGTGACTCTTCCTTTTCAGGTTGAGGTCGACGCTTCTGAGATCGGGGCTGGGGCAGTGTTGTCGCAGAAAAGTTCTGACTGCGCCGTGATGAGGCCTTGTGCCTTCTTTTCCCGTAAATTTTCGCCCGCTGAGCGGAATTATGATGTTGGGAATCGGGAGCTTTTGGCCATGAAGTGGGCGTTTGAGGAGTGGCGCCATTGGCTCGAGGGGGCCAGACATCAGGTGGTGGTATTGACTGACCACAAAAATTTGATCTATCTTGAGACCGCCAGGCGCCTGAATCCTAGACAGGCGCGCTGGTCATTATTTTTCTGTCGGTTTAATTTTGTGGTATCGTACCTACCGGGTTCTAAGAATGTTAAGGCGGATGCCCTTTCTAGGAGTTTTGAGCCTGATTCACCCGGCAACTCTGACCCCACAGGTATTCTTAAGGAGGGAGTTATCTTGTCAGCCGTTTCTCCAGACCTGCGGCGGGCCTTGCAGGAGTTTCAGGCGGATAGACCGGATCGTTGTCCGCCTGATAGGTTGTTTGTTCCTGATGATTGGACCAGTAGAGTCATCTCTGAGGTACATTCTTCTGCATTGGCAGGTCATCCTGGAATTTTTGGTACCAGGGATTTGGTGGCAAGATCCTTCTGGTGGCCTTCCCTGTCACGAGATGTGCGAGGCTTTGTGCAGTCTTGTGACGTTTGTGCTCGGGCCAAGCCTTGTTGTTCTCGGGCTAGTGGATTATTGTTGCCCTTGCCTATTCCTAAGAGGCCTTGGACACACATCTCGATGGATTTTATTTCAGATCTGCCTGTTTCTCAGAAGATGTCTGTCATCTGGGTGGTGTGTGACCGTTTTTCTAAGATGGTCCATTTGGTTCCCCTGCCCAAATTGCCTTCTTCTTCCGAGTTGGTGCCCCTGTTTTTTCAAAATGTTGTTCGTTTGCATGGTATTCCTGAGAATATCGTTTCTGACAGAGGAACCCAATTTGTGTCTAGATTTTGGCGGGCATTCTGTGCTAGGATGGGCATAGATTTGTCTTTTTCGTCTGCTTTTCACCCTCAGACTAATGGCCAGACCGAGCGGACTAATCAGACCCTGGAGACATATCTGAGGTGTTTTGTGTCTGCTGACCAGGATGATTGGGTTGCTTTTTTGCCATTGGCGGAGTTCGCCCTCAATAATCGGGCCAGCTCTGCCACTTTGGTGTCCCCGTTTTTCTGTAATTCGGGGTTCCACCCTCGATTTTCCTCCGGTCAGATGGAATCCTCGGATTGTCCTGGAGTGGATGCGGTGGTGGAGAGATTGCATCATATCTGGGGGCAGGTGATGGACAATTTAAAGTTGTCCCAGGAGAAGACTCAGCTTTTTGCCAACCGTCACCGTCGTGTTGGTCCTCGGCTTTGTGTTGGAGATTTGGTGTGGTTGTCTTCTCGTTTTGTCCCTATGAGGGTCTCATCTCCTAAGTTTAAGCCTCGGTTCATCGGTCCGTATAAAATATTGGAGATTCTTAACCCTGTTTCCTTCCGTTTGGACCTCCCTGCATCCTTTTCTATTCATAACGTTTTTCATCGGTCGTTATTGCGCAGGTATGAGGCACCGGTTGTGCCTTCCGTTGAGCCTCCTGCTCCGGTGTTGGTTGAGGGTGAGTTGGAGTACGTTGTGGAAAAAATCCTAGACTCCCGTGTTTCCAGACGGAGACTCCAGTATCTGGTCAAGTGGAAGGGATACGGCCAGGAGGATAATTCTTGGGTCACTGCATCTGATGTTCATGCCTCTGATCTGGTTCGTGCCTTTCATAGGGCCCATCCTGATCGCCCTGGTGGTTCTGGTGAGGGTTCGGTGCCCCCTCCTTGAGGGGGGGGTACTGTTGTGAATTTGGATTCTGGGCTCCCCCGGTGGCTACTGGTGGAATTGAACTTGTGACATCATCTTCCCTGTTCACCTGTTCTGATTAGATCTGGGTGTCGCTATATAACCTGGCTTCTCTGTTAGATGCTTGCCGGTCAACAATGTTATCAGAAGCCTCTCTGTGCTTGTTCCTGCTCCCAGACATCTACTAGATAAGTTGGACATTCGTCCATGTTTTGTTTTTGTATTTTGGTTCCAGTTCACAGCTGCAGTTTCGTTACTGTGTCTGGAAAGCTCTTGTTGATCAGGAATTGCCACTCTGGTATTATGAGTTAATGCCAGAGTCCTAAAGTAATTTCTGGATGTGTTTTGTTAGGGTTTTCTACTGACCATGAAAGTATGCTTTCTGTCTTCTGCTATCTAGAAAGCGGACCTCAAATTTGCTAAAACTATTTTCCTGCTGCGTTTGTTGTTTCATCTCATATCACCGCCAATATATGTGGGGGGCTTCTGTCTCCTTTTTGGGCATTTCTCTAGAGGTGAGTCAGGTCTTATATTTCCCTCTGCTAGCATTATTTAGTTCTCCGGCCGGCGCTGGGCATATAGGGATAAAAAGTAGGACATGCTACCTGGCTACTTCTAGATGATGCGGTAGGTTTAGTTCATGGTCAGTATAGTTACATCTTCCAAGAGCTTGTTCCTATTGAGGCTTATGCTAGTTCTCTGGCCATGGAGATCATGACAGTCCCCCTGCTTAAGCCAGAACATGTCCGGGCCCATCTGAAGTTTGCTAGAGAGCAATTGGACTATCCATACCTACTGTGAAGCATGGGGGTGGCAACATCATGCTTTGGGGCTGTTTCTCTGCAAAGGGACCAGGACAACTGATCCATGTACATGAAAGAAAAGAATAAATGGGGCCATATATCATGAGATTTTGAGTACAAACCACCTTCCATCTGCAAGGGCATTGAAGATGAAACATTGATGGGTCTTTCAGCATAATAATGATCCCAAACACACCTCCAGGGCAATGAAGGAGTTGCTTCGTAAGAAGCATATGAAGGTCCTGGAGTGGCCTAGCCAGTCTCCAGACCTCAACCCCATAGAAAACCTTTGGAGGGAGTTGAAAGTCCCTGTTGCCCAGCGACAGGCCCAAAACATTACTGTTCTAGAGGAGATCTGCATGGAAGAATGGGCCAACATACTACCAACAGTGTGTGCCAATCTTGTAAGGACTTACAGAAAACGTTTGACCTATGTCATTGACAGCAAAGGATATTTAGCAAAATATTAAGATGAACATTTGTTTATGGCCAAATATCTATTTTCCACCGTAATTTACAAAATAAATCTTGCCAAATCAGACAAGGTGATTTTCTGGATTTGTTTTCTTATTTTGACTCTCATAGTTATGGTCTATCTATGATGTCAATGACAGGCTTCTCTCAGCTTTTTAAGTGGGAGAACTTGAACAATTGGTGGCTAACTAAATACTTTTTTCCCTCACTATTTATATATGTTAAATTTTACAATTAAATATTTTTCTTACATAATTATTTCCCCCTTATCAAAATGAACTGCTCAAGAACAAGAAATGTAAAAACTCACTACGACATCTACAGTAGCTTGTAAAGTGTAGACTCTGTCACTGAGTTTAGATTATTTTTTATTTGCCTTCCTGTTTGCTTTTACTTCAAGAATGAAAAAAGGTGTAATTAAAATGCAGAAACTACCACCTACACCAAATCCCTCTGTGATTAATGACACACACAGCTGTTGCCAGGTCTCTTGACATCTTTATTACTTGAATCTCTGTATTAGTTTCAGAATACTATGCTAATATTCTTCACTACCACAGATGTTAAACTGTCTGTAGTTTTTGTTCAATATTTTATGTTTTTCTCTCTCTATCTCTATTGCTGTATTGGGAGTTCTGACATCATCTCCCTATCATAAATCACTCTAAAATGGCTGTTGTGTTCCCTACTTTGGCTTTCATATTGGCTATGACAGTCTCTTCTGATTGACTGTGCTATGCCTTGTGATGTGATAGGTGAAAAACTTCAAATCATGGGAGAATTCTCTGGCTGATGCAATCTTCTGGTTTCTGTAAATGGTTGTACACATCTTTGGCAGTTTACAAATTATTCAAAATTGCCAGGTCTATTTGCTCATCTCTAAGGTCTACTTCTAAATGCATGGAAAAAATAAATCAGTACAACTTTTTTAATTTTTAGAAAACTAATATTGAAGTGAAATAGGTTATGGAGACATATGTGGATCTCGATCCAATCACTGACCACAATGTATGTACCGGCCACGGGTCTCTCTATCAGAGTATGACAACTTCACATATTTCTATGAAGCTTTCAGGCTCAGGTCATAAAACTTGCAGCCAGTCTATGCATTGTGGTCAGTGATTAGAGATTCATGGACATCTGCATGAGCCCTAAGCCTGCTTTTCAGGGTGGCAAATCTGCTTTATTCTTAGGACACGTATGCATGAAAATTATCAACAACACAGTTAATCCAGAAAAAAGCCACTGATTAAGCCACTTCTGAGGATTTGACACACATATTACTGTACCTTTTATGTTGCAAATTGTGGATTTTGCTGAGAAATCCACAGGCAAAATTGACATGATGTGGATCTCAAATCCACAAATCTGGTCAAATTCAAGGCTACTTCCTTTGCAGTGTGGGTGTCACGACTCTTTTGTTCGGTGTCCTGGGACCAGGGGCTCATTCCCTGTCCCTAATGCTATGGGTGCCCTTGCTCAACCCTGTTCCCTGGGTTACTTCCAATGACAAACATGCCAGGGCCATGTACCTTGCCTTAGCTCCTGAATCCACCCTCAGTCTGTAAATTTCCCCCACCCAAGGAAGAGGGGAGTAGTAATATACAGTCAAACACTAACCAGACTAACAAGGTAATATGAACAGGGGTAAAGAAAAAATACCAAACATGCAACTTTATTCACACATACAACAGAGGCATGCACCGGGGAATGGAGGATGTGGTTAAGCCAAAGTAGAAGAAGAAAGGGAATTATCACACACTCAAAACCTAGCAAGTCACAGATAAATCCACCAACCACCTACTCGAATAACCACCAACAACAACCTTAAGCTGTGCAGCAAAAGCTATCTCTGACAATGAGTACAAGCCAGGATCCAGTTTACATAGGAGACAGGATTGGCTAACAGTGCACAGCTGCGAGCCTTAGCTCCAGGAGCTCTCAATAGAGCAGATCAAACCCTGCACAGCCAAAAGGGATTTGCAACATTTAATAAGAAGTTAAGTGATTCTAATCAGTACAGGAGTAGGAGAAATCAGACACTGTGGTCTTCTGGCCCCTATTTGTCTCATTAAGCCTGTGACATGGGCTAAGATTTTGGGAAATCTCACGCACAATAATCTATTTGTGAAATGCAGTAGATTTTCCATCTTACTAATTCACTATGTATCTAGCCCGTGTGCACAACCTAGGAGATAAAAACTAGGGTGTAATATGTTTTACTGACTTTTATTACATGTTCTAAATGTTTTGCTTTACGACCCTACTGATTGTATATTAGCTCCATCTTAATTACTTCTTTCAAGCCATAGACTGGTGTCTTTTTTGTTGATTATGATTTGGGTTTGCTAACATTGTGCATTGGTAATTAGTGTCTCTGTTAAATTGAACTTATCACCTGATGCATTCTACTCAAAGCTGGTCAATTTTTGTAACTTCTTCTTCTACATTTGGGGATAAGATTTTGGGGAATCTCACCCACAACACTTTAGTTGGGAAATTCAAAAGATTTTCTATATGTCAGACTGCTTCTCCCAGCACCACAGCAGGTGATTGACAGGCCTCTCACATAGCAAGGGAGAGGAGGTGTCAAAGTCTCATAGGGTCCCTGGCCTGATCTGTGAAGTATATTTTCTGTGAAGCACTGAATCGTGCAGCCTGGCTGCAGGTCATGCAGTCCGCGGTTTTGGCAGCATGAATCACATGACATATTCCCTTTAAGATGTTTATGGTACCATAATATTTAAGTCTTGCAAATTGTGAGATGTGAACTTCATGATGCATATAGAATTTTCTAGTAGATCCCACAGATATTAGGGTGAATTATGGGGTATTAGTAGGCCAAATCAATACTTTGCCATGTTCCTAAAAGCATACAGAAACCACTTTGGGTGGCAGATTTCTCTTGTTGAAAGAGGTTATTGCCAATAGGGAAGTCATAGAGAGTATTACTTGGTCTGCAACATTATCTAGGTAGGCGGTATGTGTAACAATCACATGAATGTCAGGATTAGCTGGCTTTCTTCTTATCATGATGTTTCCAGGTGCCCTCTCTTCTTTGAGCAAATGGTGCACATAAACCTAGCAGTCCATATTATGTAAAGGAAAACTTAATATAATATGTTTATGCCCTTGATGTTCGATTAGATCATGATACAGAAAATGGTTAGTGGATATATACTATACATAATAGTCTGCAGAACATTTTGTATTCTATCTTTTTATTTAAAACAGTAGAGGACAATGTTAAGAATTTCATTTTTTAACAAATTATTTAAAAAATCAAAAGTGCAACAAAAATAGAAGCAATTTGCAATCATTTGCACTTCTCTTATGCAAATGACCTGTTAAGAAGTGAAATGTTAGCATGTTTCTGATTAGCATAGTTATGCAAGTGATTTATTAGCAGAACACACTTGAGAAAAAGATATTCTAAAATGAAAAAAGAACAAAAATCTGCATCACCTAAATTGTAGAAGTTTATAACAGTTAAGAACAATCTCACATGAGGTTTTATTTATGCATCAACATTTTTGATCAGTCTTTTGTTAGTGTTTTCTGACAAAACTAGGAGTTTCTCCAAAACACAGAACTTTCAATTATAGTTTTTCTCTCCAATCCTGGCTTTAGCATAAAAACAATGATGTAAGCTACAGACCAAATACTCATATGTGAATAAGCTCTTGATCAAAATTACTAAGAGCAGCACAAGCTAATATTCTGGAACAATGTAGGGGACGTTTTGCTTTCCTGGAAAAGCACAGAGCTTGATATCTAAATATCTGAATTAGGCCGGGGACACACTTAACGTATAAAAAAACGGTCCGTTTTTCACGGCCGAGAATCGCACAAATGTTTCAAAAACAGTGATCCGTGTGCAGTGCGAGGATGCGATTTCCTCGCATCAAATGATCCGTGTGACATCCGTGTGACATCCGTATGGCATCCGTATGCCGAGATTTTCTCGCAAGCTTGCAAAACCGACATCTAATGGATTTATGTGCTCAAATGTTCGGGAAAACATATATACAGTATATATATATATATATATATATATATATATATATATATATATATATATGTCATTGAGACACATATATATATATTCTGTATTTATATTTCATTCAGCGCGATATCTGTGAAAAGCCGGTAATTCAATTGCCGGCTTTGCATTTCTCCTTCACAAACCCGACAGGATATGAGACATGGTTTACATACAGTAAACCATCTCATATCCCCTTTTTTTTTGCATATTCCACACTACTAATGTTAGTAGTGTGTATGTGCAAAATTTGGCCGCTGTAGCTGCTAAAATAAAGGGTTAAATGGCGGAAAAAATTGGCGTGGGCTCCCACGCAATTTTCTCCGCCAGAGTAGTAAAGCCAGTGACTGAGGGCAGATATTAATAGCCAGGAGAGGGTCCATGGTTATTGGCCCCCCCGTGGCTAAAAACATCTGCCCCCAGCCACCCCAGAAAAGGCACATCTGGAAGATGCGCCTATTCTGGCACTTGGCCACTCTCTTCCCACTCCCTGTAGCGGTGGGCTATGGGGTAATGAAGGGTTAATGCCACCTTGCTATTGGAAGGTGACATTAAGCCAGATTAATAATGGAGAGGCGTCAATTATGACACCTATCCATTATTAATCCAATTGTTTGAAAGGGTTAAAAAACACACACACACATGATTTAAAAGTATTTTAATGAAAGAAACACAGCGGTTGTTTTAATAAATTATTGCTCTCTCAATCCATTTTCAGACCCTCGCTTGGCAAAACAATAAACACACAATATACATACCCTCTCTGATGTCCTATCACGTCCCACGAGGTAATCCATCTGGAGGGGTTAACTAATATTACAGGCACGAGCTGCGATAATCCACTCGCTCGTGCCTGTAATCCCCGGGTGCTGAAAGGAAAGCAGTGATCTATACTTACATTCAGTCGCGGTGATGCGCCCCTGCTGGATGTTCTCATGAACTGCAGCCTGGGAACTTTTTCCCATGCTCCAGGTCATATGAGGACATCCACCAGGGGGCGCATCACCGCGACTGAAGGTAACTATAGGTCATTGACCTACATTTCCTTCAGTCGCGGTGATGCGCCCCCTGGTGGATGTCCTCATATGACCTGGAGCGTGGGAAAAAGTTCCCAGGCTGCAGTTCATGAGAACATCCAGCAGGGGCACATCACCGCGACTGAATGTAAGTATAGATCACTGCTTTCCTTTCAGCCCCCGGGGATTACAGGTACGAGCGAGTGGTTTATCGCAGCTCGTGCCTGTAATATTAGTTAACCCCTTCAGATGGATTACTTCGTGGGACGTGATCGGACATCAGAAGGTATGTATCTTGTGCGTTTATTATTTTGCCAAGCGAGGGTTTCCTGATGGATTGAGAGAGCAATAAATTATTAAAACAACCGCTGTGTTTATTTCATTAAAATACTTTAAAATCATGTGTGTGTGTGTTTTTTAACCCTTTCAAACAATTGGATTAATAATGGATAGGTGACATAATTGACGCCTCTCCATTATTAATCTGGCTTAATGTCACCTTCCAATAGCAAGGTGGCATTAACCCTTCATTACCCCATAGCCCACCGCTACAGGGAGTGGGAAGAGAGTGGCCAAGTGCCAGAATAGGCGCATCTTCCAGATGTGCCTTTTCTGGGGTGGCTGGGGGCAGATGTTTTTAGCCACGGGGGGGCCAATAACCATGGACCCTCTCCTGGCTATTAATATCTGCCCTCAGTCACTGGCTTTATCATTCTGGCGGAGAAAATTGCGCGGGAGCCCACGCCAATTTTTTCCGCGATTTAACCCTTTATTTTAGCAGCTACAGCGGCGAAATTTTGCACATACACACTACTAACATTAGTAGTGTGGAATATGCAAAAAAAAAGGGGATATGAGATGGTTTACTGTATGTAAACCATGTCTCATATCCTGTCGGGTTTGTGAAGGAGAAATGCAAAGCCGGCAATTGAATTACCGGCTTTTCTATAGAACACCGCTGCGTATTTCTCGCAATGCACACGCATGGTCCGTGTGTAATCCGATTTTTTCTCGCACCCATAGACTTGCATTGGCGAGTCTCGGCCGAGATACGCTGACAATCGCAGCCTGCTGCGAGTTCCCTCGGATCCGAAATACGGTGGAGAAAATATCGGATGATGGGAGCTGAACCATAGATTAACATTGGGCCGAGTGCTATGCGATTTTTTATCGCATAGCACTCGTCCGTATTACGGTCTAGTGTGACCCCGACCTTAGCCAAAAACTCTATGGTGAGAAATGTACAGAGATTATGGCTATATGTATTAGAAAATTACCACATTAATGATTAATATATTGCTCTTAATAATGGAACAGTATAAGAAAGCTCTTTATCTTTCTAATGCCTATTACTCACTCGCAAAATTGTATAATTTGCCACAGAGCACATGCATTGGAGTTAGAGCAATGTATCAGAAAAACTACTACTCATCTCTACCCAATTTATATGGAATATAAATTCAACTATGATTTGAATTGTTTAGAGGCTGGGTAGAGGGACAACACATTTGAGGGGTAGCTGCCAAAATCAATACTGTACTCTACTTGTGATCATTAAATCCATCCAAGAAAGTCTCATCTACTATACTGTATTAAATAAGGCTTAAATAGGAGTTAATTGATCTGTCAACTTAAAAAATTTAATTTTCTATCAAACATTTCCTATAAAAGAACATTTCATAAAATAGGTAAGGTAGGTAAGTCAGATTTCATTAATTGATTTTGAGGTAGACATAAAAATTTGTGGGTGATTTCTTATGCTTACAGAACCTTGAAAAATTATTCATATCTAGGGATCAGCGAACCTATGGATGTTGGGGATCATTGGGCTGGGTCAAACTATAGTTGGGTTCTATATTCGAACGTGACTCTGAACTTGACCCCAAACCAAAGCCCAATAGACGTCAATGGAGACACGTAGTTCAGTGCTTTAAAATGGCTGTGAAATGGTCATAGTAAAGGCTAATTGTCTGCAAAAGGAAGCTAAGTGGGGGTAAGAGCAGGACAATTGTGCTGCAAACAAATGTGGATAGGGAAATTACTTAAAATAACATAGTATAAAAAAATAAAAAATAATAAGCTTGACCCAGAAGGCGGAGGTCCAAGTGGAGAAGGAAGTGGAGGAGTACGTGGTGATGTAGGTAGAAGAGGTAAGAGGTAATACAACACTGGTTTTGGTGTGTTTTTTTTGTTTTTGACTAATTTTGTTTTAAGTTTTTTTTCTTTAACTGACATAAAAGAACATAGAATTAACTAAACAAAAACTAACAATGTAGGTCCCGGAGGTGGCTGTCCAAGTGGAGGGGGAGGTGGACGTGGCAGTGTAGATAGGTGAGGCAAGGGAAGAGCAATCAAATACTGGTTTTGGATTTTTTTTAATCTTTTCTTTTTTTTAAAGGAACTGCCTTAAACAGGTTATATAGTCAAAACTGATAACTGTGACTGCAGACTCTTGAATCCCCCAGCGCACATATTGTGCACTGCGGGTATTCTCTGGTTTCAGGCCAGGGAACAGAAGGTATGTAAGAGTTATACATACTCCTGGCCAGTGGGTGCGGTTTCGCTCTCCATACACCCTCTATTTGTCAATGCCCACTGGCCGTCTGCATCACTAGTCAGGGTGCGGCCTCAGTTCCATACAAGTGTTAGAAGCAAGGCCGTGCCCACTGGCCGGGTGTATGTATAGCTCATACATACTCTCTGATCTCGGGTCAAAAACCAGTGAATCCACCCAACGCATTGGGGAATTCATAAGCCTGCTGCAACACAGAGTGACTGCAGACTTGTCTGTTTTGACTGGACAACCCCTTTAAAAGAACATAGAATTAACCAGACAAAAATTAACAATGTAGACCCAGGAGAGGGAGGTCCAAATGGAGGAGGAGGGGGAGTAGATGGAGGTGGATGTGGCAGTGTAGATAGAACAGGCAGAAGAAAAGGTGGCCAAAACTGTTTCAATTGCTTTTTTTAGTTAGGAAAGGTCCAAAAAGTAAATGAATGGCTAATAGAATTTAAGACTGGCTGGGTGCAGCTGATATAATTGTCTAATCAGCCAAAGAAATTGACATATCCTGCAAGATACAAGCTTGGTTCATTTTAATAAATGTTAGCTTCCCCAACTTGGCTAAGAACAGGCAGATGCGCCAAGCTATGATCACATTCCCTGCCATGCTAAACATATGTTCCAATAAAGCACTTTCCGCAGGGCAAGCCAGCACCTCCAAGGCATAAGGGGCAAGCCTAGGCTGTTAGGGTTGGCGGAACGCACCGAATATATTTATTAGATGGGATAGGTGCGTTCGCAACCCGGGATCCACCGTGCAGGAAAGAACCTGCTGCTAAGTAAGGCGGCAAAGCAAATTAGAATAAACGAACTCTGTTACTTCACAGAGCCCATAGTAAAGAGAACGCTGTGCCCTGTTTAGCTCACAGGGGACACAGCTATTGTGTAGAGCCGACAGTGGTCATGCAGTCCAACCAACACGCAGCTCCTCTCCGGTGGAGCCGGAATTCTATCGGCTATTAGCCAGCCCTGAATTCACACATAAACTCCTCACCGGAGGTGCCAGCATTCTAGGGGCTTATTTCAGACGGGTCCCTGACCACACACACGACCACACTGGCGCTGAGCTCGTACATATTTGACACTAGCGCATGGCCGTGCGGTCATGAGAACCTTATATAGCGGCAGCACCTACAGGACCTTCCAAGAAGGACCAATGGAAGGCTGCGACAGAACTTGATCAGGTACAGGACCTTCCTGGAGGACCAATGGAAGTTGCTGCAGTACCTGAGCATGTGACCCTTGATCTCCACAGAGAGATCTTACCTTGGGCATGCTCAGTGTGTGCAAAGCAGGACTTAGTCCCAGAAAAGCCTGCTCGCCATAGATCAGTGCAGGGTACAATAGCAGAGCCTGGAGAGACAGCAGTAAGCCTTTGCACAGTATCAGACTCAGTGAGACACTGGGACTGCCATCTCCGCTGAGCAGGCTCCACTGCAGCCGATGCAGAATGGGAGACCGCAGCAGATACGGCTCGAGATTCCCCCTGTGAAGCATCGGGAGCTCGACTCCTAACATAGGCCATGTGTCCAATTTGAATACCCAGAAGTTAAATGGGGCAGACTTGTCAGTTAGTATGTGGAAACATGTGGACAGGTATTTTTCCACCATGTTGTTGTAATGCTACCTCTTGCTAATACGGGCCATATCAGATGGTGATACCGGATTTTGTAGCATGCCGAGTACATTGTGGCACATATTGGTCATGCTAAACTTGCCTTCCGAGATGGTGGTGGTGCCCCAGCTATGTTGGCAACTTTTTCCTCTGCCTTGTTCTTCCAGTCACTACGGCGTCAGTAATGTCTCTACCAAAATGCACTTGTATTCACGGATTTTGTGATCCCACTCCAGTGGAGTAATGATGTTGTCCTTGTAGCAGTGATCCATCAGGGTGGCATCCCAGTAATCAGCAGTGGTAACAATTTGGCAACTTGCCGGTTGTTGCGCAGGAACAGTAGCATGTATTGGTTCATGTGTGCCAGGCTGCCCAGAGGAAATGGCAAGCTGTCCTCGGTGGGAGGTGTATGGTCCTTTGTATCCTCCCATCCATGCTCCAATCATGCCCTTGAGCTTTTTTCAGTGCCACCCTGTTGTGAACATGGTTCCTCCTCATCCTCAAAAATTGTCCCCTGGCTGGACACTTGTGTACCTGGCCGCTATTAGTATAGGAACACACTCTCCAAACCATGTGTGGCGACAGGCTCGATAACTTTGTGAATGCTCCCTATTCCTCCTGCTCCTCTTCCTGTGTGCTACCATCTCATGCATTGTCACCTGAAGCTTTTTTTCCAGCAGGCATAAGAGTGGTATAGTAAGGCTCATGATGGCATCACTACGGTTGGCCATATTGGTGGACTATTCCAAGAAGCACAAAAGTCCCCCATGAAGGCCCACTCATTGGTAATGAAGTGGTATTGTTCCGCAGAGCGACTCAGCCGGGCATGCTGCAGCTGAAACTCCACTGTTTTCTTGTACTGCTCGCACAATCTCTCCAGCATTTGCATTGCGGAGTTCCACATTGTGGCACACCATATAACAGCCAGTAAGCGGGAAGGCAAAAGTGACACTGCAGCACAGAAAGGTGAGCAGCAGCGAGGTGAGAACACTGCCTGAACTTTCGAAGAAGCTCTGATATATTTGGGTAATTTTTAAGGAACTCTGCACCATCAAATTCATATGAACTAGGGCCCAGAGCTACTATGAGATTTCACTCATTATGACACACCACCAGGCCAGGCTTGACGTTAAGGAGCACCAACCACTCGTCTTTCTGTTGTTGGATTGACGTCCACTGCTCCCGCATGGTGTGAGATTTGTCCTCCAAGAAGATATGTTTCAGAACAGCCTGCTGTCATTTCCCCTGGCTGTGCTGAAGTTGGTGGCGTAGGTCTTGTTACAGGAAGACGAAGTGGTAGAGGAAGTAGAGTTGGAGGAAGAGGCAACTTGAACAGAGGAACGTCCACAATCCTTGGTAGTGGTAGGTCATGTGCTAGAATGCCTTTCACCTCAGATTCAGCCACCACTCTGTTTATCCAGTGGGCATGCTTACTGATCCATGTATTGGTGATTATGTTGAACTTGCCACTCAATATATCGGTTCAGAAACCACTGAACCACTAAATTGAGTCTATTACACCTTTCCACAACTCTTAAGCAGTGTGCTGTTTGTCACCTAAACAAATTAGTTTCAGCAGAGACTGCTGCCGCTTCACTGAGGCAGTGCTGTAGTGCTTCCAGCTTGAGATTGATATGGACAATGTGCTCCTAGATGACAATTCAGAGATGGATGATGAGGATGAGAAGGTGGTGAAGGAACTGGTGTAGGAGGTTAAGGAAACCCTGATGGAACAAGGGCCTACAATCCTCGGCATTGGTAGCATGTGTGCCGTCCCAATGTCTGACTCGGTCCCAGCCTCCACAAGGTTCATCCAGTGCACCGTGAGAGAAATGTTGCATCCCCGGTCACAAGCACTTGTATACATATTGGACATTAATTGCACCTTCCCAGTAACTGTGCTGGTTAGGGCACGGGTTCTGTTATGGGAAATGTGCTGGTGTTAGGTGGGGAAGGCACACCGGGAAAAATTGTTGTGACTGAGGACCAAGTACAAAGAGACGGCCGCCACTATGAGGTTTTGGAAAGCCTCAGTGTCCACAATCCTAATTGGCAACATCTACAGAGCAATGAGTCTAGATATGTGCCTGTATAGTGTTTGGGCACTGCGCTGGAACACAGGATTGGATGTGGTTGCTGATGGTGCTTGCAAATGTGCAATGGCAGGTGAAGGGCAGGAGGCATCAACACCTGCATACTGGACAGGGGATTGGCAAGTATGTAGCACAAGGAAAGAGGCAGTGGTGTTATCCACAGACACTAATTGTGAACCCAAGTGTTTGGCCCACCTAGTTGGGTGCATGGATGACATGTACCTCAGTTTGCTGGTGTTAATCAGTCTGGTAGTTCTCAGGCCTCTGCCGATCTTGGTATGGCACAAGTTGCAAATGATCATTCTTATATAACCCACACTGTCTTTAAAATAGTGGTAGATTGGGGAACACCTAATACTTGGCCTGGGAACTTGATGCATGTAAGTTTTCTGGAGAACAGTATCCCGCCTTATTTCTCTGTCCACCCCACTACTTCTCCCTGTCTGTTTTAGTGCTGTGGATCACTTCCTCTCTGCACTGCTGGCCTGGCTCTGCATGCCACCTTTCCAGGTTGGATCAGTGAATTCTTCGGCCAACACCTTGTCTTCCACTTTCGCACTCTGGTCCTCCTGACCTGTTGAATTAACATCACTTGTTGGCAACTGTGTTTCATCGTCATCTACCTCTTGAGACACTAATTGCCATTCCCCATCATTGTCTTCTTCGGACCATGGCTGCTCAAATATGTGAGCATCACTATACATGGTTTCCTCATGATCCTCTTGAAAAATGCAAGGCGAAAGGCCAGAATCAAATGGAAATGTGAAGAGCTTCTTGGAGTGTCCGAGTGTGGAAACACTCTTACTAGTGTTGAGCATTCCGATACCGCAAGTATCGGGTATCGGCCGATACTTGCGGTATCGGAATTCCGATACCGAGATCTGATACTTTTGTGGTATTGGGAATCGGAATTGGAAGTTCCCAGTGTATGGTTCCCAGGGTCTGAAGGAGAGGAAACTCTCCTTCAGGCCCTGGGATCCATATCCATGTAAAAAATAAAGAATTAAAATAAAAAATAGGGATATACTCACCCTCTGACGCGCCCTGCTAGTAACCGGCAGCCTGCTTTGCTTAAAATGAGCACGTTCAGCACCTTCCATGACATCACGGCTTCTGATTGGTCGCGTGCCGCTCATGTGACCGCCACGCGACCAATCACAAGCCGCGACATCATCCCTCAGGTCCTAAATTCCCTTCTAGGATTTTAGGACCTGAGGGATGACGTCACAGCTTCTGATTGGTCGCGTGGCAGTCACATGAGCGGCACGCGACCAATCAGAAGCCGTGACGTCATGGAAGGTACTGAACGCGCTCATTTTAAGTAAAGAAGGCTGCCGGTTCACAGCAGTAAGGTCCAGGCTGCGTCGGAGAGGTGAGTATATCAATATTTTTTATTTTAATTCTTTATTTTACACATTCATATGGATCCCAGGGCCTGAAGGAGAGTTTCCTCTCCTTCAGACCCTGGGAACCATCAGGCATACCTTCCAATACTTGAGTCCCATTGACTTGTATTGGTATCGGGTATCGGTATCGGCGAGATCCGATACTTTGCTGGTATCGGCCGATACTTTCCGATACCGATACTTTCAAGTATCGGACGGTATCGCTCAACATTACTCCTGACACTCGCCATGGCAGGAGGAAGGAGGATTAGGATGAGGATTATGCAGTAGGAGTGTACCTAAAGAAGGACTATATTATTATTATTATTATTATTAATGTGATTATGATTATTATTATTATTTATTATTAGTTGGTCCAGGAAGCGAGCTAACAACAGCTCAGCAAAGCTGTGCTCATACATCTGGATATATGGAAACCCTTTCTCCTCCATAGCACATGGCCAGTCACAAGCTGAAATGATCTGAGCACTATGTAAGTGTTCTCTTTTCAGCATTAATCCTATTTTATTTTGTAATTTGTAATGTACATATGATTTTGTCTTCTTTATAATATCTTTTTAATACTTTGTAAACACTGCCTAACCTTTTTTTGGAGTAAAGTATATAATTTACTAGCTTGTCTCTTCATGCTCGATAAATGAACTGTCACTTCCTCTGAAGTGAATTACGCTACTGATTTGGGTTGGCTCCAGACCCGTTAACCCTTGTGGAATCGGAGCTGGTGGCAGCATACTTTGTTCTGTGTAATTGGGAATCTTTGTAGCGATGGTGGCGTTGATAATTATTGTTCCCGCCTGTGTGGAAGTAGTTATATTGCCCTAGCTGCAATGTGCCCATTAGCCAGTACATAGCAGGCAGCCTTTCTGGTGACTAATTGCCATAGGTGCAGTACCTAATCTGACCTGAGGGTAAAGGGGGCGCCAGAGAGCTACAAGTTACAAACCGGAACTGGGAAGTGGGATATAGGTAAATCCCCTTCAGAAGGAACCAGGGGCAACCAAACCAAACTCAAATTGGTGTGAGTAATGGGGACGATAAAGGTATCATCCCTGGGACCCCTGACATATTTTTGGGATCCGTGACATATTGTTGGCAGCATGGTGTGAACCGTGACACATTGTAAGGCAATAAACCCTGCCAATATGTCTCTAATCCAAAACAATCGCCCTCCACCAGCTATCCCTTCACTAAATGCAGGTAACATCAGTTTTACTAGAGAAAGGGCAGTAAGTAGACCCGACAAGGACTTTAATGGTGCAGCAGCGGTATGTAAGTAACTGAATGTCATTTAAACACTGTACCATGTACAAGCAATCTCTGCATGTTTATTGGCTAGCAGTAGCAAAACATGTGGGGCGGGGACTCAAGCATGGTGCTTCAGCACCCGCGATACACGATCGAGTAACAAGCGTACCTGAGCACCCCAATGCTCGATTGAGTATCAAGCAGTGACACGCACTCTTGCTCATCACTAGTAATAATAACAAATGAGCTATGGAAAAAGTATTGAGTACATGAAGAAAGATGTGTGCAAAAAGGCCATGGAAAGTCATGATACCAGCAGAAGTCTATTAGTAATTAGAAAGCAATCCTGCCACTTAGTGAAAAATAATATCAGCTGGTTCAACTGATAGCCTATTAAAAAGAATTCTCATTACCATGGTGCCATATAAGAAACATCTCATGATGGGTAAAACCAGTGAACTGTTTTAAGACCTTTCCAGCCTTATTGTTGCAAAACATACTGATGACATTGGTTTCAGACAAATTTCTAAACTTCTGCACTGTTGGAGCCATAATCCAGAAGTGAAAAGAACATAATTTCACCATAAAAGGCCATAGCTAGGTGCTCCCAACAAGATTTCTGACAGAGTAGTGGAAAGAATTGTCCAACGACCAACTGTGGAGAACTACAGAAACACCTGAAATTTGCAGTTACAATTGTTTTAAAGAAAATACAAGAAATCCACTCAACTTCCATGCCATGTACAGTGGGGGAAAAAAGAATTTAATCCATTGCTGATTTTGTAAGTTTGCCCACTGACAGAGAAATGAATAGTGATGGGCGAGCACTAAAATGCTTGGGTGCTCGTTGCACGGGTCGAGCAAATTGGGATGATCGGGTGCTCGACCCCAGCCACAAGCCCAATGTAAATTTATGGGAAACTCGAGAATTTTTCCAGCAGCCCCCTCGGCAGTCTGCAGAGAGACTAGAAATTGCAGAAATTGATGGGAACAGTGCTCAACTGATATTGGAACAGCATGGGGAAGACCCCTGGAAGCATTTATGACTCCCAGGTCACTGATGTGAACAATGCTGTCAGAGTCTTACGCCACTTTTACAGACTCACAATAAAACATACAAGAGCAAAGCTAAAATGGATTTTCCTGGGAAATATGCTAATGAACATCCTGTCAAGGGTAATGACTTGTATATGAGGCAAAATAAATAGCCAAAATAAAAAAATGCTCCTCCACAACTTGGGATATGTTCACACGTAGCATTTTTTATGCGTTTTTGAACTTTAGCATTGCTTTCAACCAAGACAAATGCATTCATTGGGAAATGTCACTTTAACATTTTACAACCTTATCTGGCTATGTGGTGTGTGACACATCATTAGGCACATCCTGCTTTATTTATGAAGGAGGGACTCTGAAAGTCACAAAACCTATTTTTATAGGGCTATCGGGCAGTTTTTACTATTCTTAACGGGCCAGCAGTTGGTCCTCACTATTCTTAGACAGCCATCAGCCGGTTATGCTTTGTTGTTCACATTATGAAACAGTGGGTCTCATGTACTGTTATTGCATATGCAGTGAGTGGCAGGGTTGCCCAAAATTTGGATGCACCCCAATACACCTTTGAAGAGACATACGGTGACTAGCAGCGTTGTTTTTAATTCTATTGGGTAGTTCCCCCCATATAAGGATCCTGTTAGTGTCTGGATGCCATCCCCCGGAAGAAGGCATATAGCGCCGAAACGCGCGTTGGGGACGGTGGCATCTCGGAACTCCAGCACTCAGTCAGGTATTATCTTTATATTTACTTAAGACCTCAACGGTTCCAGTCTGCTTCCAATTTTGGGGGTGGTCTACAGCCTCTCCCATATATCTTCACCCTTTGTGATTTTGCACTACTATTTGGAGCCTGTGAGTGTTTTCTCTTTTACTATTGTCTATGTCTGACTGGGTTCTGGTTTCTGTGGTGCCATCCACCACTGGTTCATTTTGTCATACCCCTATTTTATACTTTTTTTGTTGTTTGTATATTATTTCCAATAAATTTTTTGCTACCCTCATTATTTGTTGTGGTGTTTAGTTTTTTATATGATTGTCTATCAAACTCTGGCACCTTCAGTTATCTTTTCTGCACCATCCTCTGATTTTCTTGGGGTGCAGGCCTTGTGTTTTTGATTGATATTAATACTGTGTATTTTTCACAGATTCTATTTAGGTCTTATGGACTATAAATCTAGGGATACAGCCTGGCAATCACAAGTTGCGCAGGTGTTTGACAATGGTCCCAGTGGTGCAACTTCAGGTGAACAAGGGAACATTACAGCTTTACAAATCCAAATTAAAAAACTTCTACATAAACGGACTAAAATCTGGTGGAATAGGGCATTTTTAGAGAACTATATTAAGAAGGGGTTAATACCACGTGGTCTGCGTATCCAGGTATTCCCCTCCTTCCCAGTGACTGATGATTCTTTTACTTCCAAGTGGGAAGATGTCTGTTCCAAAGCGTCGGTGCAATTTATGGAATTATTGGTTGAGTTTAATAAAAAATCTATTTCATTATTGGAAACAGAGATTGATGGCCTCTTTGTGGACTTTAAAAAATTGGCCACACAAGAGTGTATTATGGCTTTTAATGTTAGCCTGGAGAAAAATTCAGTGGATTGGGAAACCCAGATTAGGACCACACAAGCAAAAAAACATCTCCGTGATAGCACTGATTTCCAGCGCCTAACAGTGTACAGGTGGAGAAAAACAGTACCTTATGGCAGGGGTGAAAGATCAGCCTCTGTGTCTTCAGTCTCTTCTTCTGGGGAGGCTTCAGACTCGTCTCAAAGGTCAATGCAGACCCGATTTGGAAATTCAGGGAAACGCAAATGGGAACAGAAACCTAACAGCAATAAACGTGGTCCTGAGCGCCCCTATGGGCAGAAGGACACACTAAAGGTAATTAACCTATCTGAACATGTTTTTAGTTCAGATGAGATTGGTTTACTTACTAAAGGTTTTACTTTCTCCCCTAGCATGCGGTTTGATCCCTTCATAGCCCTTAAAGACCTGCATTTGTTTGCCAGGTCCCTTATGTTTAAAAAATGGCATCACAGTGAGGAAATTCAGCAGGCCTTTCCATTACCAGAGGAACAAGTGGCTCCGAGGGTTTTGGAGGAACTTGCACAGGAACATGTTGGTCCAAATTTGGGTAGGTTGCCGCCATCTCTTCGCCCTAGGTCCACGAGGTTCCCGCCCTTGTCACTCTGTCCAAATGTTGAGATTTTTGTCAGGCTTGTATCTTATGAGTTTGATACGATTTCTTCCTTTATTTATTGTAATAACCTGACAAGGACAGAGAAATTGGGCCTTGATCGGCTCAAGAAGCTTGGTGATGTAGTTTTTAAACCGGCAGACAAGGGCGGGAACGTTGTGGTGTGGCCTAAAAAGATGTACCTTGCAGAGGCATTTCGTATGTTGAGGGATGCCTCATGCTATAAGAAACTAACATTCAACCCTCTTGTTTCTTATAAGGGGGAATTATCCAAAATCTTACAGAGGGCCATGATGTTGGCACCATTACTACTCAAGTACGGGACGTCTTATTGGTTAAGGATCCACGAGTTGCTACCCTGTACCTTTTACCAAAGGTGCACAAAAATGCCCGTAATCCTCCAGGTAGGCCAATCATCTCTGGGGTGGGTGGGCTTACGGAGGGCATCGGCAGGTATATTGACTCCTTCCTCAAGCCCCTGGTGGAGACAATTCCTTCCTACTTGAAGGATACTTCTGATTTTTTAAAGAAAATAGACTCTGTACACATTGATGAGGACACGCTCCTTGTCACATGTGACGTTGAGTCATTATACACAAGTATTCGTCACCAGGATGGCTTGAGGGCCGTCAAGTATTTCCTATCAATGACTAATTTTTCCTCTGGTGACAATGAATTTTTGTTGGAGTTGTTACATTTTCTCCTAACCAAAAATTTTTTTCTTTTTAACGGGTCCTTCTACCTGCAGCTCCAGGGCACTGCGATGGGCGCGGCCTGTGCGCCGGCTTATGCAAATTTGTTCCTGGGGCTGTGGGAGAGGGACCTGTTCTCGTCGGATCGTGGCTCATCAATGGAGCGGGTCATTTTTTGGACCCGCTACATTGATGATATTTTCATGATCTGGCGGGGTACCCCACTTGAATTACAGAATTTTTTCTCAAGTTTAAATTCTAATACATTAAATATTCATTTGACTTATCAATTTGACTTTTTTTCTATTGATTTTTTAGATGTCACAGTCAAAAGAGGCACTGATGGTATTTTACTTGCCGATGCCTTCCGTAAGGACACTGCGGTTAATTCTGTGTTGCATGCCGCGTCCTCCCACCCTCCCCATGTGATCAATTCTGTTCCTGTAGGCCAGTTCCTTTGGATAAAGAGGATCTGTACAAGTAAAGAGGATTTTGAGGTGAGGGCTGGTGAAATGATGGATCGTTTTCGGGAGAGAGGGTACAGTAAGAGGTGCCTTAAGAGAGCGTATAACAGAGCACGGAACACCGATAGACACCAACTTCTCTATTCCTCTGGCACAAAAAAAGAAGACACACAGGTGAGATTGGTTACACAATACCACTCTCAGTGGAAGAATATGTGTAATGCAATTTCTAAATATTGGCCGATCCTCCTGGTGGACCCTGTTCTCAAACAGTACCTTCCCTCTAAACCCTCCATCACGGCACGTAGATCTCGGAATTTGGGTGATCACCTTGTAAGGAGTTACTTGGTACCCCCCTCTCCACCTCCCATTTTTCCGGGTTTTCCTCCCCGAACTAATACCTGGGGGTGTAAACCGTGTGGTAGGTGTGTGGCGTGCCCCAATATTCTCACAGCCCAAGATTTTTCTTCCTCAGATGGCCGCATTTTCACCATTACTCAGGAAATCACATGTACAACTACAATGGTGATATATCATGCCTCTTGCCCGTGTGGGAAAATATATGTGGGCCTTACCACACGGGCTCTTAAAATTAGAACAAGAGAGCATGTTCGTGATATTCAGGCTGCTGCTGAGGAAGATAATATCGAATTATTAAAAACTATTCCACGCCATTTTAAGAAATTCCATTCATGCGACCCTTCTGGCCTTCAGGTAAAAGGTATTGACCGTATAGTTCTTGGTCTACGTGGGGGTAACTTTGGTCGTCTGTTGTCACAGAAGGAATCCTTTTGGATTTGGAAGCTTCGTACTCTCCAGCCCTCTGGTTTGAACGAAGTTTTAAGCTTCGCTCCTTATTTGAAAACTCCTTGATTCCCTGTTGTGTTACTGTTTTTATGGCATCTTTATTTAAGTTTTTTAATCAGTCTTCCTTTTATATGTTTTTTAGTTTTGTGACTGCTTGCCCATATTCAGCCTTGGAGGTGAAAATATTCCATCGATTTACCATCCTTTTATGGACTCTCGCTGGATTTAAAATTTTTATGCACTTTTTACAATTATTGTTTATAGTTTGTTGCACATGTTGTGGCTTTAATATTTAATTGTTTTATATATATTGTTGTTGAGTAATTTATATTTACATACACTTAATTCCAAAGTTATATGAATATAATCCCTATTGGTCTTTTGCATTGCACTTTATTATACTAGTTTTGCTAGTAATTCTTTTTCACTACCATGCGTTTAGTATAAGTATTTTAATACACTAAATTTATGTATTTGTATGTAACAATCTAATTATTTCTGCACAGCACTTTACCATATTATTCCGGCCAGTGTCCTATTTTCTTCACCGTTGTGCGCATGTGCGCCTGCCCCTGGTGGTTGGACGCTTGCGACGGCGTCTTCGCTCGGGTTTTCCTCCCTGCTCGCTGGGCTTCGCTCACGTCACAGTGGGCGGGGCTTCGCGGGCGGGCGGGACATCCTGGTGACGTCCTCGCTGGCGCCCACTTCCGGTTGTGCCGGCGGCTACATGCGCCGCCGCATACGGTGACTAGCAGCGTTGTTTTTAATTCTATTGGGTAGTTCCCCCCATATAAGGATCCTGTTAGTGTCTGGATGCCATCCCCCGGAAGAAGGCATATAGCGCCGAAACGCGCGTTGGGGACGGTGGCATCTCGGAACTCCAGCACTCAGTCAGGTATTATCTTTATATTTACTTAAGACCTCAACGGTTCCAGTCTGCTTCCAATTTTGGGGGTGGTCTACAGCCTCTCCCATATATCTTCACCCTTTGTGATTTTGCACTACTATTTGGAGCCTGTGAGTGTTTTCTCTTTTACTATTGTCTATGTCTGACTGGGTTCTGGTTTCTGTGGTGCCATCCACCACTGGTTCATTTTGTCATACCCCTATTTTATACTTTTTTTGTTGTTTGTATATTATTTCCAATAAATTTTTTGCTACCCTCATTATTTGTTGTGGTGTTTAGTTTTTTATATGATTACCTTTGAAGAGACGTACAGGAGGGCCTCCTGAAAACAATGTTTCCATTATTAGGAAGTGGGTCTCCCATTACTGTTTGCCTATGCAGTGAATGCAAGGGCTGTCAAAAATTTGGACCCACTCCAATGCCCCTTGGAAGAGACGTAGAGGAGGGCCTTATGAAAAAAGAGTTCCCATTATTATGACGTGGGTCTCCCACAGTGTTTGCCTATGCAGTGACGCAACAGCTGCAAAAAATGTGAAGGAACTCTAATGCCCCTTAGAAGAGACGTAGAGGTCAGAGGGCCTCCTGAAAACAATGTTCCCATTATTAGGAAGTGGGTCTCCCATAGTGTTATTCTATGCAGTGAATACAAGAGCTGTCAAAAATTTGGGGGCACTCCAATGCCCCTGTGAAGAGACGTAGTGGAGGGCCTCATGAAAAAATGTTCCTATTAATAGGAAGTGGCTCTCCCATAGTGTTTACCTATGCAGTGAATGCAAGGGATGCCAAAACTTTGGAGGCACTTTAATGCCCCTTGGAAGAGACATGGAGGAGGGCCCCATAAAAAAATATTTCCAATAGAAAGGAGCGGGTCTCCTATACTTGTAATGCCCATGCATTATTAAGCTGACAAACATTTACCCCTGGGGGGTATACATGAACATACTGTATAACAAATTTTGTTTACGGGCATCATAAACACCCTTTAAAAAATGATGTGGGTGTTACATCACGGACCACGGTCACCCTGGTGATATGGTGTTGGAGAATGAGGAAAAGGAAGAGGACAACAGCAAATAGCCAAAATGACGGCGCGCTACCTATGTGGGGGTGTGAAGAGGTGCATGGAAATAGACCTCCCAAAAAAGGCACTGGATTTGAGTTTATGTTATGCTGCTATCATTCGGTGGTATTGAGTAAATTCACTCATCTGTAACTATGAATTCTGCTGTCTGCCAAAAAATCTTTAAGGAGAATGTTCTGCCATTTGTTCGTCACCTCAAGCGGAAGCACACTTTGGTTGCGCAGAAGTACAATGATCCAAAACACCAGCAAGTCCACCACTGAATGGCTTAAGAAAGACAAATCAAGATCTTACTAGTACAGAAAAGTAGGAGACAAAAAAAGCGCAAATAGGGTCTTATCCCCAGGATTGCTTCTAATCAATTATGAGAGAACTGCTCACCTGGTGGTACAAGGTAAAGGCGTGTAGTTTGTCAGCTGCTGCAGATCCACAGGTCGGCGCTGCGACCTCTTAGAGACGTTATAATAGATGAATGTGGATAAAATCCGCGCTGCTGTGACAAATAATGGATCCAGATATAGTTGTAATAGATATACAGGTCCTTCTCAAAAAATTAGCATATAGTGTTAAATTTCATTATTTACCATAATGTAATGATTACAATTAAACTTTCATATATTATAGATTCATTATCCACCAACTGAAATTTGTCAGGTCTTTTATTGTTTTAATACTGATGATTTTGGCATACAACTCCTGATAACCCAAAAAACCTGTCTCAATAAATTAGCATATTTCACCCGACCAATCAAATAAAAGTGTTTTTTAATAACAAACAAAAAAACCATCAAATAATAATGTTCAGTTATGCACTCAATACTTGGTCGGGAATCCTTTGGCAGAAATGACTGCTTCAATGCGGCGTGGCATGGAGGCAATCAGCCTGTGACACTGCTGAGATGTTATGGAGGCCCAGGATGCTTCAATAGCGGCCTTAAGCTCATCCAGAGTGTTGGGTCTTGCGTCTCTCAACTTTCTCTTCACAATATCCCACAGATTCTCTATGGGGTTCAGGTCAGGAGAGTTGGCAGGCCAATTGAGCACAGTAATACCATGGTCAGTAAACCATTTACCAGTGGTTTTGGCACTGTGAGCAGGTGCCAGGTCGTGCTGAAAAATGAAATCTTCATCTCCATAAAGCATTTCAGCCGATGGAAGCATGAAGTGCTCCAAAATCTCCTGATAGCTAGCTGCATTGACCCTGCCCTTGATGAAACACAGTGGACCAACACCAGCAGCTGACATGGCACCCCACACCATCACTGACTGTGGGTACTTGACACTGGACTTCAGGCATTTTGGCATTTCCTTCTCCCCAGTCTTCCTCCAGACTCTGGCACCTTGATTTCCGAATGACATGCAAAATTTGCTTTCATCAGAAAAAAGTACTTGGGACCACTTAGCAACAGTCCAGTGCCGCTGTTTATGGTTCAAAAGTGGCTTTACCTGGGGAATGCGGCACCTGTAGCCCATTTCCTGCACACGCCTGTGCACGGTGGCTCTGGATGTTTCCACACCAGACTCAGTCCACTGCTTCCTCAGGTTCCCCAAGGTCTGGAATCGGTCCTTCTCCACAATCTTGCTCAGGGTCCGGTCACCTCTTCTCGTTGTACAGCGTTTTCTGCCACATTGTTTCCTTCCAACAGACTTACCATTGAGGTGCCTTGATACAGCACTCTGGGAACAGCCTATTTGTTGAGAAATTTCTTTCTGGGTCTTACCCTCTTGCTTGAGGGTGTCAATGATGGCCTTCTTGACATCTGTCAGGTCGCTAGTCTTACCCATGATGGGGGTTTTGAGTAATGAACCAGGCAGGGAGTTTTTAAAAGCCTCAGGTATCTTTTGCATGTGTTTAGAGTTAATTAGTTGATTCAGAAGATTAGGGTAATAGGTCATTTAGAGAACCTTTTCTTGATATGCTAATTTATTGAGACAGGTTTTTTGGGTTATCAGGAGTTGTATGCCAAAATCATCAGTATTAAAACAATAAAAGACCTGACAAATTTCAGTTGGTGGATAATGAATCTATAATATATGAAAGTTTAATTGTAATCATTACATTATGGTAAATAATGAAATTTAACACTATATGCTAATTTTTTGAGAAGGACCTGTAGTTGTAGATATCTTTGTGTGGAAACTTCCTGAAGAAGAAGCCATGAGCTTCGAAACGCATTGAATAAACCACCCGAACACCTTACAACTATATCTGGATCCATTATTTGTCACAGCAGCGCGGATTTTATCCACATTCATCTATTATAACTAGTGTTGAGCATTCCGATACCGCAAGTATCGGGTATCGGCCGATACTTGCGGTATCGGAATTCCGATACCGAGATCCTATACTTTTGTGGTATCGGAAATCGGAATCGGAAGTTCCCAGTGTATGGTTCCCAGGGTCTGAAGGAGAGGAAACTCTCCTTCAGGCCCTGGGATCCATATCCATGTTAAAAAATAAAGAATTAAAATAAAAAATAGGGATATACTCACCCTATGACGCGCCCTGGTAGTAACCGGCAGCCTGCTTTGCTTAAAATGAGCGCGTTCAGCACCTTCCATGACGTCACGGCTTCTGATTGGTCGCGTGCCGCTCATGTGACCGCCACGCGACCAATCACAAGCCGCGACGTCATCCCTCAGGTCCTAATTTCCCTTCTAGGAATTTAGGACCTGAGGGATGACGTCACGGCTTCTGATTGGTCGCGTGGCGGTCACATGAGCGGCACGCGACCAATCAGAAGCCGTGACGTCATGGAAGGTACTGAACGCGCTCATTTTAAGCAAAGAAGGCTGCCGGTTCACAGCTGTAAGGTCCAGGCTGCGTCGGAGAGGTGAGTATATCAATATTTTTTATTTTAATTCTTTATTTTACACATTAATATGGATCCCAGGGCCTGAAGGAGAGTTTCCTCTCCTTCAGACCCTGGGAACCATCAGGGATACCTTCCAATACTTGAGTCCCATTGACTTGTATTGGTATCGGGTATCGGTATTGGCGAGATCCGATACTTTGCCGGTATCGGCCGATACTTTCCGATACCGATACTTTCAAGTATCGGACGGTATCGCTCAACACTAATTATAACAAATCAAGATCTTAGAGTGACCTAGTTAAAGTCCTGACCTTAACCAGATTTAGATACTGTGGCAAGACCTTAAAAAGGTGAGTCATGCTCGGAAACACTCCGTGGCTGAATTACACCAATGCTGCAAAGATGAGTGGGCTAAAAATTCCTCCAGAGTGTTGGAAAAGACTCAATGCCAGTTATTGCAAATACTGGATTGCAGTTGTTGCTGCTTGGGGTGTCCCAACCAGTAATTAGTAGTGATGAGCGAGTATACTCGTTGCTCGAAATTTCCCGAGCATGCTCGGGGGTCTCCGAGTATTTGTAAGTGCTCAGAGATTAAGTTTTTGTTGACGAAGCTGAATGATTTACAGCTGCTAGCCAACATAAGTACATGTGGGGGTTGCCTGGTTGCTATGGAATCCCCACATGTAATCTAGCTGGCTAACAGATGTAAATCATTCAGCTGCGGCGATGAAAACGAAATCTCCGAGCACTAAAAAATACTCGGAGGACATCCGAGCGTGCTCGGGAAATCTTGAGTAACGAGTATACTCCCTCATCACTAGTAATTAGGCTTAGGAAATCACTTTTTCACACAGGGTCCTGTATGGATGTATTTCTTTTCACTTAATAATAAAGACCTTCACTTTTTCACACAACTGTATATACCAGGATAGGTGACATATGTGCTAGGAAGGGGCACAGGATTGGTGGGCATGTATACAAGGATAGGGGATATATATACCAGTTATGGGTCCAGGATGGAGGACATTAGTAAAGGATATGAGGCATTACTACATCAAAGAGGGAGCAATGCATATGCCCTTATAGGCTTTAGAATGCTACAAGAGCCCATATATCTAACCAACATGCGGAGGGAGGAAAAGTCCAAATTTTGCACTGCCTCCCATTGGAATCTAGTTTCACTGGTTATTATTAACCATTGCCTGTTGGAAGATTCTTCTTGTTTATTCCTTGTTTAATCTCTGGCTTACCTTACTGTGGTCAACTACTTCCTTACTTGAAAATACCAGTTTCCTATACTACTACTGTTCCTTTGTGTATCGTATCCACACATCGAGCTCTGCTTCATCTGTGCTATCTATGACCCTTGCTTGTCTGTTGTTGTCCTGGTACTTATTGATCCACATGTTACCTGTCAAGACCCACATCACTACACTATTGTCTGTTGTCCATGCTGCTTTCCCAGTCCTATGGCTTAGTGAACATGCCTGGAATCAAGCTAGAGTCAATCTGGAGTATCCATCTGTGATTGGTTGGGCTTTTTGTCTGTTGTCTCAGCCAAACAGTGATTTTGTTGTTCTTCTGTGTACAGTACAATGTGATTTTCTGGATTTTATTTTTGATATTCTATCTCTGAATGTTAAACTTAACCTACCCTTAAAATTATAGACTGTTCATGCCTAGTGATGAGCAAGCATGCTCACCACTACTCGGTACTCGCCCGAGCATCTCACTGCTCAAGATGCTCAGAACTCGCTGAGTATTTCCTCAGCGGGAGCTTGGATTCTCTTCCTGCATGTTTGGTGCTTTTAGAGAGCCAATGAACATGCAGGGATTGTCTGCCACACACTGAATGCCGCAGACATGTTGGTTGTGGCATTACAGTGATTGGCTGGCCTCACACCATTATCAGGTCTATATCAGACTTGGCACAGTCATGCTCATCACATTCTACTCTGGATTCAGGCAGTGTAGGGAGATGTGCCGCTAAGCTACCACACAGATCACATATAAGTGCGTTCAAAATTCTGCCATTTCTGGCCTCTATTTAAATTTTGTTGCAGTGTGTAAGCGAAGTTATTGACTCCAGTTTTCTGCTAAAAATAGTTACCTACAGGCCAGCTATTTAAAACTGTGGTTTGTGTGTCACACAGATCACATACAAGTGCTCTCAAAATTCTGCTATTTTTGGCCTCCATTTAAATTTTGTTGCAGTGTGTTAGCAAAGTTATTGACATCAGTTTGCTGTTAAAAATAGTTACCTACAGGCCAACTATTTAAAACTGTGGTTTGTCCGTCACACAGATCACATATAATTTCGCTCCAAATTCAGACATTTGTAGTGAACGTGGAAAATATTGTCCTCCATTTAAAATGGGCAAGGCATGTGGCAAGGCACAGGGAACTTGATGTGATGGTGATGGTGCATGCAGAGGCCGAGGCCCAACCTTCCTGTCCCAATTATTAGGGGACCACAGCACACCACTATTCGACCCAGAGCTGTGTCAAAAAGTTGTTGGTTGGATAGCGGATAATGCTTCCAGTCACTTTGCCATCACCACCACCCTGTCTTCCACACGTCAAGTCTCAGTAGCCATGAGTCTGGACCGCATATTCCTCACCCTGATCCTCATTCCTCCCACCATGCCGAGTGCCTGGAGACAGTTGGTCCCACACTTGGACACTCTGAAGAGCTGTTCACATTTTCAGTTATAGCTTTGGGCCTCTCGTCCAGTCCATTTGAAGTGGGGCAAGAGGAGATCACATGTAGCGATGCCCAAATATTTGAGCAGCCACGGTCACACAAAGGCAACATTGGGAAAGTGTTTCACTAGAGGTGGATGATGATGAGATACAATTGCCAAAAAGTCAGGGGGAGTACCAGGGTGCGGAAGTGGAACATGAGGTGGTGGATGATATAGTAACTGACCCAACCTGGCAGGAGGGCATGCAGAGCGAGGGCAGCAGCACACATGTGGAAGGAGGCATAGCACCCCATCAGGCAAGAAGAAGCAGTGTGGTGGCCGCAGACAGAAGGTGAGCAACCGTTCCTCATAACACCAACACAACAGAAGTTGCTACTATAACTGTTAGGTCTTCCTGAGTCTGGTTGTTTTTAAAAGACTCTGCTGATAACCCCAAAAAGGCCATTTGCACCACCTGCCAGGACAGCATCAGCAGGGGTAGCAAAACTACAAGCCCTGCATCTGTGGTTGCACATACTCAACTAGCACCATCAGCAAGCACGTCCACATCCTTGTCCCAGCGCAGCGATCTTTTGTCCATACCCCAGTCCTTGGAACGCATGCGCAAATACGCATTTGTGAGCAGAAGAGGGCAGTTTTTGACTAACAGCATCAACAAGGCTGTCTGCATTCAGTTCAGACTCCACATATTAGACCTCAGGAGTTGAGATGGATGTCAGACATATGTACCATTCTCTAAAACTTTGAGGACTCCACCAAGATGGTGAGCGGCGATGAGGCCATAATTAGCATCACCATCCTGCTTTTGAAATTCTCTCTGCTCACTATCAAAGAGGATGCATTGCAGGTGGAGCACGATGAGATGGAACAAAGAACCATACAGGGTGATTACACACAGCCCAGCCTCATCTCATCCCAACGTGGATTGTGTGACAATGAGGAAGAGGAGGAGGAGGAAGAACAGAAGCTAGTTTCATGCGCTATTGACTGTAATACCTGCACAACTGTCATAACGTGTGTTCAGCATGGATGACCTGAGGACAGCAAGGAGGAGGAGGAGGAAGAGGAGGAAGAGAGCATGGTCAGTCATCCTCTTGGTGAGGACATGGATGTCTTGTCTGTTAGCAGTCTGGCACGCATGGCTGAGTTTATGTTACGAATTTTGGGTGACAGTCATTACTGGTTGGTAACACTTTTAGACCCACTCTACAAGAAGAACTTTCCATCTCTTATTCCTGAGGTGGACAGGTCTACTAAAATGGGCCAGTACCAGAAGGCCCTTGTTGCAGTATTATTAAAAATATTCCCATCTTAAAACATTGGCGGCAGAGGTCACAGTTCATTGGACAACCAAGCAGTACAGGCAGGAGAGACACAACTCCAATCCAGCAGAGGCAGGGGAACACTGTCAAACTTATGGGAGAGTTTTATTAGACCTTCCCATCGCACAGGCCCTGAGGCATGGGGTACTCTCCCAAGGAGTGCAAAGTTTGGGAAGATGCTGAGGGAGTACCTTGCTGATCATACTAACATCCTCTGTGATTCATCTGTGCCTTATAATTATTGGGTATCCAAAGAAAAAACACAAAAATTGAGCTTGGTTTGAAACAATCCATTGGACAGCAGTCTAGAGAGGCCATTAAATGTAATTTCCAGCTCAGGAGAGGGAGTCACAGCCGGGTTTTTGCTCATTTTGCTTCTTATAGGTTTTGTATGTTTTATGGCCAATGTGAACATGTGTTTATGTGCTGCATGTATACCAACTCAAACCAAGCTCAATTTTTGTGTTTTTTCTTTCAATTTTTGCATTCTGTGCAAGATGGGGTGTGGCCTCCCACTCCTGAGCTGGAAATTACATTTAAAGGCTTCCCTAGACTTGTGTCCACTGGTTGGGACCCGGTTGTTTTGTCTGCCTTTATTCACACACTGAGGTCAACTCTGTCACATGATTAGGTTTTTTATATTAGACAGCGTAGGACCATCCCGATCAGGTTCCCTCTTATTCAGCAAGCTATAGCGCTTGCCGAATAAGCTGCAGAGGAAACCCGGCTTCCTGGATCGTGCCGGCCAATCAGCTGATCGGCGCCGCAGCTGAATGTGACGCGGCTGTGTGACAGTCACGACACATGCATGGAGAGCCTGTTTGTTGGGGATCTGAAGCATTTAATTTTGACAAACAAGCAAAAGAAAAGGAAATCAAGAAGGGGGCAAACATCTTTTCACACAACTGTATGTTCCCCATAATGGTATATATGTTCTTAATCCTTTGTCCCTTCCTGGTATATACAATGGGTGAAATAAATATTGAACACGTCACCAATTTCCTAAGTAAATATATTTCTAATGGTTCTGTTAACATGAAATTCTCACCAGATATCAGTAACAACCCATCCAATCCACATTGGCAAATAAATTAAACCATAGATGTCCATAAATTAAGTTATGTGTAATAAGATATGATGCAGGGAAAAAGTATTGAACACGCTTACTGAAATTTAATGAAAACTTCAGACAAAAGCCAATGTTGTTGATAACAGCTTCAAGAATGGAGAAACTAATTACATACATTATTCATGTGTAATTTTGGCCCATTCTCCCACACAAACACTATTCAAATCTTGAAGATCCCATGGGCTCTTTCTATGAACTCTGAACATTAGTTCCTTTCATAAATTTTTTATTGGATTAAGGTCAGGTGATTGGTTGGGCAATTCCAGCAGCATTATTTTCTTTCTCTAAAACCAATTGATAGTTTCCTTGGCGGTGTGTTTGGGATCATTGTCTTGCTGAAATGTCAACCCTCTTTCTATCTTCATTATCCTGGTAGATGGCAGCAGATTTTTATCAAGCAGTCTAGACAGCGTCGGACTGGAGCACCTTGGGCCCACCAGAGAAAATCATTCTTGGGGCCCACTATATAGCTACATAGAAATAGATACAAGACCACCAATTGTGCAGTAAAAAGCGCTAATATCAGGGTATAATATAAGGTAGTTCATGTCTTAATTATGTAGCAAGGGTTGGGGTAACCCCCTCACAGAATATAATTTAGCCCTCTCACAGAATATAACTAAGTCCCCTCATAAAATATAACGCAGTCCCCTCTCATAGAATATAATGCAGCACCCCACAAAATATAATGCAACCCCTTCATGTATAACGCAGTCTCCACCATAGAATATAATGTAGCACCCTCATAGGGTATAATGCAGCCCCCTCATATAGTATAATGCAGCCACCACAGAATATAATGCAGCCCCCCATAGAGTATACTGTAGCCCCCTCACATAGTATGATGTAGCCGCCCATAATATAATGTAGTCCCGAGAATAATGCAGTCCCCTCACAGAATATAATGTAGCCACCTCATAAAGTATAATGCAGCCCCTCTCCACCCCCATCATTGTCCTCATCACCACCTCCATCATTGCCATCTCCCCCACCACCCCTATCATTCTCCCCCACCACCTCATCACTGCCCATTCCACCACCTGCATCATTGCCTCCTCCCCCACCATCATTGTCCATTTCATCACCTCCATCATTGCCTCCCCCACCACCATCATTGCCCATCACCTCCATCACTGCCTCCCACCACCACCATTGCCCATCACCTCCATCATTGCCTCCCCCCACCACCATTGCCCATTTCATCACCTCCATCATTGCCCATCACCTCCATCATTGCCTCCCCCACCACCATCATTGCCCATCACCTCCATCATTGCCTCCCCACCATCATTGCCTATCACCTCCATCATTGCCTCCCATACCATCATTACCTATCACCTCCATCATTGCCAGTTGCCATTGGCCAGTATGCCAGCAGGTGTCAGTGCCTGGAGGATTCTCCGGTGGGCCAGTCCGAGCCTGAGTCTAGATACATTTGTCCATTCATCCTTTAAACATTACGGCGTAATGTGTTACCAATCGTTTTCTTGGTGTCTGTGTTCCCAGCTGCCTTGAGATCATTAACAAGTTCTCCCATGCAGTTTTAGGTTTATCTCTCACCTTCCTCATGACCAAGGATATCCCACGATGTGAGATTCTGCATGGTTCCCCAGATCGATGTTGTTTATCAGTCATTTTGTATGTATTCCATTTTCTTACTATTGTTGTATCCTTCTCACCCAGCATCTTACTTATAGTTTTGTAGCCCATTTCAGCTTTGTGCAGGTCTATGACCTCGTCTCTGACATTCTTATAAAGCTCTTTGGTCTTGCCCATGTTGTAGATGTTAGAGTCTGACTAATTGAGTCTGTGGACAGGAGTCTTTTCTAAAGGTGACTATGTAAGACAGCTGTCTTTAATGCAGGTAACAAGTTGATTAGGAGCGTCTAACTGGTCTGTAGGAGCCAGAACTCTGAGGCTATGTTCACACTTTGTGGATTTTGCGGATTTGACGCTGCGGATCCGCAGCAGTTTTCCATGCAGGGTACAGTACAATGTTACCCTATGGAAAACAAAAACCGCTGTTCCCACTTTGCGGAAAATCCCTTTAAAAACCGCGCCGAATTGCTGCGGAAAAAAAGGAGCATGTCACTTCTTTCTGCGGATTCCACAGCGGTTTTCAACATGCACCAATAGGAAAGTGCTGTTGGAAACCCGCAGAGGAATCCGCAGAAGAAACCGCAGGAAAATCCGCAGCGAAAACCGCTGCGGTTTTTCCATGCGGTTTTTCCAAATCCGCTGCGGAAAAATCCGCAGCAAAATCTGCAAAGTGTGAACATGCCCTGAATGGTTGGAAGGGAAACAAATACTTATTTCTCACTGTAAAATGCTAACAAATGTATACATTTTATATGTATCCTGGGAACATCCTCGGAGACTGCCTGGTAGTGACTATCTTAAGGAGTCTGGTAATTTACATTAAAAAAGTGTACCAAAAAGAGACTGAAAGTTTTGAATTAATTTAAATTTTTATATTTAGAGATTCAATTACCTTTTTTAATAGCCTTCCTAATTCTTAATAAGATCTATTGGTGCTCCTCAAGAAACTCAAAGTAGGGATCCAGTAAAAACTGTTATTGTGTTGTTTACTAGTGGTCTCAAGGAGCCGTGCATATCTAGCATATGATCTTCAGAGTACGTTTATATGTTAGTTTTACTCCCTTGGTGATTCCTTTTTCCAGGCATCAAGAGAATATATGCATGATATCCTGTTGGATACTCTGGAAAGAAAATGATAAACTGGTTATATAAATGTCTTTGATGTGAACAATCTTTTGTTAAACTCATGAAAAATGTGGATCCTCTAAGGGTATGTGTCCACGGTCAGTAAACGCTGCATGTTTGACGCTGCAGCGTCAAACACGCAGCGTCCAGATGTTCCAGCATAGTGGAGGGGATTTTTTGAAATCCCGTGTCCACTATGCGTGGAAATCCACACGCGGCGGCCCTGCGACTCCGGACATGCTGCGCGTCTTTTCAGATCGCAGCATGTCCGTACACCTTGCGGGGACGCAGCGTCCCCACAAGGCATAACACAGGGCCCTATGGGAGGGGGGCGATGATCCTGGATGTGTACAGTTAACACATCCGGCATCATCGCGTCCCAGAAGGGGGCGGGGCTTAGCGCCGAGCGGCTTTGTCGCTCCGGCGATACCGCCGGCCATCCTGAACGTGGACACGCAGCCTAAGACATAATCAGTCGGACACTAGCTAGACTGAGGTTTGTAGTGTGAAGGTAGGAGTCAATACCAGGACTGAACCCACAGAAATCAGATAACAAATCTAAATGGTGGGGCTGGAGCCAAACCTAGAGGGAAGACAATTATCAAGGCCAAGATCAAGATCAGTTACATGAACAGGGACTATACATATGCAGTGATCTACAGGTAAGTAAAGCATATCTACCAAGCCTAATGTCATTAATGGCCACCAGTCGCCAAGTCAACACAGCTGGTAGATAGCAGCAGGGAGACCCAGTCATTGTTGCAGCAATACAGATAGAAAAGGAGACTTTGAGACTTACTATTGCTACTAAATAAGGTGAGTAATATTAATAATAAGAGAATAATGTGACAATTTGTCTGGCAGGCAAGAAAAGGTTTTGCACTCAATCACTCTTGATAGTTATAGAGTTATTCTGTCTTAAATGTTACTGCATTTTTCCTATATTCTGCCTTTATTAAAGCAAATCAATAAAAGTGATTAGAAATCGAACAAGAACAAGTTTTGTGCTCAGTGCTATGGCCATATGCTCCTTTCTTACTTTGATGTTTAGTCCTGAAGTACACACAGAATTGAGCTGTAGGAAGATTAATTACTATCCAATATCAGATTGTCTGGAAAGGGTAATTTAATTAGACGACAACATCAAATAAATTAATTTAATTATTTTTTCAGGGTAAAATGAGATCCATGAAATTATTGCCTCACAACATCTTTAAGACCTAAAGGAAACATTGCCTTTATCAATACATGCTATCAGGGGTTTTGAATTTCCTGGCTTTTATCACAAGAAATTAAGCATTTGGTCTATGTACTTTTTTATCATTTAACTCCTTAGTGACAGAGCCAATTTGGTACTTAATGACCAGGCCAATTTTTACAATTCTGACCACTGTCACTTTATGAGGTTATAACTCTGCAACGCTTCAACGGATCCTGCTGATTCTGAGACTGTTTTTTCATGACATATTGTACTTCATGTTAGTGGTAACATTTCTTCGATATTACTTGTGATTATTTATGAAAAAAATGGAAATATGGCAAAAAAATTAAAAATTTAGCAATTTTCAAAATGTGGATATTTATGCCCTTAAATCAGAGAGATATGTCACAAAAAATAGTTAATAAATAACATTTCCCACATGTCTACTTTACATCAGCACAATTTTGGAACCAAAATTTTTTTTTGTTAGGGAGTTATAAGGGTTAAAAGTTGACCAGCAATTTCTCATTTTTACAACACCATTTTTTTTTAGGGACCACATCACATTTGAAGTCATTTTGAGGGGTCAATATGATAGAAAATAACCAAGTGTGACACCATTCTAAAAACTGCACCCCTCAAGGTGCTCAAAACCACATTCAAGAAGTTTATTAACCCTTTACGTGCTTCACAGGAACTGAAACAATGTGGAAGGCAAAAATGAACATTTAACTTTTTTTTGCAAACATTTTGCTTCAGAACCATTTTTTTTTATTTTCACAAGTGTAAAAACAGAAATTTAACCATAAATGTTGTTGTGCAATTTCTCCTGAATACGCTGATACCCCATATGTGGGGGTAAACCACTGTTTGGGCGCACCGCAGAGCTTGGAAGAGAAGGAGCGCCGTTTGACTTATTCAATGCAGAATTGGCTGGAATTGAGATCGGATGCCATGTCACGTTTAGAGAGCCCCTGATGTGCCTAAATAGTGGAAACCCCCCACAAGTGACCCCATTTTGGAAACTAGACCCCTTAAGGAACTTAACTAGATGTGTGGTGAGCACTTTGAGCCCCCAAGTGCTTCACAGAAGTTTATAAAGTAGAGCCATGAAAATAAAAAATCGAATTTGTTTACACAAAAATGATCTTTTCGCCCACAAATTCTTATTTTCACAAGGGTAAGAGGAGAAATTAGACCACAAAAGTTGTTGTGCAATTTCTCCTGAGTATGTTGATACCCCATATGTGGGGGTAAACCACTGTTTGGGCGCACCGCAGAGCTTGGAAGAGAAGGAGTGCCGTTTTACTTTTTCAATGTAGAATTGGCTGGAATTGAGATTGGACGCCATGTCGCATTTGGAGAGCCCCTGATGTGCCTAAACAGTAGAAGCCCCTCACAAGTGACCCCATTTTGGAAACTAGACCCCTTAAGGAACTTAACTAGATGTGTAATGAGCACTTTAAACCCCCAGGTGCTTCTCAGAAGTTTATAACGTAGAGCCGTGAAAATAAAAAATCGCATTTTTTCTACAAAAATGATTTTTTTGCCCCAAAATATTTATTTTCACAAGGGTAACAGGAGAAATTAGACCACAAAAGTTGTTGTGCAATTTCTCCTAAGTACATCGATACCCCATATGTGGGGGTAAACCACTGTTTGGGCGCACTGCAGAGCTTGGAAGAGAAGGAGTGCCGTTTTACTTTTTCAATGTAGAATTGGCTGGAATTGAGATCAGACGCCATGTCGCGTTTGGAGAGCCCCTGATGTGCCTAAACAGTGGAATCCCCCCACAAGTGACACCATTTTGTAAACTATACCCCTTAAGGAACTTATCTAGATGTGTGGTGAGCACTTTAAACCCCCAGGTGCTTCACGGAAGGTTATAGCGTAGAGCCGTGAAAATAAAAAGTCGCATTTTTTTTTCAAAAATGATCTTTTTGCCCCCAAATTTTTATTTTGACAAGGGTAACAGGAGAAATTAGACCACAAAAGTTGTTGTGAAATTTCTCCTGAGTGTGGCGATACCCCATATGTGAGGGTAAACCACTGTTTGGGCGCACCGCAGAGCTTGGAAGAGAAGGAGTGCCGTTTTACTTTTTCAATGTAGAATTGGCTGGAATTGAGATCAGACACCATGTCGCGTTTGGAGAGCCCCTGATGTGCCTAAACAGTAGAAACCCCCCACAAGTGACCCCATTTTCGAAACTAGACCACTTAAGGAACTTATCTAGATGTGCGGTGAGCACTTTAAACCCCCAAGTTCTTCACAGAAATTTATAAAGTAGAGCCGTGAAAATAAAAAATCCTTTTTTTTTTCCTCAAAAATGATTTTTTAGCCTGCAATTTTTTATTTTCTCAAGGGTAACAGGAGAAATTGGACCCCAAAATTTATTGTGCAATTTATGCTGAGTAGGCTGATACCCCATATGTTGGGGTAAACCACTGTTTGGGCGCATGGCAGAGCTCGGAAGGGAAGGAGCGCCGTTTTGGAATGCAGACTTTGATAGAATGGTCTGCGGGCGTTATGTTGCATTTGCAGAGCCCTTGATGTACCTAAACAGTATAAACCCCCCACAAGTGACCCCATTTTGGAAACTAGACCCCCCAAGGAACTTATCTAGATGTGTGGTGAGAACTTTGAATGCCCATCTGCTTCACAGAAGTTTATAATGCAGAGTCGTGAAAATAAAAAATTTTTTTTTTTTCCACAAAAAAGATTTTTTAGCCCCCAAGTTTTTATTTTCACAAGGGAACAAGAGAAATTAGACCCCAAGAGTTGTTGTCCAATTTGTCCTGAGTACACTGATACCCCATGTGTGGGGGGGACCACTGTTTGGGTGCACGGCAGAGCTCGGAAGGGAAGGAGCGCCGTTTTGGAATGCAGACTTTGATAGAATGTCAAATAGAGGGAGAAAGAAAAGGATAGACCCATATGGTATGCACTGCCACACAACATGTCGATATATCAAAAAGCAACTTTATTGACACCTTGAACCACACATTAAAAACATTTAAAAACACAAACAAATCAATATATACACCATACCCTGGGGCATACCAGGTGAATATCACAATACAAACAATATCAAATCAATGCAATGCATCAAAGCCCCACATATTGTGAATAAATAAATACTCCTCCCTGGGATGCCTACTAAGGCTAGACCATGTAACTCCTGTATGGCCCCATAGGCCTAGCTCAGACTCTACAAGGTGAGTATATACATCGCATACATGTGTGTCCATGCGTGCATACCCCCGGTCTGTAATCCTAAAGCACCAATAGTACAAGTAAGTACAACCTGTCAGTCGGTTAGGTCAGCGCAGCAAGCTGCAACATTAAACACAGGAGGAAGCCTGAAGCTATAGTCCCAAGAGGGGAAAGAAGGTATGGTGAGGAGAGACCCCACGCGTATCGCTGCCGCAGCAGCTTCGTCAGGGAAAGTACATCAAGGTGTCAGCCATGGACTTAAATAGTAATCATAATGAGAATCATTACCTGTCGCGTGTGTGGCGTGCCATGTCAGAGCGAGGGTAGGGGGAGGCGATAAGGCCGAGGCAGGAAGGGTCACTAACGCCATGTACGGGGGGCCGGCATGCGCAACGCGACCCTATCCGGAATCGCGGTATGCGCATGCGCACTCCACTCCACGGCTACGCACGGTGCTTTTGGACATGCCGGCCCCCCGTACATGGCGTTAGTGACCCTTCCTGCCTCGGCCTTATCGCCTCCCCCTACCCTCGCTCTGACATGGCGCGCCACACACGCGACAGGTAATGATTCTCATTATGATTACTATTTAAGTCCATGGCTGACACCTTGATGTACTTTCCCTGACGAAGCTGCTGCGGCAGCGATACGCGTGGGGTCTCTCCTCACCATACCTTGTTTCCCCTCTTGGGACTATAGCTTCAGGCTTCCTCCTGTGTTTAATGTTGCAGCTTGCTGCGCTGACCTAACCGACTGACAGGTTGTACTTACTTGTACTATTGGTGCTTTAGGATTACAGACCGGGGGTATGCACGCATGGACACACATGTATGCAATGTATATACTCACCTTGTAGAGTCTGAGCTAGGCCTATAGGGCCATACAGGAGTTACATGGTCTAGCCTTAGTAGGCATCCCAGGGAGGAGTATTTATTTATTCACAATATGTGGGGCTTTGATGCATTGCATTGATTTGATATTGTTTGTATTGTGATATTCACCTGGTATGCCCCAGGGTATGGTGTATATATTGATTTGTTTGTGTTTTTAAATGTTTTTAATGTGTGGTTCAAGGTGTCAATAAAGTTGCTTTTTGATATATCGACATGTTGTGTGGCAGTGCATACCATATGGGTCTATCCTTTTCTTTCTCCCTCTATTTGATATGTTGTTGCATATAGACCTGGTATTGCACCCACTGACGGTTATTTACTTATATATGATATTAGTGCGCCCCCTCTCCATTTAGTTTTTCGCATCAGTTGTCGCCATGTGTTCCAGGGCATTCTTGGGGAGCTGCACACGCATATTATAGCGTTATTAATAGATTTATTGTATTAAACCTGCTGCGTTGTACATCTGTGTGGAGTGCTATGGATTGGGAGGCTAGGGAGGCGGCATGGTTGGCCAAACCATCTAATATTTTTGAATCCTTGGGTCCGGTGGCCCCAGAGTCAGATTTGGGCTTCAACACAGTCTGTTCGGATTTAACAAGGGCCCATAAGACGGGGATCAGACTCTGGTGGAATATGAGGAGTTTGGAGGAATATCTGAGGCTGGGGTTGACACCCCGTGGTTTACGTGTCTCCATATTTCCCGCTTGGGAACCCTCAGTATCGTTTAAGCAGATTTGGGAACAGGGCCTGACACGTTGCTCAAATATATTGATAAACCTATTATTAGAGCATGACAGGGGTCTCTTTGCCACCACGAAGACCCTGATTAAGGAGTTGGAAACTAAACTAAATACGTTTGAGGGGACACAGATACACACCTTTAAAATGACACTTAAGGACACCCTGGACAAATACGAAACAGAAGTGACAGATAGGAAACGTAAAAAACTTTTCAGGGATAAGATGGACTATGAGCAAAGTACAGTATATAGATGGACGCATAAGGGCAATTCACGCTGTACTAGAATTAATACAAATGGCTCCTCGGTGGTAGCTGCTACATCCACCATACCAGCTCGCGGGGAAGAAAGTTCTAGTGATTTTTTGTCCTCGACCGGAAGCGAGATAGACCACGGACCAGACGTGGGAGGAGACGGAGGAGCCGCAAGAAAACGGATGACACATTACAAAAGCCGCAATCAATCCTACCGTCACAGATATCCGACCAGACGGAGGTGATTCAAACACCCCCCCGCCACCACACGGAACAGACCCCGGGACCGCCTACATCGACCTTACAGGTAATAAATCTCTCGAATTATGTGCTTTCTCCTGTGAAACTTGCTGTCCTCAAGAAAGGTCTGACCTTTGTACCCACACATGGGGCAGATAAATTCACTCTGGTCAAAGACCTTTACTTGTTTTGCAGGCACCTCACATTCCGGGTCATTTACAAAAAAACAGATATATTGCAATCTATACCTCTGGATGAACGTCAAGCCTTCCAGGACCTTTTGGCCCTCTTGGAAGAAAATGAGTCCGGGTGTACTAGACGAAAATTCCCGGGAAGAAATAAATCCCTTAAAACACCTTCATTTTCATTGGTGCCCGCTATCAAGATATTTTTCGAGCTGGCCAAACGTGATATCTTGGCTATGCCAAAACATTTGGGTATGCCTTCCAACCTGAGTCATGTGGAAAGAAAGGCTCTATGGGATCTACAAAACAACAAAGAATTTGTGATTAAAGAGGCAGACAAAGGGGGCAACATGGTGCTGTGGTCTGTGGAGGCCTATTTGAATGAGGCTAACAGACAGCTCACTAACTCCAGATGTTATCAGAAACTGCCGTCGGATCCCACGGAAACCTTTGCGTCTAAACTTGACTCCTTGCTTTGCAGGACACAACGCCTTGGCATTATCTCACCACAAGAGAAAAGTTACCTATGGGTGGAACATCCAATCACGGCAACATTTTATATGTTACCGAAGATACATAAGGACGAGAGGAGACCACCGGGGAGGCCGATCGTTTCCAGCATTGGTAGCATCTGTGAGCGGGCAAGTGAGTATTTGGATTTCTTTTTTCAACCGATTGTCACTACCCTGCCCTCCTTTATCAGGGATTCTGCACATTTCATTGAGGTCTGTGGACGGCTGGAACTACCGGAGGAGTTCTACCTGGTTACTTGCGATGTTGAGTCTCTGTACTCCAACATCGAGCATAGGGATGGCCTTCATGCGGTTGCCCACTTTCTTGACAAGAATACCAACACAGACCGGGGGCATGATTCCTTCCTCCTAGATTTACTCAGATTTGTACTCCATCATAATTTCTTTTTGTTTAATGGGACGTTTTATTTACAAACAGCAGGAGTGGCGATGGGGGCGAAATGCGCACCAACCTATGCAATCATCTTTTTAGGTTGGTGGGAGGAGATGTTTGTATACCCATCCAGGACCTTTAAGAATCAGGTTCGGAATTGGCATCGATATATCGATGACATATTCTTTATATGGCTGGGTAGCAGGGAAGATTGTATTACATTTATCAATGATCTTAACTCTAACTCCCTTAACATCTTCCTCACCCATGTTGCCTCCAATAGTTCTATTAACTTTTTGGATCTGAGAATCTTTGAGAGGGGAAACCGACTGGCTACGGATTTATTCCGGAAGCCGACAGCAACTAATGCTCTTTTGGAATTCAACAGCTTCCATCCCTGGCACACCAAGGTGGGCGTACCAACGGGACAGTTTCTACGCATCAGACGTAACTGTACTCTGGATCGAGACTTCCGTACACAGGCCCGTGAGCTGTCGGATCGCTTTAAACAGAGGAGCTATCCAAGACGGGTGGTTTCTGCAGCTTTCCAGCGGGCAAAACAACATGACCAAGCCTCACTTCTGACCACCGTCAGACGCCCTAAAGAACCACAAACACAATTCATCACAGAATATAATGACAGTTGGGGACAGGTAAGAGCTATTCTGACCAGGCATTGGCCTGTTTTGCAAACGGATACTCAAACAATGGAAATTATTAGCAATAGACCATTGTTGGTATCCAAGAGGGTGCCTAATTTGAGACAGTTGTTGACCAGGAGTCACTTCTCCAGGCCCACTGTCAAAATAAATAGGGGCATTGTGCTTAAGGGATCGTTCCCCTGTGGGGAATGTAATGTCTGTACTTTTATGGTACCCACCCGAGATGTGTTCATACATCCTAGCAATTTCAGCAAACATAATCTAAAAGCTTATATTAATTGCAGGACCCGGAATGTTATCTATGCTCTCATCTGTCCTTGTAATAGGGTTTACGTGGGACAAACATCCCAGGAACTACGTAAAAGGTCACAAAAACACATATCCACTATACGTCTGGCATCCACGGAGCAACAGAAAGGTAATGTCCTCAACCCTGTGGCAGCACATTTTCTAACAATGCACAGGGGCTCCCCCACTAATCTTAAACTAGTGGGTTTACAAAGGGTCTGCTGTGGCGAAAGAGGTGGTGACTTACGCAATCTCCTCTTGTGTGCTGAGTCCAGATGGATTTTTGACCTCCAGACGGTTACACCAAACGGACTCAATGAGGAGTTACTCTTCACGGGGTTCCTAGGGTAGAGAGGCGTTCATAACCTGGGGAGATCTGTACGTGATGAATTACCATCTACTCCAATTATTGATTTCATCTTTCTCTGCAGAGAGAAAAAACTGGCAGTATATAGAAGGAAGTGACATCGACCCATAATGGACGCCTATATAGCATCTGGAGGCTGTGAGGACATCCTTGACATCAGTGCTGGCTGACATAACCCTGGCATATCGGACAAGGGAGGAATTAATGGAAGGTGGATGTAGCAGGTTACAGAAGAGGATAATGTGGATGGAATCATCCCAAGCAACTCAAATAACAATTCTACTGTGGTTGCCATAAAAAACATCCATCCTCTATCGAAGATAAAATATATGGATGGCTCCCTTCAGCTCTATGAAAACGTAGGTTATGTCGGACGATGGGAAGAGCTGGGAGACCTCCAAAATATGGACTTCCACCAACCAGGACATGGTATCTTTGGCTCGAGGAGCTCCCTTTGGACTATGTTATTGGGCATTAATATGTGTATATGCACATACATTTAAATTGGTTATCGCACACATGTTCAATATTCCTGTATCTTTTGTCCACTCTCGGATACATGAACCGTGGTGCTATATTGTGTTATTACTAACAGTGCAGTTTAGGGCGTGCAGTCTTTATGTGATATGATTATGATTGTGACCTTTCTGAGGTGTGTATCCATGTCCACTGACCCTGTTTTCTCCCCATTTAGGATCCATAGGGCTATGTGGGCTTTCTTCCCACTAGACCCTATCTGTTCATCTGTATGCTCATTCTCGCCCACTGAAAGTGCTATGTTTCCGGGCGCACATTGTCTGTAATTTTCCGGGTCATCCGCATCCTCTTTACTCCCTTATATGCTCATGTCCCCTTTACTTTCTACTTTATTTGCTGGTACCAGCTCTTACTTTGCCCGTTCTTTACGGTGCACTTCTTTCCATGCTATTCTCTCTGCAGCCTGGCATTGCGCATGCGCAACGTGACCCTATCCGGAATCGCGGTATGCGCATGCGCACTCCACTCCACGGCCACGCACGGTGCTTTTGGACATGCAGGCCCCCCGTACATGGCGTTAGTGACCCTTCCTGCCTCGGCCTTATCGCCTCCCCCTACCCTCGCTCTGACATGGCGCGCCACACACGCGACAGGTAATGATTCTCATTATGATTACTATTTAAGTCCATGGCTGACACCTTGATGTACTTTCCCTGACGAAGCTGCTGCGGCAGCGATACGCGTGGGGTCTCTCCTCACCATACCTTGTTTCCCCTCTTGGGACTATAGCTTCAGGCTTCCTCCTGTGTTTAATGTTGCAGCTTGCTGCGCTGACCTAACCGACTGACAGGTTGTACTTACTTGTACTATTGGTCCTTTAGGATTACAGACCGGGGGTATGCACGCATGGACACACATGTATGCGATGTATATACTCACCTTGTAGAGTCTGAGCTAGGCCTATAGGGCCATACAGGAGTTACATGGTCTAGCCTTAGTAGGCATCCCAGGGAGTATTTATTTATTCACAATATGTGGGGCTTTGATGCATTGCATTGATTTGATATTGTTTGTATTGTGATATTCACCTGGTATGCCCCAGGGTATGGTGTATATATTGATTTGTTTGTGTTTTTAAATGTTTTTAATGTGTGGTTCAAGGTGTCAATAAAGTTGCTTTTTGATATATCGACATGTTGTGTGGCAGTGCATACCATATGGGTCTATCCTTTTCTTTCTCCCTCTATTTGATATGTTGTTGCATATAGACCTGGTATTGCACCCACTGACGGTTATTTACTTATATATGATATTAGTGCGCCCCCTCTCCATTTAGTTTTTCGACTTTGATAGAATGGTCTGCGGGCATTATGTTGCATTTGCAGAGCCCCTGATGTGCCTAAACAGTAGAAACCCCCCACAAGTGACCCCATTTTGGAAACTAGACCCCCCACGGAATTCATCTAGATGTGTGGTGAGAACTTTGAATGCCCAAGTGCTTCACAGAAGTTTATAATGCAGAGTCGTGAAAATAAAAATAAACATTTTTTTCCACAAAAAAGATTTTTGAGCCCCCAAATTTTTTTTTTGACAAGGGTAACAAGAGAAATTGGACCCCAAAAGTTGTTGTCCAATTTGTGCTGAGTACACTGATATCGCATGTGTAGTGGGGACCACTGTTTGAGCGCATGGCAGAGCTCGGAAGGGAAGGAACCCCATTTTGGAATGCGGACTTTGATAGAATGGTCTGCGTGCATTATGTTGCGTTTGCAGAGACCCTGATGTACCTAAACAGTAGAAACCCCCCACAAGTGACCCCATTTTGGAAACTAGAGCCCCCAAGGAACTTATCTAGATGTGTGGTGAGAACTTTGAATGCCCAAGTGCTTCACAGACGTTTATAATGCAGAGTTGTGAAAATAAAAAATATTTTTTTTTCCACAAAAAAAATTTTTTAGCCCCCAAGTTTTGATTTTCACAAGGGTAACAGGAGAAATTGGACCCCAAAAGTTGTTGTCCAATTTATCCCGAGTACGCTGATGCCCCATATGTGGGGGTAAACCACTGTTGGGTGCACGGCAGAGCTCGGAAGGGAGGGAGCACCATTTGACTTTTTGAGCGCAAAATTGGCTGTGGCGTTTAGAGACCCCCTGATGTACCTAAACAGTGGAAACCCCCCAAATCTAACTCCAACCCTAACCCCAACACACCCCTAAGGCTTCTTTCACACTTCAGTTGTTTGGCATCAGTCAGCTCCGACATAGTGCCGGATCCGTCACAATTGTTGAGAAAACGGTATTAACGGATCCGGTTTTTTGACGGATCCGTTACTTGGGGGTTGTCTGGGAAAAGTATCTACTTTTTGGAGCATGCGCAATTGAAAAAGCGGATTGGGGCGACGGATCCGCCGAAATGACGGTAACAAGGATCCGTCGCCCATAGGCGGCCATTCTATGGAATGACGAACGCGACGGATCCGTCGCGAACCGCCATTTCGGCGCAGACAAAAAACGTTACAATGGCCGTCAATGTCTAGATGACGTCTGCCAAATCTCGACGGATCCGTCACATGGCGGATGGAACGGACGACCATCCGCCACAATCCGTCGCTAATGCATGTCTATGGGAAAATAGCGGAACCGCCAAAAAAAATGGCGGATCCGCTATTTGATGAAAATGGCCGTTTCAGACTGACGCCAAAAGACTGAAGTGTGAAAGAGGCCTAACCCTAATGCCAACCCGATCCATAATCGTAATCACAACCCTAAGGATAATCGCAACCCTAACCTCAAAACAACCATAACCCTAATCAGAACCCTAAATCCAACACATCCCTAATCCTAATCTCAACCCTAACCTCAAACCTAACCCTAATCCCAATACACCCCTAATCCCAACCCTACCTTTAACCCTAATCCCAAACCTAACCGTAATCCCAAACGTAACCCTAATGCCAACCCTAATCCAAACCCTAATCCCAACCCTAACCCTAACTTTAGCCGCAACCCTAGTCCTAACTTTAGCCCCAACTCTAACTATAGCCCTAACTTTAGCCCCAACCCTAACCCTAACCCTAAATTTAGCCCCAGCCCTAACTCTAAATTTAGCCCCAACCCTAACCCTAAATTTAGCTCCAATCCTAACCCTAAATTTAGCCCCAACCCTAACCCTAACCCTAGCCCTAACCCTAACCCTAACCCTAGCCCTAACCCTAACCCTAACCCTAATTTTAGCCCCAACTCTTCTCTCCTGCCGGCCGGCAGATGGCAGCAGAGAGCGGGCGCACTGCGCATGCGCCCGCCATTTTCTTTCTATAGGAAGAAGCCGGCCGGCAGGAGAAGACACAGGAGGACCCAGGGACACCGGTAAGTATGATAGGGTCCCCGAATCCCCCTATTTCTCTGTCCTCTGATGTGCGATCACATCAGAGGACAGAGAATTACACATCACTTTTTTTTTTTTTTTTTGCGATCGACGGTAAACGGTCAATTACCGGCGATCGCAGCTCGGGGGTCGGTAAAAAAACCCCGAATCATGTTCTCTGGGGTCTCGGCTACCCCCGGTAACCGAGACCCCAGAGAAAATCCGACTCTGGGGGGGCGCTATTCACTTTTTCCACAGCGCTGTTAATTAACGGCGCTGTGGTTTAAGTACCCTTAGCGGCCGCCGTTAAAAGGCATATCGGCAGTCGTTAAGGGGTTAAATAAAAGGGGCTACTTTTCCACTGTCTTGAATTTCTGCAAAATCTTTAGCGCCTCTTCAATGAAAGTGAGTTCTAGTCTACTGTTATAACTACCATTTAAAGGGAACCTGTCAGCAAAATTGTACACAGTAAACAACACACAGTGTCAGGTCGGCACCATTATATTGATTAAAATGATACCTTGGGTGTTGAAATCCATCTTGTGGTTGTTTTTTAATCTTTACTTTCTTTTTATTAATGATGTGCTCGTGCTTCAGGGCGGCCTATAAGGGGGGTCTTCATGTGATGATCTGATTAGCTATTCATAATGCAGACTGCTGACAGTCAGTGAGATCCCTCACTGAACCCCCCCCCTAATGATTACCTGTACATACTGAAGAAAAAAACAAAAAAATGCTTCTGCAGGCAGGTCGGCAGTGCCGCCTCCGCTGTAGCATAATTGCATGATTAGTGTCTTGTTAGTAAGTATTCTTGATATTATTGAGCAAGTGTAAAAAAAAAAAATAATTTAAAAATGGTGCCTGCCGCATCTGCACAGTAGCAGCTATTGGTGTGTATAGAGATCTGATAGCTACCATTGCACAGGCGCCAGTGGCACCATCTTGCTGGATGACAAGTATAATGGCGCTGACCTGAAACTGTGTGTAGGTTACTGTGCACAATCCTGCTGACAGGTTCCCTTTACAGAACATCAGTTCCCACTTAATTGCCATCTACAGTCCTAGAGTGGTCAAAAATCACACCCATCACTAAAATATGCTAGCCAACCAAAAGGTCCTCTATTTCAAGACTTCCAATTTTACCAACTGGTGAGGTAGATACTCTTGCATTGTTTTTCTACTCATTGTAGCCCCCCCCTTCCCGAAATGCAGATGTAGGGGGTCTCATGGTTGCACACACCCTAACATATTCCTATTATTGAACTTGGTTTTAGCTTTGGTTAAATCTTTCATTCAAATCAAGGTCAAAAGGTCAAGCAGTAGGCTGTGGAGTTCAAGAGCAGGTTTTTCAAGTTATTTCTAGTGGTTATTGGCATTCTTTTTCAAGTTTTTGATTGGTTGTTTTAATCAAAGAATGGGAAAAAAGAGTATAAAAGACTGATGTACTGTCTGTTATCCTTTCATCCTATCAGAACAAAGATCCCACCCTTCCTTCCCTTTTACTTTTCAATCTTATGTAGTGATGTTTTATTTGAGGGAAAATCTCTCAGTTTTCTGGGTGTATTAGTTTATTATATGAATAATTTATTGGTTTTATGGTTATTAATTTATTAATATGTTATAAAGGACTATTCAGTTACCCTAAATAAACATCACAGCCATTCTCTTCCATAATTTGGAGTCTTGTGCAGAGGCGTATCTAGGGGGAACAGACGAGGCATGTGCCCCTGGTGCAGTCAGCAAGGGGGCACAGTCGGGCTGCCTAATGTGGTGGTCTGCAGTGTCTCTCCCAGTGGCTGCATTTTGCCGATGACAGCCAGCACAGAGAAGATGCAGCGCACCGACTCCCAGGGATCAATTGTACTCACATCTTACAGACGAGAGTACAATTGTGGCTCTGACCTCTGGTTTAGATAATGTGATCACGCTGCTGATGTCACTCGCCTGTGCTGCAAAGGTGCACATCGGTGGTAAGTGCTCCGCTCCACTGGAGCTGAAGATAACGAAGAATAAGAGCACAAGGAGGAGATTTGGAGTGGGGATGGAGGGATTTAATGTGTGTGAGGAGATTTGGAGTGGGGATGGGGGGATTTAATGTGTATGGGGGATTTAGAGTTGGGATGGGGGCTTTAATGTGTGGGGGGAGATTTTGAGTTGGGATGGCGGATTTAATTTGTGTGGGGAGATTTGGAGTGGGGATGGAGGGATTTAATGGGTGGGGAGATTTGGAGTGGGGATGTGGAGATTTAATGTGTGTGGGGATTTGAGGACACAAAATGAGGAACAAAGGGGGATATGCAGGGTATGTATGAGGAAACAGTATTTGGCATGTACAGTATGAGGAAACAGTATGGGTGAATGGGGGGCATGGAAGAGGAAACATTATGGAGAAATGAGGGGCATGTATGAGGAAACAGTATGGGGGATGGGTGCAGGGACAGTATGGTGAGTGGGGGATGGGTGTAGACAGTATCGGGAGCAAACGGGGGAATGTATGTGGACACAGTATGATTAGTGATGGGAAAAATGTATGTGGACACAGTATGGGGAGTGAGAGTGATGGGATGTGTGCAGACGCAGTATGGGGAGTTGGGGGTATGTGTGAGCAGGCATTATAGAGAGTAAGGGGGTAAATATATGAGACAATATGGTGAACAGGGGTACGTGAGAGGAGACAGTATGAGGAGGGAGTGGAATAGTGTGAGGAGACAGTATGGGGGAAAACAGGTGAGTGGCACAGAATAGAGACTGAGTAGTGGGGGTGTAGCATGGGGAACAGTGTAAGGGAACAGCCAGGTGGTGGACAGTATACCAAGGAGGGGGAGTGTGATGAGAGGGTACAGTATAGGGACTGGGCCCTATAGGGAGGACACAGTGTGAGAGGCCAGTGTGAATGGGGTCCCAGTATGGAAAGGAGAGCATCTACCATAAGAGGGTCAGTGTGAGGGTCACATTTTGGGCAGACAATATAGTGAATGGCAATTATTCAGGAGCTCAGTGTAGGGCATATATATTTATTCAGGAGCATTATAAAGACACTGACATCTTTAAAGGCATCATGTGGGGATATGCTGCTGAAGATCGGAGAAGATGAAAATCTGCAGAGACTGCTGTGGATGGAAAAACTCACGATGGGGTCTGCACAAAATGAAGAAAAGAACTAGAACGACTCCAGAGATGATGCGACCTATAAAGTGCCTGGAAGTAAATATTATTTGTGAAACTGACTAATTCTCATGTTTTTATTTATGTTAGGAGCATTAAAGGGGTTGTCCAGGTTTGTGATGAGCTTGCAGTCATTCTATGTGAATGCAGACTTCTGAATTCTCAGAATGCTCACTGCACACTGTTAGGATTCTCTCATGCCGGCGATTTACATACATGCGGTCACGTGCAGACTAGACATACGTGGCCTCACTCAATAAAAATGAACTGAGCGAGGCTGGACATGTCTAGTCAGAATGTGGCCAGAAGTATACAAATTGCATGTTTGTGCTGACATGACCGTCCACTCTTGTACTCGGCAAGGCAGAATCCTAAAAGTGTACAGTGCATTTGTTGTGAGAATTCAGAAGCCTGCAATGTCAGGAGTCAGCTCTGTGTCTCTCAATTTTTCACCGAACTTTGAGAGCATCAGGGAGAGTAGCTCGCCGGTACATGACATAGGCTGGAGTCACACAAATCGGTCCGATTTTGACGGGCGAGAATCGCACAAATGTTCCTGAACAGTGATTCGTATGTAATCCGTTTTCAATGTGAGGATGCGATTTTCTCACATCTAGTAACAGTGTGACATCCGTATGGCATCCGTATGCAGTGCGATTTTAACATGAGCTTTTACATACAGCAGTTCTCTTTATGTAAAAGCTCATGTTAAAATTGCATTGTAAAACACAACCGTAAACCTCGTTTTAATACCAATACTACGGCTGGGGGCTGATTTTCATAGTCTGGGAAAGGGGACAATTTCCCAAAAGGTTCATAGGCTATTACAGTGCACAGCTGTTTGCTTAGACTTTACTAGTAAATTTACAAGAAAAAATGATGTAGGGTCCCCTATAAATTCAAACCAGCAAAGGCTAAGCAAACAGCTGTGAGTTGATATTAATAGCCTGGGAAGATAGATATTGTCATGCCTCCCAGGCTACCAACATCAGCCCAAGCTGCCCCAGAAATGGTGCATCTATAATCTTAAGATTAGCCTTGCTCTTTCCACTTGCCCTGTGGTGGTGGCAAGTGGGGTAATAGGGTTGGGGTTGATGTCCCCTTTGTATTGTCATGTGACATTAAGCCCAGGGGTTAATAATGAAGAAGAATCTACAAGACGCCCCCATTACTTACCCCTTAGTAAGTATTAAAATAGGCTAAAAGAAGAATAAAGAATAAAATCCTTTATTTGAAATAAAACTTAACACCCTGTTTTATATATTTACTTAAAAATAAAAAAACACTGCTATACTCTCCTTTATACTTATTCTATTGAAGCCCATGTGTTAGGTGTCGAGTTCCCGCCGCTGCTCAGGGGGAATCTCGAACCATGTCTGCTGCGGTCTCCCATTCTCCTCCAGCCGCAGTGGAGCATGCTCAATGGAGATGTCGGTCCCAGCATCTGGCTCAGCCTGATACTGTGCAAATGGCTCTGCCTTTGTAGCCAGCACTGGTCAACAGCGAGCAGGCTTTTCTGGGACTAAGTCCTGCTTTTCACGCACTGAGCATGCCCACGGGGGGTCCTCTCATTGGAGGTCGGGGTAACACGCTTAGGCCCTGTTGCAACTCCTATTGGTCCACCAGGAAGGTCCTGTAGAGCTGCAACTATAAAAGGTTTGCATGGCCGCACGGCCATGTGCTAGTATCAAATGTGTTTGGCTTATGCCAGTGGATACTATACCACTCTATTCATATGTGGTTTGAGGCTGTAGCTTTGGGACTGTACACTCAGGCAGGCAGCTAGTGTCAGTGGGGGCAATTAGGCTTGGCTTAGCATCTGGTTCATTCATGTGTGCAGTTAGCACAGAAGAGTTCCAGAGCAAGCACAACCCGAAGTTCGGGTAATAGTTTTGTTTACAGCGCGACTCCGTGAGTCAACAGAGATCACTTCCAGTTCACACAGGGTGAAGCTTAACCCACGTGTGAGCTCAGAGGTTATCCGCCGTTACTTTGCAGCAGATATCTATGCACGGTGGACCCCGGGCTGCGAATGCACAATGTAGCTACCTATCTATACTCGGTGCATTCCGCTAGCCCTAACACCATGTCACCTGCAAAAAAATGCAACTGTTGTAATTTAATTTTTATTTTACACAGGAGGGGCACAGCATATGCTGAATTCAGCTCCCATCATTGTTGCAATGTCATGGGGTTACCGCGACAGAGCAGAGCCAGAAGACCCCAGCATCTGATGGCTCCTGCTTCACCGCTGAGAAGAAGCACTTCTCCGGTGCATTAAATGTGTTTGTTTTCTTTCAGCAGGACAGGGGTTAATCGGCCATATGGAAATCCCTGCATTCAGCTGTGATCGGTTAGCCGCTCCTCTCTCCTACAAAAGCTAGGCTTGCTGGCCAGGTCCTTGTCTGAGTTAGCACTTGCTACATAGATCTGGAGAGGGAGAACCTGGTGTTTGGAGAGCTGGAGGAGTTTATTGTTCGACTGTAGCTTGGTTTGTACGCTTGGAAATTCCCCATCCTTACCTGCCTTATTTTCTTCCTCCTTCCTTCACACCCTGGTGTATAACTCTATTATTTGTGAAACTATATTTTGTGTGAGTGGAATTTTTTTGCCCTTGTCTTTGTTCCCCTGTCTGTCGGGTTGGTGTACAGTGGTACACTGTAGCGCCTCATTTTGCCGGGTGGGGGAAGGGGACAGGCACAGGGCTGCAGCTAGTAGACAGGGCAAGGGCGGAAGCCCCAGCATCCTCACCATCTGAGGTATTCTGGGAAACCGGGCAAGCTAGGGCACTCCCTAGATTTAGGGCCAGGAAAAGGTGTCCCTGGTCCCAGCTTACTCGCCAGTCCTATCGTGACATGCCTGGTCACACTGATCTCAAGGAGACCAAGTGACAATGATGAGAGCTGCCTTAAGTAGCCAGTGCCTTGGATCAGCACAAACTTTACAGCTCTTCACAGGCACCGGTACGTGTCACATGGACACACGGACTGCACAAAGATGCCATACAGATGTGAAACACAGACACACAGATAACAAATGGACACAAGGATATCACACGGATGTCACATACGTACATATGGCTGGCACACTGACAGGGACCATGGTTCTCCCCAGTACTGCTTTTTCTTGTATAGGAATTACCAGGAGGTGTGAAGGAGTTTTCTGAACCTAGGGAGAGTAAGTATAGTTCAGTTGCTTTTAAAGCAAACTGAAGCTTAAGGACAAGGGGTTTGAGGAACAAAGTTTGAACAAATGATATATAGATATGTAAATACATTTATGTGCATGGTTGTCTATTTATATACAGACGAGGTCAAATTTGTTGTTACCCCTCGTTTAATGACATTCCAATGGATCTTAAATTTCTGAAGTGAAGATGGTCTTATAACTTTTACCATTAACATGTTATTCTATAATTTTCTTTCTAATCTCCTGAGACAACTCTTGCCTTTGCTTCCTCTGGTCCATGTTGAGTATGATACACACTATGTCACAACAGCACAGTGAGTATCGGTAGCCCTATATACAGGCCCACTCACTGATTCCAAGATTGTAGACCCGTATGATGCAAATTTGTGGACACACCTTGATTTAACATGTCCGTTTTGTCACATTATTTTCAGGGGTACCATCATTTCTGTCCATGCCTATCGTATGAGTTTTATTTTATTTTTAAAATCTGTGGAAGCATGGTTGAAAAGCAATGTCTGACTTTCATTTGTTCTGTAACTCTGCCGGCATCACTGCATTACCTCCCATCCCTCACATACCATCTTACTCACTGCTCCAGGTCATGTAATTTCTGTCTGCTGCCGGCTCCATGTTCTGTGCCTATTTCTGCATGCTTCCTGGCTGTGTGCATAGGGGGGTGGCACCAGAACTCTCTGGTTCTTATGGAATCAGGTTGCACCTGTCTAATGTGTTCCTGACCAATTACCAAGAGGCCTCTAGTATTTAGGGCAGCTCCACCCTGAGGAACTCACCTGTGCAATGTGTTAACTCAGTTAGTGTCTTGCTCCTGAGCAGCCAGGTCTTGCTCTGTGTTTTGCCTTCTCTGAAAGCTTCCCTAGCTTTGCCTTGTACTTGTCTGTCCACCCTCCAGGAGGCAGAATATCCTGGTCCCTCTGTCTTTGTTCCTGTACCTTATCTTGTACCATTACCTTGTCTGAACTCTATCCTACCTCTGTCTCCCTGCCTCCTTGTCTGTGGCTTCTTTCCCTGATGTGTCCTCTCTGTTGGCCTGTGCAAACTGTCACAGTCATGTCCTGACTGGTGGGCATGAGCCAGGGGGTTGTGGACCCACTGTGCCACAAACCAGACTACCCTGGAAGAGGTGAGACTTGGACAGCTGCCTTGGTTTTCACTGGAGCCTCTGATGGTGAGGTTAAGCTTGTGCGGCAGCAGCAGCCAGGTGCCACTCCAGGGCAGTGTCTGGATGTGGCTGCTGATCCCACTTGGGAAACAGGAACACTAGGACAGGTGCAGACAACAGGCACGACTGGCAGATGAGCACGGCAGAAACTTGGAAGAATAGGCAAGCAGGCACAGCTGAAACACAGGGCAAGCAAGCACGGCTGAGACACAGGGCAGGCAGGCACGGCTAAGACACAAGGCAGGCAGGCATGGCTGAGACACAGGGCAGATAGGCACGGCTAAGACACAGGGCAGGCAGGCATGGCTGAAAACAGAGGGCAGGCAGGCATGGCTGAGACACCGGGCAGGCAGGCACGGCTGAGACACAGGACAGGAGTGGTGTATGGATTAGTTAGCATCCTGTTCACACAGTGGGTGCAGGTACTGGTACTGATAGGAAGGAATGGTGTATGGAGAAACAGGTAGAGACCTGTTCACACACAACAAATACAGGTACTGGTACAGGCAGGAAGAAATGGAGTTTGAAGAAACAGGTTTGGACCTGTTCACACAGGAGGAGCTGTAGAGCAGCAAGAGGTTCTGCAGCTCTAGAACCAGAACGAAGCAGAACCACAGGAATATGGATCACAGGCAGAGCCGCAAGAGTACAGAGCAGGCAGAGAGACAAGGGTACAGAGTAAGCTGAGTCGCAAGAGTGTGGAGCACAAGCTGGGTTGCAAGAGTATGGAGCACAGGCAGAGTCATGAGTACTAAGCAGGCAGAGCCGCAAGAGTGCTGAGCGTAAGCAGAGCTGCCAGAGTACGGAGCTCAGGCAGAGTCACAAGAGTACTGAGCAGGCAGAGCCGCAAGAGTGCGGAGCATAAACAGAACTGCAAGAGTACGGAGCACAGGCAGAGTCACAAGAGTACGCTTGCGGCTCTGCCTTCTCAGTACTCTTGTGACTCTGCCTGTGTTCCGCACTCTTGCGGCTCTGCCTGCTCAGTACTCTTGTGACTCTGCCTGTGCTCCGTACTCTTGCAGCTCTGCTTATGCTCCGCACTCTCTGCCTGCTCAGTAGTGCACTTGTGTAAATGACAAAATTGAATTTATTGAATCAACAGAACCAGAAAGGTGTATGGATTACTTTATGCAAGACATATAAACATGACGCAGAAAGAATTAACTTCTCAGCAACAATTTTAAAAGAAATAAAATCATTAGCAAAACTAACTTTGTAAAATATGCAAATTGCTGTTAATATTAAAAGTAGAAAAATCTTCGCAAGCAGATGATTCATTAAATAATTTACAGGCAGTGTTGCATTACTTATGCAGCGCAGATACAGGTTACCATTTTTGTTTCCATGGTAATGGTTATATAAGCTGTACATTGTTTTTTCAGCTAGTAGTGGACTATTAAAAAAATATCAGCACAATTTCTTTCCTTTGGAAATACATGAACTCAATTAACAAACAATTAACAAACATTTAGAATAAGGCTTTATAATATTTACATACTGGACTTGGTGAGGATTACAGCTCAAATGTTAGAGTATATAGCATTTGTCATCTTAAAACTATCTATTATTAAAGTGTTAAACATCACATTTCATTCAGGTTTAAAAATGTTATTTTATTGTAACTTTTTATTTTGTTAATATATAATGTGCTTGCTGACCTTCGTTGCTTGAACAATATGTGCAGAGGGAATCTTTTTACTTAGATTTCAGAGCAGAACTTAAGCAGAAACTTTTGAGGAGTTTTAAGATTTGGAGGATGATTATAAGGCTATGTGCACACGTTGCGGATTGGGTGCTGAATTTTCCACACAAAATCCGCATCTCCTGGCAGAAACCACAGGTGCAGATTTGCCGCGGATTTGTTGCGGATTTTGTGTGGTTTTGATGCAGAATTAATGCGGATTTTGTGCGGATTTTCTGCGGTTTTTACCACTGCGGATTTCTATAATGGAAGGGTGCAGAAATGCTGCAGTTCCGCACAAAAGAAGTGACATGCACTTCTTTTCAATCTGCAGCGGATTCAGTGCGGATTTTTCCGCACCATTAGCACAACTTTTTTTTCCCTATTGATTTACATTGTACTGTAAATCACTGTGTGGAACTGCAGGGTTTCTGCGTGGAAAAATCCGCTGCGGATCCGCACAAATTCCGCATCGTGTGCACACAGCCTAAGAGTTTTCAACTCAATGTAAAACTCTGTGCACAAAGGCTTAGTAAGCATTTTTCGTATCCTTTATGTTATGCATTTGTTTTTTCCTATTTTTTCTGTGTATAAAATTCTATAAGCAGAAGATTAAAATGACTATACTACCTCTACCTCTTTGTATTTCAGAAGACCACCTACTTATCCAGACCAAATTTGACATGACAAATTTTCACTTCCACTACATATGAAGGGAAGTTTAATAGCACAAAATGATCTTTGAAATCAAGCATGGGTGCTTGGGACACCTTTGGCAAAACCAAACAAATCAGTTCACTTTCCCACCTGTTTTCCATTGGAGATGAGCGAACTTGTTCAGAAAGCATTTGCCAATCTCTAATTCGTCACGAATAGTGTTGAGCATTCCGATACCGCAAGTATCGGGTATCGGCCGATATTTGCGGTAGCGGAATTCCGATACCGAGTTCCGATATTTTCCGTATATCGGATACCAGAATCGGAAGTTCCCAGAATTCAAACTGCCTGAATTCAGCCAATGAGGACTGATTAGAAGTGTGGGCACATCCTGTTCTGCATGGTGGGCATGTAACTACTGGCATGGCTGTGATTGGCTGCTGAAATGATGTCATGCTGCAGTTTAAAAAACGCTGCCGCCATTTTGGGCTCACTCTGCTTTGAATTCAGTTAGGGACAGGACGCTGTGTTCTGACTGAGGGCCAGTTTAGAGATAGCGATTTGCTTCATTTTGCTTTACCCAGGCTAATTTAGCAACCACTGTGTGAGAACCTTGCGTTTGCCTTGCAGCACTGTTCACAGCTGTCTGCAAGGTCTCTGTGTGAGTGCACATCGCTCTGTAGTCTGTGTGTAGCCACAGCCGGTTGTATTCAGCTCAGGGTGCGTCACTGCCTCATACCATTCTATCCATTGTCCTTTTTTGCTCTTAGTGCAGCCTGCTGCACTTTTTTTCAAATATTTCCTATTAGTGGCTTTCCACCCGTATCCAGCTACATTGTGGAAAAACACTACATAGTATAACATAGAGGAGGTTTTTTGGCCTTGCAGCGCCGTTTACGGCTGTCTGCATGGTCTCCGTGTGAGTGCACATTGCTCTGTAGTCTGTCCGCAGCCACAGCCGGTTGCAGTAAGCTCAGGGTGCGTCACTGCCTCATACCATTAAATCCATTGTCCTTTTTTGCAATTAGTGCAGCCTGCTGCACATTTTTTCAAATATTTCCTATTAGTGGCTTTCCACCCGTGTCCAGCTAAATTGTGGAAAAACACTACATAGGATTACATAGAGGAGCTTTTTTTAGCCTTGCAGCGCCGTTTACGGCTGTCTGCACAGTCTCCATGTGAGTGCACATCGCTCTGTAGTCTGTCAGCACCCACAGCTGGTTACAGTAAGCTCAGGGTGCGTCACTGCCTCATATCGTTAAATCCATTGTCCTTTTTTGCAATTGGTGCAGCCTGCTGCACATTTTTTCAAATATTTCCTATTAGTGGCTTTCCACCCATATCCAGCTAAATTGTGGAAAAATACTACATAGGATTACATTGAGGAGCTTTTTTTGGCCTTGCAGCACCGTTTACGGCTGTCTGCATGGTCTCTGTGTGAGTGCACATCGCTCTGTAGTCTGTCCACAGCCACAGCCGGTTATAGTCACCTCAGGGTGCGTCACTGCCTCATACCGTTAAATCCATTGTCCTTTTTTGCAATAAGTGCAGCCTGCTTCACATTTTTTCAAATATTTCCTATTAGTGGCTTTCCACCCGTATCCAGCTAAATTGTGGAAAAACACTACATAGGATTACTTTGAGGAGCTTTTTTGGCTTTGCAGAGCCATTTACGGCTGTATGCACAGTCTCTGTGTGAGTGCACATCGCTCTGTAGTCATTTCTGCAAAAAAAAAAGTTCACCAAACACACCACTTTACAGTTGTGTAGGCCACATTAGCTCATATTAAAGTCTAGTCCACACTTTAGAAAATTAGTGTTTCTTATACCTGTTAGGAGCTGTTCAGGAATAAGCACACTAATCCCTTAGTACTAGTGTTGAGCATTCCGATACCGCAAGTATCGGGTATCGGCCGATACTTGCGGGTATCGGAATTCCGATACCGAGATCCGATACTTTTGTGGTATCGGGTATCGGTATCGAAACAACATTAATGTAAAAATGTGTAAAAGAGAGAATTAAAATAAAAAATATTGCTATACTCACCTCTCCGACGCAGCCTGGACCTCACCGAGGGAACCGGCAGCGTTGTTTGCTTAAAATTCGCGCGTTTACTTCCTTACGTGAAGTCCCGGCTTGTGATTGGTCGCGTCGCCCATGTGGCTGCGACACGACCAATCACGGCAAGCCGTGATGTAATTTCAGGTCCTTCAGGATTTTAAAATTACGTTCTGGCTTGTGATTGGTCGCGTCGCGGTCACATGGGCGACGCGACCAATCACAAGCCGTGACGTCACGGGGGGCTGGACATGCGCGCATTTTAAAATGCGACCAATCACAAGCCAGATCGTAATTTTAAAATCCTGAGGACCTGAAATTACGTCACGGCTTGCCGTGATTGGTCGCGTCGCGGCCACATGGGCGGCACGCGACCAATCACAAGCCGGGACTTCACGTAAGGAAGTAAACGCGCGAATTTTAAGCAAACAACGCTGCCGGTTCCCTCGGTGAGGTCCAGGCTGCGTCGGAGAGGTGAGTATAGCAATATTTTTTATTTTAATTCTTTCTTTTACACATTAATATGGTTCCCAGGGCCTGAAGGAGAGTTTCCTCTCCTTCAGACCCTGGGAACCATCAGGGATACCGTCCGATACTTGAGTCCCATTGACTTGTATTGGTATCGGGTATCGGTATCGGATTGGATCCGATACTATGCCGGTATCGGCCGATACTTTCCGATACCGATACTTTCAAGTATCGGACGGTATCGCTCAACACTACTTAGTACTTTTCTGCTTATCTTTATCAGTCAACCAAGATGAAGAGGGCAGGGAGTAAGGCACGTGGGCATGGGCGTGGGCGTGGAGCAGGGAGAGGACGTGGGGATTCTGTGCCTGCTGCGGGCACCGGTGACTCATCATCACCCAGTTTCAGCAGGGAACAGTCCTTCATGCGCAGCTTTGTAGGAGATCGCCGTACACCGCTGCTGCGTGAAGAACAAATTGAAGCCGTTGTCGGGTGGATGGCAGCTAACGCATCGACTTCAATTAGTGCCACATCCTCTCAGGCACAGAGCACTGGAGAGCACCCATCTCTCTCTTCACCACCTGCCAAATTGCCCAGGCAGTCAGAGAGCCCAGGACAGGAGCCATCTCTACTTCTGTTCTCTGAATCTCTTGGCTTGGAAACAGGGGGGCAGCCAAGCAGCATTGTGCAGTGATGCCCAACAGCTTTGTCTCTCTGACTCTGAAGAGGAGGGTGGGCCAGTGCCTCCGGTCACCACACCGCAGTACGCATCTGATGATGAGACTCAGGTGCCACTTTCTGGTGTGTACTGTGCTGCCGAGACTACCCAGGAGGAGCAGTTGGTGGCAGAGGGTAGTGTAGATGATGAGGTCCTTGACCCATCATGGCGTGAGGTACAGGAAGGTGGTGGGAGCAGCTCTGAGGAAGAGATTCCCTGAATGGGCCAAAGAGGGAGAGGGAGGGGGAAGACTGCGGTTCCTGTAGCCTCCACTTCGGCACTCGTTAGGAGCACGCCTCTTCCAAAAGCCAAAACGGGCTCTCCCAAGACTTGCAGTGCCTGGTCCTTTTTTGACACAGTTGCAGATGACATTTGCTTTGTCAAATGCAAGGTGTGTCATCAGAAAGTCAAAAGAGAGAAAAATGTCAGCAACCTCAATACCACAAATATGTGGAAACATGTGCGGACCAAGCACGCGGTGGAGTTACAAAAACACACTTAAGACCTAGGCCAACCAACAGCGACACCTACCACCTCTTCAGCTCGTGTTGTTGCCTCTTCCTCCAGCTCACACACAGCTGGTTCGGCTTCCTCACAGGATCGCCATGGAAGAACCCCTGGCACTGTTGTCCAGAGACCCACTGTAATTCCACCCACAGCACCACGTTCCCAGTCATCCTCACACTCCCAGCCCAGTCTACAGCCATCGGTAGCACAGGCATGGGAGAAAAGGTGGCCATTCTCGGCAAACCACCCCCGAGCACAGGCTCTGAATGCTGGCATTGCAAAACTACTGTCCCTTGAAATGCTGTCATTCAGGCTGGTGGAGACTGACAGTTTCCGTAACTTGATTTCATTGGCAGTCCCACAATACAATGTGCCCAGCCGCTTTTATTTCAGCAGGCAAGCCATCCCTGCCCTGCACAAGCATGTGGAGGGACACATAAAAAATGCACTACTGAACGCCCTCAGTAGCAAGGTCCACCTCACCACCGATGCGTGGACCAGTCACCATGGACAGGGGCGATACCTTTCCGTCACTGCCCATTGGGTTAATGTTGTTGAGCCGGGTACATATAGTGCGAGTGGCGCAGGACGTGTTCTGCCAACTCCAAGGATTGCAGGAATCCAGTCGGTATGCATTGACTCCTCCTCATACACAAGTTCCTCAGAATCATCGCTGCAGGAGCCGTCACAGTCCACCTCCACATGGACCCGTGAACGTTTACCTGTTACGACTGACATGAGCACAGCTGTGGCAAAACGTCAACAGGCTGTCTTGAAATTAATTTATTTGGGGAATCGAAGCCACACAGCGCAGGAGCTCTGGAATGCCATCAAGCAGGAGAGTGACGTGTGGTTTGTGCCAGCGAATCTCCAGCCAGGCATGGTAGTGTGTGACAATGGCCGAAATCTGGTGGCAGCTCTGGGCCTAGGCAACCTCACTCACATCCCATGTCTGGCACATGTGCTCAACTTGGTCGTGCAGTGTTTTTTGAGGGACTATCCGGATCTTGATGCACTGCAGCACAAGGTCCGCCTAGTGTGTGCTCACTTGCGGCGTTCCAGCATGGCAAGATCGCGCATTGCAGCTCTGCAGCGCCGATTCCGCCTTCCGGAACATCGCATCATATGTGACCTACCCACCAGGTGGAATTCCACGTTACATATGTTGGAGTGGTTGTGTGAGCAGCAGCCAGCATTAATGGAGTACCAGCTGCATCAGGCGCAAAGAGGTCACACTCCGCGCCGTTCAGACTTCACAACCACTGAGTGGGCCACTATGAAGGACGTCTGCCAGGTTTTGCATTCCTTCGATGATTCCACGCGGATAGCGAGTGCAGATGATGCACTAGTCAGCATGACTGTCCCCCTTATCTGCCTGCTTCAACAAACACTGCAAGCACTAAGGGATGATGTTGTGGAAGAGGTGGAGGATGAGGAGTCACCAATTCCATCAGCTTCTGGACAGTCAGCGCTACGTGGTTCCTCACAAAGGCCTAGGCAGGGGACACTTTGTGAGGAGGATGAGGAGGAGTCAATGGAGGAGGAAGACATTGGTCCAGAGGAGGGAGTTACACAATTCTCCAGTATTCAGTGTGTAGAGCGAGGGTGGGGTGATGCAGAGCAGGCAGAGATCACGCCTCAAGCAGGGGACAGCGTTTCTTGGCCAGTTGGCAGTCTGCAGCACATGGCTGATTACATGCTGCAGTGCCTTAGAAATGACCGCCGCATCACCCACATTCTCAACACGGCTGATTATTGGGTGTACACCCTCCTAGATCCTCGCTACCAGGACAACTTACAAAGCCTCATAACACCGTTGAACCGGGAGCATAAAATGTGGGAGTAGCAAGACACACTGGTGAATTCCATCATCTTCTCCAGTCCAAGTGAGAGCAGTGCTGCTAGTGCTTTACAAAGCAGCTCAGTGCGTCAACGCAGTGGAGGAAGCTCTGCACAAAGAGGGAGCAGAATCAGTGCCCCAGCACAGGGCAAGACCAGTATGGCCCAACTGTGGCACAGTTTTGTGTGCCCGCCACACATGTCTACACCATCACAGACGGCTCCAGTCAGCAGGAAGCAATGTTTCCGTCAGATGGTGACAGACTACATGTCTTGCCCTCTTACTGTACTCCCAGACGGCTCTTCCCCCTTCAAATTTTGGGTCTCTAAGCTGGATACATGGCCAGAGCTAAGCCAGTATGCATTGGAAGTTGCTGGCTTGCCCTGCTGCTAGGGTATTATCGGAACGCATCTTTAGTGCCACAGGTGGTGTACTAACAGACCGTCGCATGCGACTATCCTCCAATAACATTGACCGGCTTACTTTTCTGAAAATGAACAAGGCCTGGATCTCGCAGGAATTTGCCACTCCTCTTCCTGATTAAATAATTGGTTGTCTACAGTATCCAGGTCTCCTGTTGCGTTCATGTTTCTACCACCTGAACTGTAATCCCTGGGCTCCAACACCGCCAGTTGATGCTCAGAAGTGCAGGCTGCAAAGTCAAAACACATGACCCAGTGTTATTGGGTTTCAGTAACGTCAACTGATCCCCAGCTGTGTAGCCGGCAATGTGTCCTGCGACCGCCATTCTGACACAACTACTGAAATTTAAGGAAACCTGTCCCCCCCAGGCATTTGTTACTGAAAGAGCCACCTTGTGCAGCAGTAATGCTGCACAAGGAAAAGGTGCCTCTTTTCTTTGTGCTCCTTGCACACGCTGAACCTAACACTTATGAAATGTGTCCCCTCACACCGTGAAACCGTCCCGGAGGTGGGACTTTCCTCTGTAATGGGACACAGCACAGCCATCATTCCTACCCCCTTGGCACCGTGCGCCGCCTCCTCAGCGTTGTTTGAATCTGTCCCATAGCCTGTGCTGTTATGTTATCCCTTGGCCATGCGCATTTAGCGCCGCCCGTCTTCTGACATCATTTGTTGTCAGGCTTCCTGCGCCTGTGTGGCCGCGCTGCCCGAGATCCCGCCTCGCAGTCTCTTCTGATTTAATCACACTGCGGGCCTGGGATCCATGGGCATGCGCAGTGCATATCTTCTCCTCAGGCTCTCACTCATCTTTCTCCGCCTTCTTCAGACTGTGCGCCGTCAGCTGATCCCTAATAGCATGCCACGGCCGTGATGCCGCACAGTCTGAAGAAGCCGGAAGGAGGGGAGTGAGAGGCAAACATATGCACTGCACATGCCCATGGATCCCAGGCCCGCAGTGTGATTACATTAGATGACACTGCGAGGTGGGATATCGGGCAGCGTGGCCGCACAGGCGCAGCCGGCCTGACAGCAAATGATGTCAGAAGATGGGCAGCGCTAAGTGCGCATGGCCAAGGGATAACATAACAGCGCAGGCTACGGGACAGATTCAAACAACGCTGAGGAGGCAGCGCACGGCACCAAGGGGGTAGGAATGATGGATGTGCTGCGTCTTATTATGAAGGAAAGTCCCACCTCCGGGATGGTCTTACGGTAACAGGGGACACATTTTATAAGTGTTTAGTTCTGCGTTTGCAAGGAGCATAATTAAAAGAGCCACCTTTTCCTTTTGCATCCTTAGTGCTGCACAAGATGGCTCTTTCAGCTACAAACACCTTGGAGGGGGTTAAAGGTTCCCTTTCAACTTCCTCCAATCAGGCTTCGGCCTACACTCTGTTCCTCAGCTCCTACTTAAATCCCTGGGTTCCAACACCGCCAGTTGCTGCCCAGAAGTGCTGTCTGCACAGTCAACAGTTGCTCCTCTGTTATTGGGGTTCAGTAATGCCAGCTGCTCCCCTGCTGTGTTGCGGCAAAACCTCCAGCCTGCTCCTCCTGCTGTCCCTGGGCTTCAACACTGCCAGTTGCTGCCCGGAAGTGCTGTCTGCACATTCAACAGTTGCTCCTCTGTTATTGGGGTTCAGTAACGCCAGCTGCTCCCCTGCTGTGTTACGGCAATAACTCCAGCCTGCTCCTCCTTCTGTCCCTGGGCTTCAACACCGCCAGTTGCTGCCCAGAAGTGCTGTCTGCACAGTCAGCAGTTGCTCCTCTGTTATTGGGGTTCAGTAACGCCAGCTGCTCCCCTGCTGTGTTGTGGCAATACCTCCAGCCTGCTCCTCCTGCTGTCCCTGGGCTTCAACACCATCAGTTGCTGCCCGGAAGTGCTGTCTGCACAGTCAACAGTTGCTCCTCCATTATAGGGGTTCTGTAATGCCAGCTGCTCCCCTTCTGTGTTGCGGCAATACCTCCAGCCTGCTCCTCCTGCTGTCCCTGGGCTTCAACACCGCCAGTTGCTGCCTGGAAGTGCTGTCTGCACAGTCAGCAGTTGCTCCTCTGATATTGGTATTCAGTAATGCCAGCTGCTCCCCTGCTGTGTTGCGGCAATACCTCCAGCTTGCTCCTCCTGCTGTCCCTGGGCTTCAACACCGCCAGTTGCTGCCCGGAAGTGCTGTCTGCACAGTCAACAGTTGCTCCTCTGTTATTGGGGTTCAGTAATGCCAGCTGCTCCCCTGCTGTGTTGCAGCAATACCTCCAGCTTGCTCCTCCTGCTGTCCCTGGGCTTCAACACCGCCAGTTGCTGCCCGGAAGTGCTGTCTGCACAGTCAACAGTTGCTCCTCTGTTATTGGGGTTCAGTAACGCCAGCTGCTCCCCTGCTGTGTTACGGCAATAACTCCAGCCTGCTCCTCCTTCTGTCCCTGGGCTTCAACACCGCCAGTTGCTGCCCAGAAGTGCTGTCTGCACAGTCAGCAGTTGCTCCTCTGTTATTGGGGTTCAGTAACGCCAGCTGCTCCCCTGCTGTGTTGTGGCAATACCTCCAGCCTGCTCCTCCTGCTGTCCCTGGGCTTCAACACCATCAGTTGCTGCCCGGAAGTGCTGTCTGCACAGTCAACAGTTGCTCCTCCATTATAGGGGTTCTGTAACGCCAGCTGCTCCCCTTCTGTGTTGCGGCAATACCTCCAGCCTGCTCCTCCTGCTGTCCCTGGGCTTCAACACCGCCAGTTGCTGCCTGGAAGTGCTGTCTGCACAGTCAGCAGTTGCTCCTCTGATATTGGTGTTCAGTAATGCCAGCTGCTCCCCTGCTGTGTTGCGGCAATACCTCCAGCTTGCTCCTCCTGCTGTCCCTGGGCTTCAACACCGCCAGTTGCTGCCCGGAAGTGCTGTCTGCACAGTCAATAGTTGCTCCTCTGTTATTGGGGTTCAGTAATGCCAGCTGCTCCCCTGATGTGTTGCAGCAATACCTCCAGCCCGCTCCTCCTGCTGTCCCTGGGCGTCAACACTGCCAGTTGCTGCCTGGAAGTGCTGTCTGCACAGTCAACAGTTGCTCCTCTGTTATTGGGGTTCAGTAATGCCAGCTGCTCCCCTGCTGTGTTGCAGCAATACCTCCAGCTTGCTCCTCCTGCTGTCCCTGGGCTTCAACACCGCCAGTTGCTGCCCGGAAGTGCTGTCTGCACAGTCAACTGTTGCTCCTCTGTTATTGGGGTTCAGTAACGCCAGCTGCTCCCCTGCTGTGTTGCGGCAATACCTCCAGCCTGCTCCTCCTGCTGTCCCTGGGCTTCAACACCGCCAGTTGCTGCCCGGAAGTGCTGTCTGCACAGTCAACAGTTGCTCATCTGTTATTGGGGTTCAGTAATGCCAGCTGCTCCCCTGCTGTGTTGCAGCAATACCTCCAGCCTGCTCCTCCTGCTGTCCCTGGGCTTCAACACTGCCAGTTGCTGCCCGGAAGTGCTGTCTGCACAGTCAACAGTTGCTGCTCTGTTATTGGGGTTCAGTAATGCCAGCTGCTCCCCTGCTGTGTTTCGGCAATACCTCCAGCCTGCTCCTCCTGCTGTCCCTGGGCTTCAACACCGCCAGTTGCTGCCCGGAAGTGCTGTCTGCACAGTCAACAGTTGCTCCTCTGTTATTGGGGTTCAGTAACGCCAGCTGCTCCCCTGCTGTGTTGCGGCAATACCTCCAGCCTGCTCCTCCTGCTGTCCCTGGGCTTCAACACTGCCAGTTGCTGCCCAGAAGTGCTGTCTGCACAGTCAGCAGTTGCTCCTCTGTTATTGGAGTTCAGTAACGCCAGCTGCTCCCCTGCTGCATTGCGGCAATACCTCCAGCCTGCTCCTCCTGCTGTCCCTGGGCTTCAACACTGCCAGATGCTGCCCGGAAGTGCTGTCTGCACAGTCAACAGTTGCTCCTCTGTTATTGGGGTTCAGTAATGCCAGCTGCTCCCCTGCTGTGTTGCGGCAATACATCCAGCCTGCTCCTCCTGCTGTCCCTGGGCTTCAACACCGCCAGTTGGTGCCCGGAAGTGCTGTCTGCACAGTCAACAGTTGCTCCTCTGTTATTGGAGTTCAGTAACGCCAGCTGCTTCCCTGCTGTGATGCGGCAATACCTCCAGCCTGCTCCTCCTGCTGTCCCTGGGCTTCAACACCGCCAGTTGCTGCCCGGAAGTGCTGTCTGCACAGTCAACAGTTGCTCCTCTGTTATTGGAGTTCAGTAACGCCAGCTGCTTCCCTGCTGTGTTGCGGCAATACCTCCAGCCTGCTCCTCCTGCTGTCCCTGGGCTTCAACACCGCCAGTTGCTGCCCGGAAGTGCTGTCTGCACAGTCAACAGTTGCTGCTCTGTTATTGGGGTTCAGTAATGCCAGCTGCTCCCCTGCTGTGTTGCGGCAATGTGTCCTGTGACCGCCACGCTGACACAACTACTGAAATTAAAGGGAACCTGTCCCCTCCCCAGGCGTTTGTTACTGAAAGAGCCACCTTGTGCAGCAGTAAAGCTGCACAAGGAAAATATGCCTCTTTTCTTTGTGCTCTTTGCACATGCTGAACCTAACACTTAGGAAATGTGTCCCCTCACACCGTGAAACCGTCACGGAGGTGGGACTTTCCTTCATAATAGGACGCAGCACAGCCGTCATTCCTACCCCCTTGGCGCCGTGTGCCGCCTCCTCAGTGTTGTTTGAATCTGTCCCGTAGCCTGCGCTGTTATGTTATCCCTTGGCCATGCGCATTTAGCGCCGCCCGTCTTCTGACATCATTTGTTTTCAGGCTGCCTGCGCCTGTGCGGCCGCGCTGCCCGAGATCCAGCCTCGCAGTCTCTTCTGATTTAATCACACTGCGGGCCTGGGATCCATGGACATGCAAAATGCATATCTTCACCTCAGGCTCTCACTCATCTCCCTCCGCCTTCTTCAGACTGTGCGCCGTCAGCTGATCCCTAATAGCATGCCACGGCCGTGACGCCGCACAGTCTGAAGAAGCCGGAAGGAGGGGAGTGAGAGGCAAACATATGCACTGCACATGCCCATGGATCCCAGGCCCGCAGTGTGATTACATTAGACGACACTGCGAGGTGGGATCTCGGGCAGCGCAGCCACACAGGCGCAGCCAGCCTGACAACAAATGATGTCAGAAGACGGGCAGCGCTAAGTGCGCATGGCCAAGGGATAACATATCAGCGCAGGCTATGGGTCAGATTCAAACAACGCTGAGGAGGCGGTGCACGGCACCAAGAAGGTAGGAATGACGGTTGTGCTGCATCCCATTATGAAGGAAAGTCCCACCTCCGGGACGGTCTCACGGTGTGAGGGGACACATATTCATAAGTGTCTAGTTCTGCGTTTGCAAGGAAAATAATTAAAAGAGCCACCTTTTCCTTTTGCAGCATTAGTGCTGTACAAGATGGCTCTTTCAGCTACAAACGCCTGGGGGGGGTTAAAGGCTCCCTTTCAACTTGCTCCAATTAGGCCTCATCCTACACTCCGCTCCTCCTTGATTCCCTGGGCTCTAACACCGCCAGTTGGTGCTCGGAAGTGCTGGCTGCACAGAGAAAAACACTCGCCACTGTGTCAGTGGGGTTCAGTAATATCAGCTGTTCCCCTGCTTTGTAGCCGGCAACATGTCCTGCAATCGCCACGCAGACACAACAGACACTTAGCTGCCTCCAGTGCAGGCTTCGGCCTACACTCTGCTCCTCTGCTCCTCCTGCTGACCCTGGGCTCTAACACCGCCAGTTGGTGCTCGGAAGTGCTGGCTGCACAGAGAAAAACACCCGCCACTGTGTCAGTGGGGTTCAGTAATGCCAGCTGTTCCCCTGCTGTGTAGCCAGCAACGTGTCCTGCAAATGCCACTCAGACACAACAGACACTAAGCTGCCTCCAGTGCAGGCTTCGGCCTACACTCTGCTCCTCTGCTCCTCCTGCTGACCCTGGGCTCTAACACCGCCAGTTGGTGCTCGGAAGTGCTGGCTGCAAAGAGAAAAACACCCGCCACTGTGTCAGTGGGGTTCAGTAATGCCAGCTGTTCCCCTGGTGTGTAGCCAGCAAATTGTGTCCTGCAAATGCCACGCAGACACAACAGACACTAAGCTGCCTCCAGTGCAGGCTTCGGCCTACACTCTGCTCCTCCTTGATTCCCTGGGCTCTAACACCACCAGTTGGTGCTTGTAAAGTGCTGGCTGCACCGAGAAAAACACTCGTCACTGTGTCAGTGGGGTTCAGTAATGCCAGCTGTTCCCCTGATGTGTAGCCAGCAACGTGTTTTGCAAATGCCAGGCAGACACAACAGACACTAAGCTGCCTCCAGTGCAGGCTTTGGCCTACACTCTGCTTCTCCTTGATTCCCTGGGCTCTAACACCGCCAGTTGGTGCTTGGAAGTGCTGGCTACACAGAGAAAAACACTCGCCACTGTGTCAGTGGGGTTCAGTAACGCCAGCTGTTCCCCTGCTGTGTCGCCGGCAACGTGTCCTGCAAACGCCACGCAGACACAACAGACAATAAGCTGCCTCCAGTGCAGGCTTTGGCCTACACTCTGCTCCTCCTTGATTCCCTGGGCTCTAACACCGCCAGTTGGTGCTCAGATGTGCTGGCTGCACAGAGAAAAACACTCGCCACTGTATCAGTGGGGTTCAGTAACGTCAGCTGTTCCCCTGCTGCGTAGCCGGCAACAAGTCCTGCAAAAGCCACACAGACACAACAGACAATATTCTGCCTCCAGTGCAGGCTTCGGCCTACACTCTGCTCCTCTGCTCCTCCTTGATTCTCTGGGCTCTAACACCGCCAGTTGGTGCTCAGAAGTGCTGGCTGCGCAGAGAAAAACACTTGCCACTCTGTCAGTGGGGTTCAGTAACGTCAGCTGTTCCCCTGCTACGTAGCCAGCAATGTGTCCTGCAAACGCCACGCAGACAAAACAGACAATAAGCTGCCTCCAGTGCAGGCTCCCCCTGCTGTCCCTGGGCTCTAACAAAGCCAGTTGGTGCTCGGAAATGCTGGCTGCACAGAGAAAAACACCCGCCACTGTGTCAGTGGGGTTCAGTAACGTCAGCTGTTCCCCTGCTGTGTAGCCGGCAACGTGTCCTGCAAACGCCACGCAGACACAAAAGATATTAAGCTGCCTCCAGTGCAGGCTTCGGCCTACACCCTGCTCCTCCTGCTGTCCCTGGGCTTTAACACCGCAAGTTGGTGCTCGGAAGTGCTGGCTGCACAGAGAAAAACCCCTCCACTGTGTCAGTGGGGTTCAGAAACGCCAGCTGTTCCCCTGCTGTGTAGCCAGCAACGTGTACTGCAAACGCCACGCAGACACAACAGATATTAAGCTGCCTCCAGTGCAGGCTTCGGCCTACACTCTGCTCCTCCTGCTGTCCCTGGGCTCTAACACCACCAGTTGGTGCTCGGAAGTGCTGGCTGCACAGAGAAAAACACCCTTCACTGTGTCAGTGGGGTTCAGTAATGCCAGATGTTCCCCTGCTGTGTAGCCAGCAATGTGTCCTGCAAATGCCACGCAGACAAAACAGATATTAAGCTGCCTCCAGTGCAGGCTTCGGCCTACACTCTGCTCCTCCTGCTGTCCCTGGGCTCTAACACCGCCAGTTGGTGCTCGGAAGTGCTGGCTGCACAGAGAAAAAAACCCGCCACTGTGTCAGTGGGGTTCAGTAACGTCAGCTGTTCCCCTGCTGTGTAGCCGGCAACATGTCCTGCAAATGCCACGCAGACACAACAGATATTAAGCTGCCTCCAGTGCAGGCTTTGGCCTACACTCTGCTCCTCCTGCTGTCGCTGGGCTCTAACACCGCCAGTTGGTGCTTGGAAGTGCTGGCTGCACAGAGAAAAACACCTGCCACTGTGTCAGTGGGGTTCAGTAACGTCAGCTGTTCCCCTGCTGTGTAGCCGGCAACATGTCCTGCAAATGCCACGCAGACACAACAGACACTAAGCTGCCTCCAGTGCAGGCTTCGGCCTACACTCTGCTCCCCCTGCTGACCCTTGGCTCCAACACCGCTAGTTGTGGCTCTAGGAAGACAATCTTGAATAGGTCCCCCTGGTTCCAGTACCTTCAGCTGGTTCAGGTCAGAGCCTTTGGCTTAGGTGCCTCCTTCTGTGTAATCCTTATGCAGACCAAGCTGGACAAAAGAAAACATGGAAAATAACTTGAACGATCAGGCCCACAGCATGTGGACTGCAAAAAACAAAGCCAGAACTTATCTTTGTTGAAATGAACAGCAAGCAAGAGAGACCAGGCAGGGAAGTGAATCCTCCAGGAAACAATGGACAACTGGCACTAACTAAAGGGTCAAGCAAGACTAAATAGCCCAGTCAGAATTGCAATAAGTGGACACACCTGATGAATGCTGCGATCCAAAGACAGCAGCGCTACCACTTATAACCACCAGAGGGAGCCAAAGAGCAGAATTCACAACAGTACCCTCCCTTGAGGAGGGGTCACCGAACCCCCACCAGAGCCCCCAGGCCGATCAGGATGAGCCAAATGAAAGGCACGAACCAAATCGTCAGCATGAACATCGGACGCAACAACCCAAGAATTATCCTCCTGGCCATAACCCTTCCATTTGACAAGATACTGAAGTCTCCGCCTCAAAAAACGAGAATCCAAAATCTTCTCAACCACATACTCCAACTCCCCATCAACCAACATAGGGGCAGGAGGATCAACAGAGGGAACAACAGGCACCACATATTTCTGCAACAAAGATCTATGAAAAACATTATGGATGGAAAAAGAGGCCAGAAGAGCCAAACGAAAAGACACAGGATTGACCATCTCAGAAATCCTATAAGGACCAATAAACCGAGGCTTGAACTTAGGGGAAGAAACCTTCATAGGAACATGACGGGAAGACAACCAGACCAAATCCCCAACCCGAAGCCGGAACCAACACACCGACGACGGTTAGCAAAATGCTGAGCCTCCTCCTGAGACAACACCAAATTGTCCACAACATGAGCCCAAATCTGCTGCAACCTGTCAAACACAGAGTCCACCCCAGGACAATCAGAAGACTCAACCTGCCCTGAAGAAAAACGAGGATGAAAACCAAAATTACAAAAGAAGGGTGAACCAAGGTAGCAGAACTAGCCCGATTATTAAGGGCAAACTCGGCCAATGGCAAGAAAGCCACCCAATCGTCCTGATCAGCAGACACAAAGCTTCTCAAATAAGTTTCCAAAGTCTGATTAGTTCGCTCGGTTTGGCCATTTGTCTGAGGATGAAACGCAGAAGAAAAAGACAAATCAATGCCCAGCCTAGCACAAAAGGCTCGCCAAAACCTAGAAACAAACTGAGAACCTCTGTCGGACACAATATTCTCCGGAATGCCATGCAAACGAACCACATGCTGAAAAAACAACGGAACCAAATCAGAAGAGGAAGGCAATTTAGGCAAAGGTACCAAATGAACCATCTTAGAAAACCGGTCACAAACTACCCAGATAACCAACATCCTCTGGGAAACCGGAAGATCCGAAATAAAATCCATAGAAATATGCGTCCAAGGCCTCTCAGGGACCGGCAAAGGCAAAAGCAACCCACTAGCGCGGGAACAGCAAGGCTTGGCCCGCGCACAAGTCCCACAGGACTGCACAAAAGAACGCATATCCCGTGACAAAGAAGGCCACCAAAAGGACCTACCAACCAAATCTCTGGTACCAAAAATCCCAGGATGGCCAGCCAACACAGAACAATGAACCTCAGAAATCACTTTACTAGTCCATCTGTCAGGAACAAACAGTTTCCCCACTGGACAGCGATCAGGTTTATCAGCCTGAAATTCCTGAAGAGCCCGTCGTAAAACAGGGGAGATGGCAGAAAGAATCACCCCTTCCTTCAGAATGCCGCCCGACTCAAGGACCCCAGGAGAATCAGGCAAAAAGCTCCTAGAGAGGGCATCCGCCTTAACATTCTTAGTACCCGGAAGGTACGAGACCACAAAATCAAAACGGGAGAAAAACAGGGACCATCGGGCCTGTCTAGGATTCAGCCATTTGGCAGACTTGAGGTAAATCAGATTCTTATGATCAGTCAAGACCACAATACGGTGCTTGGCCCCCTCAAGCCAATGACGCCACTCCTCAAATGCCCACTTCATAGCCAACAACTCACGATTGCCGACATCATAATAGCGTTCCGCAGGCGAAAACTTTCTAGAAAAGAAGGCACACGGTTTCAACAAGGAACCATCAGAATTCCTCTGAGACAAAACGGCCCCTGCCCCAATCTCAGAAGCGTCAACCTCAACCTGAAATGGAAGGGAGACATCCGGCTGACGCAACACAGGGGCAGACGTAAATCGGCGTTTAAGCTCCTGAAAGGCAGAAACAGCCGCAGAGGACCAATTCGCCACATCAGCGCCCTTCTTCGTCAAATCGGTCAGGGGTTTAACCACACTGGAGAAGTTGGCAATGAAACGGCGATAAAAATTAGCAAAGCCCAAAAATTTCTGAAGGCTCTTCACAGAAGTGGGCTGGATCCAATCATGAATGGCCTGAACCTTAACCGAATCCATTTCTATAGATGAGGGAGAAAAAATGAAGCCCAAAAAAGAAACCTTCTGTACTCCAAAGAGGCACTTAGACCCCTTCACGAACAAAGCATTATCACGGAGAATCTGAAATACCATCCTGACTTGTTTCACATGAGACTCCCAATCATCTGAAAAAATCAAAATATCATCCAAATATACAATCATGAATTTATCAAGATAATTCCGAAATATATCATGCATGAAGGACTGAAACACAGATGGGGCATTAGAGAGCCCGAATGGCATCACAAGATATTCAAAATGGCCTTCGGCATATTAAACGCAGTTTTCCATTCGTCACCCTGCTTAATACGAACAAGATTATATGCCCCTCGAAGGTCAATCTTAGTAAACCAACTAGCCCCCTTAATCCTAGCAAACAAATCAGAAAGCAAAGGCAAAGGGTATTGGAATTTGACCGTGATCTTATTCAAGAGGCGATAATCAATACAGGGTCTCAAGGAGCCATCCTTCTTGGCAACAAAAAAAAAACCTGCTCCCAATGGTGAAGAAGATGGCCGAATATGCCCCTTCTCCAAAGATTCCTTAACATAACTCCGCATGGCGGCATGTTCTGGCACAGACAGGTTAAAAAGTCGGCCCTTAGGGAACTTACAACCTGGAATCAAGTCGATAGCACAATCACAGTCCCTATGCGGTGGAAGGGAACTGGACTTGGGCTCATCAAATACATCCTGGAATTCTGACAAAAACTCAGGAATTTCAGAAGAGGGGGAGGAGGTAATTGACATCAAAGGAACGTCACCATGAACCCCCTGACAACCCCAACTAGTCACAGACATAGATTTCCAATCTAATACCAGATTATGCACCTGTAACCATGGGAAACCCAGCACAATAGCATCATGCAAATTATGCAACACCAGAAAACGACAATCTTCCTAATGAGCTGGCGCCATACACATGGTCAGCTGTGTCTAAAACTGAGGTTTATTTTTAGCCAGCGGTGTAGCATCAATGACCCTCAAAGGAATAGGACTCTGCAAAGGCTGCAAAGGGAACCCACAACGTCTGGCAAATTCTAAGTCCATTAAGTTTAAAGCGGCGCCTGAATCCACAAATGCCATGACAGAAAATGATGATAATGAGCAGATCAGGGTCACAGATAACAGAAATTTAGGTTGTACAGTACTGATGGTAACAGAACTAGCGATTCTTTTAGTATGCTTAGGGCAATCAGAAATAACATGAGCAGAATCGCCGCAGTAAAAACACAACCTATTCTGACGTCTGAATCCTTGTCATTCAGCTCTAGACACAATCCTATCACACTGCATAGGCTCAGGACTCCGCTCGGAAGACGACGCCACAGCGCACACAACTCTGCGCTCGCGCAAGCGCCGATCAATCTGAATGGCCAGAGACATAGAATCACTCAGACCAGCAGGCGTGGGAAACCCCACCATAACATCTTTAACAGATTCCGAAAGACCCTTTCTGAAAATTGCAGCCAAGGCATCCTCATTCCATCTAGTCAGCACAGACAATTTTCTAAATTTCTGGCAATATAATTCTGCCGCTTCTTGACCCTGAGACAGGGCCAACAAGGTCTTCTCAGCATGATCCACTGAATTAGGTTCATCATACAATAACCCTAGTGCTGAAAAAAGGTGTCTACATTAAGCAAAGCAGGATTTCCAGCTTCCAGGGAGAACACCCAATCCTGAGGGTCACCGCGCAGCAGAGAGATGACTACTTTAACCTGCTGGATGGGATCACCAGAGGAACGGGGTTTCAGAGCTAAAAACAGTTTACAGTTATTTTTAAAGCTCAAAAATTTGGACCTGTCCCCAAAAAGCAAATCAGGAGTTGGAATTCTAGGCTCTAAAACCGGAGTCTGAACAATATAATCGGAAATACCCTGTACTCTAGCAGCAAGTTGATCCACACGAGAAGCCAATCCCTGAACATCCATACCAGCGCCAAACTCCTGAACCACCCAGAGGTAAAGAGGAAAGAAAAGGCACAACAGACGACAGAAAAAAAAATGGCTCAGCACTTTCCTTTCCTTCTTCTGAGATGCAATTAACTCATTGTTGGCCAGTTGTACTGTTATGATCTGGTGGCCTAGGAGCAGCATGAGACGTACTCTGGAGAAGGTGGTACCTGTACTGACCTCAGACCCTGAACTTAACACCGCAACTAGAAGTAGCCGTGGAATGTACCTAACACTCCCTGGACATCTCGACACAGCCGGAGGACTAATTACCCCTAGAGATAGAAAAGGGAAAACTATCTTGCCTCAGAGAAAATCCCCAAGGGATAGACAGCCCCCCACAAATATTGACTGTGAGAGGAGAGGGAAATAACATACGCTAACTGAAATCAGAATTTAGCAAAGGAGGCCACTTCTAGCTAAATAGAAAGGATAGGACAGAGTACTATGCGGTCAGTATTAAAACACTAGAAAATATCCACCACAGAAAATACAAAACCTCCACATCTAACTAAAGACATGGAGGGTATATCTGCATCTCCAGAGATACCAGCTTGGCTGAACAAATCCTTATACCGACCAAGCTGGACAAAAAATAACATGGAAAATAACTTGAACAATCAGGCCCACAGCATGTGGACTGCAAAAAACAAAGCCAGAACTTATCTTTGTTGAAATGAACAGCAAGCAAGAGAGACCAGGCAGGGAAGTGAATCCTCCAGGAAACAATGGACAACTGGCACTAACTAAAGGGTCAAGCAAGACTAAATAGCCCAGTCAGAATTGCAATAAGTGGACACACCTGATGAATGCTGCGATCCAAAGACAGCAGCGCTACCACTTATAACCACCGGAGGGAGCCCAAGAGCAGAATTCACAACACCGTGGCATGCGATAAGGGATCAGCTTACACCGCACAGTCTGAAGCAGGCATAAGGACATGAGTGAGAGGCGAATATATTTACTGCGCAAGGCCATGAATCCCAGCCCCGCAGTGTGAATAAATCAGAAGACACTGCGGGGCTGGGATTCAAGGGCATGCGCAGTACATATGTTCGCCTCTCACTCATCTCCTTCTGCCTTCTTCAGACTGTGCGGCTTCATGGCCGTGGCATGCGATAAGGGATCAGCTGACGGCGCACAGTCTGAAGCAGGCGTAAGTACATGAGTGAGAGGCGAAGATATTTACTGCGCAAGGCCATGAATCCCAGCCCCACAGTGTGAATAAATCAGAAGTGACTGCGGGGCTGCGATTCAAGGGCATGCACAGTGCATATGTTCGCCTCTCATCTCGTTCCGCCTTCTTCAGACTGTGCGGCTTCATGGACGTGGCATGCGATAAGGGATCAGCTGACGGCGCACAGTCTGAAGCAGGCATAAGGACTTGAGTGAGAGGCGAAGATATTTACTGTGCAAGGCCATGCATCCCAGCCCCGCAGTGTGAATAAATCAGAAGAGACTGCGGGGCTGGGATTCAAGGGCATGCGCAGTGCATATGTTCGCCTCTCACTTATCTCCTTCCACCTTCTTCAGACTGTGCGGCTTCACGGCCGTGGCATGCGATAAGGGATCAGCTGACGGTGCACAGTCTGAAGCAGGCGTAAGGACATGAGTGAGAGGCTACGCTATTTACTGCGCAAGGCCCTGAATCCCAGCACCGCAGTGTGAATAAATCAGAAGACACTGCGGGGCTGGGATTCATGGGCATACGCAGTAACAGCACATGGCCAAGGGATAACACAACAGCGCAGACTCCGGAACACAAAAAATCAATGCTCAGGAGGCTGCGCCCAGCACTAAGGGGGTATTTTTGACAGCTGTGCTTCGTCTCATTAAGAAGGAAAGTCCCGCCTCCGAGAAGGTTTCACGGTATGAGGGGCAAAATTTTAAAAGTACTTCATTCAGCGTGTGCAAGGAACATAATTAAAAGAGCCACCTTTTCCTTGTGCAGCATTACTGCTGCACAAGGTGGCTCTTCCAGTTAATAATGCAAGGGGGGTTTAAAGGTTCCCTTTCAATTTGCTCCAATTTGGCTTCGGTCCTACACTCTGCTCCCCCTGCTGTCCCTGGGCTCTAACACCGCCAGTTGATGCTCGGAAGTGCTGGCTGCACAGAGAAAAACACCCGCCACTGTGTCAGTGGGGTTCAGTAACGTCAGCTGTTCCCCTGCTGTGTAGCCGTCAACGTGTCCTGCAAACGCCACGCAGACACAAAAGATATTAAACTGCCTCCACTGCAGGCTTCGGCCTACACTCTGCTCCTCCTGCTGTCCCTGGGCTCTAACACCGCCAGTTGGTGCTCGGAAGTGCTGGCTGCACAGAGACAAACACCCGCCACTGTGTCAGTGGGGTTCAGTAACGCCAGCTGTTCCCCTGCTGTGTAGCCAGCAACGTGTACGGCAAACGCCACGCAGACACAACAGATATTAAACTGCCTCCAGTGCAGGCTTCGGCCTACACTCTGCTCCTCCTGCTGTCCCTGGGCTCTAACACCGCCAGTTGGTGCTCAGAAGTGCTGGCTGCACAGAGAAAAACACCCGCCACTGTGTCAGTAGGGTTCAGTAACGTCAGCTGTTCCCCTGCTGTGTAGCCGGCAACATGTCTTGCAAACGCCACGCAGACACAACAGATATTAAGCTGCCTCCAGTGCAGCTTTGGCCTACACTCTGCTCCTCCTGCTGTCCCTGGGCTCTAACACCGCCAGTTGGTGCTCGGAAGTGCTGGCTGCACAGAGAAAAACACTCGCCATTGTGTCAGTGGGGTTCAGTAATGCCAGCTGTTCCCCTGCTGTGTAGCCGGCAACTTGTCCTGCAAACGCCACGCAGACACAACAGACAATAAGCTGCCTCCAGTGCAGGCTTCGGCCTACACTCTGCTCCTCCTTGATTCCCTGGGCTCTAACACCGCCAGTTGGTGCTCGGAAGTGCTGGCTGCACAGAGAAAAACACTCACCACTGTGTCAGTGGGGTTCAGTAACGTAAGCTGTTCCCCTGCTGTGTAGCCGGCAATGTGTCCTGCAAACGCCATGCAAACAAAGCAGACAATAAGCTGCCTCCAGTGCAGGCTTCGGCCTACACTCTGCTCCTCTGCTCCTACTTTATTCCCTGGGCTCTAACACCACCAGTTGGTGCTCGGAAGTGCTGGCTGCACAGAGAAAAACACGCGCCACTGTGTCAGTGGAGTTCAGTAACGTCAGCTGTTCCCCTGCTGTGTAGCCGGCAACATGTCCTGCAAACGCCACGCAGACACTACAACAAACATTAAAGGGAACCAGCCCCCCCAGCCGTTTGTAACTAAAACAGCCACCTTGTGCAGCAGAAATGCTGTATTTGGACAAGGTGGCTTTTTTTGTTATACTCATTGCACACGCAGAACTAAACACTTATAAAATGTGTCCCCTGATACCGATTAACCGTCCCGGAGGTGTGTCTTTCCTTCGTAATGACACACAGCAACCCCCTTGGCGCCGTGTGCCGCCTCTTCAGCGTTGTTTGAATCTGTCCTGGAGCCTGCGCTGATATGCTATTCCTTGGCCATGCGCACTTAGCGCTGCCTGTCTTCTGACATCATTTGTTGTCAGGATGGCTGCGCATGTGTGACTGCCCTGCCCGAGATCACGCCCCGCAGTGTCTTATTTATTCTCACTGCAGGGCTGGGATTCATGGCCATGCGCAGTGCATATGTTCGCCTCTCACTCATCTCCTTCCACCTTCTTCAGACTGTGCGGCTTCACGGCCGTGGCATGCGATAAGGGATCAGCTTACGCCGCACAGTCTGAAGCAGGTATAAGGACATGAGTGAGAGGCAAAGATATTTACTGCGCACGGCCATGAATCCCAGCCCTGCAGTGTGAATAAATCAGAAGACACTGCGAGGCTGGGATTCATGGGCATGCACAGTGCATATGTTCGCCTCTCACTCATCTCCTTCCGCCTTCTTCAGACTGTGCGGCTTCACGGCCGTGGCATGCGATAAGGGATCAGCTGACGCCGCACATTCTGAAGCAGGCATAAGGACATGAGTGAGAGGCGAATATATTTACTGCGCAAGGCCATGAATCCCAGCCCCGCAGTGTGAATAAATCAGAAGACACTGCGAGGCTGGGATTCAAGGGCATGCGCAGTACATATGTTCGCCTCTCACTCATCTCCTTCTGCCTTCTTCAGACTGTGCGGATTCATGGCCGTGGCATGCGATAAGGGATCAGCTGATGGCGCACAGTCTGAAGCAGGCGTAAGGACATGAGTGAGAGGCGAAGATAATTACTGCGCAAGGCCATGAATCCCAGCCCCGATGTGTGAATAAATCAGAAGAGACTGCGGGGCTGGGATTCAAGGGCATGCGCAGTGCATATGTTCGCCTCTCACTCATCTCGTTCCGCCTTCTTCAGACTGTGCGGATTCACGGCCGTGGCATGCGATTAGGGATCAGCTGACGGCGCACAGTCTGAAGCAGGCATAGGGACATGAGTGAGAGGCGAAGATATTTGCTGTGCAAGGCCATGCATCCCAGCCCCGCAGTGTGAATAAATCAGAAGAGGCTGTGGGGCTGGGATTCAAGGGCATGCGCAGTGCATATGTTCGCCTCTCACTTATCTCCTTCCGCCTTCTTCAGACTGTGCGGCTTCATGGTCGTGGCATGCGATAAGGGATCAGCTGACTCTGCACAGTCTGAAGCAGGCGTAAGGACATGAGTGAGAGGCTACGATATTTACTGCGCAAGGCCCTGAATCCCAGCCCCGCAGTGTGAATAAATCAGAAGACACTGCAGGGCTGGGATTTATGGGCATGCGCAGTAACAGCGCATGGCCAAGGGATAACACAACAGCGCAGACTCCGGAACACAAAAAATCAATGCTCAAGAGGCTGCGCCCAGCACCAAGGGGGTATTTTTGACAGCTGTGCTTTGTCTCATTAAGACGGAAAGTCCCGCCTCCGAGAAGGTTTCACGGTATGAGGGGCAAAATTTTAAAAGTACTTCATTCAGCATGTGCAAGGAACATAATTAAAAGAGCCACCTTTTCCTTGTGCAGCATTACTGCTGCACAAGGTGGCTCTTCCAGTTACTAACGCATGGGGGGGGTTAAAGGTTCCCTTTCAATTTGCTCCAATTTGGCTTCGGCCTACACTCTGCTCCCCCTGCTGTCCCTGGGCTCTAACAAAGCCAGTTGGTGCTCGGAAGTGCTGGCTGCACAGAGAAAAACACCCGCCACTGTGTCAGTGGGGTTCAGTAACGCCAGCTGTTCCCCTGCTGTGTAGCCGGCAACGTGTCCTGCAAACGCCACGCAGACACAATAGATATTAAGCTGCCTCCAGTGCAGGCTTCGGCCTACACCCTGCTCCTCCTGCTGTCCCTGGGCTTTAACACCGCAAGTTGGTGCTCGGAAGTGCTGGCTGCACAGAGAAAAACCCCTCCACTGTGTCAGTGGGGTTCAGAAACGCCAGCTGTTCCCCTTCTGTGTAGCCAGCAACGTGTCCTGCAAATGCCACGCAGACACATCAGATATTAAACTGCCTCCACTGCAGGCTTTGGCCTACACTCTGCTCCTCCTGCTGTCCCTGGGCTCTAACACCGCCAGTTGGTGCTCGGAAGTGCAGGCTGCACAGAGACAAACACCCGCCACTGTGTCAGTGGGGTTCAGTAACGCCAGCTGTTCCCCTGCTGTGTAGCCAGCAACATGTACTGCAAACGCCACGCAGACACAACAGATATTAAGCTGCCTCCAGTGCAGGCTTCGGCCTACACTCTGCTCCTCCTGCTGTCCCTGGGCTCTAACACCACCAGTTGGTGCTCGGAAGTGCTGGCTGCATAGAGAAAAACACCCTCCACTGTGTCAGTGGGGTTCAGTAATGCCAGATGTTCCCCTGCTGTGTAGCCAGCAGTGTCCTGCAAATGCCATGCAGACAAAACAGATATTAAGCTGCCTCCAGTGCAGGCTTCGGCCTACACTGCTCCTCCTGCTGTCCCTGGGCTCTAACACCGCCAGTTGGTGCTCGGAAGTGCTGGCTGCACAGAGAAAAAAACCTGCCACTGTGTCAGTGGGGTTCAGTAACGTCAGCTGTTCCCCTGCTGTGTAGCCGGCAACATGTCCTGCAAATGCCACGCAGACACAACAGATATTAAGCTGCCTCCAATGCAGGCTTCGGCCTACACTCTGCTCCTCCTGCTGTGGCTGGGCTCTAACACCACCAGTTGGTGCTTGGAAGTGCTGGCTGCACAGAGAAAAACACCCGCCACTGTGTCAGTGGGGTTCAGTAACGTCAGCTGTTCCCCTGCTGTGTAGCCGGCAACGTGTCCTGCAAACGCCACGCAGACACAACAGACACTAAGCTGCCTCCAGTGCAGGCTTCGGCCTACACTCTGCTCCCCCTGCTGACCCTTGGCTCCAACACCGCTAGTTGTGGCTCTAGGAAGACAATCTTGAATAGGTCCCCCTGGTTCCAGTACCTTCAGCTGGTTCAGGGCAGAGCCTTTGGCTTAGGTGCCTCCTTCTGTGTATCCGAGTTCCACCAACGTCAGGTGGTCCTTGGTAGTGCTTTCTGGCATGGTTACCTCCTGCTTAGTAACCGGGTTCCAGTAACGTCAGCTGGTCCTCGGTAGTTCCATTGGCTCTTGGACCTTTGGGTAGCCATCTGAGTTCCAGTTCCATCAGCTGGTTATTGGCATTTTCTCAGCCTTCTTGTACCTTCAAGACCCTAAAGACGACGACACGGAAGACCGAGAAGCAGAAGAACAAGAGGCTGCAGAACAAAGAGCAGAACATTAAGCATAAGACTAAACATCAAAGCAAAAGATATTATCTAAATTATAAGCAGAAGAAGACTAAGCAGTGTATGGGGGTGAGTCTGTTCCTCCTCGTGGTGCCCCTGGAAAAATCCTGCTTCTGCAGGCCTAACTGAACGCGGACAAATCCTGTTGTAACTCTTTTGTGACAGGCAGAACGGAAGGTGTAATCTTCAAACTGTTATAGATAACAACTACAGGAGTGCCTGTCACAAATAAGAATATGATGAAGAAGTAGAATATGAAGAAGAATAATAGTTTAATAAAAAGAATATGAAGAATGTAACAAAAAAAATAATAGGTAGAAGATGAAGAAGATGAATAAGGTGAAGAAGAAGTTGATGTCAACGATGCTGCTGCTGAGGATGATGAAGAAGAAAGTGTCGGAGAAGTAAAAAAGAAGGTGAAGGGCATGGAAGTAGTGATACATCAATATCTGACAAAATAAAAAAAATCTTAACATAGTCAATATCTTTGTAACTCCGAACGTCTTAAAAAAATAAAAAAATAAAATTCCTGCTATTCTATTTGATTGGGCTAAACCTCTATGCCATTAATGTCTCCGCCACCTCCCCCAATACATCCTACATTATTCTTAGTTGTTTTCCTTCATGTAGAATGAACCTACAAGGAAAGAAAGGGTTTATTTTAATTCCGATATTTTGGTCCCATTGACTTGCATTGGTATCGGTTATCGGTATCGGCGATATCCGATATTTTTTTAATATCGGCCGATCCAATCCGATACCGATACTTTCCGATATCGGAAGGTATCGCTCAACACTAGTCACGAATGTAGCACATTCGGATTCATATTCGGTTTCAACAGCATTTTTACTCAACATCAGCAAAATTCGATCACAGTTCGGTAAATCATTGCGTTTTCTCTAATGCTTTTGTTATAACTTTGGCTAGCTTACGGGGGGTGCTGTATGATGAGCGGGGGTGATGAGGGTATGTGTTTGACGAGTGGAGGGGGTGTGTCTAGGTCAGATGAACTGAGAGTGTAATTTTTTTTTTTCTTTAATAACTTAATGTGCGTACATTCCAGCTGCCAATCAGGCATAGAAAAGAGCAACAACGTTGTAACACAAGGTCTTCTGTGATTGTCTGCCAAAGTCACATGTCCCTGGCCATTTAAAAAGTGGCTCCTGATAGTGTTACAAGTGAACTTGTCAGTTAGCTAGATAGGAACCTGTTTTGTGTGAAATCAATCTTCCAGCATCAAACTAGATTGTGCAAAAACTGTGCTGCAGTCTCAGAATGCCCCATTTGCTAATCCAAATTGTGATAAAACTGTGTTTCAGTGAGAAATAAGAAGGCCAGATTTCCATTTAAAAATCGTTAAGCCTAATATTGGGGTCTAGCTAGAAGGCCCAGTTTGCTAATCCAAATCTTTTGGGATAAAACTGTGTTGCAGTGAGAAATCAGAAGGCCATTTTTCCTGTTAAAAATTGTTAGGTACAGTATAACCGTGTTGTTCAGGCACACTATCTAAAAAAAATAAATAATGATTGTTCATTTAGTGACAGGTGACTGACAGTTGTGGGCCTAAAGTTGTGAAACAGCAGGTTACAAGAGGGGAAGGGTGCATACAACATGAGTGGGAAAAAGCGAGGTTGTTGTGGAAGGAGCAATATGCTTGGTGTTTGACGTGTTCATGGGTTAGGTGCTAATGTAAATGAAAGCTCAACTGAACAAACACTGTATCGTCCTATCCAAAGACCATTGACATCATCTGTTACTGGACGGACTACTCCACTTCATTTCTTTGGCAGACCCACATTGGTAACCTGGTAGATGACGGTCAGAAAGAACATGTCCTCGAGTGGACAGCAAGCCCTGCATCAAGTGGCATCTCCTCCACTTCCTCCACCTTAACCCCTTAATGACCACCAATACATCTCTTTACTGACCTGAGATATAATTGAATAGCATCCCCATGCAGGTGACAATCCAGCAGCTTTGGCTGTCCATTGTAGCTGACAACTTGCTGCACCAGCACCAAATCTGTTTAACCCCTTAGATGTCGCTGTCAATAGTGACTGTGTCATACAAATGTTTAACAGAGTGTGGGGGCTCCCTCTTTATGCCCATCAGCACCATGAAATCATGAATGTGTGGTCCTCATGTTTATTATGGCAATTCACGATGAAATAGTGACCTTTGAGTCTGCCGGCTGTTGAAACCTGTTCAGAAGTTAACGACATTCAGGTGGTAAAAATACATTTTTTCATTCTTGTCATGTCACTTTGCATAAATTCCTGAAAATCACCTGAAGGGTAAATAAAGTACCTGACAGCAGTTTTCAATATGTTGAGTGGTGCTGTTTTTAACCCCTTAGTCACAGAGCCAATTTGGTACTTAATGACTGAGCCAATTTTTACAATTCTGACCACTGTCACTTTATGAGATTATAACTCTGGAACGCTTTAACAGATCCTGCTGATTCTAAGATTGTTTTTTCGTGACATATTGTACTTCAAGTTAGTGGTAACATTTCTTCGATATTACTTGCGATTATTTATGAAAAAAACGGAAATATGGCGAAAGTTTTTAAAATTTAGCAATTTTCAAACTTTGTATTTTTATGCCCCTAAATCAGAGAGATATGTCACAAAAATAGTTAATAAATAACATTTCCCACAGGTCTACTTTACATCAGCACACTTTTGGAAACAAAATACCATTTTTTTTAGGGACCACATCACATTTGAAGTAATTTTGAGGGGTCTATGTGATAGAAAATAACCAAGTGTGACACCATTCTAAAAACTGCACCCCTCAAGGTGCTCAAAACCATATTCAAAAAGTTTATTAACCCTTTACATGCTTCACAGGAACTAAAACAATGTGGAAGGAAAAAATGAACTTTTAACTTTTTTTTGCAAATATTTTATTCAGAACCATTTGTTTTTATTTTCACAAGTGTAAAAACAGAAATTTAACCATAAATTTTGTTGTGCAATTACTCCTGAATACGTAGATACCCCATATGTGGCAGTAAACCACTGTTTGAGCGCACCGCAGAGCTTGGGCGAGAAGGAGCGCCGTTTGACTATTTCAATGCAGAATTGGCTGGAATTGAGATCGGATGCCATATCACGTTTAGAGAGCCCCTGATGTGCCTAAACAGTGGAAACGCTCCACAAGTGACACCATTTTGGAAACTAGACCCCTTAAGGAACATATCTAGATGTGTGGTGAGCACTTTAAACCCCCAGGTGCTTCACAGAAGTTTATAACGTAGAGCGGTGAAAATAAAACAATCACATTTTTTTCTACAAAAAATGATTTTTTTTGCCCCCAAATTTTTATTTTCACAAGGTTAACAGGTAGTGTTGAGCATTCCGATACCGCAAGTATCGGGTATCGGCCGATACTTGCGGTATCGGAATTCCGATACCGGGATTCCGATACTTGCCGCGTATCGGATACCGGAATCGGAAGTTCCAAGATTCAAAATGCAGAAATTCAGCCAATGAGAATGATTCCAAGTGTGGGCACATCCTGTTTAGCATGGAGGGCATGAAACTACTGGCAAGGCTGTGATTGGCTGCTGAAATGATGTCATGCTGCAGTTTAAAAGTCGCTGGCGCCATTTTGCGATCACTCTGCTGTGAATTCAGTTAGTGACAGGACGCTGTTTGCTGACTGAGGGACAGTTTAGAGATAGCGATTTGCTTCTTTGTGCTTTCCAAAGGCTAATTTAGCAACCGCTGTGTTCACCTACTATTCACCTTGCTTTTGCCTTGTAGCGCTGTTTTCACAGCGATCTGCAAGGTCTGTGTGTGTGTGTGTGTGAGTGCAGCCCACTCTCTAGTCTGAGTGCAGCCACATAGGCCATCCATAGCTGGTTGTATTCAGTTCAGGGAGGGTGGTTCATTGCCTCATACTGTTCTTTTTTTTTTTTTTTTCAAGTAGTGTAGTCTGCTGCTAATTTATTCAAAAAAATCCTATTAGTGTCTTTCCACCCGTCGCCAGCTAATTTGTGGAAAAACACTACATAGGATAAAGTAGAGGAGGGTTTTTGGGCCTTGCAGCGCCGTTTACGGCTGTCTGCACGGTCTCCATGTGACTGCAGCTCGCCCTGTAGTCTGTGAGCAGCCATAGCCTGGTTGTCTCCAGCTCAGGGTTGTTCACTGCGTCATACCGCCAAATCAATTTTAATTTTTTTTCAAGTAGTGTAGTCTGCTGCTAATTTATTTAAAAAAATCCTATTAGTGTCTTTCCACCCGTCTCCAGCTAATTTGTGGAAAAACACTACATAGGATAAAGTAGAGGAGGGTTTTTGGGCCTTGCAGCGCCGTTTACGGCTGTCTGCACGGTCTCCGTGTGATTGCAGCTCGCCCTGTAGTCTGTGAGCAGCCATAGCCTGGTTGTCTCCAGCTCAGGGTTGTTCACTGCGTCATACCGCCAAATCAATTTTAATTTTTTTTCAAGTAGTGTAGTCTGCTGCTAATTTATTTAAAAAAATCCTATTAGTGTCTTTCCACCCGTCTCCAGCTAATTTGTGGAAAAACACTACATAGGATAAAGTAGAGGAGGGTTTTTGGGCCTTGCAGCGCCGTTTACGGCTGTCTGCACGGTCTCCGTGTGATTGCAGCTCGCCCTGTAGTCTGTGAGCAGCCATAGCCTGGTTGTCTCCAGCTCAGGGTTGTTCACTGCGTCATACCGCCAAATCAATTTTCTTTTTTTTTCAAGTAGTGTAGGTTGCTGCTAATTTATTTAAAAAAATCCTATTAGTGTCTTTCCACCCGTCTCCAGCTAACTTGTGGAAAAACACTACATAGGATAACGTAGAGGAGGGTTTTTGGGCCTTGCAGCGCCGTTTACGTCTGTCTGCACGGTCTCCGTGTGACTGCAGCTCTATCTGTTGTCAGTTCAGCCCCCAAAAAAGAAATAAATAATAAAGTTCACCAAACACACCAGTTACACCACTTTACATTTGTGTAGGCCACATTAGCTCATATTAAAGTCTAGTCCACACTTTAGAAAATTAGTGTTTCTTATACCTGTTAGGAGGAGTTGCTCAGGAATAAGCACACAAATCCATTAGTACTTTTCTGCTTATCTTTATCAGTCAACCAAGATGAAGAAGGCAGTGAGTAAGGCACGTGGGCGTGGGCGTGGGCGCGGAGCAGGGAGGGGACGTGGGGATTCTGTGCCTGCTGCGGGCACCGGTGACTCATCAGCACCCACTTTCACCAGGCAACAGTCGTTCATGCGCAGCTTTGTGTCAGAGCGCCGTACACCGCTGCTGCGTCAAGAACAAATTGAAGCTGTTGTCGGATGGATGGCAGCTAATGCATCAACTTCCATTAGTGCCACATCCTCTCAGACACAGAGCACTGGAGAGCAGCCATCTGTCTCTTCACCACCTGCCAAATTGCCCAGGCAGACAGAGAGCCCAGGACAGGAGCCGTCTCTACTTCTGTTCTCTGAATCTCTTGGCTTGGAAACAGGGGGCCAGCCAAGCAGCATTGGAGAAATGGAAGAAGAGGCAGGGTGCAGTGATGCCCAACAGCTTTTTCTGTCTTCCTCTGAAGAGGCGGGTGGGCCAGTGGCTCCGGTCACCACATCGCAGGCCGCATCAGCTGATGATGACACTCAGGTGCCACTTACTGGTGCGTGCTCTGCTGCTGAGACTACCCAGGAGGAGCAGTTGGGGGCAGAGGGTAGTGTAGATGATGAGGTCCTCGACCCATCTTGGCGTGAGGGAGAGGAAGGTGGTGGGAGCAGCTCTGAGGAAGAGATTCCCCGTACGGCCCAAAGAGGGAGAGGGAGGGGGAAGACTGCGGATCCTGCAGCCTCCGCTTTGGCACCCGTTAGGAGCATGTCTCTTCCAAAAGCCAAAAAGGGCGCTCCCAAGACTTGCAGTGCCTGGTCCTTTTTTGACACAGTTGCAGATGACATTTGCTATGTCAGATGCAAGGTGTGTCATCAAAAAGTCAAAAGAGGGAAAAATGTCAGCAACCTCAATACCTCCAACATGTGGAAACATGTGCGCAACAGGCACCCGGCGGAGTTAGAAAAACACACTGAAGAGGTAGGCCAACCAACAGCGGCAGCTACCACCTCTTCAGCTCGTGTTGCCTCTTCCTCTAGCTCACACGCAGCTGGTTCGGCTTCCTCCCAGGATCGCCGTGGAAGAACCTCTGGCCCTGTTGTCCAGAGACCCGCTGTAATTCCACCCGCAGCACCACTTTCCCAGTCATCCACACACTCCCAGCCCAGTCTACAGCCATCGGTAGTACAGGCATGGGAGAAAAGGCGGCCTTTCTCGTCAAACCACCCACGAGCACAGGCTCTGACTGCAGGCATTGCCAAACTTCTGTCACTGGAAATGCTGTCATTCAGGCTGGTGGAGACTGACAGCTTCCGTGACTTGATGTCATTGGCAGTCCCACAGTACAATGTGCCCAGCCGCTTTTACTTCAGCAGGCAAGCCGTCCCTGCCCTGCACAAGCATGTGGAGGGACACATAAAACACGCGCTACTGAACGCCGTCAGTAGCAAGGTCCACCTCACCACCGATGCGTGGACCAGTCAACATGGACAGGGGCGATACCTTTCCCTCACTGCCCATTGGGTTAATGTCGTTGAGCCGGGTACAGACCGTGCGAGTGGCGCAGGACGTGTCCTGCCCACTCCAAGGATTGCAGGAATCCATTCTGTACGCATTGACTCCTCCTCTTACACCAGTTCCTCAGAATCATCGCTGCAGGAGCCGTCACAGTCCACCTCCACATGGACCCGTGATGAACGTGTACCTGTTACGACCGACATGAGCACAGCCATGGCCAAACGTCAACAGGCCGTGTTGAAATTAATTTTTTTGGGGAATCGTAGCCACACAGCGCAGGAGCTCTGGAATGCCATCAAGCAGGAGAGCGATGTGTGGTTTGTGCCAGCGAATCTCCAGCCAGGCATGGTAGTGTGTGATAATGGCCGAAATCTGGTGGCAGCTCTGGGCCTCGGCAACCTCACTCACATCCCATGTCTGGCACATGTGCTCAATTTGGTCGTGCAGAGCTTTTTGAGGGACTATCCGGATCTTGATGCACTGCTGCACAAGGTCCGCCTAGAGTGTGCTCACTTGCGGCGTTCCAGCACGGCAAAAGCGCGCATTGCGGCTCTGCAGCGCCGACACCGCCTGCCGGAACATCGCATCATATGTGACCTACCTACCAGGTGGAATTCCATGTTACATATGTTGGAGCGGTTGTGTGAGCAGCAGCAAGCTGTAATGGAGTACCAGCTGCTTCAGGCGCAAAAAAGTCGCAGTCAGCGCCATACAGACTTCACAACCACAGAGTGGGCCACTATGAATGACGTCTGCCAGGTTTTGCGTCCCTTTGATTATTCCACGCGGATGGCGAGTGCAGATGATGCACTAGTCAGCATGACTGTCCCCCTTATCTGCCTGCTTGAAAAATCACTGCAAGCGCTAAGGGATGATGTTGTGGAAGAGGTGGAGGATGAGGATTCACCATTTCCATCATCTTCTGGACAGTCAGCGCCACGTGGTTCCTCACAAACGCGTAGGCAGGGGACAGTTTGTGAGGAGGATGAGGAGGAGTCAATGGAGGAGGAAGACGTCCGTCCAGAGGAGGGAGTTACCGAATTGTCCAGTACTCAGTGTGTACAGCGAGGGTGGGGTGATGACGAGCAGGCAGAGATCACGCCTCCAGCAGGGGACAGCGTTTCTTGGGCAGTTGGCAGTCTGCAGCACATGGTGGATTACATGCTGCAGTGCCTGAGAAACGACCGCCGCATCGCCCACATTCTCAACATGTCTGATTATTGGGTGTTCACCCTCCTCGATCCTCGCTACCGGGACAACGTAGAAAGCCTCATCACACCGTTGAACCGGGAGCGAAAAATGCGGGAGTACCAAGACACACTGGTCAATTCCATCATCTTCTCCATTCCAACTGAGAGAAGTTCTGCTAGTGCATTCCAAAGCAGCTCAGTGCGTCCAGGCAGTGGTGGAGGCTCTGCACAAAGAGGGAGCAGAAGCAGTGCCTCTGCCCAAGGCAAGACCAGTATGGCCCAACTGTGGCACAGTTTTCTGTGCCCCCCACAAAAGTCTACACCATCACAGACGGCTCCAGTCAGCAGGAGGCAACGGTTCCGTCAGATGGTGACAGACTACATGTCTTGCCCTCTTGCTGTACTCCCAGACGGCTCTTCCCCTTTCAAGTTTTGGGTCTCAAAGCTGGATACATAGCCAGAGCTAAGCCAGTATGCATTGGAGGTGCTGTCTTGCCCTGCGGCCAGTGTATTATCGGAACGTGTCTTTAGTGCTGCAGGTGGTGTACTAACTGACCGTCGCATGCGACTATCCTCCGATAACGTTGACCGGCTTACTTTCCTGAAAATGAACAAGGCCTGGATCTCGCAGGAATTTGCCACTCCTCCTCCTGATTAAATAATTAGGTCACTGTATACGTTATCCAGGTCTCCTGTTGTGTTCATCTTTCTACCACCTGAACTTAAATTCCTGGGCTCCAACACCGCCAGTTGAGGCTCAGAAGTGCCGTCTGCACAGTCAAAACATACGACCCAGTGTTATTGGGTTTCAGTAACGTCAGCTGATCCCCAGCTGTGTAGCCGGCAAATAATAATAATAATAATAATAATTTTATTTATATAGCGCCAACATATTCCGCAGCGCTTTACAACTTATAGAGGGGACTTATACAGACAACAGACATTACAGCATAACAGAAATCACAGTTCAAAACAGATACCAGGAGGAATGAGGGCCCTGCTGCTCGCAAGCTTACAATCTATGAGGAAAAGGGGAGACACAAGGGCAATGTGTCATGCGACCGCTACGCTGACACAACAACTGAAATGTAAGGGAATCTGTCCCCCCCCCAAGGCGTTTGTTACTGAAAGAGCCACCTTGTGCAGCAGTAATGCTGCACAAGGAAAAGGTAGCTATTTTTGTTTAGCACCTTGCACACGCAGAACTTAACACTTATAAAATGTGTCCACTGATACCGTAACACCGTCCCGGAGGTGGGACTTTCCTTCGTAATGTGACGCAGCACAGCCGTCTTTCCTACCCCCCCGGCGCCGCGCACCGGCTCCTCAGCGTTGTTTGATTCCGTCCCGGAGCCTGCGCTGTTATGTTATCCCGTGGCCAGGCACACTTAGCGCTGCCCGTCTTCTGGCATCATTTGGTGTCAGGATGGCTGCGCCTGTGCGGCCGCGCTGGCAGAGAGCCCGCCTCGCAGTGTCTTCTGATTTAATCCCACTGGGGGCCTGGGATCCATGGACATGCGCAGTGCATATCTGAACCTCCACCTCTCACTCATCTCCCTATGGCTTCTTCAGACTGTTCGGTGTCAGCTGGTCCCTAATAGCATGCCACGGCCGTGACACCGCACAGTCTTAAGAAGCCGTAGGGAGGGGAGTGAGAGGCGAGGATATGCACTGCGCATGTCCATGGATCCCAGGCCCCCAGTGGGATTAAATCAGAAGACACTGCGAGGCGGGCTGTCGGCCAGCGCGGCCGCACAGGCGCAGCCATCCTGACACCAAATGATGCCAGAAGACGGGCAGCGCTAAGTGTGCCTGGCCACGGGATAACATAACAGCGCAGGCTCCGGGACGGAATCAAACAACGCTGAGGAGCCGGTGCGCGTCGCCGGGGGGGTAGGAATGACGGCTGTGCTGCGTCACATTACGAAGGAAAGTCCCACCTCCAGGACGGTTTTACGGTTGCAGGGGACACATTTTATAAGTGTTTAGTTCTGTGTTTGCAAGGAGCATGATGAAAAGAGCCACCTTTTCCTTTTGCATCTTTTGTGCTGCACAAGCTGGCTCTTTCAGCTACAAACGCCTTGGGGGGGGGTTAAAGGTTCCCTTTCGACTTTCTCAGGCTTCGGCCTACATTGTGTTCCTCTGCTTTTCCACCTGTCCCTGGGCTCCAACACCGCCAGTTGCCGTCCAGAAGTGCTGTACGCACAGTCAACAGTCCCTCCTCTGTTATTGGGGTTCAGTAACGTCAGCTGTTCCGCTGCTGTGTGTGTGGCAATCCCTCCTACCTCCTCCAACCTCCTCCTCCTCCACCTGTCCCTGGGCTCCAACACCGCCAGTTGCCGTCCAGAAGTGCTGTACGCACAGTCAACAGTCCCTCCTCTGTTATTGGGGTTCAGTAACGTCAGCTGTTCCCCTGCTGTGTGTGTGGCAATCCCTCCTACCTCCTCCAACCTCCTCCAACCTCCTCCAACCTCCTCCTGTCCCTGGGCTCCAACACCGCCAGTTGCCGTCCAGAAGTGCTGTACGCACAGTCAACAGTCCCTCCTCTGTTATTGGGGTTCAGTAACGTCAGCTGTTCCCCTGCTGTGTGTGTGGCAATCCCTCCTACCTCCTCCAACCTCCTCCTCCTCCACCTGTCCCTGGGCTCCAACACCGCCAGTTGCCGTCCAGAAGTGTTGTACGCACAGTCAACAGTCCCTCCTCTGTTATTGGGGTTCAGTAACATCAGCTGTTCCCCTGCTGTGTGTGTGGCAATCCCTCCTACCTCCTCCAACCTCCTCCAACCTCCTCCTGTCCCTGGGCTCCAACACCGCCAGTTGCCGTCCAGAAGTGCTGTACGCACAGTCAACAGTCCCTCCTCTGTTATTGGGGTTCAGTAACGTCAGCTGTTCCCCTGCTGTGTGTGTGGCAATCCCTCCTACCTCCTCCAACCTCCTCCTCCTCCACCTGTCCCTGGGCTCCAACACCGCCAGTTGCCGTCCAGAAGTGCTGTACGCACAGTCAACAGTCCCTCCTCTGTTATTGGGGTTCAGTAACGTCAGCTGTTCCCCTGCTGTGTGTGTGGCAATCCCTCCTACCTCCTCCAACCTCCTCCAACCTCCTCCTGTCCCTGGGCTCCAACACCGCCAGTTGCCATCCAGAAGTGCTGTACGCACAGTCAACAGTCCCTCCTCTGTTATTGGGGTTCAGTAACGTCAGCTGTTCCCCTGCTGTGTGTGTGGCAATCCCTCCTACCTCCTCCAACCTCCTCCTCCTCCACCTGTCCCTGGGCTCCAACACCGCCAGTTGCCGTCCAGAAGTGCTGTACGCACAGAGCCAAACACCTCGCAAATGTGTTAGTGGGGTTCAGCACCGCCAGCTGTTCCCCTGCTGTGTATACGGCAACGTGTACTGCGACCGCCACGCAGGCACAACAAGTTAAATTTAAGGGAACCTGTCCCCCCCCCACCCCAGGCGTTTGTTACTGAAGGAGCCACCTTGTGCAGCAGTAATGATGCAAAGGGAAAAAGTGCCTCTTTTCGTGGTGCTCCTTGCAGATGCTGAACCTAACACTTATGAAATGTGTCCCCTCACAGCGTTCAACCGTCCGGTAGGTGGAACTTTCCTTTGTCATGTGACGCAGCACAGCCGTCATTTTTACCCCCTTGGCGCCGTGCGCCGCCTCCTCAGCGTTGTTTGAATCTGTCCCGGAGCCTGCGCTGTTAGGTTACCCCTTGGCCATGCACACATTTCGCGCTGCCTGTCTTCTGACATCATTTGCTGTCAGGCTGGCTGCGCCTGTGTGTGTGCGCTGTCCGAGATTCAGCCTCGCAGTGTCGTGTAATGTAATCCCACCGCGGGCCTGGGATCCGTGGCCATGCGCAGTGCATATCCTCGCCTCTCACTCCCCTCCCTACGGCTTCTAAAGACTGTTCGGTGTCAGCTGATCCCTAATAGCATGCCACGGCCGTGACACCGCACAGTCTGAAGAAGCCGTAGGGAGGGGAGTGAGAGGTGAGGATATGCACTGCGCATGGCCACTGATCCCAGGCCCGTGGTGGGATTACATTAGACGACACCGCGAGGCTGAATCTCGGACAGCGCACCCACACAGGCGCAGCCAGCCTGACAGCAAATGATGTCAGAAGACGGGCAGCGCAAAATGTGTGCATGGCCAAGGGGTAACCTAACAGCGCAGGCTCCGGGACAGATTCAAACAACGCTGAGGAGGCGGCGCACGGCGCCAAGGGGGTAAAAATGACGGCTGTGCTGCGTCACATGACAAAGGAAAGTTCCACCTACCGGACGGTTGAACGCTGTGAGGGGACACATTTCATAAGTGTTAGGTTCAGCATCTGCAAGGACCATAATTAAAAGAGCTAAGTTTACCTTTTCCAGCATTAGTGGTGTACACGATGGCTCTTCCAGCTACAAACGCCTGGGGGGGTGGGTTAAAGGTTTCCTTTCAACTTGCTCCAGTGCAGGCTTCGGCCTACACTCCGCTCCCCCTGCTCCTCCTGCTGACCCTGGGCTCTAACACCGCCAGTTGGGGCCCAGATGTGCTAGCTGCACAGAGAAAAACAACTCGCCAATGTGTCAGTGGGGTTCAGCACCGCCAGCTGTTCCCCTGCTGTGCAGCCGGCAACGTGTCCTGCGACCGCCACGCAGACACAAGAACTGAAATTGAAGGGAACCTGTCCCCCCTCCCCCAGGTGTTTCTATGTTTTACAGCCACCTTGTACAGCAGTAATGCTGCATGTGTGCAAGGTGGCTCATAAACGTATTCTCCTTGCACTTGTGGAACTGAACACGTCTAAAATGTGTCCTCTGTGACCATTAAAACGTCCCTAAGGTGTGATTTTACTTTGTATTGACACGCAACAAGCTCCTTGGTAACGCTGCCCGTCTTCTGGCATCATTGTTTGGCTGGGTGCGCCTCTGCGGCCGCCTTGCCCCACACAACGCCCCTCGGTGTCTTATTTATTTTGACTGCGAGGGTGTGATTGATGGGCTTGAGCAGTGCATATGTTCGCCTGTCACTCGTCTCCTTCCGCCTTCTTCAGAGTGTGCGGCTTCATGGCCGTGGCATGCAATAAGGGATCAGCTGACGCCGCATAGTCTGAAGTGGGTGTAAGAACCCAAGCGAGAGACGAACATATGTGCTGCGCCAGGCCCTGAATCCCAGCCCCGCAGTGTTTTAACAATGTTAAGACACTGCGGGGCTGGGATTCATGGTCATCGCGAACCGCACCGGCCGACATTAAATGATGCCAGAACATGGGCAGCGCTAACAGCGCTAGGCCAGGGGATCACACGACAGCGCAGACTCCTGTACAGCAAATAACAACGCTCAGGAGGCTGCACCCAGCACCAAGGTTTGATTCTTGACATCTGTGCTGCGTCTCATTACAAAGGGAACTCGCGCCTCCAACACAGTTTGACTGTTTAAAGGGCTAAATGTTATACGTGTTTCATTCAGCGTGTGCAAGGAGTGAAATTAAAAGAGCAACCTTTGACTTGTGCAGCACTACTGCTGCATAAGCTGTGGCTCTTCTACTTTGTAACCCCTGAGGGGGGGTTAAAGGTTACCTTTGAAATTGGTTCAATTAGGCTTCGGCCTACACTCTGCTCCCCCTGCAGAGCCCTGGGCTCCAACACCGCCAGTTGGGGCCCGGTACTGCTAGCTGCACAGAGAAAAACACCAGCCAATGTGTCAGTGGGGTTCAGCACCGCCAGCTGTTCCCCTGCTGTGCAGCCGGCAACGTGTCCTGCAACTGCCACGCAGGCACAACAGACCCAAAAGCTGCCGCCAGTGCAGGCTTCGGCCTACACTCTGCTCCATCTCCTCCTCCTGCTGACCCCGGGCTCCAACACCGCCAGTTGGGGCCCGGTACTGCTAGCTGCACAGAGAAAAACACCAGCCAATGTGTCAGTGGGGTTCAGCACCGCCAGCTGTTCCCCTGCTGTGCAGCCGGCATCGTGTCCTGCAAAAGCCACGCAGACACAAGAACTGAAATTGAAGGGAACCTGTCCCCCCTCCCCCAGGCGTTTGTACGTTTTAAAGGCCACCTTGTACAGCGGTAATGCTGCATGTGTGCAAGGTGGCTCATAAACGTATTCTCCTCGCACATGTGGAACTGAAAACACGTCTAAAATGTGTCCTCTGTGTGACCATTTAACCGTCCCGGTGGTGTGACTTTCCTTTGTAATGACACGCTGCAACCCCCTTGGTAGCGCTGCCCATCTTCTGGCATCATTGTTTGGCTGCCTGCGCCTCTGCGGCCGCCCTGACCCACACAACGCCCCTCGTTGTCTTATTTATTGGGACTGCGAGGGTGTGATTCACGGGCATGATCAGTGCATCAGTTCGCCTGTCCCTCATCTCCTTCCGCCTTCTGCGGACTGTGCGGCTTCATGGCCGTGGCATGCGATAAGGGATCAGATGACGCCGCACAGTCTGAAGCGGGTGTAAGGACCCGAGTGTGAGAGGCGAACATATGTGCTGCGCCAGGCCATGAATCCCAGCCCCGCAGTGTTTTAACAATGTTAAGACACTGCGGGGCTGGGATTCATGGTCATCGCGAACCGCACCGGCCGACATTAAATGATGCCAGAACATGGGCAGCGCTAACAGCGCTAGGCCAGGGGATCACACGACAGCGCAGACTCCTGTACAGCAAATAACAACGCTCAGGAGGCTGCATCCAGCACCAAGGTGGGATTCTTGACATCTGTGCTGCGTCTCATTACAAAGGGAACTCGCGCCTCCAACACAGTTTGACTGTTTAAAGGGCTAAATGTTATACGTGTTTCATTCAGCGTGTGCAAGGAGCGAAATTAAAAGAGCAACCTTTGACTTGTGCAGCACTACTGCTGCATAAGCTGTGGCTCTTCTACTTTGTAACCCCTGAGGGGGGTTTAAAGGTTACCTTTGAAATTGGTTCAATTAGGCTTCGGCCTACACTCTGCTCCCCCTGCAGAGCCCTGGGCTCCAACACCGCCAGTTGGGGCCCGGTACTGCTAGCTGCACAGAGAAAAACACCAGCCAATGTGTCAGTGGGGTTCAGCACCGCCAGCTGTTCCCCTGCTGTGCAGCCGGCAACGTGTCCTGCAACTGCCACGCAGGCACAACAGACCCAAAAGCTGCCGCCAGTGCAGGCTTCGGCCTACACTCTGCTCCATCTCCTCCTCCTGCTGACCCCGGGCTCCAACACCGCCAGTTGGGGCCCGGTACTGCTAGCTGCACAGAGAAAAACACCAGCCAATGTGTCAGTGGGGTTCAGCACCGCCAGCTGTTCCCCTGCTGTGCAGCTGGCAACGTGTCCTGCAACTGCCACGCAGGCACAACAGACCCAAAAGCTGCCGCCAGTGCAGGCTTCGGCCTACACTCTGCTCCATCTCCTCCTCCTGCTGACCCCGGGCTCCAACACCGCCAGTTGGGGCCCGGTACTGCTAGCTGCACAGAGAAAAACACCAGCCAATGTGTCAGTGGGGTTCAGCACCGCCAGCTGTTCCCCTGCTGTGCAGCCGGCAACGTGTCCTGCAACTGCCACGCAGGCACAACAGACCCAAAAGCTGCCACCAGTGCAGGCTTTGGCCTACACTCTGCTCCATCTCCTCCTCCTGCTGACCCCGGGCTCCAACACCGCCAGTTGGGGCCCGGTACTGCTAGCTGCACAGAGAAAAACACCAGCCAATGTGTCAGTGGGGTTCAGCACCGCCAGCTGTTCCCCTGCTGTGCAGCCGGCAACGTGTCCTGCAACTGCCACGCAGGCACAACAGACCCAAAAGCTGCCGCCAGTGCAGGCTTCGGCCTACACTCTGCTCCATCTCCTCCTCCTGCTGACCCTGGGCTCCAACACCGCCAGTTGGGGCCCGGTACTGCTAGCTGCACAGAGAAAAACACCAGCCAATGTGTCAGTGGGGTTCAGCACTGCCAGCTGTTCCCCTGCTGTGCAGCCGGCATCGTGTCCTGCAAAAGCCACGCAGACACAAGAACTGAAATTGAAGGGAACCTGTCCCCCCTCCCCCAGGCGTTTGTACGTTTTAAAGGCCACCTTGTACAGCGGTAATGCTGCATGTGTGCAAGGTGGCTCATAAACGTATTCTCCTCGCACATGTGGAACTGAAAACACGTCTAAAATGTGTCCTCTGTGTGACCATTTAACCGTCCCGGTGGTGTGACTTTCCTTTGTAATGACACGCTGCAACCCCCTTGGTAGCGCTGCCCGTCTTCTGGCATCATTGTTTGGCTGCCTGCGCCTCTGCGGCCGCCCTGACCCACACAACGCCCCTCGTTGTCTTATTTATTGGGACTGCGAGGGTGTGATTGATGGGCATGATCAGTGCATCAGTTCGCCTGTCCCTCATCTCCTTCCGCCTTCTGCGGACTGTGCGGCTTCATGGCCGTGGCATGCGATAAGGGATCAGATGACGCCGCACAGTCTGAAGCGGGTGTAAGGACCCGAGTGTGAGAGGCGAACATATGTGCTGCGCCAGGCCATGAATCCCAGCCCCGCAGTGTTTTAACAATGTTAAGACACTGTGGGGCTGGGATTCATGGTCATCGCGAACCGCACCGGCCGACATTAAATGATGCCAGAACATGGGCAGCGCTAACAGCGCTAGGCCAGGGGATCACACGACAGCGCAGACTCCTGTACAGCAAATAACAACGCTCAGGAGGCTGCATCCAGCACCAAGGTGGGATTCTTGACATCTGTGCTGCGTCTCATTACAAAGGGAACTCGCGCCTCCAACACAGTTTGACTATTTAAAGGGCTAAATGTTATACGTGTTTCATTCAGCGTGTGCAAGGAGCGAAATTAAAAGAGCAACCTTTGACTTGTGCAGCACTACTGCTGCATAAGCTGTGGCTCTTCTACTTTGTAACCCCTGAGGGGGGGTTAAAGGTTACCTTTGAAATTGGTTCAATTAGGCTTCGGCCTACACTCTGCTCCCCCTGCAGAGCCCTGGGCTCCAACACCGCCAGTTGGGGCCCGGTACTGCTAGCTGCACAGAGAAAAACACCAGCCAATGTGTCAGTGGGGTTCAGCACCGCCAGCTGTTCCCCTGCTGTGCAGCCGGCAACGTGTCCTGCAACTGCCACGCAGGCACAACAGACCCAAAAGCTGCCGCCAGTGCAGGCTTCGGCCTACACTCTGCTCCATCTCCTCCTCTTGCTGACCCCGGGCTCCAACACCGCCAGTTGGGGCCCGGTACTGCTAGCTGCACAGAGAAAAACACCAGCCAATGTGTCAGTGGGGTTCAGCACCGCCAGCTGTTCCCCTGCTGTGCAGCCGGCATCGTGTCCTGCAAAAGCCACGCAGACACAAGAACTGAAATTGAAGGGAACCTGTCCCCCCTCCCCCAGGCGTTTGTACGTTTTAAAGGCCACCTTGTACAGCGGTAATGCTGCATGTGTGCAAGGTGGCTCATAAACGTATTCTCCTCGCACATGTGGAACTGAAAACACGTCTAAAATGTGTCCTCTGTGTGACCATTTAACCGTCCCGGTGGTGTGACTTTCCTTTGTAATGACACGCTGCAACCCCCTTGGTAGCGCTGCCCGTCTTCTGGCATCATTGTTTGGCTGCCTGCGCCTCTGCGGCCGCCCTGACCCACACAACGCCCCTCGTTGTCTTATTTATTGGGACTGCGAGGGTGTGATTGACGGGCATGATCAGTGCATCAGTTCGCCTGTCCCTCATCTCCTTCCGCCTTCTGCGGACTGTGCGGCTTCATGGCCGTGGCATGCGATAAGGGATCAGATGACGCCGCACAGTCTGAAGCGGGTGTAAGGACCCGAGTGTGAGAGGCGAACATATGTGCTGCGCCAGGCCCTGAATCCCAGCCCCGCAGTGTTTTAACAATGTTAAGACACTGCGGGGCTGGGATTCATGGTCATCGCGAACCGCACCGGCCGACATTAAATGATGCCAGAACATGGGCAGCGATAACAGCGCTAGGCCAGGGGATCACACGACAGCGCAGACTCCTGTACAGCAAATAACAACGCTCAGGAGGCTGCACCCAGCACCAAGGTGGGATTCTTGACATCTGTGCTGCGTCTCATTACAAAGGGAACTCGCGCCTCCAACACAGTTTGACTGTTTAAAGGGCTAAATGTTATACGTGTTTCATTCAGCGTGTGCAAGGAGCGAAATTAAAAGAGCAACCTTTGACTTGTGCAGCACTACTGCTGCATAAGCTGTGGCTCTTCTACTTTGTAACCCCTGAGGGGGGGTTAAAGGTTACCTTTGAAATTGGTTCAATTAGGCTTCGGCCTACACTCTGCTCCCCCTGCAGAGCCCTGGGCTCCAACACCGCCAGTTGGGGCCCGGTACTGCTAGCTGCACAGAGAAAAACACCAGCCAATGTGTCAGTGGGGTTCAGCACCGCCAGCTGTTCCCCTGCTGTGCAGCCGGCAACGTGTCCTGCAACTGCCACGCAGGCACAACAGACCCAAAAGCTGCCGCCAGTGCAGGCTTCGGCCTACACTCTGCTCCATCTCCTCCTCCTGCTGACCCCGGGCTCCAACACCGCCAGTTGGGGCCCGGTACTGCTAGCTGCACAGAGAAAAACACCAGCCAATGTGTCAGTGGGGTTCAGCACCGCCAGCTGTTCCCCTGCTGTGCAGCCAGCAACGTGTCCTGCAACTGCCACGCAGGCACAACAGACCCAAAAGCTGCCGCCAGTGCAGGCTTCGGCCTACACTCTGCTCCATCTCCTCCTCCTGCTGACCCCGGGCTCCAACACCGCCAGTTGGGGCCCGGTACTGCTAGCTGCACAGAGAAAAACACCAGCCAATGTGTCAGTGGGGTTCAGCACCGCCAGCTGTTCCCCTGCTGTGCAGCCGGCATCGTGTCCTGCAAAAGCCACGCAGACACAAGAACTGAAATTGAAGGGAACCTGTCCCCCCTCCCCCAGGCGTTTGTACGTTTTAAAGGCCACCTTGTACAGCGGTAATGCTGCATGTGTGCAAGGTGGCTCATAAACGTATTCTCCTCGCACATGTGGAACTGAAAACACGTCTAAAATGTGTCCTCTGTGTGACCATTTAACCGTCCCGGTGGTGTGACTTTCCTTTGTAATGACACGCTGCAACCCCCTTGGTAGCGCTGCCCGTCTTCTGGCATCATTGTTTGGCTGCCTGCGCCTCTGCGGCCGCCCTGACCCACACAACGCCCCTCGTTGTCTTATTTATTGGGACTGCGAGGGTGTGATTGACGGGCATGATCAGTGCATCAGTTCGCCTGTCCCTCATCTCCTTCCGCCTTCTGCGGACTGTGCGGCTTCATGGCCGTGGCATGCGATAAGGGATCAGATGACGCCGCACAGTCTGAAGCGGGTGTAAGGACCCGAGTGTGAGAGGCGAACATATGTGCTGCGCCAGGCCCTGAATCCCAGCCCCGCAGTGTTTTAACAATGTTAAGACACTGCGGGGCTGGGATTCATGGTCATCGCGAACCGCACCGGCCGACATTAAATGATGCCAGAACATGGGCAGCGCTAACAGCGCTAGGCCAGGGGATCACACGACAGCGCAGACTCCTGTACAGCAAATAACAACGCTCAGGAGGCTGCACCCAGCACCAAGGTGGGATTCTTGACATCTGTGCTGCGTCTCATTACAAAGGGAACTCGCGCCTCCAACACAGTTTGACTGTTTAAAGGGCTAAATGTTATACGTGTTTCATTCAGCGTGTGCAAGGAGTGAAATTAAAAGAGCAACCTTTGACTTGTGCAGCACTACTGCTGCATAAGCTGTGGCTCTTCTACTTTGTAACCCCTGAGGGGGGGTTAAAGGTTACCTTTGAAATTGGTTCAATTAGGCTTCGGCCTACACTCTGCTCCCCCTGCAGAGCCCTGGGCTCCAACACCGCCAGTTGGGGCCCGGTACTGCTAGCTGCACAGAGAAAAACACCAGCCAATGTGTCAGTGGGGTTCAGCACCGCCAGCTGTTCCCCTGCTGTGCAGCCGGCAACGTGTCCTGCAACTGCCACGCAGGCACAACAGACCCAAAAGCTGCCGCCAGTGCAGGCTTCGGCCTACACTCTGCTCCATCTCCTCCTCCTGCTGACCCCGGGCTCCAACACCGCCAGTTGGGGCCCGGTACTGCTAGCTGCACAGAGAAAAACACCAGCCAATGTGTCAGTGGGGTTCAGCACCGCCAGCTGTTCCCCTGCTGTGCAGCCGGCATCGTGTCCTGCAAAAGCCACGCAGACACAAGAACTGAAATTGAAGGGAACCTGTCCCCCCTCCCCCAGGCGTTTGTACGTTTTAAAGGCCACCTTGTACAGCGGTAATGCTGCATGTGTGCAAGGTGGCTCATAAACGTATTCTCCTCGCACATGTGGAACTGAAAACACGTCTAAAATGTGTCCTCTGTGTGACCATTTAACTGTCCCGGTGGTGTGACTTTCCTTTGTAATGACACGCTGCAACCCCCTTGGTAGCGCTGCCCGTCTTCTGGCATCATTGTTTGGCTGCCTGCGCCTCTGCGGCCGCCCTGACCCACACAACGCCCCTCGTTGTCTTATTTATTGGGACTGCGAGGGTGTGATTGACGGGCATGATCAGTGCATCAGTTCGCCTGTCCCTCATCTCCTTCCGCCTTCTGCGGACTGTGCGGCTTCATGGCCGTGGCATGCGATAAGGGATCAGATGACGCCGCACAGTCTGAAGCGGGTGTAAGGACCCGAGTGTGAGAGGCGAACATATGTGCTGCGCCAGGCCCTGAATCCCAGCCCCGCAGTGTTTTAACAATGTTAAGACACTGCGGGGCTGGGATTCATGGTCATCGCGAACCGCACCGGCCGACATTAAATGATGCCAGAACATGGGCAGCGCTAACAGCGCTAGGCCAGGGGATCACACGACAGCGCAGACTCCTGTACAGCAAATAACAACGCTCAGGAGGCTGCACCCAGCACCAAGGTGGGATTCTTGACATCTGTGCTGCGTCTCATTACAAAGGGAACTCGCGCCTCCAACACAGTTTGACTGTTTAAAGGGCTAAATGTTATAAGTGTTTCATTCAGCGTGTGCAAGGAGCGAAATTAAAAGAGCAACCTTTGACTTGTGCAGCACTACTGCTGCATAAGCTGTGGCTCTTCTACTTTGTAACCCCTGAGGGGGGGTTAAAGGTTACCTTTGAAATTGGTTCAATTAGGCTTCGGCCTACACTCTGCTCCCCCTGCAGAGCCCTGGGCTCCAACACCGCCAGTTGGGGCCCGGTACTGCTAGCTGCACAGAGAAAAACACCAGCCAATGTGTCAGTGGGGTTCAGCACCGCCAGCTGTTCCCCTGCTGTGCAGCCGGCAACGTGTCCTGCAACTGCCACGCAGGCACAACAGACCCAAAAGCTGCCGCCAGTGCAGGCTTCAGCCTACACTCTGCTCCATCTCCTCCTCCTGCTGACCCCGGGCTCCAACACCGCCAGTTGGGGCCCGGTACTGCTAGCTGCACAGAGAAAAACACCAGCCAATGTGTCAGTGGGGTTCAGCACCGCCAGCTGTTCCCCTGCTGTGCAGCCGGCAACGTGTCCTGCAACTGCCACGCAGGCACAACAGACCCAAAAGCTGCCGCCAGTGCAGGCTTCGGCCTACACTCTGCTCCATCTCCTCCTCCTGCTGACCCCGGGCTCCAACAACGCCAGTTGGGGCCCGGTACTGCTAGCTGCACAGAGAAAAACACCAGCCAATGTGTCAGTGGGGTTCAGCACCGCCAGCTGTTCCCCTGCTGTGCAGCCGGCATCGTGTCCTGCAAAAGCCACGCAGACACTTGCTCTTGTACCTTCTGCTCCCCATCCTGGTTCCAGTACCGTCAGCTGGTTCCGGGCAGAGCCTTTGGCTTAGGTGCCTCCCTCTGGGTATCCGAGTTCCACCAACGTCAGGTGGTCCTTGGTAGTGCTTTCAGGCACGGGTACCTCCTGCTTAGTAACCGGGTTCCAGTAACGTCAGCTGGTCCTCGGTAGTTCCATTGGCTCTTGGACCTTCGGCTACCCATCCGGGTTCCAGCACCGTCAGCTGGTTCTCGGCAGTGTCTTTTGCTCTTGTACCTTCTGCTCCCCATCCTGGTTCCAGTACCGTCAGCTGGTTCCGGGCAGAGCCTTTGGCTTAGGTGCCTCCCTCTGGGTATCCGAGTTCCACCAACGTCAGGTGGTCCTTGGTAGTGCTTTCAGGCACGGGTACCTCCTGCTTAGTAACCGGGTTCCAGTAACGTCAGCTGGTCCTCGGTAGTTCCATTGGCTCTTGGACCTTCGGGTAGCCATCCGAGTTCCAGTTCCATCAGCTGGTTCTCGGCATTTTCTCAGCCTTCTTGTACCTTCTGCTACATTTCCAAGTTCAAGAGACTAAACACGATGACCCGGAAGACCACCCCTAAGATGACGACGACACCAGAGACGACAACCACCGTGATGACGACGACCCTGGAGACGATGACCCTGAAGACCACCCCGATGACGACGACCCCGGAGACGACGACCCTGAAGACCACCCCGATGACGACGACCCCGGAGACGACGACCCTGGAGACGACGACGACCTGGAAGACCGAGAAGCAGAAGAACAAGAGGCTGCAGAACAAAGAGCAGAAGAACATTAAGCATAACACTAAATATCAGAGCAAAAAATATTATCTAAATTATAAGCAGAAGAAGACTAAGCAGTGTATGGGGGTGAGTCCGTTCCTCCTCGTGGTGCCCCTGGATAAAGCCTGATGCTGCAGGCCAAACTGAACGCGGACAAATGTAACTCTTTTGTGACAGGCAGAACGGAAGGTGTAATCTTCAAACTTTTATAGATAACAACTACGGGAATGCCTGTCACAAATAAGAATATGATGAAGAAGTAGAATATGATGAAGATAATAGTAAAATAAAAAGAATATGAACAATGTAACCAAAAAAATAATAGGTAGAAGATGAAGAAGAAGATGAATAAGGTGAAGAAGTTGATGTCAAAGAAGCTGATGATGAGGATAATGAAGAAGAAAGTGTGGGAGAAGTAAAAAAGAAGGTGAAGGGCGTGGAAGTAGTGAAACATCAATATCTGACAAAATAAAAAAAAAAATTAACATAGTCAAAATCTTTCTACCGCCGAACGTCATAAAAAAAACCCAAAATCCTGCTATTCTATTACATTGGGCTAAACCTCTGTGCCTTTAATGTCTCCGCCACGTCCCCCAATACATCCTACATTATTCTTAGTTGTTTTCCTTCATGTAGAATGAACCTACAAGTTTATAAAGGGTTTATTTTAATTCCGATATTTTCGTCCCATTGACTTGCATTGGGATCGGGTATCGGTATCGGATTGGATCCGATATTTTGACGGTATCGGCCGATACTTTCCGATACCGATACTTTCCGATATCGGAAAGTATCGCTCAACACTATTAACAGGAGAAATTAGACCACAAACGTTATTGTGCAATTTCTCCTGAGTACGTCGATACCCCATATGTGGGGGTAAACCACTGTTTGGGCGCACTGCAGAGCTTGGAAGAGAAGGAGTGCCGTTTTACTTTTTCAATGTAGAATTGGCTGGAATTGAGATCGGACGCCATGTTGCGTTTGGATAGCCCCTAATGTGCGTAAATAGTGGAAAACCCCACAAGTGACACCATTTTGGAAACTAGACCCCTTAAAGAATTTATCTAGATGTGTGGTGAGCACTTTAAACCCCCAGGTGCTTCACAGAAGTTTATAATGTAGAGCCGTGAAAATAAAAAATCCTTTTCTTTTTCTTTAAAAATGATTTTTTAGCCTGCAATTTTTTATTTTCTCAAGGGTAACAGGAGACATTGGACCCCAAAATCTGTTCACCAGTTTGTCCTGAGTACCATGATACCCCATATGTGGGGGGGCACTGTTTGGACACCCATCGGGGCTCGGAAGGGAAGGAGCGCCGCTTGGAATGCAGACTTTGATGGGATGGTCTGCGGGCGTCATGTTGCATTTGCAACATGCAGTGCTCCTGATGTACCTAAACAGTAGAAACCCCCCACAAGTGACCCCATTTTGGAAACTAGACCCCCCAAGGAACTTATCTAGATGTGTGGTGTGAACTTTGAATGCCCAAGTGCTTCACAGAAGTTTATAATGCAGAGTCGTGAAAATAAAAAATATTTTTTTTTCCACAAAAAAGATTTTTTAGCCCCCAAGTTTTTATTTTCACAAGGGTATCAAGAGAAATTGGATGCCAAAAGTTGTTGTCCAATTTGTCCTGAGTACACTGATACCCCATATGTTGGGGGGACCACTGTTTGGGTGCATGGTAGAGCTCAGAAGGGAAGGAGCGCCGTTTTGGAATGCAGACTTTGATAGAATGGTTTGTGGGCATTATGTTGCGTTTGCAGAGCCCCTGATGTACCTAAACAGTAGAAACCCCCCACAAGAGACCCCATTTTGAAAACTAGACCCCCCTAGGAACTTATCTAGATGTGTGGTGAGAACTTTGAATGCCCAAGGGCTTCACAGAAGTTTATAATGCAGAGTCGTGAAAATAAAAAATATTTTTTTTTCCACAAAAAAGATTTTTTGGCCCCCAAGTATTTATTTTCACAAGCTTAACAGAAGAAATTGGACCACAAAAGTTGTCTAATTTATCCTGAGTACGCTGATGCCCCATATGTGGGGGTAAACCACTGTTTGGGCGCACGGCAGGACTCAGAAATGAGGGATCACCATTTGACTTTTTGAACACAAAATTGGCTGTGGCGTTTAGAGACCCCCTGATGTACCTAAACAGTGGAAACCCCCCAATTCTAACTCCAACCCTAACCCCATCACACCCCCAACCCTAATCCCAACCCGATCCATAATCCTAATCACAACCCTAACAATAATCACAACCCAAGCCCCAAAACAACCCTAATCCCAACCCTAACCATAACCCTAATCAGAACCCTAAATCCAAAACACCCCTAATCCTAATCTCAACCCTAACCTCAAACCTAACCCTAATCCCAATACACCCCTAACCCTAATCCCAACCCTACCCTTAACCCTAATTACAAACCTAACCCTAATCCCAAACGTAACCCTAATGCCAACCCTAATCCAAACCCTAACTCTAATCCCAACTCTAACCCTAACTTTAGCCGCAACCCTAGTCCTAACTTTAGCCCCAACCCTAGCCCTAACTTTAGCCCAAACCCTAACTCTAACTTTAGCCCCAACCCTAACCATAGCCCTAACTTTAGCCTCAACCCTAACCCTATCTTCAGCCTCAACCCTAACCTTAACCTAACCCTAAATTTAGCCCCAGCCCTAACCCTAAATTTAGCCCCAACCCTAACCCTAAATTTAGCCCCAACCCAAACCCTAACCCTAAATTTTGCCCCAACCCTAACCCTAACCCTAAATTTAGCCCCATCCCTAACTCTAACCCTAAATTTAGCCCCAACCCTAACCCTAACCCTAAATTTAGCCCCAACCCTAACCCTAACCCTAAATTTACCCCCAACTCCTCTAGCTGCCGGTCGGCAGATCATGGCGGGCACACTGCGCATGCCATTTTCTTACCGGAGGAAGAAGCCGGCGGCCAGGAGGGGACACAGGAGGACCCAGGGACACCGGTAAGTATAAGAGGGTCCCCGAATCCCCCTATTTCTCTGTCCTCTGATGTCCGTTCACATCAGAGGACAGAGAATTACACATCCCTTTTTCTTTTTTTTTCGGTCGCCGGTAACAGTTAATTACCTGCGATCGCAAAACAGGGGTCGGTAAAAACTGACCCCGATCATGTTCTTTGGGATCTCGGCTACCCCCAGCAGCCGAGACCCCAAAGATCTTCCGGGTGTCAGCCGGCGGGCGCACTGCGCATGCGCCCGCCATTTTTTGGCTGGAACAAGATGGCGGCGCCCATCGGGTGCTGTGAGGAGCACCGGGGGAGACAGGTGAGTATTGGGGGGTGATCGTGGACCCCATTTCTCTGTCCTCTGATGTGCGATCACATCGGAGGACAGAGAAATTAAATGGGAAATCGCGTTTTTTGTTTTTTTTGCGACCGCCGGTAAATGGTTAATTACCGGCAGTCGCAACCCGGGGGTGGGTAAAAAAACCCCGAATCATGTTCTCTGGGGTCTCGGCTACCCCCCTGTAACCGAGACCCCAGAGAAAATCCAACTCTGGGGGGCGCTATTCACTTTTTTTTTTAAGTACCCTTTACTGCCGCCCTTAAAAGGTGTATCGGCGGTCGTTAAGGGGTTAAAATGGTATCACTTTTGTGGGTTTTCAAATATATAGGACCCCCATAGTCAGTTCAAACCTGGATAGGTCCCTAAAAAAATAAATTTTGTAAATTTCCTTGAAAAAATGAAAACTTTAATACGACATTTTTAAACTTCCTAAAATGCTACCAAAATAAAATAATTTTTAAAAATGGTGCTGATGTATAGCTCACATGAGGGAAATGTTATTTATTAATGTTTTTTCTATGGTATATCTATTTGGATTAAAAGGATAATAATTCAAAGTTTGAAAATTGCAATTTTTTTTAAATTTTTGTCGAATTTCTGATATTTTTGATAAATAAACACAAAACATATTGACCTAAATTTACTATTATCATAAATTATAATGTGCCACAAAAAATCGCAAAATCACTGGGAATTGTTGAAGCATTCCAGAGTTATTACCACATAAAATGACACTGGTCAGATTTAAAAAAATTGGCCCTATCACTAAGGGGTTAACATTACACATAGTACAATCCTCAGAGGTTGCACCCCAATCACCCTTGTTCCCTCCCCCTGCGCCACACATTTCCAAATGCCCAACTGACTGTGGGGAATCACACATTGATTCTTGTTAAATCTGGGCCCGGACATAGTAGGGTCAGATCAGAATCCAGACCCTTGTCACCAGATGTTAACCACCTGGGGCAGAGGTGATCCTGATACGACTCATATACCAGATCTGCACGCAGACTAAACTGCGGTGTAAGGGTAGGAGAAGAAGGGTGACTTTCAAAGTGAGAAGTGTGAGAACACAGAGGATGATACTGTTGTAGATCCTACTTTGTGAGAACCCAGAGGTACACAGCTGAATAGCTCAGCGGAGGAGGAGGAAGACAAGGAGGTTACATTGAGACTTCCCACACAGACACAAAGTGAGGCAAACACGACAAGCACTGCATCCTCAACCCCAACTCTGGCTGTGGTTAAGACCAGTCGTGAGTATACAGTTCACAGAAACAGAAAGGAAATGAATGTCATGAATTTGGCGCACGCCTTTGACAGTGTACCCCTGTCTCTGCTGCTGTGTGTCTCCCTGGCCTCTCCTCCCTGGTTGGGAAATGAAGCTTTATCCCTGCCACCAGCATTGTCTGACGGGAATTTTTCCAAAAAATTTCCACCATGGCCTTCCGGTACAGCACCATTTTAGAAGACCTCTCCACCTCAGGAAGAAGAGATAAAAAGTTATCCTTGTGTCACGGGTCTAGCAGGGTGAACAACCAGTACTCTTTCTTGGCCAAGATGAATGTAATGCTAGGGTCATGGGAAAAGCAGTGGAACATAAAGTCGGCCATATGTGCCAAACTCATTGCAGCCAACACTTCCCTGTCTCCATCATGATGATGACTCTCCATCTACTCCTCGTCCCCCCCTTCCTCCTCACTCCCATCCTCAGCCCATCCACTTAGGAGAGATGGAATGAAGGGTGTGTAGCTACTGGCCTCTGTTGTGCTAGCCACCAGCTTAGGTCCTTCCTCTACCTCCTCCTCCTCAGCATCCACTTCCTCATTGTTACCCAATCCAAGCTGAGCAGATGAGATGAGGCTGGGCTGGCTGCAATCTCTCTGTATTATGATTTCCTCCATCGCCAGCTTGTTGCACACCAGTCGGTGAGCTGACACTTGCATGCGCTGCTGCATTACTGCCAGGTTGGCGTCAGCTGGCGGAAGTGGACACTGACGTGGTGTACTTTGACCAGAAGATCTAGCAAATCTGGGTATGTTTTCAGAAACCACTGAACTACCAAGTTGAGCACATGTACCAAGCATGGTACTTGTGTGAGCTTGCAAAGCTTCACAGCCACCATCATGTTACGTCAATTATCACACACGACCATGCCTGGTTGGAGGTTCAGTGCCAAAAAACACAGATCTGTCTAGTCTGTTATTCCTTTAAGAAACTCTGCCACAGTGTACAGTTTGTCTCCTAGAAAAATTAGCTTCAGCAGAGTCTGTTGTCACTTCGCTGAGGCAGTGCTGTAGAGCTTCCAGCTTCCGGCTGATGTAGAAGACATGCTCAGAGATGGTGGATGAGGAGGAGTAGGAGGGGTTGCAGGAACTGCTGTATGAGGTGGAGGAAACTCTGATACAAGTAGGGCCCTCAATTAGGGCTGCTGTTTTAAGGCTGGGGTCTATAATAATGGCCCCTTACCAGCCTGTGAATACCAGCCCCCAGCTGTGAGCTTTAGCATGGCTGGTTGTCAAAAATGGGGGGGACCCCATGCTGTTTTTTTTATTATTTATTTAAATAATTAAAAAAACAGCGTGCGGACCCCTCTATTCTTGATAACCACCTTGCTGAAGCTGACAGATGAGTGTTGCAGCCCCAGCTGTGAGGTCTGCCTGGTTGGTTCAAGAAAATAGGGGGGAACCCACATCATGTTTTTCATTCATTTATTTCTTTATATCGCAGGCGGCTGAGGAATACCCCAATTATCTACTCCTGCTATCACTGTTATTAGCAGCAGCAGGTGTCGGATTATGGGAGTAAGATTCCCAAAAGCCCCCACCTGCTGTCATAATTCGGACTTTAATATAACTCTCATCATTCTTCTCTGCTCGCGCTGATCGCCAGCAGAGCAGGGGAGAATGATGAGAGCCATCTTCAGCACCTGTCAGCTCTTCTTCCCTGGCGGCCGTCCATGTGGTACTGACGCCGCACATGGGCAGCTCACGGTTGCCACACATGTGCCGCACGTATTACACACATGGACACATGGATATCTCAGTTACCACTTTTTCCGATACTGGAAAAAACGGACGTGTGAAATTGGCCTAACACTGTATGTCTGAGAATTTGAAGCCTACAAAATTTTTAAATGCTTTTGATCACTTTTAGAGTTCATATAAATATTCACAAAGTAAAACAGTATGTCTTAGAAATGGAGGCCAACCAAATTTTTTAAAGCTTTTAGCAGTTTTACACTTCACATGAATAGGGTTGAGCGACTTTCATTTTTTTAAGATCGAGTCGGGTTTTGCGAAACCCGACTTTGTCCAAAGTCGAGTCGAGTGCAGTCGGCCGATTATCGCGAAAAGTCGGGGATCGACCGAAACACGAAACCCAATGCAAGTCAATGGGGAAGCATAGTCGGCAGTGAGTGGAGGCCAGGAAAACACCTACAGTGCCCATTTTAATGCCAAAAACATCCATTCTTGTTTCTGAAGCTTGTCAATCTTAATTAACTTTATAATAATAGTTGGGCATTGGAAATTGGGGGTCATTTGGCAAAAGTTGTGGGGGGTAGGGCTGGTTCAAGGTTTTAGTGGGCCCAGGAAACGTGGACTACGTCACGGCAGTGGAGCAGTGAGAGGTAAGTATGTCAAGTTTGCAAGTGCTGTGATCCTAAGCAAGCAGGGGGGGCCCACTTGTTGGCATTGGCACTGGCACAGGGCCCCTCAAAGTACAGCGGTGTGTTTGCACGGCGGGGGCACCTCCCACCAGCAGCGACACTTTTGCGTACTCTGAGGGGCCCTGTGCCAGTGACGTCGCCAACGAGTATGCCCCCCCACCTGATGAAGGAACCTGCACTTTCATCTGCACCTTCCTCTTTGTCCCTGTGTAAGGTGGTATAACATGCGGGAAGGGGAACCTTACTTTCAGAAGGGTCAGATTCTGGCTGTGTAGAGTGCAAGGGGAATGTAGTGGTCTAGGTCAATGTACCAACAGACTCATCTAGCAGTGGCTGGGCAATGGGCAGGATGAGGAGGAAACACATATATAGGGCCAAAGAATAAAGTAGGCTAAATGCAGTTCAAAATTGGTAACAGGACTAAACAGGCGGCATTGCTTTGTTCAGTGGAGTAGCAAACCCAGGAGCAGCAGACACTGTTTTAAAGGCCCAACCACACTAGTAGGCCAAATGCAGTTTAATATCTGATACTATAGGCCGAAAGCCTAAAGACTGAAGCTCAGCTTTATACAGTGGAGGACAACACCAGGGAGCGGCACACACCGTTAGTAGGCCCCAACCAAAGTTGAAGGCCAAATGCAGTTTAATATCTGATACTATAGGCCGAAAGCCTAAAGACTGAAGCTCAGCTTTATACAGTGGAGGACAACACCAGGGAGCGGCAGACACCGTTAGTAGGCCCTAACCACCAATTTTTTGTTAAAAAAGCACTTAATGAGAGCCAGAAGGTTGAAGCTCAGACAAGGCAACCTGGAGGAGAACACCAAGGAGGAGGAGAACACTCAGGAGGAGGACAACACCCAGGAGCGGCAGACACCGTTAATAGGCCCTAACCACCAATTTATTTAAAGAAAGCACTTAATGAGAGCCAGAAGGTTGAAGCTCAGACAAGGCAACCTGGAGGAGAACACCAAGGAGGAGGAGAACACTCAGGAGGAGGACAACACCAGGGAGCGGCAGACACCGTTAGTAGGCCCTAACCACCAATTTTTTGTTAAAAAAGCACTTAATGAGAGCCAGAAGGTTGAAGCTCAGACAAGGCAACCTGGAGGAGAACACCAAGGAGGAGGAGAACACTCAGGAGGAGGACAACACCAGGGAGCGGCAGACACCGTTAGTAGGCCCTAACCACCAATTTATTTAAAGAAAGCAATTAATGAGAGCCAGAAGGTTGAAGCTCAGATTTAGACAGTGGAGGACAACACCAGGGAGCGGCAGACACCGTTAGTAGGCCCTAACCACCAATTTATTTAAAGAAAGCACTTAATGAGAGCCAGAAGGTTGAAGCTCAGATTTAGACAGTGGAGGACAACACCAGGGAGCGGCAGACACCGTTAGTAGGCCCTAACCACCAATTTATTTAAAGAAAGCAATTAATGAGAGCCAGAAGGTTGAAGCTCAGATTTAGACAGTGGAGGACAACACCAGGGAGCGGCAGACACCGTTAGTAGGCCGTAACCACCAATTTTTTGTTAAAAAAGCACTTAATGAGAGCCAGAAGGTTGAAGCTCAGACAAGGCAACCTGGAGGAGAACACCAAGGAGGAGGAGAACACTCAGGAGAAGGACAACACCAGGGAGCGGCATACACCGTTAGTAGGCCCTAACCACCAATTTATTTAAAGAAAGCACTTAATGAGAGCCAGAAGGTTGAAGCTCAGATTTAGACAGTGGAGGACAACACCAGGGAGCGTCAGACACCGTTAGTAGGCCGTAACCACCAATTTTTTGTTAAAAAAGCACTTAATGAGAGCCAGAAGGTTGAAGCTCAGATTTATACAGTGGAGGACAACACCAGGGAGCGGCAGACACCGTTAGTAGGCCCTAACCTCCAATTTATTTAAAGAAAGCACTTAATGAGAGCCAGAAGGTTGAAGCTCAGACAAGGCAACCTGGAGGAGAACACCAAGGAGGAGGAGAACACTCAGGAGGAGGACAACACCCAGGAGCGGCAGACACCGTTAGTAGGCCGTAACCACCAATTTTTTGTTAAAAAAGCACTTAATGAGAGCCAGAAGGTTGAAGCTCAGACAAGGCAACCTGGAGGAGAACACCAAGGAGGAGGAGAACACTCAGGAGAAGGACAACACCAGGGAGCGGCATACACCGTTAGTAGGCCCTAACCACCAATTTATTTAAAGAAAGCACTTAATGAGAGCCAGAAGGTTGAAGCTCAGATTTAGACAGTGGAGGACAACACCAGGGAGCGGCAGACACCGTTAGTAGGCCGTAACCACCAATTTTTTGTTAAAAAAGCACTTAATGAGAGCCAGAAGGTTGAAGCTCAGACAAGGCAACCTGGAGGAGAACACCAAGGAGGAGGAGAACACTCAGGAGAAGGACAACACCAGGGAGCGGCATACACCGTTAGTAGGCCCTAACCACCAATTTATTTAAAGAAAGCACTTAATGAGAGCCAGAAGGTTGAAGCTCAGATTTAGACAGTGGAGGACAACACCAGGGAGCGGCAGACACCGTTAGTAGGCCCTAACCACCAATTTATTTAAAGAAAGCACTTAATGAGAGCCAGAAGGTTGAAGCTCAGATTTAGACAGTGGAGGACAACACCAGGGAGCGGCAGACACCATTAGTAGGCCCTAACCACCAATTTTTTTAAAAACAGCACTTAATGAGAGCCAGAAGGTTGAAGCTCAGATTTATACAGTGGAGGACAACACCAGGGAGCGGCAGACACCGTTAGTAGGCCCTAACCTCCAATTTATTTAAAGAAAGCACTTAATGAGAGCCAGAAGGTTGAAGCTCAGACAAGGCAACCTGGAGGAGAACACCAAGGAGGAGGAGAACACTCAGGAGGAGGACAACACCCTGGAGCGGCAGACACCGTTAGTAGGCCCTAACCACCAATTTATTTAAAGAAAGCACTTAATGAGAGCCAGAAGGTTGAAGCTCAGATTTAGACAGTGGAGGACAACACCAGGGAGCGGCAGACACCATTAGTAGGCCCTAACCACCAATTTTTTGTTAAAAAAGCACTTAATGAGAGCCAGAAGGTTGAAGCTCAGACAAGGCAACCTGGAGGAGAACACCAAGGAGGAGGAGAACACTCAGGAGGAGGACAACACCCAGGAGCGGCAGACACCGTTAGTAGGCCCCAACCACCAATTTTTTTTAAAAAAAGCACTTAATGAGAGCCAGAAGGTTGAAGCTCAGATTTATACAGTGGAGGACAATTTGAATTAGGTACTGCAGACAGACTTAGTAGGCTGTCCCCTGTGGACCATGCATCCACCACATTAACCCATTGCGCCGTAATGGACACGTAACCTTCCGTGGCCATGCCTACAGGTCCATGCGTCTGTTGTCAGGTGCACCTTTGTACTCACAGATTGCCAGAGTGCATGGACAATGCGGTCTTTTACATGCTGGTGGAGGGTTTGGATGGCTTTTCTCGCAAAAGAAGTGTCGACTGGTTAGCTAGTAGCGTGGTACAGCGTAGTCCATCATGGCTTTATTAATATTAAATAAAATATATAAATAGGCTCTATGAACTTTTAAATAGGTTCCAGGGGTACACGGGCAGCATTGGTGTGGTCAGCGGAGGAGGATTGTAAGGAGGGACCGCAGACAGGCTTACTAGGCCTAAAATATATAAAAATAGGCTCAATGCAGTTTTAAATAGGTTACATGGATACACAGGCAGCATTGTGGTCAGTGGAGGAGGATTGCAAGGAGGGACCGCAGACAGGCTTACTAGGCCTAAAATAAATAAAAATAGGCTCTATGCAGTTTTAAATAGGTTACATGGATACACAGGCAGCATTGTGGTCAGTGGAGGAGGATTGCAAGGAGGGACCGCAGACAGGCTTACTAGGCCTAAAATAACTAAAAATAGGCTCAAGGCACTTAGAGTTATCTCACAGGGGTACACAGGCAGCATTGTTGTGGTCAGTGGAGGAGGATTGCAAGGAGGGACCGCAGACAGGCTTACTAGGCCTAAAATAAATAAAAATAGGCTCAAAGCAGTTTTAAATAGGTTACATGGATACACAGGCAGCATTGTGGTCAGTGGAGGAGGATTGCAAGGAGGGACCGCAGACAGGCTTACTAGGCCTAAAATAAATAAAAATAGGCTCAATGCAGTTTTAAATAGGTTACATGGATACACAGGCAGCATTGTGGTCAGTGGAGGAGGATTGCAAGGAGGGACCGCAGACAGGCTTACTAGGCCTAAAATAACTAAAAATAGGCTCAATGCAGTTTTAAATAGGTTACATGGATACACAGGCAGCATTGTGGTCAGTGGAGGAGGATTGCAAGGAGGGACCGCAGACAGGCTTACTAGGCCTAAAATAACTAAAAGTAGGCTCAAGGCACTTAGAGTTATCTCGCAGGGGTACACAGGCAGCATTGGTGTGGTCAGCGGAGGACGATTGCAAGGAGTGTCTGACACAGTTAGTACTCACAAAAAATAAATAGATGTTAATGTCTCGCAAAACAAAAAAAAAAAATTTGGCATACTTAGGTACAGGGGTGGGCTCATCTGCTGAGTTTCTGACATAGTAATTGGGCAGTAAGTATTTACTGGTGCCAATATAGGACACTGACCCAGACTACTTTAACTAGCATCATAGATGTCAACAAATTGGTATTGTCAGTGCCAGGCATTGAATGATGTCAGCGCATAGACTAAACATTGGTGGAGCTGTGAGAGATAATTTTGCACGTGGTAGAGCACAGTTTGAGCTGGGAGGGGTGAACTCTCTTATGGCCGGCGGTACCGTCCCAGGGCCCATCATGTTACAACGGTGTGTCTGACGTTGGGTGCACGCCACCACCGCCAGAGGCACTTTATTGTACTATGAGGGACCCAGTGGCAGTGCCGTCGACCAAAAGCAGGCACACCCACCTCTTCAGACAAACGGCACTCTAACGGGTGCTTGCGCCAAGTGGCGAGACCACGGCCCCGTGGGGGGAGTTTTCCCATTGAGGGAGGTGTAAACATGTCGTATGCTGGACAAACAGCTGCTGCAAATTAAGAGATTGGAACACTCAGTAAGAACAGTCCACAAGCAAGACCTTTTTATAGGAAAGCTAGGTGTCAGCCGGGAAAGGTGGGCCAAAATAATTTGAAATCCAGGAGTGGTTCATTTTAATGAAGGTTAGATCATCCACATTTTGGGTAGCCAGACGAGTCCTTTTTTCGGTTAATATTGAACCAGCAGCACTGAATACTCTTTCTGATAGCACACTAGCTGCTGGGCAAGCAAGCTCCTGCAATGCATATTCTGCCAATTCAGGCCAGGTGTCTAATTTGGATGCCCAGTAATCAAATGGGAATGACGGTTGAGGGAGAACATCGATAAGGGATGAAAAATAGTTAGTAACCATACTGGACAAATGTTGTCTCCTGTCACTTTGAATAGATGCTGCAGTACCTGTCCTGTCTGCGGTCATTGCGAAATCACTCCACAACCTGGTCAGAAAACCCCTCTGTCCAACGCCACTTCTGATTTGTGCACCTCTAACACCTCTGCCCTGTAGCCCCCTGCAGCTCGTGTGAGAACCATCACCGGCGCTGTGTGCTGGGAATGCCTGAATCAAACGGTCTACAAGAGTAGCTTGTTTGGTTGCTAATATTTGTTCGAGGTTCTCATGTGGCATAATATTTTGCAATTTGCCTTTATAGCGAGGGTCAAGGATGCAGGCCAACCAGTAATCGTCATCGCTCATCATTTTAATAATGCGTGGGTCCCTTTTGAGGATACGTAAGGCATAATCCGCCATGTGGGCCAAAGTTCCAGTTGTCAAATCTGCGGTTGTGCTGGTTTGAGGGGCAGTTACAGGCAAATCTACGTCACTTGTCTCCCTTAAAAAAACAGAACCCGGCCTTGCAACGCCACTAATTTCTGTTGGCCCAGGAGAAGCTTCCTCATTAAAAAAGTTCTCATCCCCATCATCCTCCTCGTCCTCCTCCTCCTCTTCGCCCGCTACCGCGTCCTCTACACGGCCCTGACCAGACAATGGCTGACTGTCATCAAGGCTTTCCACTTCCTCAGCTGCAGACGCCTGCTCCTTTATGTGCGTCAAACTTTGCATCAGCAGACGCATTAGGGGGATGCTCATGCTTATAATGGCGTTGTCTGCACTAACCAGCTGTGTGCATTCCTCAAAACACTGAAGGACTTGACACAGGTCTTGTAGCTTCGACCACTGCACACCTGACAACTCCATGTCTGCCATCCAACTGCCTGCCCGTGTATACTCCCACAAATACATAACAGCACGCCTCTGTTCGCACAGTCTCTGAAGCATGTGCAGTGTGGAGTTCCACCTTGTTGCAACATCGATGATTAGGCGATGCTGGGGAAGGTTCAAAGACCGCTGATAGTTCTGCATATGGCTGGAGTGTACGGGCGAATGGCGGATATGCGAGCAAAGTCTGCGCACTTTGAGGAGCAGGTCGGGTAACCCCGGATAACTTTTCAGGAAGCACTGTACCACCAGGTTTAAGGTGTGAGCCAGGCAAGGAATGTGTTTCAGTTGGGAAAGGGCTATGGCAGCCATGAAATTCCTTCCGTTATCACTCACTACCTTGCGTGCCTCAAGATGTACAGTGCCCAGCCATGACTGAGTTTCTTTCTGCAAGAACTCGGACAGAACTTCCGCGGTGTGTCTGTTTTCGCCCAAACACTTCATTGCCAATACAGCCTGCTGACGCTTGCCACTAGCTGTCCCATAATGGCACACCTGGTGTGCAACAGTGGCAGCTGCGGATGGAGTGGATGTGCGACTGCGGTCTGTGGACGAGCTCTCGCTTCTGCAGGAGGATGAGGAAGAGGAGGAGGGGGGGTGAACGCCTACAGCCAAATCTTTCCTTGACCGTGGGCTAGGAAGAACTGTCCCAATATTGCTGGCCCCTGTGGACCCTGCATCCACCACATTCACCCAGTGTGCCGTGATGGACACGTAACGTCCCTGGCCGTGCCTACTGGTCCATGCATCTGTTGTCAGGTGCACCTTTGTAGTCACAGACTGCCTGAGTGCATGGACGATGCGGTCTTTAACATGCTGTTGGAGGGCTGGGATAGCTTTTCTAGAAAAGAAGTGTCGACTGGGTAGCTCGTAGCGTGGTACAGCGTAGTCCATTAGCGCTTTGAAAGCTTCACTTTCAACTAACCGGTAGGGCATCATCTCTAATGAGATTAGTCTAGCAATGTGGGTGTTCAAACCCTGTGTAAGCGGATGCGAGGATGAGTACTTCCTTTTCCTAACAAGAGTCTCATGTAGGGTGAGCTGGACTGGAGAGCTGGAGATCGTGGAACTAGCGGTGGTGCTGGTGGACATGGCAGACTGAGAGAGGGTTGGAGATGGTATTATTGCCGGTGCCCTACATGCAGTGTTTCCTACTACGAACCTGGTGATTCCCTGACTGCTTTGGCCTGGAGACAAAAGCTGCACAGATACTGCAGGTGTTGCAGTAAATGGTGGGCTTACAGTGAGGGAAGGGATGTAGCGTTGCTGACTAGCTTCATTGGCCGAGGGTGCTGCAACCTTTAGGCACGTTTGGTAGTTAGTCCAGGCTTGCAAATGCATGGTGGATAAATGTCTATGCATGCAACCTGTATTTAGAATTTTAAGATTCTGACCTCTGCTTAAGGTAGTTGAACATTTTTGACAGATGACTTTGCGCTGATCATTTGGATGTTGTTTAAAATAATGCCAGACTGCACTCTTTCTACTATCGGATACCTTTTTAGGCATTGCAGACTGAGCTTCTTTAACCGGATGGCCACGCTGTCCTCCAACTGGTTTTGGTTTTGCCACGCGTTTTTGACCAGATACGGGCCCGGCAGATGGAACCTGTTGTGATGTTGATGCCTGCTGCGGCTCCTCCTCCTCCTCCACTTCAGAACTACTGCCGCCTGCACCCTGTTCCCCCAATGGCTGCCAATCGGGGTCAACAACTGGGTCATCTATGACCTCCTCTTCTATCTCGTGTGCAACTTCGTCTGTGTCACCGTGTAAGCCGGTGGTAGAGCGTTCGTGACGGGGCACCATAGTCTCCACTGGGTTTGATTCTGGCTCAGTACACTGCGAGGGCAATGTTCTGGTCTGAGTCAAAGGAACAGCATAGTAATCTGGCTGTGGCTGTGCATCAGTGCACTCCATGTCCGATTCAACTTCTAATGGGCATGGCCTGTTAACTGTTTCACTGTCTAACCCAGGAACGGTATGTGTAAATAGCTCCATGGAGTAACCCGTTGTGTCTCCTGACGCATCCTTCTCTCTTGTTCTGGGTGAAGAAGACAAGGAAGCGACTTGTCCCTGACCGTGAACATCCACTAACGACGTGCTGCTTTTACATTTTGCACTTTCAGAAGAGGAGGCAAAAGAGCTAGAGGCTGAGTCAGCAAGGAAAGCCAAAAATTGTTCTTGCTGCTCCGGCTTTAAAAGCGGTTTTCCTACTCCCAGAAAAGGGAGCGTTCGAGGACTTGTGTAGCCAGACGACGAACCTGGCTCAACAACTCGAGACTTAGGTGCTGTACTGCTTTTACCACGACCACCTGATGCTCCACCACCACTACCATCATTACCAGCTGACAATGACCGCCCACGGCCACGACCTCTTCCACCAGACTTCCTCATTGTTTGCAAAACGTAACCAAAGTAACGGTATTTGTTACTGTAAAACAACTTATAAGGTGAACTCTAACTTCTGTAGGATTTATATACACCTTTATAGGTGGCTGACACTGAAAGGAAAACCAGGCCCAATGTTACACACTAGGTTTTCTGTGCCCCAATAATTTGAGACAGATGGCACAAACACAACCGGCACTCAAGCAGAAATGCCAATCTTAATCTTCCACTATTTTTTTTTTCAGGGAGAATTTACCCAAAAAAAAAAAATGGCCCAGTATTACACACTGGTTTTCTGTGGCACACAATGAGAGACAGATGCCACACACAGCACTGGCACAGAGGCAGACTTGCCAATCTTTATCTCCTACTATTTTTATTTTTTTACAGGGAGAATTTACAAAAAAAAAAGGCCCAGTATTACACACTGGTTTTCGGTGGCACACAATGAGAGACAGATGCCACACACAGCAATGGCACAGAGGCAGACTTGCCAATCTTTATCTCCCACTATTTATTTATTTTTTTACAGGGAGAATTTACACAAAAAAAAGGCCCAGTATTACACACTGGTTTTCGGTGGCACACAATGAGAGACAGATGCCACACACAGCAATGGCACAGAGGCAGACTTGCCAATCTTTATCTCCCACTATTTATTTATTTTTTTACAGGGAGAATTTACAAAAAAAAAAAGGCCCAGTATTACACACTGGTTTTCGGTGGCACACAATGAGAGACAGATGCCACACACAGCAATGGCACAGAGGCAGACTTGCCAATCTTTATCTCCCTGCAGTAATCTCAGAAAAGTATGGCAGGCAGCTATAAAAAGGACTGCTGCACACAAAAGTGTGGACAAACAAACAAGATAGCTGTGCAGAAAGGAAGGAACAACAGGATTTGTGCTTTGAAAAAAGCAGTTGGTTTGCACAGCGGCGTACACACACAGCAACGCAGCTATCAGGGAGCCTTCTAGGGCAGCCCAATGAGCTACAGCACTGAGGAAAAAAAATGTAGCTTCCACTGTCCCTGCAAACATAAGGTGGTGTTGGACAGTGGAAATCGCTACAGCACAAGCGGTTTGGGGGTGAATGTACCCTGCAAAACACTATCCCTGCTTCTGACGAAGCGGCACCTCTCCCTACCCTCAGATCAGCAGCAGTAAGATGGCGGTCGGCGGGAACGCCCCTTTATAGCCCCTGTGACGCCACAGAAAGCAAGCTAATCACTGCAATGCCCTTCTCTAAGATGGTGGGGACTGAGATCTATGTCATCACGCTGCCCACACTCTGCGTCCACCTTCATTGGCTGAGAAATGGCGCTTTTAGCGTCATTGAAACGCGACTTTGGCGCGAAAGTCGTGTACCGCATGGCCGACCCCACACAGGGATCGGGTCGGGTTTCATGAGACGCCGACTTTGCCAAAAGTCGGCGACTTATGAAAATGAACGATCCGTTTCGCTCAACCCTACACATGAATGTTCACAGACTTTGTAAAATTGTAAGAACCTGGCACTCAACTTAAATGCAATATACATGGCAAATTTATTCGGTCCACTGTAAATAGTACAACAAAACGTTTCGGTCAATCCTGACCTTCAAAAGTTGCCGTTATAGTAATGTGTAATATGCATCTGGGGCATATCTGAGAAGCCTTAGGCCATGTGCACACGTTCAGTATTTTTCGCGTTTTTTTCGCCTTTTTTCGCTATAAAAATGTGATAAAAACGCGAAAAAAACGTGAAAAAAACGCTGACATATGCCTCCCATTATTTTCAGTGTATTCCGCATTTTTTGTGCACATGCTGCATTTTTTTCTGCGAAAAAATCGCATCGCAGAAAAAAAAGCAACATGTTCATTAAATTTGCGGAATTGCAGGGATTCCGCACACATAGGAATGCATTGATCTGCTTACTTTCCGCATGTGGCTGTGCACACTATGCGGGAAGTAAGCAGATCATGTGCGGTTGGTACCCAGGGTGGAGGAGAGGAGACTCTCCTCCACAGACTGGGCACCATATAATTGGTAAAAAAAAAAGAATTAAAATAAAAAATAGTCATATACTCACCTTCGATGGCCCCGGAGTGTTCCCGCCTCTCAGCGGTGCATGCTCTCTCTTCCGTTCCTATAGATGGTGTGGTTCAGGACCTGCGATGACGTCGCTGTCTTGTGATTGGTCGCGTGACCGCTCATGTGACCGCTCACGTGACCGTGACATCATCGAAGGTCCTGAACCACACCATCTATAGGAACGGACGCCGCTGAGGAGATCGGCTGTCTGCAGGTGAGTATAACCATTTTTTTTATTTTTTTTACTATTTTTAACATGATATATTTATACTATTGATGCTGCATAAGCAGCATCTATAGTAAAAAGTTGGTCACACTTGTCAAACACTATGTTTGACAAGTGTGACCAACCTGTCAGTCAGTTTTCCAAGCGATGCTACAGATCACTTGGAAAACTTTAGCATTCTGCAAGCTAATTACGCTTGCAAAATGCTAAAAAAACGCGAAAAAAACGGGAAAAAGCGCAAAAAAAAATGCGGATTTTTTGCAGAAAATTTCCGGTTTTCTTCAGGAAATTTCTACAAGAAATCCTGACGTGTGCACATACCCTTAAAGTATAGCAAGTACAAGGGAGTTGCATTTAAGTTGAGTGCCAGGTTCTCACTTTCATTACTATACAGTTTGGGATCCCACTTAGGCACCTCACACAGTAGTGCTCACGTTTCTTTCTCCTATGTAAAATTGTATGTCTGAGAAATGGAAACCTACAACATTTTTAAAAGCTTTTGTTCACTTTTAGAGGTCACAGAAATGTCCACCAACCACATAACACTGTATGTATCAGAAATCGAAGCCTACAAAATATTTAAAAGCTTTTGTTCACTTTTAGAGATAACAGAAATGTCCACAGAATATGGAACACTGTATGCCTGAGAAATGGAGGCCTACAAAGTTTTAAAAGCTTTTGTTCACTTTTAGATCACAGAAATGTTCACAGACCATGGAACACTGTATGTCTGAGAAATGGAAACCTACAAAATTTGCAAAAGATTTTGTTTACTTTTAGAGATCACAGAAATATTCACAGGCCAAGTAACATTGCATGTCTGAGAAATAGAAGCCTGCAAAATATTTCAAAGCTTTTTAGCAGTTTTACAGATCACAGAAAATTCACAAACCAAATTGCACTGTATGTCTGAGAAATGGAAGCCTACAACATTTTTAAAAGCTTTTTCTCACTTTTAGAGGTTACAGACATATTCACAGACCACATACACTGCATGTCTGAGAAATGGAGGCCTACAACATTTTCAAAAACTTTTCAGCAGTTTTACAGATCACAGAAAATTCACAAACCAAATTACACTACAGGGGTAGGGTTATGGGTAGGGTTACGGTTGCACTTAGGGTTAGGGTTGCACTTAGGGTTAGGGTTGCACTTAGGGTTGCACTTAGGGTTAGGGTTGCACTTAGGCTTAGGGTTTCACTTAGGGTTAGGGTTGCACTTAGGGTTGCACTTAGGGTTAGGGTTGCACTTAGGGTTAGGGTTGCACTTAGGGTTAGGGTTGCACTTAGGGTTGCACTTAGGGTTAGGGTTGCACTTAGGGTTAGGGTTTCACTTAGGGTTAGGGTTACACTTAGGGTTGCACTTAGGGTTAGGGTTGCACTTAGGGTTGCACTTAGGGTTAGGGTTGCACTTAGGGCTATGGTTGCACTTAGGGTTGCACTTAGGGTTAGGGTTGCACTTAGGGATAGGGTTGCACTTAGGGTTGCACTTAGGGTTAGGGTTGCACTTAGGGTTGCACTTAGGGTTAGGGTTGCACTTAGGGTTGCACTTAGGGTTAAGGTTGCACTTAGGGTTAGGGTTTCACATAGGGTTAGGGTTGCACTTAGGGTTGCACTTAGGGTTAGGGTTGCACTTAGGGATAGGGTTGCACTTAGGGTTGCACTTAGGGATAGGGTTGCACTTAGGGTTGCACTTAGGGTTAGGGTTGCACTTAGGGTTAGGGTTGCACTTAGGGCTAAGGTTGCACTTAGGGCTAGGGTTGCACTTAGGGCTAGGGTTGCACTTAGGGTTAGGGTTAGAATTAGGGTTAAGGTTAGAATTAGGGTTAGAATTAGGGTTAGGGTTGCAATTAGGGTTAGAATTAGGCTATGTGCACACGGTGCGGATTTGACTGCGGATCCACAGCGGATTGGTCTCTGCGGATTCGTAGCAGTTTTCCATCACGTTTACAGTACCATGTAAACCTATGGAAAACCAAATCCGCTGTGCCCATGGTGCGGAAAATACAGCGTGGAAACGCTGCGTTGTATTTTCCGCAGCATGTCAATTCTTTGTGCGGATTCCGCAGCGTTTTACACCTGCTCCACAATAGATCCATACAAATCCATACAAAAAACACTGGAAATCCGCAGTAAATCCGCAGGTAAAACGCAGTGCGTTTTACCTGCAGATTTTTCAAAAACGGTGCGAAAAACCCGCACAAAAATTCGCAATGTGGCCACATAGCCTTAGGGTTAGGATTGGAATTAGAGTTAGGGTTGGAATTAGGGTTAAGACTAGGGTTAGGGGTGTGTTGGGGTTAGGGTTGTGGTTAGGGTTGGGATTAGGGTTAGGGGTGTGTTGGGATTAGTGTTGGAGTTAGAATTGAGGGGTTTCCACTGTTTAGGCACATCAGGGGGTCTCCAAACACGACATGGCGCCACCATTAATTCCAGCCAATCTTGCGTTGAAAAAGTCAAATGGTGCTCTCTCCCTTCCGAGTCCCGACGTGTGCCCAAACAGTGGTTTACCCCCACATATGGGGTACCAGCGTACTCAGGAGAAACTGAACAACAACTTTTGGGGTCCAATTTCTCCTGTAATCCTTGGGGAAAATAAAAAATTGCGGGCTAAAAAATTATTTTTGAGGAAAGAAAAATTATTTTTTATTTTCACAGATCTGCGTTATAAACTTTTGTGAAGCACTTGGGAGTTCAAAGTGCTCACCACACATCTAGATAAGTTCCATTGGGGGTCTAGTTTCCAAAATGGGGTTACTTGTGGGGGGTTTCTACTGTTTAGGCACATCAGGGGCTCTGCAAACGCAACGTGACGCCAGCAGAGCATTCCATCAAAGTCTGCATTTCAAAACGTCACTACTTCACTTCCGAGCCCCGGCATGTGCCCAAACAGTGGTTTACCCCCACATATGGGGTATCAACGTACTCAGGAGAAACTGGACAACAACTTTTGGGGTCAAATCTCTCCTGTTACCCCTGTGAAAATAAAAAATTGCGGGCTAAAAAATCATTTTTGAGAAAATAAAAATTATTTTTTATTTTCATGTCTCTGCGTTATAAACTTCTGTGAATCACTTGGGGGTTCAAAGTGCTCACCACATATATAGATTAGTTCCTTGGGAGGTCTAGTTTCCAAAATGGGGTCACTTGTGGGGGAGCTCCAATGTTTAGGCACACAGGGGCTCTCCAAACGCGACATGGTTTCCGCTAATGATTGGAGCTAATTTTCCATGCAAAAAGCCAAATGGCGTGCCTTCCCTTCCAAGCCCTGCCGTGCGCCCAAACAGTTGTTTACCCCCACATATGGAGTATCAGCATACTCAGGCCAAAATGGACAACAACATTTGGGGTCCAATTTCTCCTGTTACCCTTGGGAAAATAAAAAATTCTGGGCTAAAAAATCATTTTTGAGGAAAGAAAAATTATTTTTTATTTTCACGGCTCTGCGTTATAAACTTCTGTGAAGCACCTGTGGGTTTAAAGTGCTCACTATGCATCTAGATAAGTTCCTTGGGCGGTCTAGTTTCCAAAATGGGGTCACTTGTGGGGGAGCTCCAATGTTTAGGCACACAGTGGCTCTCCAAACGCGACATGGTGTCCGCTAACGATTGGAGCTAATTTTCCATTCAAAAAGTCAAATGGCGCGCCTTCCCTTCTGAGCCTTGCCATGTGCCCAAACAGTGGTTAACCCCCACATGTGAGGTATCTGTGTACTCAGAAGAAATTGCCCAACAAATTTAAGGATCCATTTTATCCTATTGCCCATGAGAAAATGAAAAAATTGAGGCAAAAATAATTTTTTTTGTGAAAAAAAAGTACTTTTTCATTTTTATGGATCAATTTGTGAAGCACCTGGGGGTTTAAAGTGCTCACTATGCATCTAGATAAGTTCTTTGGGGCGTCTAGTTTCCAAAATGGAATTTTCGTTCAAAAAGTCAAATGGCGCTCCTTCCCTTCCAAGCCCTGCCGTGCGCCCAAACAGTGGTTTACCCCCACATATGAGGTATCAGCGTACTCAGAACAAATTGGACAACAATGTTCGTTGTCCAGTTTCTGCTTTTACTCTAGGGAAAAAAAAAATTGTTGCTAAAAGTTCATTTTTGTGACTAAAAAGTTAAATGTTCATTTTTTCCTTCCATGTTGCTTCTGCTGCTGTGAAACACCTGAAGGGTTAATAAACTTCTTGAATGTGGTTATGAGCACCTTGAGGGGTGCAGTTTTTAGACTGGTGTCACTTTTGGGTATTTTCAGCCATATAGACCCCTCAAACTGACTTCAAATGTGAGGTGGTCCCTAAAAAAATGGTTTTGTAAATTTTGTTGTAAAAATGAGAAATCACTGGTCAAATTTTAACCCTTATAACTTCCTAGCAAAAAAAAATGTTGTTTCCAAAATTGTGCTGATGTAAAGTAGACATGTGGGAAATGTTATTTATTAACTATTTTGGGTCACATAACTCTCTGGTTTAACAGAATAAAAATTAAAAATGTGAAAATTTTCACAAATAAACACAGAAATTATCGACCTAAATTTACCACTAACATGAAGCCCAATATGTCATGAAAAAACAAGCTCAGAACCGCTAGTATCCATTGAAGCATTCCTGAGTTATTACCTCATAAAGGGACACTGGTCAGAATTGCAAAAAATGGCCTGGGCATTAAGGTCAAAATAGGCTGGGTCATGAAGGGGTTAAGATATCACAGAAATGTTCACAGACCACATAACACTGTATGTCTGAGAAATAGGAGCCTACAAACTTATAAAAGCTTTTGTTCACTTTTAGAGAACCCAGAAATATATTTGCAGACCACATAACAGTGTATCAAAGAAAATTCACAAACCAAGTAACACTGTATGGCTGGAATCACACTTGACGTATGAAAAATCGGTCTGAGTCTCCCTGCCGAGAGTCGCATGAGTGTTCTCCATATGGTCATCCGTGTGTAATGCTTTTGCAATGCGATGATGCGATTTTCTCGCACTTATGCATCCGTATGACATCGGTATGGCATCCGTATGTCATGCGCATGGCTTTACATTTCTCACTGACTTTCCCCATCGAATTAAATTGCTCAATGTGCTGAAATGAGGAAAACATATGTGTATTTGTCTCAAGCTACACAGATGGTCCATGTGGCATCCGAGTATTTCTTGCACCCATAGGCTTGCATTGGCGAGTCTCAGATGGTATAGAGTACAATCGCAGCATGTGATTTTACACGCACGTCAAATATGCCTGAGAAAAAATACGGTGATGTAAGCTGCTCCATAGATTAACACTGGTCCGAGTGCTATGCAATGTTTAGTCGCATAGCATTCATCCGTATTCTATGGTAGTGTGACTATGTGTGAGAAATGGCAGCCTACAAAATTTTTATAAGCTTTTCTTCACTTTTAGAGATCACAAACATGTGCACAAGGTAAGACTGTATGTCTGAGAAATGGTGGTCTCCAATTTTTTAGCAGGTTTACAGATCACAGAAATGTTTACAGACCATGTAATACTGTATGTCTGAGAAATAGAAGCTGACAACATTTTTAAAAGTTTTTGTTCACTTTGTACAGATCACAGAAATGTCCACAGTACACATACCATTGTATGTCTGAGAAATGGAGGTCTGAAATTTTTTTAAAAGCTTTTGTTTACTTTTAGAGGTCACAGAAATGTTCACAGACTATGAAACACTATATGTCTGAGAAATGGAAGCCTTCAAAGTTTTTAAAACCTTTGTCCACTTTTAGGGATCACTGAAAATTCGCAGACCAAGTAACACTGTATGTCTGAGAAATGGAAGCCTACAAAATTTTTAAAAGCTTTTTTGCAGTTTTATAGATCACAGAAATGTTCACAGACCACTTGACACTGTATGTCTGATAAATGGAGGCCTATACAATTTTTAAAAGCTTTTGTTCAGTGTTACAGATGGCAGAAATTTACTTCGCAATATGTAATAGGGTATGGCTGAGAAGTGTAGCCCAGGAAAATGTTTCAACAATTTTTGTGTGTGTTAACTCAAAAAGGACATCAAAGCACATGATACTTGATGGATTAAAACTTATTCAATTGTTGTAGCACCTGCAAAAACAAACTGCAGCTATATATTTGCCAATGGACTGCACAGGCCTAATCCTTTCTACAGACTGGATTCTGTCACTCTTCGTGTTCCTGCAACTCTCTCTCCCTCTCAAGCCTAAATGAAGTTGCATGTGCTGCAAACGATTAGCCCTTAGAAGGGCTGTTAGTATGATGGTTCAGCTTCAGCATCAGTGTCATCACTATAGGTTTCCGATTCATTATAATGTGCACACATGTGCACTTTCTAACATTTGCATATTTTGAAAGCTACCTATTTTTACAGTGGTAGCAAAAAGATGCCTTATCAAAAAATCTATATGTATTGTGTTTTTTAAAATGTATGGGAATAATATAAGATTATAGGCCAGAAAAGTTGTTAGTGCCCTCCGATGCTGCTATTGTTGTTCTGGTAACAAATTCTTTTTAAATGAGGTAAGTGTAAGTATAAGTTTTTTTTACTTTTTTTAACTATTTGATTGCCCTTTGAAGTTCATGAAAATGGAGCAAGCTTCTGCATGGAAACAACTGCCAAAAAAATAAAAAATCTTGGTGAATGCGTGTTTTTCTAAAGTATGAGTAGAATTTAATTCCACTCAAACTTATTCCCTCATATCTAGTTGTAAGCATTGTAATCTTAAGGATTATCTAACTGAAAAATTGTCCCTCAGTTTGAACCCTTTGCATAATTGAACAATCTACTGCATTCTAATTCTGTTCTTTTAACCTCTTGACTCCTGAGCCTGTTTTTACCTTCATGAGCAGGCTAAAATTTACAATTCTGATCAGTGTCACCTTATATGGCAATAAATCTGAAATGCTTCAATGGATCTCACTATTCATTTTCACAAGGATAGCAGTAGAAAATGGACCCAAGAATGTGTTGTACAATTTCTCTTGAGTACACCAATACCCCATATATGGTCAAAAATTACTTTTGAGGCACAGTGCAAAGATCAGTAGGGAAAAAGCATCATATTGGAGTTCAGATTTTGCTGGAAAAGATTGAGGGTGCCATATCACATTTTTTAGAGCCCCTGAGGTGGCAAAACAGCAGAACCTCCCATAAGTGACCACATTTTTCAAACTACACCTCTCAATGAATGAGTGCAGTGCTCATATTGACACCACAGGTGTGCCACAGAATTTTTACCATTGGGCAATAAAAAAAATTACATTTTTACCATAAAAATGTTTTGGCTTCAGATTTTACGTTTTAAAACTGGGAAATTGGTAAAAATGGCACCAATATTTGTCTCACAATTTCAGCTGAATGTAGAAATACCCCATTTGTGGCTATACAGTACTAATTAGCCTTACAGTGAGACTCGGGAGGGATGGAGGGCTATTTGCCTCCTGGAGAGGAGATTTTTCCAGAATAGTTTTCGGACATCACATAAAGAGTCCCTATGTGCTAAAAGATCAGAATCCTCCCTCAAGTGACTCTATTTTGAAAAGTATATCCCTTTGGGGTTTTATCTACAGGGGTAGTAATGATTTTGACTCCATCTGTGTTTCAGAAACAATCAGTAGTGGATGTTGCTGAGTGAAAATTGCAAACTGCCACTGTAATGCCCAGTATGTTAAAGTCACCAGTACTTTGTAGTGCCCAGTACATGCTACTAGAGACATGCACTTGTAAATTAGGCAGGGTGTCATCACTATAGAAATGCCAAACATGTGGAAGATAAATGTGGTTTAGGCACATTGAGTGCATCAGAAAAGAGGGGGCATTTAGATTTGGGAGTGCAGAAGTTGCTAAAATTCTTTTGGGCGGCAAGGGGCCATAGTGCTTTTCCAGAGTTTTTGTACCACCAGTAAGGTGGAAGCCCCCTATATTTCCGTTAACAGATGATAGACCTGAGTGGAGACTTGCTTTTATTGTAGACTGAGTTGAATCTTTAATCGGAAATATTTTACATAATGTTTGGGATCACATTTTTCCAGCGCTCTACACTGAGCACTTATATCAGGGTTTCCATTTAAATCTCCAAGTGGCGTGATTCAGATGAAATCCCCAAGGGAGTCACTGACTATAATGAGGCAGCAAAGTTACTCTGGTCTCTGTACAGCATTATCCTTCTTTTCAGATGTGCACAAAACTGTGGCAAACCGCACTTTTATGCACACCTAAAAAGACAGACACCACTGGATCACAGGTTGGATCAGACAATGCCTCCATCTGCCTCATTATAGGGAATCTTCCATCATGGGTTCCATCTGAATTAGGGATTGGCTAAACCAAACTGGAAACTTTGTACCAAAACCCAAACACAGAACTTTTACTTTATGTCGGGTTTCCTGTTCGGGTTCGCATGTTTAATAAAGCTTGTTGAAAGGCTGCCAATCAACAAGCTTTTAGACTGTGGGCACTTCCAGAGCTATCACAGTTTGCCAAGTATTGGCATGGCTCTGCTTGGCTGGCGTAGCATGTGAACCAGCCTGTATAAATGCCAGACAATGAGTGCTGCCCCCATTTTGCTCTCATTAGTGTTGGAATAAGATGCAGATGCAGTGTGGGACAAGTAGTGACTGTATACTCTGCAACTTAAATTCTGTGTGTACTTCCCAACCCATATCTATAGTAGTACTGTACTTGTACTGTGCTAAAAGCCACTGTGTGTACTCTGCACCCACTGCTTGTGGTAGTACTGTCCTTTAAGCAGCTGTGTGTACTCTGCAACACATATCTGTGGTAATACTGTGCTAGTACTGTGCTAAAATCTGCTGTGTGTACTATGCACCCATATCTGTGATAGTGCTATCTTTAAAGCTGCTATGTGTACTCTGCACCCCCTGACTTGTGGGAGTACCATCCTTTATGTTGCTGTGTGTACTCTGTCTCCATATCTGTGGGAGCACTGTCCTTTAAGCCACTGTCTGTGCTTTGCACCCATATTTGTGGGAGTACTGTCCTTTAATCCGCTGTGTGTACTCTGCTCCCCTCCGCCTGTGGGAGTACTGTTCTTATAGCAGCTGTGTGTACTCTGCAACCACCTGCCTGTGGGAATACTGTCCTTTATGCCACTATGTGTACTCTGAACCCCCCCCCCACCTGTGAGAGTACTATCCTAAAAGCTGCTGTGTGTACTCTGCAATCATATTGGTGATAGTACTGTCCTTTAAGCCACTGTGTGTTCTCTGCTTCTCCCCACCTGTGGAAATACATCTTGTTGCCATTATAATTTTTCTGGACTGGTGTGTGTTTTAGTAGTAAATAAACAATTGGCATCAGCCGCCTCATGGCCATTTATAGGCCAAACCAATAATTTTACTCTATCGTTGTGTCTATATGATTAATGAAAGAAATAAGTGTACTCTGCAGCAGCTTTGGCTAGTAGTGTATATAATTAATCAGTGTACTCTGCAGCAGTTTTCTGCAAGTAGAGAGTCTAAAAACAATCTACTCTGCAGCCATCTCTTTCCCATTTGTGGGTCGAAAAATAGTTTTATTCTATCGCTGTGTCTATATGAGTAGCATTTCAAAAAAGTTACTCTACCCTGCAGCCGTCTTTTTGTGAGTAGTGTTTCTACAAAAAATTGTACTCTACTGCTGTATCTGTATGAATCGTAGCTGTGCCTAAAAGAAATGTTTTTGCCTTTAAACCCCTGCAACTCTGCCAAAAAGCCTCTGCAGCTGTGTCTGTGAGAGTAATGTGCCTAAAAAATAAGTATACTCTGTTGTTGTGTCTGTATGAGTTGTGTGCCTAAAAAATAGTTATTCTCTGTCTGTGGGAATACTGTGTCAGAATAACCTGGTTGTGTATTCTCCTATGGTCTCTGTGTGAGTACTTTGAAAAAAACCTCTGTGGGGGTACTCTGCAAAACAGACTGTGTGGATGTACCCTGCAAAATACCCTTTTTTTTCAATTTGGGTAAGCCACAAAACATTCTGAATGGAAAATAGAACAAACAAACTGCGGTGCAGTCTAACAATGGTTGGGTGCGGCTGGTATACTTTATACTATATTCAGCAAAAGATGCGGACAAGTCCTGTAGGATCCACACCTAGTTCATTTTAATGAATGTGAGCTTGCCCACTTTGGCTGTGGACAGGCGAATATGCCAGTCTGTGATCACACCTCCTGTGCCATACTAAACTCGAGTTCTGACAGTACTCTTTCCGCAGGGAAGGCCAAGCACATCCAAGGTGTAAAGGGAAGCTCAGGCCAGGTGTCCAATTTGGAGACCAACAGGCGAAATGGGCCAAACTAATTCATCAGTATGTGGAGATGTGTAGACAAATACTCTTCCACCATGTTGTTGAAACTGTCATGCTCATGGATTTGATCACTTGAGCTTGTGTTTTGTGGTCAGATTCTCTTTCTGCCAAGCCACATGAGACATACCTTTTCTATGAGTCTGAGTTCTGTTTTCCAGCTGCAGTCTGTCTAGCTTAACACAGGTCTTTTCCTTTGTTCATCTATCACCTTTTGGGTGCTGATTATATTCTTTTCTTAAGCTAGCATCTCCTGCTGGTGATAGATTTATTTAGAACAGTGATTTTCAACCAGTGTTCCGCAGCACACTAGTGTGCCGCGACACATGGTCGGGTGTGCTGCGGGGAAAGTTCCCCAAACTATGGTGCCCCCTTTGTTTTGTTCCCCGGCAATGCGCAGCGATGCGCAGCGATGCGCAGTCACGGAATAACACATGCACGAGCTTTGAACGCTCGCGCGACTTAATGACGTCACCGAGGCCGGCGCGTCATCCTGAAAGCGGAGAGACTCTCGCATTTGCCCGCCGCCAAGGTAATGCCCGCCAATAATGCTGTGTATAATCATTAAGTCAGCAACAGCTCATTAACCCCTTCCCGACCTTTGACGCCACGTAGGCATGAAAGCCGGTGCCAATCCGACCCATGACACCTATGTGGCGTCATCGAATGATCGCGTCCCTGCAGATCAGGTGAAAGGGTTAACTCCAATTTCACCCGATCTGCAGGGACAGGGGGAGTGGTACTTCACCCAAGGGGGGGTGGCTTCACCCCCTCGTGGCTACGATCGCTCTGATTGGCTGGTGAAAGTGAAACTGCCAATCAGAGCGATTTGTAATATTTCACCTAAAAAACTGGTGAAATATTACAATCCAGCCATGGCCGATGCTGCAATATCATCGGCCATGGCTGGAAACACTTATGTACCCCCCCACCACCACCAATCTCCTCCCGGTCCTCCGTCCGGTGCTCCGCTCCCCTCCGTCGTCCTGTCCGCTCCCCCGTCCTCCTGCCCGCTCCCCCCATGCTCCGATGCCACCCCCCATCCTCCGATCCACCCCCCATGCTCAGATCCCCCCCCTCATACTTACGGGCCTCCCGGTGTCCGTCCGTCTTCTCCATGGGCGCCGCCATCTTCCAAAATGGTAGGCGCATGCGCAGTGCGCCCGCCGAATCTGCCGGCTGGCAGATTCGTTCCAGGTATATTTTGATCACTGAGATATAACCTATCACAGTGATCAAAATAAAAAAAATAGTAAATGACCCCCCCCTTATCACCCCCATAGGTAGGGACAATAATAAAAAAAAAGAAAATATTTTTTTTTCTTTTTCCACTAGGGTTAGGGTTAGAACTAGGGTTAGAACTAGGGTTAGGGGTAGGGTTAGGGTTAGGGGTAGGGTTAGGGGTAGGGTTAGGGGTAGGGTTATGGTTAGGGTTAGGGCATGTGCACAAAAAAAAACTAAAAACAGGGAGAGACTGAGAACTGTTGAGGAAGAGCTTCGTGTGTGTCTTTCCACCATTCCTGCCAGGATATCCCTTTTGTGTTTATCGAAACAGGCCCAGGTTTCACACTGAGTGAGTATAAATACATTTAGAATCTATATTATTAACTATATGTAGAATATGTACTGTTTTAGTGTCATTTTGTGCCATTTTGGTTGGTGGTGTGCCCCGGGATTTTTTAAGTATAAAAAGTGTGCCGCGGCTCAAAAAAGGTTGAAAATCACTGATTTAGAAGTTACATTTAATTGATTTTCACCTTGTTTCCTTGCTATACTTTACACCTCACTTCTGTTTACCTTTAGTAAGTAGACTGTATATTTGATAAGAGTAATTGCTTTATTCTTTTATCAGTATTTCAATATTTACTCACTGTAACATCTTTCCTTTGTTCAGCACTTTTCTCCTCCTGTAGTTAATTCATACTGTGCTCTGCCCTCTGATTCTTTAGGAGGAACATGAAGCAACTAGATGGATGTTTAGGGAGTTTAGGTACCAGTTGCCATCTAATGGTTTTTTGGTTAGGGCTATCTCTGTACCGGCAGGCAAAACTAGGGACCTTAGTATCAGATAATCTACTCTGTACAGGTACTGTCATGCTCAGTTGAGTTTTTATAGTGTCTAACCTTTTAATCCTGAGTGAGTTGCTACACAGGCATAACATGAATGCTGCCTCCTCCCAATATGGACTATATCAGATGGTGGTGATGAATTTTGCAATATGCTGAATGAGGTTTTCCACATTTCTGCCATGCGAAATAGCCCTTCTGCGTTTTTTATGGTGCCCCATCTGCGTTGGCGACTTCCTCCTCTTCTTCTTCTTTGTGGTTTCACTGAGCCCCCTGTCAGGTGAGGGAGTCTTCAGTAGTGCATCTATCAGGGTGCGCTTGTTTTCCCACATTTTTGGATCTCGTTCTAGTGACTAAAGTAAGGATGGCATGTTGCACATGTAGCAGGCATCCCGCAGGGTGGTCACACAGTAATCAGCACTTGTAACAATCCAGGCAAATGAGTGGTCATTGCACAGGCACAGAAGCATGTGTTTGCAACATGTGTGTCAGGCTGCCCAGAGACAAGGGCAAGCTGTCCTCAGCAGGAGGAGTATCGTCTGGGTCCTCTGTATTGTCTGCATCCCCCCGGCCACATTCCTGTGAAACAAGGTGCTGCTTTGAGTGCCACCCTGCTGTGAACACAGTTGTTCCTCATCTTCCTACTCATTCTCTTCATACTCAAAACTGTCACCTGGCTGGATATTTGTGCACCTGGCATTGTTGGTACAGGAACCCATCCTCCAAGACATGTGTGAACGCTTGACCTGATAATGGTGTGAATTTTCCCACTTCCTCCTCCTCTTCCTCCTGTGCCACCACCTCAACCATCATCGCCTGAAGCTTTGTTTTTCTAGGGGGCAGAGCAGTGGGATAGTAGCGCTGATGTTATTGTCATCAGCGCTGGCCATGTTTGTGAAGTACTCGAAGCAGTGCAAGACGGTACACACATCCTGCATGGAGGGCCACTTGTTGGTCTTGAAGTGGTGTTGTTGGGCAGAGCGACTCACCCATGCATGCTGCAGCTCAAACTCCATTATTGCCTGTTGCTACTTGCATAGTCTCATGTGGACATGCCTCATATGAGGTGGGGAGCAGGAAAACAGAAGTGATGTTGCACCGCAGACAGGTGAACAGCAGCAGGCTGAGAACGCAAAAAGCATACATACTGTAGATGGCCTGCACCTTCTGACTGGATAAATAGACAGTGGAGAAAGAGGTATAGGAGGAGGAGGAACCATGGACAGGCACAGCTGAATTAATGGCTATTGGCCAACCACGGTGCCCATTAGCAGCCAACATAATGAATAGAGGCTGGCCACGGCACTTTGCAGAAGCTAACATAATAGCTAGGGGCCAGCCGTGGTGTGCAGTAGCAGCCAACTTAATGACTAGGGAATGGCCTAAGCACTTTATAGCAGCTGAAGTACTAGCTAGGAACCGGCTGCGGTGTGCAGTAGCAGCCAACATAATGACTAGGGGCCATGTTGTGTATCCGCTTTTTGGGCTCCCCTGGTGGTTGCTGGTGGTACTGGTGACTTGTTTGCACTTTGCTGCTTCTGTTCACCTGCTTCCATCAGTGTTTGGGAGTTTCCTATTTAGCCTTGCTCTCCAGTCATTTCCTTGCCGGTCATCATTGTAACCAGAGCCTTCGGTTGCATGTTCCTGCTACTAGTCTGCTGATCAGCTAAGTGGACTTTGTCCTTTTGTTTTGTACCTTTTGTCCAGTTTGCAGTTTTTGTAATTCTCTGTAGCTGGAAGCTCTTGCGGGCTGAAATTGCCACTCCTGTGTCATGAGTTGACACAGGAGTCTTAAAGTAATTTCAGGATGGTTTTTGAAAGGGTTTTCAGTTGACCGTGAAGTCCTCTTTTGTATCCTTCTGCTATCTAGTAAGTGGACCTCTCTTTGCTAAATCTACTTTCATACTGTGTATGTCTTTTCCTCTTAATTCACCGTTATTACATGTGGGGGGCTGCTATCATCTTTTGGGGTATTTCCCTAGAGGTAAGCCAGGTCTGTTTCTTCCTCTACCAGGCGTAGTTAGTCCTCCGGCTGGCGCGTGGCATATAGGAAGCCGTAGGTATGCTCCCTGGCTACTGTTAGTTGTGTGGTAGATTTAGCTCACGGTCAACTCGAGTTTCCATCACCCGAGAGCTCGTTCGTTACTTATATGTTTCTTACGTTCCCTTGCCATTGGGAACCATGACAGTATGACCGGCCTGTGTTAAACTTATTGGCAGAAGAAAGGAGAGAAAAAAGAAGTCTGTAAATTTTTTTTTTTCCCTTTTTCCCCTATGCTTGCTCCATAGTTGGATCAGTTGTATTTCAGCTTTAATTACAGCCTTTGCCTTTCTCTCCTTATAATCCTTGAATGGCTCTGAGCTCACCTGTTTAAAGATGGATCCTCTGAGTTTGGCTGCAGGTTTAAATAATCTTGCTACGAAGGTTCAAAATTTACAAGATTTTGTTATACATGCTCCTATTTCTGAACCTAAAATCCCTACACCAGAGGTGTTTTCCGGAGATAGATCTCGGTTTTTGAATTTCAAATATAATTGTAAATTATTCCTTTCTCTCAGACCTCACTCCTCAGGAGATCCTGTCCAGCAGGTTAAGATTGTAATCTCTTTGCTGCGAGGTGACCCTCAAAATTGGGCATTTTCATTGGCACCAGGGGATCCTGCGTTGCTCAATGTGGATGCGTTTTTCCTGGCTTTAGGGTTGCTTTATGAGGAACCTAATTTGGAGATTCAAGCTGAAAAAGCTTTGATAGCCCTATCTCAAGGGCAAGATGAAGCGGAGATATACTGCCAAAAATTTTGTAGGTGGTCTGTGCTTACTCAGTGGAATGAGTGCGCCTTAGCGACAAATTTCAGGGAGGGCCTTTCTGATGCCGTTAAAGATGTTATGGTCGGGTTCCCTGCGCCTACAGGTCTGAATGAGTCCATGACAATGGCAATTCAGATTGATCGGCGTTTGCGGGAGCGCAAACCCGTGCACCATTTGGCGGTATCTTCTGAAGAGACGCCAGAGAAAATGCAATGTGACAGAGTTATGTCCAGAAGCGAGCGGCAGAATTATAGGCGTAAAAATGGGTTATGCTTCTATTGTGGTCATTCTGCTCATGTTATATCGGCATGCTCTAAGCGTACTAGGAAGGTTGACAAGTCCATTTCAATTGGCACTTTACAGTCCAAATTTATTTTGTCTGTAACCTTGATTTGTTCATTATCAGTTATTACCGTGGATGCCTATGTGGACTCTGGCGCCGCTCTGAGTCTTATGGACTGGTCCTTTGCCAGGCGCTGTGGGTTTGATTTAGAGCCTCTGGAAGTCCCTATACCTCTGAAGGGTATTGATTCTACACCTTTGGCTTGTAATAAACCACAGTTCTGGACGCAAGTGACTATGCGTATGACTCCAGACCATCAGGAGGTGATTCGCTTCCTTGTGTTGTACAATTTACATGATGTTTTGGTGCTTGGATTACCATGGTTACAGTCTCATAACCCAGTCCTTGACTGGAAGGCTATGTCTGTGTTAAGCTGGGGATGTCGGGGGGCTCATGGGGACACTCCTATGGTGTCCATTTCGTCATCTATTCCATCTGAGATTCCGGCATTTTTGTCTGATTATCGTGATATTTTTGAAGAGCCTAAGATTGGTTCACTCCCTCCTCACAGGGATTGTGATTGCGCCATAGATCTGATTCCTGGCAGTAAATTTCCAAAGGGTCGTTTGTTTAACCTATCTGTACCTGAACATGCTGCTATGCGCGAGTATATTAAGGAGTCCCTGGAAAAGGGACATATTCGTCCTTCTTCATCACCTTTAGGAGCCGGTTTTTTCTTTGTCTCTAAAAAGGATGGCTCTCTGAGGCCTTGTATTGATTATCGTCTCCTGAATAAAATTACAGTCAAATATCAGTATCCGTTGCCTTTGCTGACTGATTTGTTTGCTCGCATAAGGGGGGCTAAGTGGTTCTCTAAGATTGATCTTCGTGGGGCGTATAATTTGGTGCGAATTAAGCAGGGGGATGAGTGGAAGACCGCATTTAATACGCCTGAGGGCCATTTTGAGTATTTGGTAATGCCTTTCGGCCTTTCTAATGCACCTTCTGTCTTTCAGTCCTTAATGCATGATATTTTCCGGGAATATTTGGATAAATTTATGATTGTGTGCTTGGATGATATTTTGATTTTTTCTGATGACTGGGAGTCTCATGTTCAGCAGGTCAGGAGGGTTTTGCGGGAGAATTCTTTGTGTGTAAAGGGTTCAAAGTATGTTTTTGGGGTTCAAAAAATTTCATTTTTGGGGTATATTTTTTCCCCTTCTTCTATTGAGATGGACCCTGTCAAGGTTCGGGCTATTTATGACTGGACGCAGCCTACTTCTCTGAAGAGTCTCCAGAAATTCTTGGGCTTTGCTAATTTTTATCATCGATTTATAGCTGGTTTTTCTGGCGTTGCTAAACCTCTGACTGATTTGACTAAAAAGGGTGCTGATGTTGCCAATTGGTCCCCTGCTGCCGTGGAGGCCTTTCGGGAGCTTAAGCGCCGCTTTTTGTCTGCCCCTGTGTTGCGCCAGCCTGATGTCTCTCTTCCCTTTCAGGTTGAGGTCGATGCTTCCGAGATCGGAGCGGGGGCGGTTTTGTCGCAGAAAAGTTCCGACTGCTCAGTGATGAGACCTTGTGCGTTCTTTTCGCAAAAAATTTCGGCCGCCGAGCGAAACTATGATGTTGGTAATCAGGAGCTTTTGGCCATGAAGTGGGCATTTGAGGAGTGGCGTCATTGGCTTGAGGGTGCCAGACATCAGGTGGTAGTTTTGACTGATCACAAGAATTTAATTTATTTGGAGTCTGCCAGGCGCCTGAATCCTAGACAGGCACGTTGGTCGTTGTTCTTTTCCCGGTTTAATTTTGTGGTCTCGTACTTACCGGGTTCTAGGAATGTGAAAGCAGATGCTCTTTCTAGGAGTTTTGAGCCTGACTCTCCTGGGAATTCTGAACCTGCTGGTGTCCTTAAGGATGGAGTGGTTTTGTCTGCTGTCTCTCCAGATTTGCGACGTGCTTTGCAAGAATTTCAGGCGGATAGACCTGATCGTTGTCCGTCTGGTAGACTGTTTGTTCCTGACGAGTGGACCACTAGAGTCATCTCGGAAGTTCATTCTTCTACTCTGGCAGGTCATCCGGGAATTTTTGGCACCAGAGATTTGGTGGCTAGATCCTTCTGGTGGCCTTCCCTGTCTCGAGATGTGCGTGTTTTTGTGCAGTCTTGCGATGTGTGTGCTCGGGCCAAGCCTTGTTGTTCTAGGGCTAGTGGGTTGTTGTTGCCCTTGCCTATTCCGAAGAGGCCTTGGACGCACATCTCTGTGGACTTTATCTCGGATCTCCCTGTTTCTCGGAGGATGTCTGTCATCTGGGTGGTGTGTGACCGTTTTTCTAAAATGGTTCATTTGGTGCCATTGCCTAAGTTGCCTTCCTCATCTGAGTTGGTCCCTCTGTTTTTTCAAAATGTGGTTCGCTTGCATGGTATTCCGGAAAACATCGTTTCTGACAGGGGTACCCAGTTCGTGTCTAGATTTTGGCGGGCAGTCTGTGCCAGGTTGGGCATTGATTTGTCCTTTTCGTCTGCATTCCATCCTCAGACCAATGGCCAGACGGAGCGAACTAATCAAACTTTGGAGACTTATTTGAGGTGTTTTGTGTCTGCGGATCAGGATGATTGGGTTGCCTTTCTGCCGTTGGCGGAGTTTGCTCTTAATAATCGGGCTAGTTCTGCCACTTTGGTTTCTCCTTTCTTTTGCAATTCAGGGTTTCATCCGCGTTTTTCATCTGGTCAGGTTGAATCTTCGGATTGTCCTGGAGTGGATGCGGTGGTGGATCGGTTGCATCGGATTTGGGGACAAGTGGTGGATAATTTGGAATTGTCCCAGGAGAGGACTCAGCAGTTTGCTAACCGTCGTCGTCGTGTTGGTCCCCACCTTCGCGTTGGGGACTTGGTGTGGTTGTCTTCCCGTTTTGTCCCTATGAGGGTTTCTTCTCCCAAATTTAAGCCTCGGTTCATCGGTCCTTATAGGATTTTGGAGATTCTTAACCCTGTTTCCTTTCGTTTGGACCTCCCGGCATCTTTCGCTATCCATAATGTGTTCCATCGGTCGTTGCGGAGATATGAGGTACCGGTGGTTCCTTCTACTGAACCTCCTGCTCCTGTACTGGTGGAGGGTGAATTGGAGTACGTCGTAGAGAAGATCTTGGACTCCCGTATTTCCAGACGGAGACTTCAATATCTGGTTAAATGGAAAGGCTATGGTCAGGAAGATAATTCTTGGGTAACTGCCTCTGATGTTCATGCCTCGGATTTGGTTCGTGCCTTTCATAGGGCTCATCCAGATCGCCCTGGCGGTTCTTGTGAGGGTTCGGTGCCCCCTCCTTAAGGGGAGGGTACTGTTGTGTATCCGCTTTTTGGGCTCCCCTGGTGGTTGCTGGTGGTACTGGTGACTTGTTTGCACTTTGCTGCTTCTGTTCACCTGCTTCCATCAGTGTTTGGGAGTTTCCTATTTAGCCTTGCTCTCCAGTCATTTCCTTGCCGGTCATCATTGTAACCAGAGCCTTCGGTTGCATGTTCCTGCTACTAGTCTGCTGATCAGCTAAGTGGACTTTATCCTTTTGTTTTGTACCTTTTGTCCAGTTTGCAGTTTTTGTAATTCTCTGTAGCTGGAAGCTCTTGCGGGCTGAAATTGCCACTCCTGTGTCATGAGTTGACACAGGAGTCTTAAAGTAATTTCAGGATGGTTTTTGAAAGGGTTTTCAGTTGACCGTGAAGTCCTCTTTTGTATCCTTCTGCTATCTAGTAAGTGGACCTCTCTTTGCTAAATCTACTTTCATACTGTGTATGTCTTTTCCTCTTAATTCACCGTTATTACATGTGGGGGGCTGCTATCATCTTTTGGGGTATTTCCCTAGAGGTAAGCCAGGTCTGTTTCTTCCTCTACCAGGCGTAGTTAGTCCTCCGGCTGGCGCGTGGCATATAGGAAGCCGTAGGTATGCTCCCTGGCTACTGTTAGTTGTGTGGTAGATTTAGCTCACGGTCAACTCGAGTTTCCATCACCCGAGAGCTCGTTCGTTACTTATATGTTTCTTACGTTCCCTTGCCATTGGGAACCATGACAGGGCCAGCTATGGTGCTTTTGCACCCTAATCCCTCTTTTGCTGTGCAAGCGTGACCTCCACCTCTTCCTCCTATTTGGCCACATCACTTGGATGGCCTTGACTCCATGTGAGGTCTAGAACCTTATCATCCCCATCACATAATCACACCTCTCCAGTTTGTTCTTAACTCTGCTGCCATATTAATCCATTACTGTCCTAGCTGCTTTTCCACTTCTTCCCTCTGCTAATTCCTTAATTGTCTCCCAGTTCCACAATGTATCTACCTCAAGCTATTGACACTGACCTAGAAAGATGTCCATAATCTGTCTTCCCCATATACAGGTGCTTCTCACAAAATTAGAATCTCATCAAAAAGTTAATTTATTTCAGGTCTTCAATACAAAAAGTGAAACTCATATATTATATAGAGTAATTACAAACAGAGTGATCTATTTCAAGTGTTTATTTCTGTTAATGTTGATGATTATAGCTTACAGCCAAGGAAAACCCAAATGTTGTAACATTGTATCTCAGTAAATTAGAATACTTTATAACAGCAGCTTGAAAATTGATTTTAAAATCTGAAATTATAGCCTACTGTAAAGTATGTTCATTAAATGCACTCAATACTTGGTCGGGGCTACTTTTGCATTAATTACTGCATCAATGCGGCGTGGCATGCAGGCAATCAGCCTGTGGCACTGCTGAGGTGTTATGGAAGCCCATGTTGCTTTGATAGCAGCTTCAGCTCGTCTGCATTGTTGGGTCTGTTGTCTCTCATCTTCCTCTTGACAATTCCCCATAGATTCTCTATGGGGTCAAGGTCAGGCGAGTTTGCTGCACAATCAAGCACAGTGATACTTTTGTTTTTAAACCAGGTATTGGAACTATTGGCAGAGTGCACAGGTGCCAAGTCCTGCTGGAGAATTACATTTCAATCTCTAAAAAGTTTGTCGGCAGAGGGAAGCATGAAGTGCTCTAAAATTTCCTGGTAGACTGCTGTGCTGCCCTTGGTCTTGATAAAACACAGTGGACCTATACCAGCAGATGACATGGCTTCCCAAAACTATCACTGATTGTGGAAACTTCACACCAGACCTGTCATGAATCCCCAATGGCTAGGGATAGCACAGGATTAGCAAAGTATAATAAATATCGGACGAGCTCTAGGGTGATGGAACCTGGGCTGACCGCTGCCCTACGCCTGACAAACGCAAGTAGAGATAGCCAGGGAGCGTGCCTACGTTGGTTCTAGACGCCACGCACCAGCCTAAGAGCTAACTAGTACTGCAGAGGAAACAAAGACCTCACTTGCCTCCAGAGGAATTAACCCCAAAGATATAGTTGCCCCCCACATGTAATGACGGTGAAATGAGAGGAAGGCACACACATAGAGATGATGTATATAGCTTTAGCAAATAGAGGCCCGCTGAAAACTAGAAAGCAGAATGACACAAAAGGGGACTGAGCGGTCAGCAAAAAACCCTAATCAAAAAAACCATCCTGAGATTACAAGAACCCATGTGCCAACTCATGGCACATGGGGAGAACCTCAGTCCACTAGAGCAACCAGCTAACAAAGAGACATTCTAAGCAAGCTGGACAAAAAAACCAAACAACTGAAAATCAGCACTTAGCTTATCCTGAAAGATCTGGGAGCAGGTAGGCAGGAACCAAACAGAGCACATCTGAACACATTGATAGCCGGCAAGGGAAATGACAGAAAGCCAGGTAAAATAGGAAACACCCAGCCTCTGATGGACAGATGGAAACCAAAGGCCGCAACCCACCAAAGTCACCCAGTACCAGCAGTAACCACCAGAGGGAGCCCGCAAACAGAATCCACAACACAGACCTCAAGCAGCTTGTATTGTGTGCCTCTCCACTCTTCCTCCAAACTCTGGGACCTTGATTTGAAAATGAAATGCATAATTTACTTTAATCTGAAAACAATCCCTTGGACCACTGAGCAACAGTGCAGTTCTTTTTCTCCTTGGCCCAGTTAAGGCGCTTCTGGCATTGTCTATTGGTCATGATTGTCGTGACAAAAGGAATGAGACACTTGCAGCCCATGTCCTGGACATGTCTGTATGTGATAGTTCTTGAAGCAATGATTCCAGCAGCAGTTCACTCCTTGTGAATCTCCTCCAAATTTTTGAATGGCTTTTTCTGAACAATCCTTTCAAGGCTGCAGTTATCCCGGTTGCTTGTGCACCTTGTTCTACCACACTTTTTCTTTCCACTCACCTTTCCATTAATACGCATAGATACAGCAATCTGTGAACAGCCAGCTTCTTTAGCAATGACCTTTTGTGGCTTACTCTTCTTGTGGAGCATGTCAAGTCAGCAGTCTTCCCATGATTGTGGAGCCTACTGAAACAGACTAAGGGACCTTATTAAATGCTTAGGAAGCCTTTGCAGGTGTTTTTTGTTAATTATTCTAATTTACTAAGATATTGACTTTTGGGTTTTCATTGGCTGTAAGCTAAAATCGTCAACATTAAGATAAATAAATACTTGAAATTGATCACTCTGTAATGACTCTATATATCAGTTTCACTTTTTGTATTGAATAACTGAAATACATTAACTTTTTGATGATGTTCTAATTTTGTGAGAAGCACCTGTTTTTTGCTTCCTGAGTGTGGCTGAGCAGAAAAACAGTTTGAGCTGTCGCATGAGGTATCCAGTCTCCCAAAACAGCAGGCCTATTTCGGTCCCTCACCCTCCTCTTAATTTGAACTTAAATTCAAAGCTGTAAATGATGGCCCAGATCCTGGCTCATTAATGGCCCAATGCCTGACTGCTGCTGTGCCATTATAAAATTTCTACTGCCATTCAATTGATGCCATTTTTCATGGTGTCTGTACCTAATTTTTGGAAATGTTTGGACTTCAAGTTGCGTCTCCTTCATGTGTGTTGTCTGAATTTAACAGGACTCTCAGAGCACCAGGCCTACACCTGTCACTGATCCACCTGATACTTATCAATGTTTAAGATATAAATGCTGCTCTAAGCGATGTCCTAGGCCTTGCCCTATGCATCCATGCTGCGCAATTATATTATTTGTACTCTGGGTCAGTTGGGCCGTTGGAGAGTTATGATGCAGGGGAAACAAGGATAATTGGAGTGCATCCTCTGAGGACTGTACTGTGTGATGTTAAGGTGGAGGAAGAGGAAGAGAGACCACTTGACGCAGTCCTTGCCATCCACTGGAGCACATACTCTTTCTGGCCCTCATTTACAATGCGTACTGCTGTACAGCTGCCAAAGAAAGGCAGACAAGTAGCCTGTGCAGTAACAGAAGTTGTCAGTTTTCTTTGGATAAGACGAGACAGTGTTTGTTCAGTAGAATTTACAGTATTTTTACCACTTACCCCACGTACACAGGAAAACCAAGCCTATTCCCCCTTTCCCCTGAAGAAGGATCACTCCAAAACGCGCGTCCGGGTGGATCGGAGCTGGCACATCCCCTCAGCTGCATCATTGGTATGTTCCTCATTTGGGCCCCCTATACCTGACATTTATTTGTGTGCGTATATGCAGTGTTACAATTTGTAACCTGTGTGTCCCTTGTTCTATACATGATACTTTAATCTCTATACTGAACATGCATGGATATGATAATCATCATTATCTTCACACAGTGTCTAGTGATTTGGTGGCTGCTTTGGGGATGTTAGCTGGTCTCCATGCGCTCCATGTAGCCTGTCGGCAATTTTAACCCGTCATTGTCTTATTCCTGTCATATTGGTATTTTTGTATATTTAAATAAATTGATTTTTTTTTCATTATACTTTGGACATTTTGCACCATTTCTTTTGTGTGTTTTTTCCCCTTTCACTATGACCTTGCATTTCCCCACTCATGTTTGATGTACCCTTCCCCTTTTTTAACCAGCTGTTTGACATCCTTAAGCCCACACCTGTCAGTCACCTCTCTGTAAATTAGAAATATGTATTTATTTGCTGAGACAGTGTGGCTGGACCACATATTTAACACAAAAGATTTAGATGCTGAAATGTGGACTGATGTCTGGACCACACAATTACCACAAAGGATTTAGATTCTGACATGTTCACTCTTGGCTAAACCATGCTATAAGCGCAAACTATTTTGATTCTGAAATGTGGACTCTTGGTTGGACCACACTATTAGCACAAACTATTTAGATTCTGAAATGTGGACTACTGGCTGGACCAAACTATTAGCAGAATGGATTTAGATTCTGAAATGTGGCCTGGTGTCAGGAACACACTATTAGCAGAAAGAAGGAAAAATTGAGAGGATAGTGGCAAATTCAGAACTGTTGTATTCAGATGAGGAAAAACAACAGATCTATTATGTTTATATCCTGCCTGGCGGTCAAAAGATAGATTTTTCAATATAGATTTTTTAAAAGTGTCGTGAAATTAGTTTTTGTTCCAGGTATACACCTTGTTGTTTTTATAGTCCATAGTGTCTCTGGAGAGTTTAGATTTTTTAGCCTTAATTATACTCTCTTCCATGGACTTGATGTTATTCTGGACTTTTTTCATGCTGTTATCAAATTCAGACCAAGATTTAAAGCCATTCAAATCAGCATTAACCGCATCAATCTCATTTTTTAATTCGCCAAGACGAGACTCTTCATAAGAAATTATAAGTTCCATTTATTTAAAAGAACATTGTAACAAAATAGCATTCCATTTGATGAGAAAATTGTCAGAGAAAAAATAGGTAGGAGTTTTTGTAATGTGAAGTCCACATGGGATCATCTCATTTTCAAGATATTTTTTCAAGGTGTTGTGATTCCAACACGTTCGCAACTCCTGCCCCAATAATTTATCAAGTTTTTTAATCAAGTCTCTGATATGTGAGGATTCATCAGTTACTAAATCGGGTTCATGAAAAATTTGTTTCTAGCTTAGCCATCTGGGAGTCAATAGGTTGTTCATTGATATTTATTCTGGCTGTGATTTTAATTGTATATCCTATGACTAATGGTGCTGCATGCACCTGAAACGTGTTAGACTTTTCATGCTTATAACATGGCTTGCTATGCCTGAATAAAGTGTTTTTCATTTTTTCATCAGTGGTGTGCTGCTATGCTCTCAATTTTTACCTGTTTGTCTGTGCTCACTAGCCTTGCGAGCACCCACCTGCCTTCTGATTTGGCTCTACCCATTTGGTGCTGTATGTGGATCCCTTTGAAGCTCCCAGACCTCTTTCTCCTATTAGCAGATAGAATTTAGATTCAGAAATGAGGCCTGGGGTCTGCAACACACTTTTAGCATAAAGGATTTAGATTCAGAAATGTGGTCTGATGTCTGGACAAATTTGAACGTATTTGCACAAACGATTTAGATTTTGAAATGTGGATTCTTGGCTGGACCACATTATTAGCCCAAACTATTTAGATTTTGAAATGTGGACTCCTGGCTACGCCACAGTATTAGCACAAACAATTTAGGTTCTAAAATGTGTTCTCTTGGCTACATCACACTATTAGCACAAACTATTTTGATTCTGAAATGTGGTCTGGTATCTGCCCTACACTATTAGCACAAACAATTTAGATGCTGGAAGGTCAATTTGACACAGTATTTATAATATAATGCTGGGAGCGTCACTCTGTCCAAAGCCTTTATAGACTGCGCAAGCACAAGTGCCGGCACAGTCTGGACCCCACAGAGTGAAGCTCCCAGGAGATCGCGGTATGCGTAAGCACTGAACGCACACCGCGATCTCCAACGGAGAAGCAGGGACGAGCCAGGAGGGTGAGTATATGCTATATTCATCTGTCCCCCCATTCCACCGATGCACGCTGCTCTGTCCTCCACATCCTCTGCCTGTGACGTTCAGGTCAGAGGGCGCGATGATGCACTTAATGCGCGCCGCCCTCTGACTGAACAGTCACAGCCAGAGGATGTGGAGGATGGAGCAGCGCGCATCGGTGGAACGGGGGGTCAGGTGAATATAGCAAGTGCCGGGGCCTGAGCTAGCGGCGACTCCGGCACCTGACCCCCACAGCGCGCCAGTGTCCCCGCCTGCTCAGGCCCCCCAGCACTCGGCACCCAGCACAGCCACGCACAGCCGCCCGCACTCACCACAGCCACCCGCACTCACCACAGCCACGCACAGCCGCCCGTACTCACCACAGCCAAGCACAGCCGCCCGCACTCACCACAGCCACGCACAGCCGCCCGCACTCACCACAGCCACGCACAGCTGCCCGCACTCACCACAGCCACGCACAGCCGCCTGCACTCACCACAGCCACGCACAGCTGCGCGCACTCAGCACCACCACGCACAGCCACCCGCACTCAGCACCGCCACGCACAGTCGCCCGCACTCAGCACTGCCACACACAGCCGCCCGCACTCAGCACTGCCACACACAGCTGCCCGCACTCAGCACCGCCACGCACAGCCGCCCGCACTCAGCACAGCCACGCACAGCCGCCCTCAATCAGCACAGCCACGCACAGCCGCCCGCACTCACCACAGCCACGCACAGCCGCCCGCACTCACCACAGCCACGCACAGCCGTCCGCACTCACCACAGCCACGCACGGCCGCCCGCACTCACCACAGCCACGCACAGCCGCCCGCAATCACCACAGCTATGCACAGCCGCCCGCACTCACCACAGCCACCCGCACTCAGCACAGCCACGCACAGCCGCCCGCACTCAGCACAGCCACGCACAGCCGCCTGCACTCAGCACAGCCGCCCGCACTCAGCACAGCCACGCACAGCCGCCCGCACTCAGCACAGCCACGCACAGCCGTCCGCACTCACCACAGCCACGCACAGCCGTCCGCACTCACCACAGCCACGCAGAGCCGCCCGCACTCACCACAGCCACGTACAGCCGCCCGCACTCACCACAGCCACGCACAGCCGCCGGCACTCAGCAGAGCCACGCACAGCCGCCCGCACTCAGCACTGCCACGCACAGCCGCCCGCACTCAGCACCGCCACGCACAGCCGCCCGCACTCAGCACAGCCACGCACAGCCGCCCACACTCAGCACAGCCACGCACAGCCGCCCACACTCAGCACAGCCACGCACAGCCGTCCGCACTCACCACAGCCACGCACAGCCGCCCGCACTCAGCACAGCCACGCACAGCTGCCGGCACTCAGCAGAGCCACGCACAGCCGCCTGCACTCATCACCGCCACGCACAGCCACCCGCACTCAGCACTGCCACGCACAGCTGCCTGCACTCAGCACCGCCACGCACAGCTGCCGCACTCAGCACAGCCACACACAGCCGCCGCACTCAGCACAGCCGCCAGCACTCAGCACAGCCGCCAGCACTCAGCACAGCCACCAGCACTTAGCACAGCCGCCCTCACTCAGCACAGCCGCCTGCACTCAGCACAGCCGCCCGCACTCAGCACAGCCGCCCGCACTCAGCACAGCCGAACTCGGGCAGTAGAGCCAGAGAGAGAAAGATGGGAGCAACATATGGCAGAATGGAAACAGGAACAGGAAGAATGGGTGCAGCACATTACAACAGAATGGGGGCTCAGGATGGGAGCAGCACATGATAGAATGGGGGCACGGGATGGGAGCAGCACATGACAGAATGGGGGCACGGGATGGGAGCAGCACACGACAGAATGATTGCGCACGATGGGAGCAGCACATGACAGAATGGGGGCGCACACTTGACAGAATGGGGGCGCACACATGACAGGATGGGGGTGCAGGATGGGAGCACATGACAGGATGGGGCGCAGGATGGGAGCACATGACAGGATGGGAGCAGCACATGACTGGATGGGGCGCAGGATGGGAGCACATGACAGGATGGGAGCAGCACATGAAAGAATGGGGGCACAGGATGGGAGAAGCACATGACAGAATGGGGGCACACACATGACAGGATGGGGGTGTAGGATGGAGCAGCATATGACAGGATGGGGGGCAGGATGGGAGCACATGACAAGATGGGGAGGCAGGATGGAGCAGCACATGACAGGATGGAAGAGCAAGATGGGAGCAGCACATGCCAGGATGGAGACCATATACCAATATAAATGCTTGCCACCTGGGCGTAGAACGGGTTCAATAGCTAGTCCTATATAGCTGAACTAGCTGACAATAAACTGCTGAGCTAAGTATCTATTTGCAGCAGCAGCAGCAGCCTCTCTGCACTGTTACACTGACAAAATGGCACACAAAAAAATCTCCGCTTTTTATATGGAGGACATGTGACTTTGGCAGCCAATGAGAGAAGCCCTTGTGTCTGGACATTGTGGATGTTTTTTGTGCCCTGTGGCTTCCGGAATCTCCACACATAAAGTTATTTATAAAAAATACAGTCCACCGCTTTTCTGACCTCTCCCAACCTCCCTCCCCTCATCAAACAAGTCCCCCCTGCTCATCATGCAGCACCACTTTTCTAGCCAAAATCCTAATAAAAGCACTAGTGGAAACTCGATGATTTACTGATCTTTGGCAGAATTTTGACAAATTTGAGGAAAAATGCTCAGGAATCTAAACACAAATCCGAATATGTAATATTTGTGCCGAATGTGAGATTGGCGAATGTTTTCTGAACAAGTTTGCTTATCTGTAATCAGAAATACTGCTTTTATAAAAGTAACACAATCTGGTTTCAATTAGTTAAAAAACATGTATGTGTCTCATTTCCTTAAAGAAAAATAACTAAAAATATACCCAAAAAGAGTATTGGGTATTTTGAGAAATTTTTAATAGGTTAGAGTAGAGTAGGGCCCTACCAAAAGAGTGTACATTGTCGTGGTGGCAGGCTTAAAAAATCTTTTGGCCAAAACACAAGATGGCTATGTACACTACCGTTTAAAAGTTTAGGGTCACTTAGAAATTTCCTTATTTTTGAAAGAAAAGCACAGTTATTTCCAATGAAGCTAACATTAAATGATTCAGAAATACACTCTATACATTGTTAATGTGGTAAATGACTATTCTAGCTGCAAACGTCTGGTTTGTAATGTTGTAATGCAGTATGTTCATAGGTGTATAGAGGCCCATTTCCAACAACCATCACTCCAGTGTTCTTATGGTACTTTGTGTTTGCTAACTGTTTTTTCAATTCACTTGGCAACTCATTTGAAAAATAAAAGCATGAGTTTTCATGGAAAACAAAAAATTGTCTGGGTGACCCTATACTTTTGAACGGTAGTGAATGTGATATGGTGTTTGATGGGAACTGTTAAGGTGTGTGTCACAGGTTCCTTCTCCGGTATCACACAATCAACAGAGCAAGAGAATAGTGAACAATTTCAGGACTTTTATTTAGGCAAAAACACGAAAGGTCCATATAATCCACCACACTGAGGATCCAACAATCCAGCACACAGAGGATAAAAAATGGTCCATATGCTTCCCCTTCTCTCTGACGTGCTGTCTTCACTTCCTAGTTCCAAACAAGAATGGTCTGTGTCTCACCTCCCCATTCACAGGTTAGGGGGGTGGGTCGCAGGGGCTCATTGTTTCAACAAGCTAGGTTAACATGTCATTAACATATAAGCAAACAACATTATTCACTGACCCTGTGGAGAGATAACAATACAGAACATATCAGATGGCAAATAACAACTCAACACCATGAAAATAAGTATAATAGAAATATACACAAAATGATACCCACATAGCATATCACACCATCACAGTGTGATTGGTGAAGATGTAGTGCAGAACTGGAGTGTTTCCCAGAATGGGTGGTGGGACTGTGCAAAGTTTGAGGGGTGGAGACAGTGCTGGGGTGAAGCCTTTGGCCGAGTCTAAAGGGGGCCTGAAAACGTTGCCAGAATTGAACCCTGGAATTTCTGGTGGCAGCCCTTGTAAGAACAACTTGGAAACCATATTAATATAGGTAGCTAGCCTGATAAATGTAAGAGTTAAATAGTGATTAGGACAAGCAACACAATGAAAAGCAGCAAATTAAGTGATAGATTACAGAAAACATGAGACAGAGTGAAAACTAGGTGATGCTGAGGTGTGGAGGAATTTTCAGAACAAAGGTTAGAGAGAAAATTAATTGTAGCACAGGAAGGAAGGAAGGAGCAATGAAGATGTTATGCATATAGAGAGCTAATAATATGTAAGAGAAAAGTGAGATGGGCGATTAAGGATGAGAATATTTGCTGTATAGAGTAAGAATTTGGTTGTCATAGTGAGAGAAAGCAAAGTTATACATAAAAGAAGACAGGAAAGCAAGAAGCTCGAGGGAAAGAGAAATAATTAAGGGTAAGTAAGAGAAAATTATACGTTGTGTGACTTTCCCTCAATCTGTTCCCATTCTTGCACAGTTCTACTTGTAGTGATCTGGTGTTTAACTTGCAGTTTGTGTCAAGGACCTGTTAAATGGAATTATTTATAAGAAAATATGACCTTTTCATAGTTACATTTTTATTCACTTTGCTATTAATTCTAATAAATGTAGAATAATATATTTAACTTCTTTCGCAAATAAATTAAATGGCAACTTTCATAAATACCAGCAAGCTTTTTGTCAACTTAATTTCATTTATTTGGAGATGTTAAGAGGGAAAACTAGTGAGAAATCAGGCAGCAGAAACTAGCTGTGCCATTGCAGCCAGTCGTGTTTAATTCTAAAAACAGCATAAATTCTGAGTAAACGTACTTTAAAAGCTGGTCTGGGACTGTCTTGGCTGACTATTCTGATGCAGTTCACAATAGAGAAGAGCGAACTTGTTCGGAAAACGGTTTTACTCAAAGTCGGCAAGGATATTACTTTGACTATGATAGTGGGGCTGTATGCTGAGTGGGTGAACCGGGGGACATGTTTAAGGAGGGGAGGGGGGGTGTCTTGGTCGGAGGAGCTGCGGAGTATAATTTATTTTTTCTTTTTTTCTTTAATAACAAAATTAGTGATGGGTCGAGCACTAAAATGTTCGAGTGTTCGTTGCTCAGGTCGAGCAAATTGTAACGCTTGGGTGCTCGACCTGCAGAACGAGTCCAATGTAAGTCTATGGGAAACTCGAGCATTTTTCTGGTGATTCCCCCCGGCGGTCTGCAGAGTGACTAGAAGTTGAGGAAATCGATGGGAACAGTGCTCAAATAACATGTGAACAGCACAGGGAAGACCACTGGATGCATTTCTGACTCCCAGGTCACTGCTGTGAACAATGTTGTCAGAGTATTATGCCACTTTTAACAGACTCACAATAAAACATACAAAAACAAAAACAAAATAGATTTTCCTTGAAATTATGTTAAGGAACATCCTTTCCAGGGTAATGACTTGTATATAAGGTAAAATAAATAACCAAAAACAAAAATGCTCCTCCACTCCTTGGGCTATGTTCACACGTAGCATTTTTGAACTTTAGCATTGCTTTCAACCAAAACAAATGCATTCACTGGCAAATGTCATTTTAACATTTACAACCTTATCTGGCCATGTGGTGTGTGACACATCCAAAGACACCTCCTGCTTAATTTATGAAGGAGGGACTCTGAAAGTCACAAAGTCTATTTTTATAAGGCCATCAGGCGGCCTTTACTATTCTTAAAGGGCCAGAAGTTGGCCCTCACTATTCTTAGAGAGTCATCAGCCGGCTATGCTTTGTTTTTCCCATTATTAAACAGTGGGTCTCCTATACTGTTATTGCGTATCCAGTGAATGCAAAGGCTACCCAAAATTTGTACGCACCACAATACCCCTTTGAAGAGACCACCAGAAGGGCCTCCTGAAAACAATGTTCCCATTATTAGGAAGTGGGTCTCCCATACTGTTTGCCTACACAGTGAATGCAAGGGCTGCCAAAAATGTGGACCTACTCCAATGCCCCTTGAAAGAGACATAGAGGCTTCCTGAAAAAAATGTTCCCATTAGTAGGAAGTGGGTCTCCCATAGTGTTTTCCTATGCAGTAAATGCAAGGGCTGCTAAATATTTGGAGTCACTCCAATGCCCCTTTGAAGGAGGGCCTCATGAAAAAATCTTCCCATTATTAGGTGATGGGTCTCCCATACTGTTTGCCTATGGAGTGAATTCAATGGCTGCCAAAAGTTTGGACCTACTCCAATGCCCCTTGGAAAAGACGTAGAGGTCAGAGAGGCTCCTGAAATTTTTTCCACTATTAGGAAGTGGATCTCCCATAGTGTTTGCTTATGCAGTGAATGCAATGGCTACCCAAAATTAAGACGCACCCCAATACCTCTTTGAAGAGACATACAGGAGGGCATCCTGAAAACAATGTTCCCATTATTAGGAAGTGTGTCTCCCATACTGTTTGCCTATGCAGTGAATGCAAGGGCTGCCAAAAATTTAGACCTACTCCAATGCCCCTTGGAAGAGATTTAGAGGTCAGAAGGCCTCATGAAAAAAATGTTCATACTATTAGGAAGTGGGTCTCCCATAGTTTTTTCCTATGCAGTGAATGCAAGGGCTGACAAAAGTTTGGAGTCACTCCAATGCCCCTCTGAATAGAGGTACAGCAGGGCCTCATGAAAAAATGTTCCCATTATTAGGAAGTGGGTCTCCCATACTGTTTGCCTATGCAGTGAATGCAAGGGCTGCCAAAAATTTGGACCTACTCCAATGCCCCTTGGAAGAGACGTAGAGGTCAGAGGGCCTCCTGAAAACAATGTTTCCATTCTTAGCAAGTGGGTCTCCCATACCGTTTGCCTATGCAGTGAATGCAGGGGCTGCTCAAAATTTGGACCTATTTCAATGCCCCTTGGAAGAGACGTAAAGGTCAGAGGGCCTCCTGAAAAAAATGTTCCCATTAGTAAGAAGTGGGTCTCCCATAGTGTTTTTCTATGCAGTGAATGCAAGGGCTGCCAAAAATTTGGAGTCACTCCAATGCCCCTTTGAAGAGATGTATAGGAGGGCCTAACGAAAAAATGTTCCCATTATAATGAAGTGGGTCTCCCATAGTGTTTGCCTATACAGTGAATGCAAGGGCTGCCAAAAATTTGGAGGCACTCCAATGCCCCTTGGAAGAGACGTGGAGGAGGGCATCATAAAATAATGTTCCCTTTAGAAGGGAGCGGGTCCCCTATGCTTGTAATGCCCATACACTAAGTGTATGTGCAGACAAACATTTGCCCCTGGGGGGTATACATGAACATACTATATAATTTTTTTTTACGGGCATCATAAGCACCCTTTTTAAAAAATTATGTGGGTGTTGCATCTTGGACCACGGTCACTCTGGTGATATTGTGGTGGAGGATGAGGAGAAGGAGGATAACAGCAAATAGCCAAAATCAGGAAGCGTATACCCATGTGTGGGTGTGAAGATGTGCATGGGAATAGACCTCCCAACACTGGATTTGAGTTTATTTTACGCTGCTATCATTCGGTGATGTTGAGAAGTCTGTCCCAATCCAGCCCTTGTTCATTTTTATAAGAGTCAGCCTGTCAGCATTTTCAGTTGACAGGCTGGTGCGCTTATCTGTTATAATTCCGCCAGCGGCACTAAAAACCCGCTCTGACAAAACACTAGCGGCAGGGAAGGCCAGGATCTCCAAGGCATAGAGAGCCAGTTCGTGCCACGTGTCTAGCTGGGATACCCAATAATTTTAATGCACAGAGGGAGCATGGAGGATGTTGGTACAGTCAGCAAGGTTCTCCCTCAATATCTTCCAAAACTTTTCACTCCATGTGAGAATACCCCACGCCTCAGGGCCTGTGCGATGGGAGGGTATGACAAAACTTACCCAGAACTTTGCCAGTGTTCCCCTGCCTCTGCTGGATTGGAGTTGTGTCTCTCTCGCCTATACTCCATGGTTGTCCAACGAACTGTGACCTCTGCCGCCAGCGTTTTCAGATGGGATTTTTTTTAATAATTCCGCAACAAGGGCCTGCTGGTACTGCCCTATTTTAGTAGACCTGTCCGCCTTAGGAAAAAGAGTTAGAAAGTTCTCCTTGTAGCGTGGGTCTAGAAGTGTCACCAATAAGTAATGACCAGAAACGTAGCTACAGGGGGGGCAGAGGGGGCAGAGGGGGCCGTTGCCTCGGGCCCAGTGCCATGAAAGGACCTACCCACTCCCATGGCCACTTTTGTTATCAGGCAGCACCTAGGGAGAGAACAACAAGTTGCCTGTTCCCCTATCTTCTTTAGATGCTGCAAGCTGTCTGGCACTCTGGCAGTGTACTGTGTAGCCAGAGTTCACCTGATAAGTTCACCTGATAAGTTCCTGACAGGCTCCTTCTGCAGTTAGCTCTGCTCCTGTGTGCCCTCCTTCAGGTACGCTGGAGCTCCCCTGGATCCTTGTGCTCTCCCTTGATTTACCTCAGACACTGCCTGGCCATGTCTGACCTCATCTCTTGCTCTTCGTCTGCAGCACTTGGATCACAAATTGCAGGTGCCATCCATGAACTACCTGCCTGCAAACATCATCTCAGGGTGGTCAGAATGTATTAGGCCAATTAAGTTCAGGTAAAGGTCACTGTGGAGTGAATGTGAGAGCATGGTGGCAGGGTGGGGACTGAAGGGGTGGTGGAGGGAGTACAGGGCGGGGGTCCTTATTATTACAGTGTCTAGTGCTCTGCACTGCATCACATGTAAAGGTACCGTCACATTAAGCGACGCTGCAGCGATAGCGACAACGATGCCGATCGCTGCAGCGTCGCTGTTTGATCGCTGGAGAGCTGTCATACAGACCGCTCTCCAGCGACCAACGATGCCGAGGTCCCCGGGTAACCAGGGTAAACATCGGGTTGCTAAGCGCAGGGCCGCGCTTAGTAACCCGATGTTTACCCTGGTTACCAGCGTAAAAGTAAAAAAAACAAACAGTACATACTTACATTCGCGTCCCCCGGCGTCTGCTTCCTGACACTGACTGAGCTCCGGCCCTAACAGCAGAGCGGTGACGTCACCGCTGTGCTTTCACTTTAGGGCCGGCGCTCAGTCAGTGTCAGGAAGCAGACGCTGGGGGAGGTATGACGCTGGGTGAGTATGTACTGTTTGTTTTTTTTACTTTTACGCTGGTAACCAGGGTAAACATCGGGTTACTAAGCGCGGCCCTGCACTTGGTAACCCGATGTTTACCCTGGTTACCAGTGTAAAACATCGCTGGTATCGTTGCTTTTGGTGTCAAACACAACGATACACGGCGATCGGACGACCAAATAAAGTTCTGGACTTTATTCAGCGACCAGCGACATCACAGCAGGATCCTGATCGCTGCTGCGTGTCAAACTAAACGATATCGCTAGCGAGGACGCTGCAACGTCACGGATCGCTAGCGATGTCGTTTAGTGTGACGGTACCTTAAGAAGTACTGTTTGGGGGGCTGATGGGGAGATTGGGGGCTTATTATTCTTACAGCCGGGGTCTTTTCATAAGCCCAGCCTGTTAGTATAACAAGCCCCCATACAGTAACCATGACATGAGCTGTGTTATATGTAATACTGTTATAGTAAGTGACTTATTGTTGCTATAAATAAAGTTATTAAAGCTCTCCTGACCGGTGATACAGGCCGCTCATGGTTTGTACAGCATCTATCAGCATCGGCTGCAGTGTACCAGGTGGACATGTTTGTCTCTGTGAAGGTAGGTACACACGGTCAGTTGGACGCTGTGTACTTGTGCCTCATCCAGGTGTTACAGCATAGTGGATGGGATTTCAAGAAACCCCATGTCCACTCTGCGTGCACGGACGCCTGCGACGGCCACGGTTTACTTGTGGAGATATCTTGTAGAGACGCGAGTTTCCGCAAGATAAATGTCACCCATACAATGTATTGGACATGCTAATTCCACACGGTTCAGTGATCACATGCGGAATCACCTGCATTTAATAGCGGTAGCGCTATGGACACAGCGAACATGTGCTGCGTCCAAAGCGCTGCCAATTAATGTAACATCTACCCTAAAGCTGCAGTGTTTAATTGAAAAGCATAGTAATAGCTGCTGGGAAGCGAGCGGTGCTGTGCACTAGTCCTACAGACAGGTCCCCGGCGGCTTCTCTCCACCCGCTGACAGTGCGGTGCTGTACACTAGTCCTACAGACTGGTCTCTAGTGGCTTCTCTCTGCCCACTGACAGTGCGGTGCTGTGCACTAATCCTACAGACAGGTCCCCGGCGGCTTCTCTCCGCCCGCTGACAGTGACTGAAAAGTGTCTTCCTGCATGTGCATATAGCAGAGAGTGGTCAGTCATTGTCAGCGGAGGGGAGAAGCTGCCAGGGACCTGTCTGTAGGACTAGTGCACAGCACCGCACTGTCAGTGGGGTGGAGAGAAGCCACTAGGGACCTGTCTGTAGGACTAGTGCACAGCACCGCACTGTCAGCGGGTGGAGAGAAGCCATCATGGACCTGTCTGTAGGACTAGTACACACCAATGCACTGTCAGCCGTAGAGAGAAGCGACCAGGGACCTGTCTGTAGGACTAGTGCACACTAACACACTGTCAGCCGGTGGAGAGAAGCGACCAGGGACCTGTCTGTAGGACTAGTGGACCGCACCGCACTGTCAGCGGGTGAGGAGAAGCCACTGGGGACCTGTCTGTAGAACTAGTGCACAGCACTGCACTGTCAGCAGGTGGTGAGAAGCCGCCGGGGACCTGTCTGTAGGAAGAGTGCACAGCACTGCACTGTGAACGGGTGTGGAGAAGCCCCCAGGGACCTATCTGTATGACTAGTGCACAGCACAGCACTGTCAGCAGGTGGAGAGAAGCAACCAGGGACCTGTCTTTCGGACTACTGCACAGCACCGCTCACTCCCCAGCAGCTGACAGTGCGGTGCTGTGCACTAGTCCTACAGACAGGTCCCTGGTGGCTTCTCTCCACCCGCAGACAGTGACTGACCACTCACTGCTATATGTGCATGCAGGAAGACACTTTTCAGTCACTGTCAGCGGGTGGAGAGAAGCGACCGGGGACCTGTCTGAAGGACTAGTAGACAGCACTGCACTGTCAGCGGGTGGTGAAAAGTCACCAGGGACCTGTCTGAAGGACTAGTGCACAGCACCGCACTGTCAGCGGGTGGGGAGAAGCCACCAGGGACCAGTCTGTAGGACTAGTGCCCATCACCGCACTGTCAGCGGGTGGGGAGAAGCCACCAGGGACCTGTCCGTAGGACTAGTGCACAGCACCGCACTGTCAGCGGGTGGGGAGAAGCCTCCAGGGACCTGTTTGTTGGACTACTGCACAGCGCCGCTTGCTCCCCAGCAGCTATTAGTATGTTTTTCTCTGAAATGCCACAGGCTTGGGTTAAAAATCTGCACTCAATCTATGTGACTGCAGACTGCCATATCGTGACAAGGTGCAGTGCGCCTGCTGCTATGAGTCCGATCAGGCGGTCCATGCAAGCACATGTTTGCTATTTTCACGTGCCGACTAGATACATTTGGTGTTTTTCAATAAAAAAGAATTGAGAGAAGCTGAAAGAGTGTAGTCAACACAGACTGCAAGTTGTATACCTGCAGTCACATGACCAACTGTTCACATCACTGATACTGGGGCCATAATTACTGTACATGGGGAGACTCATGGGCCATTATTACTGTACATGGGGGTACTCGGGGGACATAATTAAATGTTAATATAAGTAGAACTTGGCACTTGAGAGGTATGCAACAAGAATTACATTATATTCTCAATCCAATTAGTCCAATGTGCATAAAATTTCAGTGGGCCCTCATATAGTGTGCAAGCCATTATACAGCCTGTGAGCTAATGTGGGGGCTGTTATACAGAGTGAAAACTACTGTTGGGGCCTTTATACAGTTTGGGAGCTAATGCAGGGGTCATTATACAGTTTGGGGGCTAATATGGGGACTACTGTGAGATGCCCTCATACAGTGTGGGAGCCACTAAAAAATGTGGGGACTACAGTGGGGCCATTATACAGTGTCAGTTAATATGAGTGCCATTCTGCTGTTTAAGGGTCATCATACAGAGTGGAGACTACTATAGAGGTTATTATATAAAGTGTGAATGCCATTATATAGTATTCGGGCTATTGTGGGAGCCATTAGTGTAGAGGCCATTATATAGTGTGGGTGTTACTGTGGGGGTCATTATATTGTGTTTGAGGGAGCAGTGGGCCCTTCATACTGTGTATAAGGAGAGCTGTGGAGCCACCCTGCTATGTATAGGGCAGCTGTAGGCCCTTCATGCTATGCATCGAGGAGCTGTGGACCCATCTTACTGTGTATAGGGAAGCTGCGAGTCCCTCATACTGTGCATAGGGGAGCTGTAGGGGAAATTTACTGTGTATAGTGGAGTTGTGGGTCCCTCATACTGTGTATAAGGGAGCTGTACACTTTGGGGACTCAGGGGACAATACTAAATGTTAAGTGGGCACTTAATAAGCATTAATGCTATAGCGGCACTCAGAGTTTTGTGACTGTCAAGGATGGCATTATTTCTTTCTAGAGACTAAATGTGGAAACTGTTTTCACAGGGGCACAGTGGTGGCATTACTATGTGTGGCAGTAAGAGGAGCCCTGTTATTGTACAGCAGGTGCAGTAACAGCTCAGCATTGGGGTATCAGCAGGATGAGGAGTTTGTGCACGTTGGGAATAGATGGGGCCGGTGCCTGAAATGTGAGAAGTCAGATGTGTCTTTGCTGTAATCTCAATAAAGAAAAAATGACGTGCACTCTGGATTGAATGAAGAAGGTGCTGGTTGAACTTGGAGAGATCCAGACCATTCAGAAATTGAAGAAAACAACCGCACTCAATTTGTATATTTGCATCATAAATGTGAAGAATCTTTAATAGGAACACCACAGTGGTATAGACAGTTGCTGAGGTAACGTTTCGACCCTTATGGGCCTTTGTCAAACCTCACTGAAAAAATGCAGAAAGACATAATATTAGAAGTCATGTATAACATAAAGCAAAATTGTACATGTACAGTTACAACATACTGAGTAAAGGAATGGGGAAACAAGGGAAACATTTAAGCAGCCTATGAAAGGTAGTGGGAAACCCATACAAAGAAATATGTACAATATCACAATCTAATATATACAATATATACAAAATTTACAAAAATTGCCCCGAACCGGAGTATCAAAAAACATGGTGTACCGCTGTGGAACAAGGAGGCGAGGGCGAAGGAGGTGGACGATGATGTCAATCCTGTATCAAGCATACGACCAATACGATGCAGTTACCATTTGTGGAAAAGTACATAAAGCAATTAATAATAACATGCAAAGTGTTTAGACATAACTGACCTTCAAGAAGGAAAAAATGAGCGAACGTCCAGAGGAACACGTAGGCTCCTGAGAAGGTGAAAAGAAGGATGTTAAATAAAAATAAAATGCTGTGAGAGACAGAGACTAAGGCAAAAAAAGGCAGATCGGGCACAAGCAGCACCACAGCTGATCAAGCCAGGGAGAGCCAGAGAAGGAGCAAGGAGAGATAGTGGAAACAACAGTACTACGTATCAGTGCAGGCACTGTTCCTGGACCCTGGGTTTCAGCCCACAAAGTCAGGTGCTTTGCTGATCATGCTAGTGGTGGTCAGGCTGGTAGTTTTGTGATCCCTGCTGATGCTGGCCTGGCAGGTGGTGCAAATGGCCTTTTTGGGGTTATCAGCAGAGTCTTTAAAAAGCATCCAGACTCGGGAAGACCTAACAGTTGGCCTGGCAACTTCCGTCATGTTGGTTTTATGGGGAACGGTTGCCCTCCTTCTGTCTATAGCCACCACACTGCTTCTTCCTGCCTGTTGGGGTGCTACGCTTCCCTGCCCCTGTGTGCTGCTGTCCTCACTCTGCATGTCCTCCTGCCAGGTTGGGTAAGTTACTATATCATCTACCACCTCCCATTCCACTTCTGCACCCTGGTCCTCCTCCTGACTTTCTGGCCATTGTGTTTCATTATCGCCTACCTCTTGTGACACTTTCCCATCGTCGCCTTCATGTGACCGTGGCTGCTCAAATATTTGTCCATTGCTACATGTGATCTCTTGCCCTGCTTCAAGTGAACCAGGCGAAAGACCTGAATCTGTACATGGAAAAGTGATCAGCTTTTCTGAGTGTCCAAGTGTGGTGTCAACTGTCATGGGGCACTCCGCATGGTGGGAGGAAGGAAGATCAGGGTGAGGAATATGCATTCCAGACTCAAAGCTACTGAGACTTGACCATGTGGAAGACAGGGTGGTGGTGGTGGCAAAGTGACTGGAAGCATTACCCGCTATTCAACCAGAAACCTTTGGACACTGCTCTAGGTTCAATAGTGGTGTGCTGTGGACACCTAGTAATTGGGTCAGGGAGGTTGGGCTCGAAGATGTGGGTGTTTGTTGTGGCACAATTTCAGCTTTCCCACATCCTCGGCCTCTGTGTCTGATTGCACCATCACCATCATCATCACATCCATTTCCCCATCCCTTGCCACGCACCTTGCCCATTTTAAATGGAGGACAATATTTTCCACGTTCAATACAAATGGCTGAATTTGGAGCGAACTTAGATGTGACGGACAAACCACAGTTTGAAATAGCTGGCCTTAAGGTAACTATTTTGAACAGCAAACTGGTGTCAATCACTTCGCTAACACATGGCAACAAAATTTAAAGGGAGGCTAGAGATGGCAGAATCTGGAGCGCACTTTTTATCTCTGATTTGTGTGTGATGGACAAACTACAGTTTTCAATAGCTGGCCTGTAAAAAAATTATTCCTGGCACCTGATACCTGGAGCTATGTCTAGAAATATCTGTAATAGCAGCAGCAGACAGAACTGGAATGTACCCTCTTGCTATATGCACTGCAATCTGCCACATACACTGTCTGCCTGCCTAGCACTCATATCTATGCAGCTTTATTAGTCCTCAGAAGGACAGATAATTCAGATGGATATGCATAGAATATATGGTATACCCACACTAAGTAAGAACCAAGCAAATCTCTCCCTAGCTCAGCAGCAACTCACCCTACACTGCCTGATTCTAGAGTAGACTGTGACGAGCATGGCGGCGCTGTGACACTGTGCGGCCATCCAATCACTGTAATGCCACAACCAATATCGCTGTGGCATTACAGTGTGTGGCATAATCTCTGATAATCTGATAATCTCTGCATGTTCATTAGCTCTCTGAAGAGTGCCAAACATGCAGGGCAGGGACATGAGCTCTCTCTGAGCAACCCAGGAAATACTCGGCGAGCTCCGAGCATCTCAAGCTGTGAAATGCTTGGGCGTGTACCGAGTAGTCCCGAGCATGCTCACTGAACATAAAAACATAATGTGTGTACATTCTGGCAGCCAGGGTGCAGAATCCATCAATAATGTCATGACACAAGGTCTTCTGTGATTGGCTGCCGAAGTCACTTGTCACTGGCTGTATAAAAAGTGGACATTTTGTTTTGCTGGCACCATTTTTTCAGTGTCATAGTGCAGAGAAGCCACTCCTGTAAGTGCTGAAAGTGAACTTGTTAATTAGCTGGATAGGATCCTGTCCTGTCTGAAATCGATGTTCTAACATCTAGCTAGATTGTGCAAAAACTGTGTTGCAGTCTCAGGAGGCACCGTTTGCTAATCAAAATAATTTGTTATAAAACTATGCTTCAGTGAGAAATCAGAAAGCCAGATTTCCACTTAAAAATCTTTAGACCTAATATTGGGGTACAGCCAGGAGGCCCAATTTGCTAATCCAAATTGTTTGTGATAAAACTGTTACAGTGAGAAATGAGAAATCCACATTTCCTCGTAAAAATCATTAGGTATAATGGTGCTATTCAGTCACACTATCTAAGAAAATAAATAGTGATTGTTCATTTAGTGACAGGTGACTGACAGTTGTGGGCCTAAGGTTGTGAAACAGCAGAAAACAAGAGGGGAAGGGTACAAGAGTGTGAATAAGCAAGGCCGTGGTGGAAGGGGGAATAGGCTTGGTGTTTGATGTATACGTGGGTAAGATATTAATGTTAATGAAAACTCAACTAAACAAACCGTCTCGTTCTATCTAAAGACCACTGACAACATTTGTTCCTAGATCGGCTACTCCACTCCCTTTCTTTTGCAGCTGCAATGTGGTACACCTTGGGGTGCGTGCTGGAGCGTCCGCATACCAGGTGAGACCAGCCTCCCATGTGTTCAATATGATAACCGTTTTTTCAGGACCACTAGCGTTTCCAGGGTCCGCAAGGTTTTTGTGTCTAGGACCTTAGGGTGCACATAACGCATGGTCTATAGCTCTTTCACCACTCGTGTCCATATGGCATAGGACACACAGAGGGTGATAGACATAGTATTTTATTCATAGTTACACATGGAGATTTTGGCTTGGTAGCACCTTAGTTATGGTCCACATTAAGAACATGTACAGCTAATGGTTTATGTGGTACGCTCCTCTATTAATCCTGGTGTCTTTCTTTACACTCTTGTGTTCTGTACACGGGTATTTACAGATAACGTGTTCATGTGTTTTTGTATCATGTCTATTTTATTGGTCTTTTTTGTATGAGTGTTTTTTGTAACTAATAAATTTATCGCTTTTATATATTTGAGAAAGCTTCCTTTGTTCTCTTCTATTAACTTAATTAAATGTGGTACACCTTGCAGATGAGAGCCAAAAGGAGCATTTGCTCTAGTGGATGGCAAATGCTGCATCAAGTGGTATCTCCACCTCTTCCTCCACCTTAACATCACACACAGTACAATCCTCAGAGGTGGCACCCCAATCGAACATGTTTCCCACCGCAATACAAATTTCCAAAAGTCCAACTGACTGTGGGGAACCACAGATGGGCCATTCTGCAGAGCTTTTCATGCATTCTATTCCATGGGCATCATAGGTCGGCTCCAAAGATTCAGAGAATAAGGAGGAGGAAAGCATCTGCACCAATGCCCAATTTTTTCATGTGGGATCCGAGGTCAGTCAAAGTGGGGACCAAGCAGAATCCAGACCCTCATCACCAGATATTAACCACCGGGATGGAGTTTATCCTGATGAGACTCAGATACCACAGATGCATGAGGACTGTTCTGTGCTGTCAGGGCAGGAAAAGGAGGAGGGTGACTCTCAGGGCGAGGTATAGGAGAAAAAAGAGGATGACAATGAGGTTGTAGATCCCACTTGGTTTGAACCCAGGAGCATGCAGCTGAGTAGCTCAGCAGAGGAGGTGGAGGAAGATGAAGAGGTTACATTGTGCCTTGCTGCACAGACATGGAGTGCTGCAACTACTACAAGCCAACAAGCACTGCATCCTCAAACACAACTGTGGCTGTGGCCAGCAGCAGTAGTGAGTCTGGCACAGGTCACAGAGGAGAAAGGGTTGCCTTAGCCTGGGAATCTCACTGCACTAAAATGCAGACTAGCGGTCCTCGTCAATCACCGGCCATACCATCAACCACATTTGCTTCTTTTTCCTCCTTTGTCACCATGGCACCTGTTCTCACATAAGTCTGAGGCCACATAACCTACACTTCTTTACCCCCTACAGTGGGGGTGAGTGACAGCCAGTCAGCTGTTATGGAAGTGTAGATGACTGCTGTTTTTGTTTCACTGAGCTTACCACATCTTTCTTAATCCACCACAACATCTCCACCTCACTCACTGTCCAGCAGTTTGTTGTGTTCACAGTACTCCACCCTCTCTCAGCACAGCAGTCAGCCCTTGGTCCAAAACTTGTGATCAAGTAAAATAATGTTTCCTACTTCACATGCCAAAGCTAAGAGCTTGAATTCCACAATCTCCAATCTGTTGGCCATGAAAATGCTGCCTTTCTGCCTGGTGAATACAGATCGTTTCCAAAAGCTGATGCCTGTAGAAGTCCCCAAGTTACATTGCCCAGTTGCCATTTCTTCTCTAAGAAAGCTGTGCCTGCGCTACACCAGCATGCCACAGACAACATCACACATTCCCTGAAAAAATTAATGTCTGTCAGGATGAATTTCACCACTGACACCTGGACGAGTAAACATGGGCAGGGGCATTACATCTCGTTGACTGGTCACTGGATGACACTGCGTGACTCTGGTAACATAGTAACATAGTTATTGAGGTTGAAGGAAGACTTTAAGTCCATCTACTTCAACCCATAGCAAAACCCAACATGCCCTAACATGTTATTCCAGGGGAAGGCAAAAAAAAAAACATGTGGCAAAGAGTAAGCTCCACACTGGGGAAAAAAATTCCTTCCCAACTCCACATACGCCAATCAAACTAGTTTCCTGGATCAACGCCCAATGAAGGAATCTTATATATATAACATGTAACATTATACTTTTCAAGAAAGGTATCCAGTCCCCTCTTAAATCTCAGTGATGAATCACTCATTACAAAATCATATGGCAGAGAGTTCCATAGTCTCACTGCTCTTACAATAAAGAATCCGCGTCTGTTATTATGCTTATACCTTCTTTCCTCCAGACGTAGAGGATGCCCCCTTGTCCCTGTCTCAGGTCTATGATTAAAAAGATCATCAGAAAGGTCTTTGTACTGTCCCTTCATATATTTATACATTAAAATAAGATCACCCCTTAGCCTTCGTTTTTCCAAACTAAATAGCCCCAAGTGTAATAACATATCTTGGTATTCCAGACCCCCCAGTCCAGTCCCAGTCCAGACCTTGGTCGCTCTTCTCTGCACCCGCTCTAGTTCTGCTGTGCCTTTCTTATACACCGGAGACCAGAACTGTACACAGTATTCTAAGTGTGGTCGAACTAGTGACTTGTATAGAGGTAAAATTATGTTCTCCTCATGACCATCTATGCCTCTTTTAATGCATCCCATTATTTTATTTGCTTTTGCAGCAGCTGCCTGACACTGGCCACTAAATGTGAGTTTGTCATCCGCCCATACACCCAGGTCTTTTTCATTTACGGTTTTTCCCAGTGTTTTACAATTAAGCACATAGTTATACATCTTATTACTTCTACCCAAGTGCATGACCATACATTTATCCCCATTAAAGCTCATTTGCCATTTATCAGCCCAAGCTTCTAGTTTACATAAATCATTCTGTAATATAAAATTGTCCTCCTCTGTATTGATTACCCTGCATGGTTTAGTGTCATCTGCAAATATTGAAATTCTGCTCTGTTTGTCACCTACAAGGTCATTAATAAATATGTTAAAAAGAAGAGGGCCCAATATTGACCCCTGTGGCATCCCACTGCTAACCGCGACACAGTCCGAGTGTGCTCCATTAATAACCACCCTTTGTTTCCTATCCCTGAGCCAGCTCTTAACCCACTTGCACATATTTTCCTCTATCCCCATTATTCTCATTTTATGTATCATCTAGTGATGAGCGAATATACTAGAGATTTCCCAAGCACGCTCTGGTGTCCTCCGAGTATTTTTTAGCACTCGGAAATTTAGTTTTTATTGCCGCAGCTGAAAGATTTACATCTGTTAGCCAGTATAAGTACATGTGGGGATTCCCTAGCAACCAGGCAACCCCCACATGTACTTATGCTGACTAAGGCTAGGTTCCCATTGCGTTAATGGGATAGCGCTAACGGACAGCGTTGCACTGCGAAATTAACGCCGTGCACCGCGTCCGTTAGCGCTCCCATTGCCGGCAATGTTTAGCGCGCATTGCTAGCGCGTGTCATTTTCGGCACGCGCTAGCAATGTGCCGGTCTTTTGTAGCGCGCCTCGGACGCTGCTTGCAGCGTCCGCGGCGCGCCCGAGGTCCGTTCCCCGCTCTCGCAGATCGGGGATCTGCGAGAGTGGGGACGTTAACGCGACCCCTAACGCGGCCCCTAAAAAAACATTGCGTTAGCGCAATCCGCTAGCGCTAGCGCTAAACGGATTGCCCTAACGCAATGTGAACCTAGCCTAACAGATGTAAATCATTCAGCTGTGGGAATAAAAACTAAATTTCCGAGCACTAAAAAATACTCAGAGATCACCCAAGCGTTCTCGGGAAATCTCGAGTAACGAGTATATTCGCTCATCACTACTATCAACCTTTTGTGTGGCACCATATCAAAAGCTTTTGAAAAGTCCATATACACTACGTCCACTATGTTCCTTTGGTCCAGTCCGGAACTTACCTCTTCATAGAAATTGATCAGATTAGTCTGAGAGGAACGGTCCCTAGTAAACCCATGCTGATATTGGGTCATGAGGTTATTCCTCTTCAGATACTCCAGCATAACATCCCTTAGAATACCCTCCAGGATTTAACCCACAGTAGAGGTTAAGAGGTTTAAATCTTTAAAGACTCCATAATAACAGGGTCTGTACCACAGGACTGGAGTATAGCAAATGTTGTGCCAATATTCAAAAAGGGGACAAAAACTGAACTAGGAAATTATAGGCCAGTAAGGCCTATAATTTCCTAGTTCAGTTTTTGTCCCCTTTTTGAATATTGGCACAACATTTGCTATACTCCAGTCCTGTGGTACAGACCCTGTTATTATGGAGTCTTTAAAGATTTAAAATAATGGTCTATCAATGATTGCACTTAATTCCTGCAGTACTCTGTGGTGTATCCCATCTGGGCCCAGAGATTTGTCAATTTTAGTGATTTTTAGATGCCGCCGTACTTCCTGCTGGGTTAAGCAGGTGACATTTAATGGGGAGTTTTTGTTATCACTGATCATATTGTCTGCCATGGGATTTTCTTGTGTAAAAGTGATTTAGCATATTGGCTTTTTCCTCATCCTCATCCACCATTTCACCCAACACTATCATTTTTTAGTTTCTTACTATTTATGTAGTTAAAGAATATTTTGGGATTAATTTTACTCTCTCTGGCAATGAGTCTCTGTCTCAATTTTTGCTGCCTTGATTTTCTTTTTACAGAATTTATTTAATTTTCTATATTTATTTAATGCCTCATCACTAGTGTTGAGCGATACCTTCCGATATTCAAAAGTGTTGGTATCGGATTGGATCGGCCGATATCCAAAAAATATCGGATATTGCCGATACCCGATACCAATGCAAGTCAATGGGACACAAATATCGGAACGTAAATAAGCCCTTTCTGTCCTTCTATATGCTGTTCCGGAGGGGGGAAGAGTGTGGGCGGTGTGTGGGTGGACACTGTGAGTGTCTGTGTGTGCGGGCAGGGTCTGTGCGGGCCTGCCAGGGATCTGTACGTGCCTACTCGGGGCTCTATGCAGGCTGCCCGGGCTCTATGCGGCATGGGGGGTCTCTGTGCGGTGTGTGGGGGTCTCTGTGCGGTGTGGGGGGGTCTCTGTGCAGTGTGGGGGGGTCTCTGTGCAGCATGGGGGGTTCTCTGTGAGGCGTGGGGGGGTCTCTGTGTGGCATGGGGGGCTCTCTATGCGGCGGGTCGGGGCTCTGTGCGGCATGCTGGGGCTCTGTGCGTGTGTGCAGGCATCGTCCGATGGGACTACAAGTCCCATCGGACAATGCCTGCTACACTGACAGTGATTGACACATTAGCCAATGATGGGACAGTAGTAGTCCCATCATCCGGCTAATGTGTTGAATGAAAAAAAAAATACTCCATACATACTCCATACATACTCTATACATGCTCCATACATGCTCCATACATGCTCCATACATGCTTCATACATGCTACATACATGCTCCATACATGCTCCATACATGCTCCATACATACTCCATACATGCTACATACATGCTACATACATGCTAAATGCATGCTACATACATACTACATACATACATACATACTCCATACATACTCCATACATACTCCATACATGCTCCATACATGCTCCATACATACTCCATACATACTCCATACATACTACATCCATACATACTACATCCATACATACTACATCCATACTACATCCATACATACTACATACATACTCCATACATACTACATCCATACATACTCCATACATACTACATCCATACATACTTCATACATACTACATACATACATACATACTCCATACAGTACATTCATACATAACATACATATAGACATACAGTACATTAAACATAGATTACAGACTCACCATTACTTGACATTTTGATCCCCGAAGCCAGTGTCAACCTGTAAAAAATATGAAAAAAAAAAGAACCAATATACTCCCTGTCGCAGAAATCCACGAGTGTCCCACGACGATCTCCAGTGGAGAATGACAGCAACAGCTGTTTCGACCGCTCTCTAGGGGCCCAAGAAACACAATGACGGGAGGAAGGTATTCCTCCGCCGCTGTAAAAAAAAAAGTCCCTAGTCTGACTTATGGCATTGCTGTATGAGAAATTTTCCCAGGCAGCAATTGCCACAAAGTAAGACTTTGAACTTTAGTAACCTCAGTGATACACTGCAGGAGCCATTGTCTCCTGTCAGTGTGTCACTGAGGGTCCTATAGAGCAGTGACATCACCCGATGTCACTGTTCTATAGGGGAGATCGTCGTGGGGCACTCGTTATTAATTGGACTATGGCGGACAGGTAGTATACGGTTTATTATTTTACATTTTTTGCAGGCGCTGAAGTATGGTAAGTATGGTGAAATGAAGAATATTAAAATACTTTTTCCTAATGTGTGCGTGCAGCGCCCCAGAGTCCTGGTCGTTGCAGTACTGTTGCTCCGCCACTAAGGGGGGCTATGGTACGTCTGATGGCACTGAAGGAGTTCATCTGACCAGGTATCACAGACACCAATACATTTCACAGTCTGGCCTCCAGGGGGAGGAAAGGGCACTATGCATTAGGTGTTGTGAATTTGGTTTCTGGGCTCCCCCGGTGGTCACTGGTGGTACTGAACTTGTGTGCTTCATCGCCTCTGTTCACCTGTTTCCATCAGGATGTGGGAGTTGTCTATTTAGCCTTGCTCCTCAGTCATTTCTATGCCGGCCAACAATGTTACCAGAAGCCTTTCTGTTGCATGTTCCTGCTCCTAGACTACTATCAGCTAAGTTGGACTTGTAGTCCTAAGTTTGTTTTGCATTTTTGTTCCAGTTCTCTGTGATTGTTTATTTCTGAGGCTGGAAGCTCTTGTGAGCTGGAATTGCCACTCTGGTGTCATGAGTTGATATTAGAGTCTTAAAGTAATTCCAGGATGGTGTTTTGAAAGGGTTTTCAGCTGACTGTGAAGTTCCCTTTTCTGTCTTCCTACTATCTAGTAAGCGGACCTCAATTTGCTAAACCTATCTTCATACTTCGTATGTCAATTTCCTCTGAAATCACCGACAATATATGTGGGGGCTACTGTCTGCCTTTTGGGGAAAATTTCTCTAGAGGTAAGCCAGGTCTGTATTTTCCTCTGCTAGGGTCAGTCAGTTCTCCGGCTGGCGCTGGGCGTCTAGGGATAAAACGTAGGCACGCTACCCGGCCACTGTTATTTGTGCGGTAGGTTTAGCTCACAGTCAGCTCGAGTTCCCATCTTCCAAGAGCTAGTCCTTTTTGTATGCTTTACTACGTTCTCTTGCCATTGAGAACCATGACAGTTTGGCCGGCCAAGGGTTAAAATTATTGGCAGAAGAAAGGAGAGAAAAGAAGTCTGCAGAGAATTTTTTTTTTTTTTTTCTGAGTTTGCTCATTAGTTGATTCACTAGCTTCTCTGCTTACTGCAGCCTTCGTCTCTCTCTCCTTCTAATCCTTGAATGGTTCTGACTTCACCTGATGAAAATGGATCCTCAGGGTTTAGCTACAGGTCTGAACAATCTCGCTATGAAGGTTCAAAGTTTACAGGATTTTGTAATTCATGCTCCTATATCTGAACCTAGAGTACCTTTGCCTGAATTTTTCTCCGGGGATAGATCTCGCTTCCAGAATTTCAAACATAATTGTAAATTATTTTTGTCTCTGAGATCTCGCTCCGCTGGAGATCCTGCACAGCAGGTCAGGATTGTAATATCCTTGCTCCGGGGCGACCCTCAGGATTGGGCATTTGCTTTGGCACCAGGGGATCCTGCGTTGCTCAATGTGGATGCGTTTTTTCTGGCTTTGGGGTTGCTTTATGAGGAACCTCATTTAGAGATTCAGGCTGAAAAAGCCTTGATGGCCCTGTCTCAAGGGCAAGATGAGGCTGAAATATACTGCCAAAAATTTCGTAAGTGGTCTGTGCTTACTCAGTGGAATGAGTGCGCCCTGGCGGCGAATTTCAGAGAGGGTCTCTCTGATGCCATTAAAGATGTTATGGTGGGGTTCCCTGTGCCTGCAGGTCTGAATGAGTCCATGACAATGGCTATTTAGATTGATCGGCGTTTGCGGGAGCGCAAACCTGTGCACCATTTGGCGGTGTCTACTGAGAAGGCGCCAGAGATTATGCAATGTGATAGAATTCTGTCCAGAAGCGAACGACAGAATTTTAGGCGAAAAAATGGGTTATGCTTCTATTGTGGCGATTCAACTCATGTTATATCAGCATGCTCTAAACGTACTAAGAAGGTTGATAAGTCTGTTTCAATTGGTACTTTACAGTCCAAGTTTATTCTATCTGTGACCCTGATTTGCTCTTTATCGTCTATTACCGCGGACGCCTATGTCGACTCTGGCGCCGCTTTGAGTCTTATGGATTGGTCCTTTGCCAAACGCTATGGGTTTAATTTAGAGCCTCTGGAAGTTCCTATACCTCTGAAGGGTATTGACTCCACGCCATTGGCTAGTAATAAACCACAATACTGGACACAAGTAACTATGCGTATTAATCCGGATCACCAGGAGATTATTCGCTTCCTTGTGTTGTATAATCTACATGATGTGTTGGTGCTTGGATTGCCATGGCTGCAATCTCATAACCCAGTCCTCGACTGGAAAGCTATGTCTGTGTTAAGCTGGGGATGTCAGGGGACTCATGGGGACGTACCTTTGGTTTCCATTTCGTCATCTATTCCCTCTGAGATTCCGGAATTTTCATCTGATTATCGTGACGTTTTTGAGGAGCCTAAACTTGGTTCACTACCTCCGCACAGAGATTGCGATTGTACAATAGATCTGATTCCGGGCAGTAAGTTTCCAAAGGGTCGTTTATTTAATCTATCTGTGCCTGAACACGCTGCTATGCGGGAATATATTAAGGAGTCCTTGGAAAAGGGACATATTCGTCCTTCGTCATCTCCCTTAGGAGCCGGTTTTTTCTTTGTATCTAAAAAAGATGGCTCTTTGAGGCCGTGTATTGATTATCGGCTTTTGAATAAAATCACGGTTAAATATCAGTATCCTTTGCCACTGCTTACTGATTTGTTTGCTCGAATAAAGGGGGCCAAGTGGTTCTCTAAGATTGATCTTCGTGGGGCGTATAATTTAGTGCGAATTAAGCAGGGGGATGAGTGGAAAACCGCATTTAATACGCCTGAGGGCCATTTTGAGTATTTAGTAATGCCTTTTGGTCTTTCAAATGCCCCTTCAGTCTTTCAGTCTTTTATGCATGACATTTTCCGTGAATATTTGGATAAATTTATGATTGTGTATCTGGATGATATTTTGATTTTTTCGGACGACTGGGACTCTCATGTCCAACAGGTCAGGAGGGTTTTTCAGGTTTTGCGCTCTAATTCCTTGTGTGTAAAGGGTTCTAAGTGCGTTTTTGGGGTTCAAAAGATTTCGTTTTTGGGGTACATTTTTTCCCCCTCTTCCATTGAGATGGACCCTGTCAAGGTTCAGGCTATTTGTGATTGGACGCAACCCTCCTCTGTTAAGAGCCTTCAGAAGTTTTTGGGCTTTGCTAATTTTTATCGTCGATTTATAACTGGTTTTTCTGATGTTGCTAAACCGTTGACTGATTTGACTAAGAAGGGTGCTGATGTTGCTGATTGGTCCCCTGCTGCTGTGGAGGCCTTTCGGGAGCTTAAGCGCCGCTTTTCTTCCACCCCTGTATTGCGTCAGCCTGATGTTACTCTTCCTTTTCAGGTTGAGGTCGACGCTTCAGAAATCGGAGCTGGGGCGGTTTTGTCGCAGAAAAGTTCCGACTGCTCCGTGATGAGACCTTGCGCGTTCTTTTCTCGTAAATTTTCGCCCGCTGAGCGAAATTATGATATTGGTAATCGGGAGCTCTTGGCTATGAAGTGGGCTTTTGAGGAGTGGCGTCATTGGCTTGAGGGGGCTAGACATCAGGTGGTGGTATTGACTGACCACAAGAATTTGATTTATCTTGAGTCTGCCAGGCGCCTGAATCCTAGACAGGCGCGCTGGTCGTTATTTTTCTCTCGGTTTAATTTTGTGGTTTCTTACCTACCGGGTTCTAAAAATGTGAAGGCAGATGCCCTTTCTAGGAGTTTTGAGCCTGATTCCCCTGGTAATTCTGAACCTACAGGTATCCTTAAGGATGGAGTGATATTATCTGCTGTTTCCCCAGACTTGCGACGGGTCTTGCAGGAGTTTCAGGCGGATAGACCTGATCGTTGCCCGCCTGGTAGAATGTTTGTTCCTGATGATTGGACCAGTAGAGTCATATCGGAGGTCCATTCTTCTGCGTTAGCTGGTCATCCTGGAATCTTTGGTACCAGGGATTTGGTGGCTAGGTCCTTCTGGTGGCCTTCCCTGTCGCGAGATGTGCGAGGTTTTGTGCAGTCTTGTGATGTTTGTGCTCGGGCCAAGCCTTGTTGTTCTCGGGCTAGTGGATTGTTGTTATCTTTGCCTATTCCGAAGAGGCCTTGGACTCACATCTCCATGGATTTTATTTCTGATCTCCCTGTTTCTCAGAAGATGTCTGTCATCTGGGTGGTGTGTGACCGTTTCTCTAAGATGGTCCATTTGGTCCCCTTGCCTAAATTGCCTTCCTCATCCGAGTTGGTTCCTCTGTTTTTTCAAAATGTGGTTCGCTTGCATGGTATTCCGGAGAATATCGTGTCTGACATGGGAACCCAATTCGTGTCTAGATTTTGGCGAGCGTTCTGTGCTAGGATGGGCATTGATTTGTCTTTTTCGTCTGCTTTCCATCCTCAGACTAATGGCCAGACTGAGCGAACTAATCAGACCTTGGAGACTTATTTGAGGTGTTTTGTGTCTGCGGATCAGGATGATTGGGTTGCCTTTTTGCCCTTGGCGGAGTTTGCCCTCAATAATCGGGCTAGTTCTGCCACCTTGGTTTCTCCTTTCTTCTGTAATTCGGGGTTTCATCCTCGTTTCTCTTCCGGTCAGGTGGAGTCTTCGGATTGTCCTGGAGTGGATGCTGTGGTGGAGAGGTTGCATCAGATTTGGGGGCATGTGGTGGACAATTTGAAGTTGTCCCAGGAGAAGACTCAGCATTTTGCCAACCGCCGTCGTTGTGTTGGTCCTCGTCTTTGTGTTGGGGACTTGGTGTGGTTGTCTTCTCGTTTTGTCCCTATGAAGGTTTCTTCTCCTAAGTTTAAGCCTCGGTTCATTGGCCCGTACAAGATATTGGAGATTCTTAACCCTGTGTCCTTTCGTTTGGACCTCCCTGCATCTTTTTCTATTCATAATGTCTTCCATCGGTCATTGTTGCGCAGGTATGAGGTACCGGTTGTGCCTTCCGTTGAGCCTCCTGCTCCGGTGTTGGTTGAGGGTGAGTTGGAGTACGTTGTCGAGAAGATCTTGGACTCCCGTGTTTCCAGACGGAGACTTCAGTATCTGGTCAAGTGGAAGGGCTACGGTCAGGAGGATAATTCTTGGGTGACAGCCTCTGATGTTCATGCCTCCGATTTGGTCCGTGCCTTTCATAGGGCTCATCCTGATCGCCCTGGTGGTTCTGGTGAGGGTTCGGTGCCCCCTCCTTGAGGGGGGGGTACTGTTGTGAATTTGGTTTCTGGGCTCCCCCGGTGGTCACTGGTGGTACTGAACTTGTGTGCTTCATCGCCTCTGTTCACCTGTTTCCATCAGGATGTGGGAGTTGTCTATTTAGCCTTGCTCCTCAGTCATTTCTATGCCGGCCAACAATGTTACCAGAAGCCTTTCTGTTGCATGTTCCTGCTCCTAGACTACTATCAGCTAAGTTGGACTTGTAGTCCTAAGTTTGTTTTGCATTTTTGTTCCAGTTCTCTGTGATTGTTTATTTCTGAGGCTGGAAGCTCTTGTGAGCTGGAATTGCCACTCTGGTGTCATGAGTTGATATTAGAGTCTTAAAGTAATTCCAGGATGGTGTTTTGAAAGGGTTTTCAGCTGACTGTGAAGTTCCCTTTTCTGTCTTCCTACTATCTAGTAAGCGGACCTCAATTTGCTAAACCTATCTTCATACTTCGTATGTCAATTTCCTCTGAAATCACCGACAATATATGTGGGGGCTACTGTCTGCCTTTTGGGGAAAATTTCTCTAAAGGTAAGCCAGGTCTGTATTTTCCTCTGCTAGGGTCAGTCAGTTCTCCGGCTGGCGCTGGGCGTCTAGGGATAAAACGTAGGCACGCTACCCGGCCACTGTTATTTGTGCGGTAGGTTTAGCTCACAGTCAGCTCGAGTTCCCATCTTCCAAGAGCTAGTCCTTTTTGTATGCTTTACTACGTTCTCTTGCCATTGAGAACCATGACAATTAGGCCACTCCTCACAGTCTGGTAAAACTGGGGGTTGGATAGGAAGTGAGATCAGAAAGCTGACTGGGTTGGAACCAGGCAACACCTTGTGGCAGAGGGTGTTGTAGGGGAAGATTCAGAGGGGTCCCTGTCAGGGGTGGGATCCTGACAGAGGCCTAGCAACCAGAGAGAACGTTACGGGACCGCACCTGCACGATATAGCGGCGGTACCCCAAGAAAGGACAAGAAGCGAGGTTTATTGTGCTGAGTGAGAAACGAGATCAACGCAACAAGGAGAATACCAGTAGGAGTCGTGCTGTAAGACGAGGCAACATCCTACTGAGGCGCGTAACCGGTGGCCGGAACGCCGAGGAAGTATAGAGCTCCAGGCCAAACTTCAAACCTACGGCAGGACAGTCAGTTATAGGCGGGCTGTCTCACCCAATTGACCTAGGAAGACACAGGGGGGTAACAACAGGAGTGGGGCGACGCTAGAGTCCCGGAAGAGCTCCGAGCCTACCCGTCATACGGGTGCATCCTAACCATAAGATCTGGGGGATGTGGAAGAACATCAGAATCGAGTTGTGAGGGAACACGAGAAACAGACACAACAGTTGTCAGGACTATCCCATAAGCACAGCAAGGGAGGACCACAACACACAAGCGCTAGAGGGTAGGCACAGATTTCCACCTGCAAAGGGAGCTCTGGAGGTGCCATCGGACTGGCCAGGCTTGCGCAGCCCAGTTAACTGTATTCCGGATTGAGGATCCTGAAGCCTTCAGTAAAGAGGTAAAGAGACTGCAACCTGGTGTCCTCGTTATTGACCGCGATCGGCACTTCACCGCACCATAACGTCATCCCATACCTCCACCTTCATTGTACGCCCCTCAGCAGGGTCACGGACCGGGTCTAGTCACCGTGACAACCCCAGAGCAGAGACTCAGAGGCCCGGTACCGGGTACCCCTTGGCCCTGTGGTAGTGGGGGCGCTACAACTTGGCGTCACGAACAGGATCTACTTAAGCCTGAAGAATCAGGTCATGTGTGCCTTGGAACTGTGATTTACTGTGCTTAGACTGAGTTTTATTGCAAGGACTGTGTGTTGCCATTTACCGCCAAAATCCGCCATTACAACGCCCTGAGGAGAACGCAGGAGAAGAAGAGGGGCGTGGAGTGGGCGTAGACAAGCTGGAGAGCGCGAAGGACAATGGCCGCCCAGTCTAAATATTTCTGCACCGTGAGGACGTGTCCGTCAGCAGCCGAGGTCCGCCTCCTCATTCTCTTTGGAGGATGGAGACCAAGGAAACGGGGCCGCCCACGAAAGAGACCGCGGGAAGAGGACACTGGAGAGGAAGCAAAGATGGCGACGCCGGGAGCTCCGCGTGGGGATGACCCGACTCAGCGTGAGGCTGCACAACCCGACACAGCCCCAGCTACGCCATCGTTGCGGGAACTGACCCTTGCGGAGCTACCGATGGGCCAACCCCACTGGCCACCGTCTGAGGAGTGTGTGGCTGCAGCCGAGGCCCGGCAGATAGCCTACCGCCTGGAGGTCGACGCCCGTGTGACCACTCGGCTGGGCCAACCTATGGAGGTTTGCCTGTCTCCGGTGTCCCCCGCTTCTTTCATCCCGACCGCGGCGGAGTGTGAGCTGCAGGCTCAGGGCTTGAGGATCCTGCCAGAGGCAGAACACCTGCGGCGCTTGATGACGGCCTGGCGGAACAGACCCCAACCTGCGGCCCGGGTCGATCTGACGAGCGTCAAGGAGACTCCACCGTCACACTGGGGTGTGGTGGTGTCCTTCAACTCCCGGAAAGGAAGGGGAGTTATTCAGGAGATCGGGGAGCCACTACAGGTCCGTGTTGACCGAGAAGAAGTGGAGCCCTGCGGGGAAGGTACGATTCCGACCTGGAGCCTGGCGACGCAGTGACCTACACCCGGTGGAGGAGGGAGGTCAGCTGGATGGCTCGGGGCGTCCAGCGGTGTGTCGCCCTCCAGACCGCTACCGGGACATCTGAGGACGAGCCTCCTGCAGAGAAGGCGATGGAACCTGTCTCCGTAAAATCTCCAGAAGTCCGGGCTCACCGCGTGCCCCTGGGTCGCACTTGCCCACGAGTGAGGAGGGCGTCCCGACGCGGGATCCTGTCGTTGCTGGAGCCGGGACCGGTCCTTGCTACACCAACGCGACCTGTTGGCCGGGTGAGGCCTGGAAGGAGACTGCCCCCTGCGCTGCCAGAAACTGAGTAAGCAAGAATGCTTTATAAAGTGTAAATAGTTCACTGTTTGTTTCCCGTTTGCTGCTACAACCCGATCAGGGTTAACTCTAAAGGGATCCCTTTGTTTACCCGGGATCCCTTCTTCTGCTTTTTGTTCTTGTTTCCTGTTTATTCATCATTGAAAGAACTTCTGAATCATGAACAATGCATGATTACAAACTTTTTGTACATAGTTTGCACCTTCTTAAAGGTGCTCTCTACTGGTTTTACACAAGGAAAGGACTCTTTGTGAAGACACTGGTCCTTACTGCGAACAGACTTGCAGCTTGAGAAGTTGCACTACCTCATAGACACTTGGTCCCCTCTTAAAGGGAATGTTCACATATTGCACTTATGAACAATGTTGCCTTAAGATGGTTAAATGGCAATAATGTCTTGAAAGAAGAAGTTAAATGTAGCTAACTAGTTGATTGTGAGAAATGTTTAATGATGTTGATAGAAGAATGAGGACATAAAGTGAACCCGTACGGGGTTAGTCAGTGAGTCCTCCTAGGAGCCATACAGAGATGGCTCAGTAATCCTGAACTGAAAGATGGATGATAAGTTCTATACCGTGTATAGTAGTAGAAAGGCAGTAGGCCCGGGCGGAAAGGGGCGGTCCTGTAACAGAAAGGAGAGGCAGTAGGCCTGGAGCAGATAGGACAGGCGGTCCTGCAGATGTAAGGAAGGAGAATGCAGAAAGGTTGATTAGCCTTATAGTGTTTTATAAGAAGGTCTTTAGTGGATTCAGTGTGTACGTCCTTAAAGGCAATGTTAAATTATTGTTCAAAAATTTGCACTTAGTAGAATACCCTGTTGGGTAAAAGAAGTTATTTATAGTATGCTACTTAAATATTTAACCATGTTTGTAACGTTCAAGTGTTCTCACCTCCCATAAAGGGAAGCTCTGTCAAAGTTTACTTGTTATTGCCTTTTAAAAAAAAAATTGTATGTCTTTTTGCTGACATGTATTGTTGTTTTCTTCCCAGTCCAGGAGTACTGGATTTATCCAGGAGGGAGTGCAGCGCCCCAGAGTCCTGGTCGTTGCAGTACTGTTGCTCCGCCACTAAGGGGGGCTATGGTACATCTGATGGTACTGAAGGAGTTCATCTGACCAGGTATCACAGACACCAATACATTTCACAGTCTGGCCTCCAGGGGGAGCTAAGGGCACTATGCATTAGGCCACTCCTCACAGTCTGGTAAAACTGGGGGTTGGATAGGAAGTGAGATCAGAAAGCTGACTGGGTTGGAACCAGGCAACACCTTGTGGCAGAGGGTGTTGTAGGGGAAGATTCAGAGGGGTCCCTGTCAGGGGTGGGATCCTGACAGAGGCCTAGCAACCAGAGAGAACGTTACGGGACCGCGCCTGTACGATATAGCGGCGGTACCCCAAGAAAGGACAAGAAGCGAGGTTTATTGTGCTGAGTGAGAAACGAGATCAACGCAACAAGGAGAATACCAGTAGGAGTCGTGCTGTAAGACGAGGCAACATCCTACTGAGGCGCGTAACCGGTGGCCGGAACGCCGAGGAAGTATAGAGCTCCAGGCCAAACTTCAAACCTACGGCAGGACAGTCAGTTATAGGCGGGCTGTCTCACCCAATTGACCTAGGAAGACACAGGGGGTAACAACAGGAGTGGGGCGACGCTAGAGTCCCGGAAGAGCTCCGAGCCTCCCCGTCATACGGGTGCGTCCTAACCATAAGATCTGGGGGACGTGGAAGAACATCAGAATCGAGTTGTGAGGGAACACAAGAAACAGACACAACAGTTGTGGGGACTATCCCGTAAGCACAGCAGGGGAGGACCACAACACACAAGCGCTAGAGGGTAGGCACAGATTTCCACCTGCAAAGGGAGCTCTGGAGGTGCCATCGGACCGGCCAGGCTTGTGCAGCCCGGTTAACCGTATTCCGGATTGAGGATCCTGAAGTCTTCAGTAAAGAGGTAAAGAGACTGCAACCTGGTGTCCTCGTTATTGACTGCGACCGGCACTTCACCGCACCATAACGTCATCCCATACCTCCACCTTCATTGTACGCCCCTCAGCAGGGTCACGGACCGGGTCTAGCCACCGTGACAACCCCAGAGCAGAGACTCAGAGGCCCGGTACCGGGTACCCCTTGGCCCTGCGGTAGTGGGGGCGCTACATGCGTGTTTTATTAACCCTTTCTTACTATTGGATTAATAATGGATAGGCGTCTGATTGACGCCTCTCCGTTATTAACCCGGCTTAATGTCACCTTACAATAGCAAGGTGACATTAACCCTTTATTACCCTATATCCCACCGCTACATGGGAGTGGGAAGAGAGGGGCTAAGTGCCAGAATTGGCGCATCTTACAGATGCGCCATTTCTGGAGCGGCTGCGGACTGGTATTTGTAGCCGGGGGGCAATATCCATGGCCCCTCTTTAGGCTATGAATATCAGCCCACAGCTGTCTGCATAGCCTTTCTGGCTATAAAATATAGGGGGACCCCACGTTATTTTTTTTGGGGGGGTCCCCCTATTTTAATAGCCAGTAAAGGCTACGTAGACAGCTGCGGGCTGATATTCATAGCAGGCTACACATATTGTCCCCCGGCCGTCGGATTTCCCCCTCTGGCGCAGAAAATTGCACGGGAGCCCACGCCGTTTTTTCTGGGTTTTTTTAATTCAACGCTCCTAAAGGCTTCTTTCACACTTGCGTCGGTATGGGTCCGTCGCTATGCGTCGGACCGACTTACCGATGCACGTTGTGAAATTTGTGCCCGACGAGGGCAGCGGATGCAGCTTTTCAACGCATCCACTGCCCATTCTGAAGTCCGGGGAGGAGGGGGCGGAGTTTCTGCCGCGCATGCGCGGTAGAAAATGGAGGACGTGACGGACAAAAAAATGTTCACTTGAACGTTTTTTGTGCCAACGGTCCGCCAAAACATGACGGATCCATTGCACGACGGACGAGACATGTGGCCATCCGTCGAGATTCGTCACTAATACAAGTCTATGGGAAAAAAACACATCCTGCGAGCACATTTGCAAGATCCGTTTTTTCCCAAAACAAAGGATTTCGACGGATTGCTAAAAACGCAAGTGTGAAAGTAGCTTTAGAAACATCGGCCTTTCTATTATATATCAATGGATATATCTATCTATAGATATATTTATAGATAGATATATCTATAGATACATAGATGTATCTATCCATGTATCTCAATGCTTTCACACATCAGGTCTTTGCCGTTAGGCACAATCCAGCGAGTTTTGGAAAAAAAATGGATACTTTTTTCCACCGGATCCATTTTTTCCACCGGATCCGTTTTTTTCCACAGGATCCGTTTTTTTCTGCCAGATCCGTTTTTTCCACCGGATCCGTTTTTTCCACCAGATCCGGTTTTTTCTCATAGAGTTGTATTAGCGCCGGATTGCGCCTGATGGCCACACGTTTAATCCGTTATTTGCAGGATCCGTCAAAAAAGCTGTTCCCGCCGGACGGAAAACACATACAGAGGAATGTTTTTTCTGTCCGGCGAAAAAACGCACAGCGACGGATCCAGCAAAAAACGGATGAAACTGAGATGTGAAATGATGAATCTGGCCTCCGAATCCGTTTTTCCATGCATGTTTCCATTCAAATCATGCACATTTTCCGCTTATTTATTTATTTCCAAAAACTGCATCAAAACCGGTCAAGAAATGGAAAGAAAACTGCATCAAAAACAGCATAAAAAACAGCATCAAAAACCGCATCAAAACCAGCATCAAAACCTGCACCAAAAACTACATGTCGTGTTTTGGCGGACTGTCGGCACGAAAAAACGTTCAAGTGAACGTTTTTTTTGTCCGTCACATCCGCCATTTTCTACCGAGCATGCGGTGCAGAAACCCCGCCCCCTCCTCCCCAGACTTCAGAATGGGCAGCGGATGCGTTGAAATACTGCATCCGCTGTCCACGTCGTGCACAAATTTCACATTGTGCGTCGGTATGTTGGCCCGACGCATAGCGACGGACCCGTACCGACGCAAGTGTGAAAGAGGCCTTTATGAGCATTGAATTAAAAAAAAAAAACGGCGTGGGCTCCATCACAATTTTCTGCGACAGAGTGGGAAAACCGACGGCCGGGGGCCAATATTTGTAGCCTGCTATGAATATCAGCCCGCAGCTGTCTGCGTAGACGTACTGGCTATTAAAATAGGGGGACCCAAAAAAAAATGACGTGGGGTCCCCCTATATTTTATAGCCAGAAAGACTATGCAGACAGCTGCGGGCTGATATTCATAGCCTAGAGAGGGGCCATGGATATTGCCCCCCCAGCTACAAATACCAGTCCGCAGCTGCCCCGGAAATTCCGGCACCTCTCTTCCCACTCCCGTGTAGCGGTGGGATATGGGGTAATAAGGGGTTAATGGCACCTTGCTATTGTAAGGTGACATTAAGCCGGGTTAATAACGGAGAGGCGTCAATAAGACGCCTATCCATTATTAATCCAATAGTAAGAAAGGGTTAATAAAACACGCACACATTAGGAAAAAGTATTTTAATATTCTTCATTTCACCATACTTACCATACTTCAGCGCCTGCAAAAAATGTAAAATAATAAACCATATACTACCTGTCCGCCGTAGTCCAATTAATAACGAGTGTCCCACGACAATCTCCCCTATAGAACAGTGACATCGGGTGATGTCACTGCTCTATAGGACCCTCAGTGACACACTGACAGGAGACAATGGCTCCTGCAGTGTATCACTGAGGTTACTAAAGTTCAAAGTCTTACTTTATGGCAATTGCTGCCTGGGAAAATTTCTCATACAGCAATGCCATAAGTCAGACTAGGGACTTTTTTTTTACAGCGGCGGAGGAAAACCTTCCTCCCGTCATTGTGTTTCTGGGGCTCCTAGAGAGCAGTCACAACAGCTGTTGCTGCCGTTCTCCATGGGAGATCGTCGTGGGACACTCGTGGATTTCTGCGGATGGGGAGTATATTGGTTGTTTGTTTTTTTCATATTTTTTACAGGTTGACACTGGCTTCGGGCATCAAAATGACAAGTAATGGTGAGTCTGTAATCTATGTTTAATGTACTGTATGTCTATATGTATGTCATGTATGTAATGTATGAATGTACTGTATGTAGTATGTATGTATGTATGTAGTATGCATGCAGTATGTATGTATGTAGTATGTATGTAGTATGTATGTAGCATGTATGTAGTATGTATGTAGCATGTATGTAGCATGTACGTAGCATGTATGTAGTATGTATGTAGCATGTATGTATGTAGCATGTATGTAGCATGTATGTAGCATGTATGTATGTAGCATGTATGTAGCATGTATGTAGCATGTATGTAGCATGTATGTAGTATGTATGTAGTATGTAGCACGTATGTAGCATGTATGTATGTATGTATGTAGCATGTATGTAGCATGTATGTAGCATGTATGTACGTAGCATGTATGTAGCATGTATGGAGTATTTTTTATTTTTTTACATTCAACACATTAGCCGGATGATGGGACTACTACTGTCCCATCATTGGCTAATGTGTCAATCACTGTCATTGTAGCAGGCACAGCCCGATGGGACTTGTAGTCCCATCGGACGATGCATGCACAGACACAAAGACCCCAGGCAGGCCGTACAGACGCCCCGGCAAGTCGCACAAACCCCGGAGAGGCCGCACAACCCCCCCAGCAGGCCGTACAGACCCCGGAGAGGCCGCACAGACCCCCCAGCAAGCCGCACAGACCCCCCGGCAAGCCGCACAGACCCCCCGGCAGGCCGTACAGACCCCGGAGAGGCCGCACAGACCCCCCAGCACTTATCTAGATGTGTGGTAAGCACTTTGACCCACCAAGTGCTTCACAGAAGTTTATAACGCAGAGCCGTGAAAATAAAAATTCTTTTTTTTTCCACAAAATTTATTTTTTAGCCCCCAGTTTTGTATTTTCCCAAGGGTAACAGGAGAAATTGGACCCCAAAAGTTGTTGTCCAATTTGTCCTGAGTACGCTGATACCCCATATGTGGGGGGAACCACCGTTTGGGCGCATGGCAGAGCTCGGAAGGGAAGGGGCGGCGTTTGGAATGCAGACTTAGATGGATTGGTCTGCAGGCATCACGTTGCATTTGCAGAGCCCCTGATGTACCTAAACAGTAGAAACTCCCCACAAGTGACCCCATGTTGGAAACTAGACCCCCCAAGGAACTTATCTAGATGTGTTGTGAGAACTTTGAACCCCCAAGAGTTTCACTACAGTTAATAACGCAGAGCCATGAAAATAAAAAATCTTTTTTTACACAAAAATTATTTTTTAGCCCCCAGTTTTGTATTTTCCCAAAGGTAACAGGAGAAATTGGTCCCCAAAATTTGTTGTCCAATTTGTCCTGAGTACGCTGATACCTCATATGTTGGGGTAAACCCCTGTTTGGGCGCACGCGAGAGCTCGTAGGGGAAGGAGCACTGTTTTACTTTTTCAACGCAGAATTGGCTGGAATTGAGATCGGACGCCATGTCAAATTTGGAGAGCCCCTGATGTGCCTAAACAGTGAAAAAAACCCAATTCTAACTAAAACCCTAATCCAAACACACCCCTAACCCTAATCCCAATGGTAACCCTAACCACACCCCTAACCCTGACACACACCCCTAACCCTAATCCCAACCGTAAATGTAATCCTAACCCTAACTTTAGCCCCAACCCTAACCCTAACTTTAGCCCCAATCCTAACTGGAGCCCTAATCCTAATCCTAAACCCAACCCTAACCATGGCCCCAACCCTTACCCTAGCCCCAACCCTAACTTTAGCCCCAACCCTAACCCTAGCCCTAACCCTAATGGGAAAATGGAAATAGATACATTTTTAAATTTTATTAATTTTCCCTAACTAAGGAGGTGATGAAGGGGGGTTGATTTACTTTTATAGCGGGTTTTTTAGTGGATTTTTATGATTGGCAGCTGTCACACACTAAAATACTCTTTTTATTGCAAAAAATAGTTTTTGCGTCTACACATTTTGAGAGCTATAATTTTTTCCATATTTTGGGCCATAGAGTCATGTGAGATCTTGTTTTTTGTGGGACGAGTTGACGATTTTATTGGAACCATTTTCGGGCATGTGACATTTTTTGATCGCTTTTTAGCAACCCCGAGGGTCTCAGGGAAGCACAAAGGGAGCCCCCTCCCTGCGCGATGCTTCCCTATGCCGCTGGAATGCTGCGATCATCTTTGATCGCAGCGTTCCGGGGGTTAATGTGCCAGGAGAGGTCCGCTCCTGGCACATAGTGCCGGATGTCAGCTGCGATAGTCAGCTGACACCCGGCCGCGATCGGCCGCTTTCCCCCGTGAGCGCGGCTGATCGTGCTCGACGTACTATTCCGTCCATGGGAAGTAGGACCCACCCCACATGGATGGAATAGTATGTCCAATGGTAGAAAGGGGTTAAAAATGAAAGCGTGGCCTGAGCTTGCCTGTCAAGCCTTGGAGGTTCTGTCATGCCTGGCAGCCAGCATTCTCTCAGAACACATATTCAGCACTGCTGGGGGTGTTCTGAAGGATAAGCACATCCGACTGTCTCTTGAAAGTTTTGATGGCCTAACTTTCATCAAGATTAATAAGTCATGGAACGCTAATGACTTTTGCACCTCAGCTGCAGACTGGGCAGACTAGGCGATGGTGTTATTTTTAGTATTATGCATTGATCTTGCGTTATTGCAGTCTGTGACACGTTTCTTGTGGCTTCTGTGCCTGCTGCTGCTACTGCTGCTGATGTTACAAACAATTTTTTGAAATGTAGAGATTCAAGCTTAGGTCTCCATCTGGTCTGTTTCCTGTAGTGGAAGGGGTGTCAGAGGCCCATTATTCTATTTCAACTCAGGGGAAATTGATGCTACTTCAGTGTTGTGTTGCAATAATTTTTGGAAATATGTAGACTCAAACTTGGGTTTCCTGTAGTGGCAGGGGTGTAAGAGGCCCATTATACTATTTCTACTCTGGAAAAATTTATGCCACTTTAGTGGTAGGTGAAAATATTTTTTGGAAATGTGGAGACTCAAATTTGGGAATTCATCTGGTCTGTTGCTTGCTGTGGAAGGGGTGTCAGAGGTCCATTATACTATTTCTACTCTGGAAAAATTTATACCACTTCAGTGATGTGTGACAATAATTTATGGAAATGTGGAGACTCAAGTTGGGTTCCCATTTGGTGGTTGGCCTGATGTAGAAGGGGTGTCCGAGACCCAATATACTATTCATACTCCGCGTAAATTGATGCCATTTTAGTGGTATGTGTCAATATTTTTTGGAAATTTGGAGACTCAAACTTGGGTCTCCATTTGTTGTGTTGCCTGTAGTGGAAGGGGTGTCAGAGGTCCATTATGCTATTACTACTTTGGGAAAATTAATGCTAGTGGTGTGTGACAATATTTTTTGGAAATGTGGAGACTCTCACTTGGGTTTCCATCTAGTGGGCAGCCTTTTGTGGAAAGGGTGTCAGAGGCCCATCATACTATTTCTACTCTGGGGAAATTGATGCCACTTTAGTGGTGTGCGACAATAATTTTTGAAAATGTGGAGACTTAAACTTGGGTCTCCATCTGGTGTGCTGCCTGCTGTGAAAGGGGTGTCAGAAGCCCATTATACTATTTCTACTCTTTTTAGTGGTGTGTGGCAATAATTTTTGGAGATAGTTGGACTCAAAGTTGGGTCTGCTTCATGTGTGTTGCCTGAATTTGGCAGGGCTCTCAGAGCGCCAGGTGTACACCTGTCACTCATCCACTTGTTACTGATCAATATTTAAGAAAGAAATGCTGGTCCAAGCTCTGTGCCAATATACACATTGATAAGATTCAGCTCCGCTTGCCAATATCTGTAGCTGTCACATAATCGCAAGTATGTGAATTGCATGCTTGCAGTCACTTGTCAACTAGAATAGAACATTGAACAAAGCAGCTAAGACTCTAATCATCATGAGACTGAAACTATGCGAATCACATAGTTGTGACAATTGCTGTAACCAGCAAGCAAAGCCAAATTCTAATGATCTGTATGTTACACACCATTAAGATGTTAACATTTTAAATGCCATTGTCAATCTCTGACAGTGGCATTTAACATGCATATGCCAGAAGCGCGTCACAAACCCCGCCCATCAGTGCCCAAGTCACACAATCTCGGGTAGTTGATGGGTTAGCATGACAACTCGGGGTCTGCAGGAAACCCCTGTGGTTGTCATAGCTGATCTGCTATGATTGCCACCCAGTTGTAGGCGTTCATAGCAAATGAGCAATTCTGTTATCGGAAAACCCGAGCAATGAGTACACTCGCTCATCACTAGTCAGAACAAAACATTTACAACATCCGTTAATAAGACAGACTTTCTATTTTATGGGTGTTTCTATAAGAGACTGGTATTACAGCATACTTTGTGCAGCAATAAAGTATTTTGCATGCACCTATGAGCTCCCTAATGTGTAGTTAGTTCTCCATGATGTTTTTAACCTCTATGTTGAGTTTCTTCAAAAATGGTATGCAAGTGTACCTAGAAGAATGGACATTTTGTTGGCGTTTTGAAGGCAAGGGGCCGTCACACCTAATATGAATTTTTTATTTTGCTCATTCACGTCACATCTTAAATCGACATTCACTTGCATCATAATTGACAAAGCTAAACTGTTAAAGGGAATCTGTCAGCAGGTATTTGCGACTTAATCTGATCAGCATAATGTTGAAACATAGAGCTTGATTCAAGGAATTTGTCACTTATTAGTCTGTGTGGTGTAGGTTCAATAAAAGCAGTGTTTTCTCAGAAGGAGATTATCACTAGAGGACTAATTCTCATGTGCAAGCCAGTCAGGCTAATCTGTGTAACCTTGCCACCACCTCTACTTGGGAGCTTGCTGACAATGTACACCATAAACAGAAAACTGTCAATCAGGGGTATGGGCAGGTTTATATACAACTCAGCATTCTGACCACTGCTACATCTACAACAGAGAAAACAGGGATTCAATCAAAACTACCCCAAGCAGTTCAGTGATACTGGAATCAGGGTCTGTGCACCTATATCATGCAGCTTTCACATTGCACAGCAAATTTTCCATAACTGCCTGAAACTTTTGCACATTACAACATACATATTTTGTTTCAATCTTCCACGTTTCTTCACTTTTCAATTTCCTCATATTGCTGCTTATATTTTCAGTTAAAATCTGACTACAATGCCAGTGTAGTAGGTCATTCCATAGTAATTGTTATTTTTCAGCATGTCATTTTTAACTCTGACTTTTTTTTCAATGGGACATCAGGAAATAACAGAAACACCATCTTAACATGACTCATTTAATGTATTTATACTTAATCTAAAGATCCTGTGATTTCCTAACCCTGACATTGCTTATTGTATGCTCTACAATTACTGTAAGTGAAATATAATCCATTATATACTGCAGTCAAAAGAATTCAATAAATCAATGTGAAGTCTTCTCCTATACTTAACATTGTTGTTAAACTTTAGTTGACTTTTGAATTATTGCAATAATTGGACATCATTTACAAATCAATAAATATTTAGACAATGGCATACTTCTGCGTATACTGAGCAGGGCACTTTAATTTACATTTACATAGGTACGTGCCCACCATCAGGAAGAGCAGTGGTTTGGACGCAGCTCACCTGCTCTGCGTCCAAAACGCTGCTTTCTACATTAGAAGCACAGTGAATGGGATTTATAGAAATCTCAGGCACCACTGTGCTTCTAGTTACCGCTGCGTAAACTCACCCACGGTGCGGGTTACGAGCCGCAGCATGTCAATTATCTGCGACAGAGATGCTAGCCTACACTGCTTAGTTTCACCCATAGCCAGTGATAAGATGTGGTAAATCCGCATGGTTCACTAAACACGTGGATTTAATAGCGTGATTAAAACGCAGCATTTTGGATGCAGCGAATATACACCGCGTCTAAAACACTACTATTTCCTGATCGTGGGAACATAGCTTAAGTATTCACATATTTTTCATGGTTTTACGTCTCCTCTACAGATGGAATAAATTTTTTGCACTAAGCAAATATAATTAGTGAAATAAGTGAAAATATGGAAGTTCTTATCAAGTTTTTTCCAATGGTTCAATGATTTTTTAACAATAAATAGGTAACAAAACAAAACACTACCGCCAACACTTACTGAACACCCACTGCTTTGTTAAAAACAGACACTTGTATTCTGTTTAAGTTTGACTCAATTATTAAAAGATTTTCGTGCACTGGGTCCAAACCAAGCAGAACTAGTAAAACGAACTAACCATACATTTTCCTTACTCATTTATTTTACTCGCTTATATAGCGCCATTACTTTCACAGCGCTTTCCAGACATTATCAGCACCGTCCCCATTGGGGCTCACATCTAAATTTCCTAGCAGTATGTCTTTTGAGTGTGGGAAGAAAATAGAGAACCCAGAGGAAACCCACACAAACACGAGGAGAACATACAAACTCCTTGTAGATGTTGTCCTTGGTGGGATTTCAACCAAGGACCCCAGCAATGAAATTGGCTATTGGATAGTGTCAGGTAATAAACTGATAGAGTGGCTAACTGACTTGGGTTACAGATGATGGAATCCCAGGGTGTGACATCACACCATGTGAAAACACACCATGTGAATACTCTTAGTTTGCACCTCTACACACTAGCTTGATGTTTGGAAGTGACAGCCAGTATTTTTGTTATTTGTATATTGGCTCTTTGACTGAGCACTCCACCCTCCAGCCTGTGGCAGTTTTACTTGCAGCAAGGACCAACCTACCCATAAATGCAGGTTTCAGCCTAGGAGAGGATTCACATTAGATAGGTTCCCAGCTACTGGAAATTGCCTGTCATGGGTTTACCATGACAGAGAGGAGCCAGAAGACCACAGCGTCTGATTTCTCATACTCTTGCACTGTTTAGAAACATTTCACCATCATATTAAACGGTGCATGTTTCTTTTAGCAGTTCAGGAGTTAATCTGCTCAGTTGAGAGCTCTTGGATGCTTTCCTGCATTAATGCTCTCAGCTGTTCACTGTTGGCCATTCCCCTTTCCTATATATTCTGGGCCCTGGCTAGCACTCATTGCCAGAGCTAGCTTCATGCTGCTTGGTTAGGAGATGGTGGTTTGTTGTTTGGCATTTGGTGGATTTATCTGAGATTGTTGCTAGGTTTTGGTTGTATGCTAATTCCCTTCCTTCTCCTACTTTGGTTTCACCCCATCCTCCACTCCCCGGTGTTTAGCTCTGCTGTTTGTGTGAGTATATTTGTATGATTGGTATTTTCCTTTATCCCTGTTATTATTACCTTGTTAGTTTGGTTTGTGTAATACGGTACACTTCAGCTCCCTACTCTCCTGGGTGGGGGAAGGGTAGAGACAAAGGGTGGATTCAGGAGCTAAGGCAAGGTACGTGGCCTCGGCATCTACACCATCAGATGTTATCCAGAGAACAGGGCGAGCCAGGGTGCCCTAGCATTAGGAATAGGGAAGGAGCTCCTAGTCCTGTGACACCCGACAACAAAGTCGTGACATTGCCTTGTCTTTGACTGCTAGGCACACATGAATTGGCCAAACTATGTGCTAGGCATCTCCATTTTTTTCTTATTATCTAGAGCAGTAATGCAATTCAAATTTCATATATTTCATGTTTACTTGCTATAGCACCACAGAGTGCAACGTTATTTGTTTGTTATGTATAGATATGGCTAGATTTAGTTTCCACCTGCACACACTAGCTTTCTGTGTGAAAGTGACAGTCAGTCTTTTATTATTTATCACACTATGTGAAAACAGCGACTTGTCGTCGGAGTACTGCACTACTCCTATGCGTTTTGGAAATCTTCACTTTCCTTCATCAAAGAGTAAGAAGACTCGGATGTCCTCTTTTATTTATGTCTGTTCCTGCACCTGCATGTATAGCTCAGCAATCAACCCTTTGTGTAGTCCTTTTGAAAAATCTTACTACCCTGGATTACACCAAGCAGCCCAGTAAGTGATATATGTCTGGAATCAGGCTTTCTTGCCCTATATTATGCTGCTCTCAGATTAAATAGCAAAAACCTGCTGACGTACTCCATTTAAGGTAATTTCTGGGATAAATAAAGTTGGAAATGACAGCTCAAAATCAGAACATAACCAAGATTATTCAAAGGACTACACAAAGGGTTAAAAGCTAAGATATTCACACAGGTACAGAAATGGACATAAATAAGGGAAGACATCTGAGTCTTCTTAATGCCTGACAAAGGAAACGGATGATTTCCAAAATGAGTAGAAGTGCAGTACTTCGACCACCAGAGGTCGCTGTTTTCGCTAGGTGTGATGTCACACGCAATGAATCCCTTGTCTGTATCCCTAGTCAGTTAGTGGCTATACTGGCCAGAGCACGGCTATGTGCATGAGATATCTCTATAGCTTTCTTTGTTATCTATGTCTGCCTACTCATCATTGTTGGTATCACAAGCAAACAAGACACCCGTCACCCACCCTGTGTCATGATCACAAATAATGTAAGGAATCTTTTTTTCAACATCTATAATCTAGAAATCTGTACCTAGCACAAATTAATAGCTATATATACATTTTATTTTTGCAGTTTTATACCTTGTCCATTAAAAGTTGTGGTTGCAAATTGTTAAACAGGATGTTCCCATCAAGTAAAAAAAAAAAATGGGAAAACCATTTAATTAATGGACAAGGCAATTAAGCGTATTTCTTACATTAGAGAAGCGTGAATCTGCCAAAATTAAAATTTTAATTTGATAGATTCACTTGAAGACAATTTAGAAATGACGTGAATCAAATGAACCCTGATTGCCATAAAAAAGCCCCTTATTATGTTCTGAGGTTTGTTGACTTGAAAGTTATGAATGACCATGGAAGGGGTTAAAAAACAATAAGAATTTGTACTAATTTAGCTCCTCGCCTGTCCCTGTCAGTGCAGCTCTCTGCCACTCCTGCCACTTTGCCATGACACCAGGCTCCTCTTCACTTTTTACCTGTGCTACTGGCGTCATCTAGGCCTCGATGCACGCTCTGACATCATGACATGCCTAGCCCTATTTCACGTGTGGCAGTGCAAGTCTTGAAGTTATGACATCATAACATGAATTGAGTCCTAGCCTGTGCAGGAAGCATGATTAAGGCCGGGATCACACATACGCGAGATACGTCCGAGTCTCGCAGGTGGAAACCCTGCTCTGGTGCCGGCACTCCAGAGCGGAGCGTGCGGCCAAACAGCAATACATAGAGCTGCGCGCTCCGGAGTGCCGGCGCCAGAACTGGGTTTTCACCTGCGAGACTCGGATGTACCTCACGTATGTGTGATCCTGGCCTAAGACCTAGTGTAGCTCGAAAGGCGTCGACCGTTGAGCTAACATGTTTTTTAAATAAATTTTACTTTTTCATGTTTTAATCTACAAATAAATGTGATGATTTAATTAATTTTGCTGTTACTGGATTTTCCACTTTTTTTTACAGTTTCCTATGAAGCTCAGTCTTTGCCTGGCCTTCACAAGAGTACTAGGATAGGATAGCAGCCATTGGAGTGTTCAGCAGATCAGCGGCTGCCATAGCAACCCATTGGCACTTTGTGAGAATGTCACGGGGGATCAGGGGTGAATAACATCCAAAATGACATGACCCTGAGAATATGCATCTTAATTTCTCCTATTACAGGTTTAACAACAGCGACACGAGCCTTGCAGCCTTGCAGCCACCATTTGCCAAGTTAAGTGCACGCTCAGCTCCTGACACCCGACATGTGCTGTCCATGTACAATGGATGTCAAAAATGGGTTAAAAATTTTGAAAGACATTTCCTTCTCATTACCAAATGCTATGCAAGCAATTTGTTTTTTGCAAGAATTCTGAATTTGTTCATAACCGCAGCTTGTATAGCCGCCATTGTGGAGAAATATTTTGTTTCAAACAATCAAAATTTGAGCTCAATTACACAGCACAGTAAGGTATTATTATATTTTAGCATTAAGTAAAACCATAAATACCCAATAATGGCACATAATAACTTTACCTGACAATATCTGTAGCTTTTTATCAGATATAGCATTCCTTTTAAGAAACATATAATAGTCTAAAACTAAACCACTAAATGGTCAATATTACTCATAAACTTTGTTATATAGAGAAGTATACAAACTGCAAAAGAGATAGGAAGACCTACGTGAAGAAGCTAGAAATGGAAAGCTTAAAAATAAGGAACAATAAGCAATCTTCATTAATGAATGCTTAACAAGGCCATTTAAGTACAGAAGATATGATATGACTCTGAGCATATTTTTAGGACAATGTTACTCTTCAGGCTAATTCACATCATTTTAAGATCATAACCTCGCTCATTACATAATCCAATTTTGCCATTATCTTTAATACCAGTCTACAAATTCCCTTAAAATGGATACCAGAAATAAATTGTTTAAAAAGTTGTAAATGTTTTGAAAGAATTGTTTTACTTCTGTAAATGTTATGATATTCTTCATATCTCTTGATGTTGAAGGCCAAAGAGCTATGAAGAGAAGCCTTCCTGGAATGAATGTAGGACATGCTGAAGTCTTATCAACATTTTGTAAATAATGAAACGTTTCTGTTCATCTATAAGTTAAAGAACGATATGGAGCATGTTATACTTATTTAAAGGGAACCTGTCAACAGAAAAAATGCTACTAACCTGCAGATAAGGGGATAATCTGCAGGCTAATAGTGCTATTAACCTGCCCGGCGCCTGTTCTTAGCTGAACACTGAGGGAAGAAAAGAACTTTATTCCTCCTCCGGTTTCAGTCACGGGGGCGGCAGGTGTAACTGCACCCCTGTCCCCGACTGACAGCCGGCCACGATGCCAATGTCAGTCAGTGACTGAACCTGCACCACGGCCACCCCAATGTGGGTTCAATTATTGGTATCTATCAGTTCTCATAAATCTAAGTGGGGTCATATTCACTCCAAAATGAAGGTCAGTTAGTGATTCCTGTAAAAGATAGAAAAAGTGATATGAAAATGAGATCAAAGAAATTAAAGAAGCAATCATATTATATGGTACTTTGTACTTACAATTGCTCATTTTGCCTTTCTACCCTGCTAATTCTTCTCTTATCTCTGCTCTATGTAGAATCTGGAAGTCTCTATTCCCTGCATTTATCATTCCCCTCTTCAATTCCTGACTCAGCTGCTCCCTCCTCTCCACTGCCAGGGACTTTTGCAGGGACTTATAACTCATACAGGAAAAATAGACTTTGTGTATCTGGATAGAGCTTAGAAGGATTCAGTTAATTTTTAATAATGTGATGTCATAGACCTAATGGGAAACAGAAGACTTAGCTGGGTAGAAGGGTAACATGAGCAATTATAAGTACACAGTGCTATATAATATGGTGATTGCAATGATTTTAAAAGATAAAAATTTGGATGGGAGGAGCGCTTCTTTAAGAAAATTTATATGGGATGGCCTCTACAGAATAGTCGATTGGTTCACTTAGAACAAGTACATTTTTTTTAATAAATATGGCTAACATCTAGGCTTTTCTGTCAAAAAAATAATAATCTGGTGCTTCACATACTTATTAATCCACACTTATCAAAAAGCTAAGACATTTCTTATATTTTCTTTGAGGGAACCTGTCAACATAAAAAAGCAGATCAATCTGCAGGCAGCATCTTATTGAGCAGTAGAAGCCAAGTAGACTGACACCATGAAATTGCAGTTCAATCTGCAGAAGCCATGTCATGAAGCAGAATGAATTGATAGTTTTGTGAGAAAATATTCAATATAACCCATGTTTTACACCTCTGCTCTTTTGGGGATTATTGGTCCAGTGGGCGGTCCTATCAGTGACTGACAGTTGTCATTGATGGAACCGCCCACTGGACCAAAAATTCCAGAAAAAGCAGAGGTTTAAATAATTAAAGCAATAGTTATACTGCTTTATAATATGGTGTCTGCAGAACAAACTGCAATTTTATAGTGACGGTAATCCTTTAAAACTTGAGTATAGTTTGTTAATCTTTGCAACGCAAGACATTTGCAGGAAAGTCTAAAAGCACAATTTGTCTTACAAAATGCATACACTACAAATCCAAAAGTATCGGGACTCCTGCACATTGCACTTACTGTACATGATGTTTTATGATATCCCATTCTAAATCAATAGGCATTAGTATGGTGTTGGTTTCCATTTTGCCACTGACACAGCTTCCACATTTCTGAGAAATATTAAGATTTTAGAGTCCTCAGTGGTGGATTACCTTCTGGGAAGACTTTCTCAAAGATTTGAGAGTGTGTGTTAGAATTTTTGCTCATTCATCCACAACAGCATTTGGGGGAAAAACCAGACCTGACTCACTGTAGTTTATTACAAAGATGTTCGATAGGCTGGGACCTCTGCACTTATTGAGTCAGCTGTTGGAGTCTTTAATGAACTGTGCCCCCACTCTGTAACTTTGTGCTTCAGTTGCTGTGGTACCTAAGCACTTCCACTATATAATAATAGTTGATTGTGAAATATATAGTAAGAAACAAATTCCATGAACTGACTTGTTGCTATAGTTCCATTCTATTACGGTACCACACTTAAATTCAGTGACCTTTTTAGAAGGAGCCAATCTTTTACAAATATTTCTAAAGGCAGATTGATTGGCTAGGAGCGGGTTTGTAAGCCTCTGCGACAATGAGACTGAAGGAAAAGCGGTAATCCAATGAATAAGAGGTGTCTTCCAATACCTTTCCTATAGTATATGACAACCAATAAACTGCATAAATCACCATTTTATTTGACACATGGAGAGGCAAGTTTCTAGAATCAGATTGCCATCAGACCCTTATGGTTAGTAGATGGGCTTATACACGTTTGATCACTTTTCAAGTTTCTAACATCAGTGAAGCTTATATACTCATTAAAGGGAATCTGTCACTAGGATTGTGCTACCTCACTTGAGAGCAGTATGATGTAGAGATTGAGACCCTGAATCCAGCAATACATCCCTTACTGGGCTGATTGCTTAAGTTTTGATAAAACCACAATTTTATTTGCTGCAGATCTTCTAGTGCTCTTATTGCTGAGCTCTGTATAACCCTGCCCACACCACTGATTGGCAGCTTCCTGGGTGCACTGTACAATGCCAAAAAGCTGCTAATCAGTAGCGAGGGCGGTTTTATACAGAGATTATGATCATAGGGGTATGATTTCTAGTCGTCTATTGATAATTTCCCACTGATAAAACAATGATTTTACTAAACCTAGAGCAAGCAACCTAGTAATAGACACAGCCTTGAAATTAGGGTCTTTATCTCTACATTACACTGCTCTCAGATCAGATGGCCGCAGATTCCCTTTAGTTGCCAAATGCTGTTGTATAGTGTTTGTATGGCTTATAATATCTGCTGTCTAAGGGAGAGATTCTTCCTATTAAAGCCAAGACTGCACAGACACCAAGATAAACATGTCATCATAGAAAATGACAGAACATGCAAAATTGGCAAAGTTTAGATTTAAAAACCCAGGTCCTGTCATTTTTAAACATTTTTGCCTTTCACATTAGTACTAAACTAGATGTAATACCAAATCCAGTAAGAATAGAATAAAATATATATGCCAGCGAGTTAAGTCTATAAATTTAGTCATTGTGTTAACATTTTATTTACTTCATCTCATTTGTCATCGATACCGCTTTAACAGTTTATGTTTCCCCAAATTATATTGTTGCATTCCAAATGTCTATTTCTAAGATATTGTGATCTCCATGTAAGGCTTCTACATCTATAATGTTAATGCTGAGACTTCAAAGATCAATTATGCTTTATGAATATGTTATGTTGCCCTTTCTCTTCCTGAGACATTTCTGATTAAAGATTCCCTATGGAGAATCATATGACTATTTAGGAAGATAAGTAATTGCAATGTTTTAATTAAACTTAAACGAACATTTTGAACTCATATGTTCATATCATTATTATTGATATCTATTAATGCTGAGAATATATATAGTAGCCTAAAAAGTAACCTAAATCATATTGCAATATTGCATGCTCACGTACATTATTTTCAGAAGTAATATCCACATGAAAATCCATGAAATCCATATATATTTTCTAAACTCAGTAAAAACTATAAATACAACCTGCTAATCTTAAAGTTCTTGTGACAATATGATGGATCTGGAATCTTTGCGTTTAATAGTTTTGATCATTCTGGGAAATGCAGATTAAATAGTCAACTTTAAGGAACTTTTTATTCACAGCTTCTGATAACAGTTTTTCTCAAAATTATCAGAAAAAACAGTGCAGTTTCAACTTTATTATTAATGAATGGGGTCTATCATGTGAAAGTAGGATTCTACGAAAGATCATCTAGCACAATGTTGTGGCTTTTATTATGTATGAAGTACACACTAATATTAGCCTACAGACCCTTGTCTGAGAGATATAGCTCATATTTAAACAAATTTTTAACCAAAATGGGCACATATTAAATAAATCATAGCATTTTAAACAAACATAAAATATCATATTAAAGGTAAACATGCACTTTAAGAGAATAAGAAATAAATACCTTTTCACTGCTTATCCAGTCTAGTGGATGTACACTATATTCCATTTTATCAGTCACCTGGATTTATCCACTTTACTTCATTTAAATTGTGACGTTTACAGAGATACCTGATGATTAACTACTGATTTTGTACTGTACTGATTACTTGAAACAAGGACTCTGTTCACATTATCCTTTATCAAGGGCTGGACTGACCATTTGGGCAAATCTGGTAAATGCTAGATGGGCCAGTCCAGCCAAGGTAGACACTGAATGTGAACTATTAACAATATTGGTGTCCACAGGAAGACGGTACTGTTAATAGCTGTGGCGGAGCATGGAGCAACCGGCTCAATCATTTTCTCAAGTAGGACACAACGCAAGCTACTTCTGGTCTGCAGCCTGCTGGAGGCAGGAACAAAGCAGAGGAGGTCGGGAGGCGCAATGACGTCACTGCATCACACTGCCCATGTCTACTGCGGAATGAGTAAAAAGATGAGATGGGAGATGGTGACAGCAGCTGTGGTGGATGAGACACAGAAATAGGTGAGTATAAGATTTTATTTTGGGGGCTTGTGTGGGGACAATCATGTAGTTTTGTGGGGTTATGTGGGAGCTAGCGTACATTATAGATGGCTGTGTGGTAACCATCATACTTTATGGGGTTCTATGTGGGCACCAGCATACTCAATGTGAGTCTTTGTGGGGATCATCATACTTTACAGATGACTGAGTGGAGACCATTTTATTCTATGGTGGGCTGTGAAAGTACCATAATACATTATGGGGGACTGTGTTGGGACCATCATAGGCATTACTACAGTAAATAGGCACCGTCATTAACATAAGTAGGCACAAAGAACTCGGGAGGGAAGGAGCACCGCTTGACTTTTCAATGCAAAATTGGCTGGAATTGAGATAGGATGCCATGTCGGGTTGGAGAGCCCCTAATGTGCCTTAACAGTGGAAACCACCCACAAGTGACACCAGTTTGGAAAGTAGACCCCATAAGGAACTTATCTAGATGTGTGGTGAGCACTTTGACCCCCCAAGTGCTTCACAGAAGTTTATAATGAAGAGCAATAAAAATAAAAAATCATATTTTTTCACAAAAAATACCTCTTGCCCCCAATTTATTGTCCCAAATGTAACAGAAGAAATTGGACCCCACAAGTTGTTTTCCAATTTGTCGTGAGTATACTGATACCCCATGTGTTGGGGGAACCACCGTTTGGCACATGGCAGAGCTCGGAAGGAGCACCGTTTTGGAATGCAGACTTAGATGTAATGGTCTGTGGAAGTCACATTGCGTTTGCAGAACCCCTGATGTACCTAAACAATAGAAACCCCCCATAAGTGACCTCATATTGGAAACTAGACCCCCCAAGGAACTTATGTAGATGTGTTGTGAGAACTTTGAACTCCCAAGTATTTGACTACAGTTTATAACGCAGAGCCATGAAAATAAAAAATCTTTTTTTTTTCCACAAAAATTATTTTTTAAGCCCCCAGTTTTGTATTTTCCTGAGAGTAACAGGAAAATTGGACCCCAAAAGTTGGCCAATTTGTCCTGAGTACGCTGATACCCCATATATGGGGGGAACCACTGTTTGGGTGCATGGCAGAGATCGGAAGGGAAGGAGCGCCGTTTGGAATGCAGACTTAGATGGAATGGACTGCGGGCATCATGTTGCATTTGCAGAGCCCCTGATGTACCTAAACAGAAGAAACCCCCCATAAGTGACCCCATATTGGAAACTAGACCTCCCAAGGAACTTATCTAGATGTGTTGTGAGAACTTTGAACGCCCAAGTGTTTCACTACAGTTTATAACGCAGATCTGTGAAAATAAAAAATCATTTTTTTTCCACAAAAATGATTTTTTAGCCCCAAATTTTTATTTTCCTAAGGGCAACAGGAGAAATTGGACTGCAAGAGTTGTTGTCCAATTTGTCCTGAGTACGATGATACCCCATATGTGGGGGTAAACCACTGTTTATGTGCACGGCAGACTTGGAAGGGAAGGATCACTGATTTACTTTTTCAACGCAGAATTGGCTGGAATTGAGATCGGACGCCATGTCGCGTTTGGAGAGCCCCTGATGTGCCTAAGCAGTGGAAACCCCCCAATTCTAACTCCAACCCTAACCCAAACACACCCCTCACCCTAATCCCAACCCTAACCACACCCCTAACCATACCCCTAACCGTGACACACCCCTAGCCCTAATCCCAACCTTAATCCTAACCGTAAATATAATCCAAACCCTAACCCCATCTCTAGCCCCAACCCTAACTTTAGCCCCAAGTTGATGTTTTTATTGGTACTATTTTCAGGCACATGACATTTTTTGATCGCTTTTATTCCGATTTTTGGGAGGCAGAATGAACAAAAACCAGCAATTCATGAATTTCTTTTAGGTGGGGCGTTTATACCATTTTGCGTGTGTTAAAATTGATAAAGCAGTTTTATTCTTCAGGTTAGTACGATTACAGAGATACCTCATTTATATTTTTTTATGTTTTGGTGCTTTTATAAAATAAAAACTATTTTATATAAAAAATTATTATTTTTGCATCGCTTTATTCTAAGGGCTATAACTTTTTTATTTTTTTGCTGATGACGCTGTATGGTGGCTTGTTTTTTGATAGACATGATGACGTTTTCAGCGGTACCATGTTTATTTACAGTGCCTTGCGAAAGTATTCGGCCCCCTGGAACTTTTCAACCTTTTCCCACATAACATGCTTCAAACATAAACATACCAAATGTACATTTTTGGTGAAGAATCAACAAGTGGAACACAATTGTGAAGTTGAACAAAATTTATTGGATATTTTATATTTTTGTGGAAATTCATAAACTTTTTATTATTTACATAAAGAAATGTATTGTTTTGGAAAAATATTTATTTTTTTTCTTTATTTTTTCCCTTTATTTAGGATATTTTAAAAATATTTTTACACGTGTTCATTTTTTTTAACTTTTTTACATTGTCCCAGGGTGGGACATCACTGTATAAATTCAGATCACTGATCTGACATTTTGCACAGCACTGTGTCAGATCAGCGATCGGGCAGGCAGTGTAGGACCCCGCGGCTATCCTGGATCCAGGGGCCTGCAGGGAGCAGACCCTCGTAACAACGCGATCACATCACATTGTTCTGAGGGTCTCAGGGAAGCACACAGGGAGCCCCTTCCCTGCGCGATGCTTCTCTATGCCACTGGAATGCTGCAATCTTATTTGATCGCAGTGTTCCGGGGGTTAAAGTGCCAGGAGCGGTCCTTGACCACTTCTGCCACATAGTGCCTGGTCTCAGCTGTGATATTCATCTGATACCCGGCCATGATCGGCCACGCTCCCCTCGTGAGGGCGGTAGATCGTGTATGACGTACTATCCCATCCATGGGGATTAAGTCCCAGGTCTCATGGATGGGATAGTATGTCCGATGGCAGAAAAAGATTAAATCTTTTATGGTGGAATTTTTGGAAATCTACTGTATTTATTTGGATTACAAGACGCACTTTTTTCCCTCCAAATTTGGGGAGAAAATGGGGGTGCATCTTATAATGTGAATGTACATTATGGGTACTGTTGCGGCATGCCACAGGCTGGGATGAATGGGTGTCCGGCGGTGCTGCGGTTGTCCAGGCACTGATAACAAGTGCTCTGCGGGTGTCTTCGGTGCCCAGCGGAGGGAAGGAGGTTGTAACTCAGGATTTTTATTTCTATTTCTCACTGCAAAATGCAAATAAATTTATATAATTTATACAATGTGATTTTCTGGATTTTATTTTTGATATTCTATCTCTAACTGTTAAAATTAACCTACCCTTAAAATTATAGACTGTTCATGTTTTTGCCAGTGGGCAAACTTAAAAAATCAGCAAGGGACCAAATACTTATTTCCCCCACTGTAATTAAAAGAAAGTTAAACGGACAAATGTACCAAGAGTGGCTCAAAAAGGAGTGGCTCAAAAAGAAGCACATTAAGGTCATGGAGTGGCCTAGCCAGTCTTCAGACTCTAATCCCATAGAAAACTTATGGAGGGCGTTGAAGGTCCGAGTTGCCAAGTGACAGCCTCAAAATCTTAATGATTTAGAGATGATCTGCAAAGAGGAGTGGACCAAAATTCCTCCTGACATGTGCGCAAACCTCATCATCAACTACAAAAAACATCTGACTGCTGTGCTTGCCAACAAGGGTTTTGCCACCAAGTATTAAGTCTTGTTTGCCAGAGGGATCAAATACAAACAAATTTATATAATTTATACAATGTAAGTTTCTGGATTTTATTTTTGATATTCTGTCCCTCAATGATAAAATTAACCTACCCTAAAAATTACACACTGTTCATGTATTTGTCAGTGTACAAAGTCAGCAAGTGATCAAATACTTATTTCCCACACTTTACATGAAGTTTATCAATGATGTATGCTGGAAAAACAGCCCAGCACCATGATATTCCCACCTCACTATTGTTATGGTGCTTTAACATGGTGTGCATTATGGCATCCAAAGAGTTCAATTTTGGTCTCATCCGACCAGACTATAGTCTTACGGTATTTCACAGGCTTGTTTAACCCCTTAATGACAGCCAATACGTCTTTTTACTGACCTGAGATGTAAAAGAATAGCCTCCCCATACAGGTGACAATCCAGCAGCTGTCGGCTGTACACTATAGCTGACAACTTGCTGCATCAGCCACGATCAGGGTTTGCACCATCCAAATCTGTTTAACCCCTTAGATACTGCTGTCAATAGTGACTACATCATATAAACAGTTAACAGAGTGTAGGGGCTTACTCTTTATCCCAATTTGTGCCCTCAGATCATGATTGTGTGGTCCTGATGTTTGCCATGGCAATTCATGACCAAATAGCGGCCTTAGAGTCTGATGGCTATATTAATCTGTTCAGAAGTTACTGACATTTAGGTGGTAAAAATACACATTTTCATTTCTGTCATGCCACTTTGCATTAATTCCTGAAAAGCACCTGAAGAGTTAATAAACTACCTGACAGCAGTTTTCAATATCTCAGCGGGTGCTGTTTTTAAATTGGTATAACTTTGGGGGGTTTCCCAATATATAGGACCCCTAAAGTCACTTCAAACATGGATAAGTCCTTAAAAAATATATATTTTGTAAATTTCCTTGAAAAAATGAAAAATTACTGCTACATTATTAAACCTCCTAAAATGTAAACAAAATAAAATAACATTTTACAAATGGTGCTGATGTAAAGCAGACATGAGGGAAATGTTATTTATTAATGCTTTTCTGTGGTATGACTATCTCGATTAAAGGGATAATCATTCAAAGTTTGAAAATTGCTAATTTCTTTACATTTTTCTCAAATTTCTGATATTTTTTATAAATAAACACAAAACATATCGGCCTAAATTTACCATTATCATAAAGTATAATGTGTCACGAAAAAAACATTTTCAAAATCACTGGGATTTGTTAAAGCGTTCCAGAGTTATTACCACATAAAGTGATACTGGTCAGATTTTAAAAATTTGGCTCCGTCACTAAGGGGCTAAATGTTGTTGAGCAAAGTTTGTCATGCATGTGAAATCAAACACGTGATCCTGTGTTCTGTGGTTGGTGTCTCCGTTGAGCCAAGGCAGATCCACCTTTCCTTTGGGTATTTTAGTTCTGTTATCATTTTTCCTGTTGGTTTTAAGTAACAGGTGTTTTTCATTTACTCTGTCTGCCCTATCACCTTTCTGCTGCAGCTTTAATCGTTGACACGCAGCCTTAAAGGTAATGAGAAAATTTAAAAAATCATTAACATGTAAGGACACTGATTCTACAGGTTTGAAGTTATCTCTCATGCACACTACTATTTTTTCCTTGCAAGTGTCTGAAGCTTAAAAATCTGGAGTTATAACTACTTCTGCATTTGTGTACTCAGGTTCTGCCTTTGATCTCATTGACAGTGATTTTGCTACAGAGTGGGGATTCAAAATTACTACTTTCGGTCATCCTATTCAAGTATCTGTAATTGATAATTCTCCTCTCACCCAAAGTCATCTTACTTCTAAGGTTGAGAGTGTATCCATGAGAGTGGGAACGTTACACACAGAAACTATTTCCTTCATGGCATTTCATGGGGGTTTTCAAAGATTTTTCTAGTTTGCAGTCTGTTGTCCCAGAAGAGTAAATATATTCTCATTTGATTAAGGTCTGAAGAGTAGTTAAAAGAGGTATTTTGAAAACTTGCATTTGGACCAAGAGAACAGCTAACTGTAGACGTTAGGGGGATCCTGTGTTCAAAGTGAGTGATTTTATCTGGTTATCCCCTAAAAATCTCCATCTTAAAATTCCATCTAGAAAATGTGCTCCTAAACTTGCTGGACCTTATAATATAATCAAGATCATTAATCTAGTGAGAGTTAAGCTCCTTCTGCCAGTTGCATTGATGATTAATAATTCCTTCAATGTCTTTCTTCTTAAAGGGAATCTGTCACCTCAAATTGGCAGGATATGTAAATGACTTTTTTCCGGTCCGATGGGCGGCATTTCGTCTTCATTTCTTCACCCCATCCATCCCTGTTGTCCGCAATATGTTTGAGAATTAGAGTACTTCTCCTCCATAGTTCACGCATGTGCAATTAAATCTTCGCTCGCGCACGCGCAGTATGCTTTGCCAACTGAAGGAAAAGCCAAAAATCATTACTGTGCATGCACCTGTACACTATGTCCCGAAAGTATTTCGCCATGTTCTGGGACATAGTGCACGGGCATATGTGCAGTAATGCTTTTTGGCTTTGCCCGCAGTTGGGCAAAGCATACTGCGTGTGCGCGAACGAAGATTGCGTTGCGCACATGAGAACTATGGAGGACAAGTACTCTAATTCTCGAACATATTGTGGACAACAGGGACGGATGAGGTGGAGAAATGAAGATGAAACTCCGCCCATCGGACCGGAAAAAAGGCATTTACATACCCAGCCAATTTGAGGTGACAGATTCCCTTTAAAAAGCCAGGTCCTTAGGACAGTATTGAGATAGACTTGGAGGAGGACAAAGAGTTTGAGGTGGAATGAGTCTTGAAATCCAGACTTATCAAACGGTTATTGCAGTTTCTCGTTAAGTGGAAGGGTTTCAGTCCAGAAGATAATAACTCCTAGGTGGATACTAAAGATCTATTTGCCGCATGCCTAGTGAGACCAATGACCATCAGTGGTGGGCTACAGAAAGACCTTGAAACAGCATGCACAATGGTTTCAAAGAATACAATAAGGCACTCAACCTCCATAGCTTTTAGTAGGCCATCAGTTGAACCAGCTGATATTTTTTACTAAGTGGCAGGATTGCTTTCTAGTTATTGTTAGATTTCAGCTAGTTTCATGACTTTCCATGGCTTTTTGCAACTCTCTTGCTTTATAGGTTTAATACTTTTTTCCTGTGTCATTTCTCATTATTACACATAACTTCAGCTGAGAAATTTGCATTACCTGGCCTTTCCAAATGATGATGGTGAACAAGCCATAACCCTACCAAGCTAATTAAGGCCTGAAACCTTTTTCAAAGTTACCTGAGCACACAAATCCCCAAAGATGCCCAAACTTTTGCATTGGCTCATTTTCCTCTTTGCGATTTTTAAAATGTAAAAGATGAAAATGGCTTGCATGGCTTGACACAAAGCCATAGCTTCTTCATTTTCCAAACAGCAAACCTGTTGTTGATCCCAAAATAGTTATAATTTTAGAAAGCTTTTTCAGAAGCCAATGTATCCTTTTTTTTTTAAATCAAGCAGCAAACCCGATGTTCATCCAAAAAGGGATGGCTTCTACATTTAAAAGTAACAAACCTACTGCTGCTCCTCAAAGACAGAACATTTTTGGACTACCGCTTGTCAAAAACCCATGGCTTCTTCCATGTACGCCACCTATATATTAACATCAGCAGGGTAAGCAACTGCGATTAAAAGATACATTTTGAACAAACTGTACATTTTGAAAAGAATATGAGGCATTTCAGTTCAGTGTGTTATTAAACAGGCTTTTGGTAACCACTGGTTACCATCCAGCATTTACCCATAGCCAAATATGTTGAGGTCACTTTGATATTATTAAGACTGTATTTGAATTAGTGTTCAAAATGCGTTCAAAACAATCCTAGTAAACCTCAGACTGTTACCAATGTCTGCTAATGGCAATTGGAAGCTTTGTGTTATTGCGATTTGCTTCAAATTGATTGGCTGCTAAGCCAATTTTTGTTAAAAATTCTATAAAGCTGGAGAATTTGAATCTCAAAGCATTAGCTCATGTCTAATATTTGATATTGTTGGGTATGAAAATGTTCAATCTAATTTATTAATCCTTGTATGGTGATCAGAAATTAAATAAAAAGTGACGAAGTATATATCATATACCCCATGAGTGGTAACAGTAATCCATATGCTAGAGCTGATCATGCACAAAAGAGATGTTTGCAATGTAATCTTTAACATGACAATGAGAAGTCTATTGATTTGTCAGTGTTGGAAGGAATATTTACCCACCGATATCGAGAAAATGTCAGCAAGTCATAGGAATACAGATGTGGGATTGGAGAACTCATAATGAGTAGGCAAAAGCACAAGCAGTGGGCATTTTTATTTAGTTGTATGGATGTTTTTAGCTACATACTGACATGTCTCTCCCTATAAGCACAAAAAGGGACAGGTCTGTCAACCTAAGGGAGTGGACTGCCCAAAAGCCATCCAGGGACCTGCCTTTAGTTAGTCTGCCTACACACGTAGTCCCGGGAGCTTTTCAAAGCATATTTTCGCTTAAAATGTCCCAGGGTTTCAGAGTAAACTTTACAAAGCTGCAATAATGCAGCAAATGTCTGATTCATCCTGCCTAAGATTTGAGCAGCATGAAACTACTGTCAGATTCCCTTTAAAAAAAAGAAGGGATTTGGGGATAAAAAGTGTAATATGTATTGCATAACATCCAAAGATATAAAAAAAACTTAAATTCATAGAGGTCTCCTGGAATAAATATAGATATTTATCTTTATGGTTACTTGGTGCGTGTAGTACCCTCCAGAACACTGACCACTCAGCAGTAGACTTGATCCATCATTTAGTCAATTTGTTCTATAGATTGTTTATGGTCCCAAAGAAACAATCCAAATTGATCAGCTATAAAAGGCAATCAATGTTTATGGGCGGCTTTAAGCTGTTTAAGGTTTAACTTAATTATTTAACAATAGATTCTGGAATATAATTCCAGCTATAAACTTTGAAGGATATTCTTTTGTAGACTAATTTAGCACAGCATGATATGGAAATGTATGTTATTTAATTTTATCATAATCACTACTTCCCACAAACATTATTTTCTGATTACTTTATGAATGTTTAATCTTGCAGCAAAGCAGGGGATTAACAAAACATTAAAAAGAGCTGCAATGATTTTATGAAATGCCTCCTGGGTTTCTCCTTTGACTTAATTGTACATGTATAGTGATGATGGCCTACTGCGGATAACTTATAACTAAAAGGTGCCAAAGAGATGCATATAATGATCTCTGCAACAGACACTAAAACATTTCACTCCAGATGAAATCATAGTAATAATTTGTGAAGCTTACAATTCCTCTAAATAGCTCTTACTACTAATTATGTTACACAAAATCTTTCGTTTCTATTCCCAATCTAAATCTAAACAATTTGGAACTAATTAACAAATTGCAAAGAGGAGTTCGTATACTCACATACTCATATATAGCTAATGTACATATGCAATATATGAGTGTGTATCTATATATATAATTGTCTAAGGGTTTTTCCATCTGTCTGTCTGTCTGTCCTGGAAATCCTGCGTCTCTGATTGGTCGAGGCCGCCAGGCCTCGACCAATCAGGGACGGGCACAGCATGGCGATGATGATGTCATAATGGAAATCCCGCATCTCTGATTGGTCGAGGCCGCCAGGCCTCGACCAATCAGCGACGGGCACAGCATGGCGACGATGATGTCATAAAGGTTGCCTCGACCAATCAGTGACGGGCACAGTCTGCCGCGAATTCGCCTCGACCAATCAGTGACGGGCACAGTATCGACGTAGATGTCATAATGGTTGCCATGGCGACGATGATGTCATAAAGGTTGCCTCGACCAATCAGCGACGGGCACAGTCTGCCGTGAATTCTGGAATCATCATTGTCCATATACTACGGGGACATGCATATTCTAGAATACCCGATGCGTTAGAATCGGGCCACAGTCTAGTATATAGATATATACAGTGCCTAAAAGTAGTATTCAACCCCCTGCAGATTTAGCAGGTTTAATAAGATGCAAATAAGTTAGAGCCTTCAAACTTCAAACAAGAGCAGGATTTATTAACAGATGCATAAATCTTACAAACCAAAAAGTTTTGTTGCTCAGTTAATTTTTTATAAATTTTAAACATAAAAGTGTGGGTCAATTATTATTCAACCCCTAGTGTCATGGTTCCCAATGGCAAGGGAACGTAAGAAACATATAAATAACGAACGAGCTCTCGGGTGATGGAAACTCGAGTTGACCGTGAGCTAAATCTACCACACAACTAATAGTAGCCAGGGAGCATACCTACGGCTTCCTATATGCCACGCGCCAGCCGGAGGACTAACTACGCCTGGTAGAGGAAGAAACAGACCTGGCTTACCTCTAGGGAAATACCCCAAAAGATGATAGCAGCCCCCCACATGTAATAACGGTGAATTAAGAGGAAAAGACATACACAGTATGAAAGTAGATTTAGCAAAGAGAGGTCCACTTACTAGATAGCAGAAAGATACAAAAGAGGACTTCACGGTCAACTGAAAACCCTTTCAAAAACCATCCTGAAATTACTTTAAGACTCCTGTGTCAACTCATGACACAGGAGTGGCAATTTCAGCCCGCAAGAGCTTCCAGCTACAGAGAATTACAAAAACTGCAAACTGGACAAAAGATACAAAACAAAAGGACAAAGTCCACTTAGCTGATCAGCAAACTAGTAGCAGGAACATGCAACCGAAGGCTCTGGTTACAATGATGACCGGCAAGGAAATGACTGGAGAGCAAGGCTAAATAGGAAACTCCCAAACGCTGATGGAAGCAGGTGAACAGAAGCAGCAAAGTGCAAACAAGTCACCAATACCACCAGCAACCACCAGGGGAGCCCAAAAAGCGGATACACAACAGTACCCTCCCCTTAAGGAGGGGGCACCGAACCCTCACAAGAACCGCCAGGGCGATCTGGATGAGCCCTATGAAAGGCACGAACCAAATCCGAGGCATGAACATCAGAGGCAGTTACCCAAGAATTATCTTCCTGACCAGAGCCCTTCCATTTAACCAGATATTGAAGTCTCCGTCTGGAAATACGGGAGTCCAAGATCTTTTCTACCACGTACTCCAATTCACCCTCCACCAGCACAGGAGCAGGAGGTTCAGTAGAAGGAACCACCGGTACCTCATATCTCCGCAACAGCGACCGATGGAACACATTATGGATAGCGAAAGATGCCGGGAGGTCCAAACGAAAGGAGACAGGGTTAAGAATCTCCAAAATCCTATAAGGACCGATGAACCGAGGCTTAAATTTAGGAGAAGAAACCCTCATAGGGACAAAACGGGAAGACAACCACACCAAGTCCCCAACACAAAGGTGGGGGCCAACACGACGACGGCGGTTAGAAAACTGCTGAGTCCTCTCCTGGGACAATTCCAAATTATCCACCACTTGTCCCCAAATCTGATGCAACCGATCCACTACCGCATCCACTCCAGGACAATCCGAAGATTCAACCTGACCAGATGAAAAACGCGGATGAAACCCTGAATTGCAAAAGAAAGGAGAAACCAAAGTGGCAGAACTAGCCCGATTATTAAGAGCAAACTCCGCCAACGGCAGAAAGGCAACCCAATCATCCTGATCTGCAGACACAAAACACCTCAAATAAGTCTCCAAAGTTTGATTAGTTCGTTCCGTCTGGCCATTGGTTTGAGGATGGAATGCAGACGAAAAAGACAAATCAATGCCCAACCTGGCACAGACTGCCCGCCAAAATCTAGACACGAACTGGGTACCCCTGTCAGAAACGATGTTTTCCGGAATACCATGCAAGCGAACCACATTTTGAAAAAACAGAGGGACCAACTCAGATGAGGAAGGCAACTTAGGCAATGGCACCAAATGAACCATTTTAGAAAAACGGTCACACACCACCCAGATGACAGACATCTTCTGAGAAACAGGGAGGTCTGAGATAAAGTCCATAGAGATGTGCGTCCAAGGCCTCTTCGGAATAGGCAAGGGCAACAACAACCCACTAGCCCTAGAACAACAAGGCTTGGCCCGAGCACACACATCGCAAGACTGCACAAAAACACGCACATCTCGAGACAGGGAAGGCCACCAGAAGGATCTAGCCACCAAATCTCTGGTGCCAAAAATTCCCGGATGACCTGCCAGAGTAGAAGAATGAACTTCCGAGATGACTCTAGTGGTCCACTCGTCAGGAACAAACAGTCTACCAGACGGACAACGATCAGGTCTATCCGCCTGAAATTCTTGCAAAGCACGTCGCAAATCTGGAGAGACAGCAGACAAAACCACTCCATCCTTAAGGACACCAGCAGGTTCAGAATTCCCAGGAGAGTCAGGCTCAAAACTCCTAGAAAGAGCATCTGCCTTCACATTCCTAGAACCCGGTAAGTACGAGACCACAAAATTAAACCGGGAAAAGAACAACGACCAACGTGCCTGTCTAGGATTCAGGCGCCTGGCAGACTCCAAATAAATTAAATTCTTGTGATCAGTCAAAACTACCACCTGATGTTTGGCACCCTCAAGCCAATGACACCACTCCTCAAATGCCCACTTCATGGCCAAAAGCTCCCGATTACCAACATCATAGTTTCGCTCGGCGGCCGAAAATTTTCGCGAAAAGAACACACAAGGTCTCATCACTGAGCAGTCGGAACTTTTCTGCGACAAAACCACCCCCGCTCCGATCTCGGAAGCATCAACCTCAACCTGAAAGGGAAGAGAAACATCAGGCTGGCGCAACACAGGTGCAGACAAAAAAAGGCGCTTAAGCTCCCGAAAGGCCTCCACGGCAGCAGGGGACCAATTGGCAACATCAGCACCCTTTTTAGTCAAATCCGTCAGAGGTTTAGCAACGCCAGAAAAACCAGCTATAAATCGACGATAAAAATTAGCAAAGCCCAAGAATTTCTGGAGACTCTTCAGAGAAGTAGGCTGCGTCCAGTCGTAAATAGCCCGAACCTTGACAGGGTCCATCTCAATAGAAGAAGGGGAAAAAATGTACCCCAAAAAGGAAATAATTTTTTGAACCCCAAAAACACACTTTGAACCCTTTACACACAAAGAATTCTCCCGCAAAACCTGAAAAACCCTCCTGACCTGCTGAACATGAGACTCCCAGTCATCAGAAAAAATCAAAATATCATCCAAGTACACTATCATAAATTTATCCAAATATTCACGGAAAATATCATGCATTAAGGACTGAAAGACAGAAGGTGCATTAGAAAGGCCGAAAGGCATTACCAAATACTCAAAATGGCCCTCAGGCGTATTAAATGCGGTTTTCCACTCATCCCCCTGCTTAATTCGCACCAAATTATACGCCCCACGAAGATCAATCTTAGAGAACCACTTAGCCCCCCTTATGCGAGCAAACAAATCAGTCAGCAAAGGCAACGGATACTGATATTTGACTGTAATTTTATTTAGTAGTCGATAATCAATACAAGGCCTCAGAGAGCCATCCTTTTTAGAGACAAAGAAAAAACCGGCTCCTAAAGGTGATGAAGAAGGACGAATATGTCCCTTTTCCAGGGACTCCTTAATATACTCGCGCATAGCAGCATGTTCAGGTACAGATAGGTTAAACAAACGACCCTTTGGAAATTTACTGCCAGGAATCAGATCTATGGCGCAATCACAATCCCTGTGAGGAGGGAGTGAACCAATTTTAGGCTCTTCAAAAATATCACGAAAATCAGACAAAAATGCCGGAATCTCAGATGGAATAGATGACGAAATGGACACCAAAGGAGTGTCCTCATGAGCCCCCCGACATCCCCAGCTTAACACAGATATAGCTTTCCAGTCAAGGACTGGGTTATGAGACTGTAACCATGGTAATCCAAGCACCAAAACATCATGTAAATTGTACAACACAAGGAAGCGAATCACCTCCTGATGGTCTGGAGTCATACGCATAGTCACTTGCGTCCAGAACTGTGGTTTATTACAAGCCAAAGGTGTAGAATCAATACCCTTCAGAGGTATAGGGACTTCCAGAGGCTCTAAATCAAACCCACAGCGCCTGGCAAAGGACCAGTCCATAAGACTCAGAGCGGCGCCAGAGTCCACATAGGCATCCACGGTAATAACTGATAATGAACAAATCAAGGTTACAGACAAAATAAATTTGGACTGTAAAGTGCCAATTGAAATAGACTTGTCAACCTTCCTAGTACGTTTAGAGCATGCCGATATAACATGAGCAGAATCACCACAATAGAAGCATAACCCATTTTTACGCCTATAATTCTGCCGCTCGCTTCTGGACATAATTCTGTCACATTGCATTTTCTCTGGCGTCTCTTCAGAAGATACCGCCAAATGGTGCACGGGTTTGCGCTCCCGCAAACGCCGATCAATCTGAATTGCCAATGTCATGGACTAATTCAGACCTGTAGGTGCAGGGAACCCGACCATAACATCTTTAACGGCATCAGAAAGGCCCTCTCTGAAATTTGCCGCTAAGGCGCACTCATTCCACTGAGTAAGCACAGACCATTTACGAAATTTTTGGCAGTATATCTAAGCTTCATCTTGCCCTTGAGATAGGGCTATCAAAGCTTTTTCAGCTTGAATCTCCAAATTAGGTTCCTCATAAAGCAACCCTAAAGCCAGGAAAAACGCATCCACATTGAGCAACGCAGGATCCCCTGGTGCCAATGAAAATGCCCAATTTTGAGGGTCACCTCGCAGCAAAGAAATTACAATCTTAACCTGCTGGACAGGATCTCCTGAGGAGTGAGGTCTGAGAGAAAGGAACAATTTACAATTATATTTGAAATTCAGAAACCGAGATCTATCTCCGGAAAACACCTCTGGTGTAGGGATTTTAGGTTCAGAAATAGGAGTATGCATAACAAAATCTTGTAAATTTTGAACCTTCGTAGCAAGATTATTTAAACCTGCAGCCAAACTCTGAGGATCCATCTTTAAACAGGTGAGCTCAGAGCCATTCAAGGATTATAAGGAGAGAAAGGCAAAGGCAGTAATTAGAGCTGAAATACAACTGATCCAACTATGGAGCAAGCATAGGGAAAAAGAAGAAAAAAAAATAAAATTTACAGACTTCTTTTTTCTCTCCTTTCTTCTGCCAATAAGTTTTAACTCTGGCCGGTCATACTGTCATGGTTCCCAATGGCAAGGGAACGTAAGAAACATAAATAACGAACGAGCTCTCGGGTGATGGAAACTCGAGTTGACCGTGAGCTAAATCTACCACACAACTAATAGTAGCCAGGGAGCATACCTACGGCTTCCTATATGCCACGCGCCAGCCGGAGGACTAACTACGCCTGGTAGAGGAAGAAACAGACCTGGCTTACCTCTAGGGAAATACCCCAAAAGATGATAGCAGCCCCCCACATGTAATAACGGTAAATTAAGAGGAAAAGACATACACAGTATGAAAGTAGATTTAGCAAAGAGAGGTCCACTTACTAGATAGCAGAAAGATACAAAAGAGGACTTCACGGTCAACTGAAAACCCTTTCAAAAACCATCCTGAAATTACTTTAAGACTCCTGTGTCAACTCATGACACAGGAGTGGCAATTTCAGCCCACAAGAGCTTCCAGCTACAGAGAATTACAAAAACTGCAAACTGGACAAAAGATACAAAACAAAAGGACAAAGTCCACTTAGCTGATCAGCAGACTAGTAGCAGGAACATGCAACCGAAGGCTCTGGTTACAATGATGACCGGCAAGGAAATGACTGGAGAGCAAGGCTAAATAGGAAACTCCCAAACGCTGATGGAAGCAGGTGAACAGAAGCAGCAAAGTGCAAACAAGTCACCAATACCACCAGCAACCACCAGGGGAGCCCAAAAAGCGGATACACAACACCCTAGGTTTAATATTTTGTGGAATAACCTTTGTTTGCAATTACAGCTAATAATCGTCTTTTATAAGACCTGATCAGGCCGGCACAGGTCTCTGGAGTTATCTTGGCCCACTCCTCCATGCAGATCTTCTCCAAGTTATCTAGGTTCTTTGGGTGTCTCATGTGGACTTTAATCTTGAGCTCCTTCCACAAGTTTTCAATTGGGTTAAGGTCAGGAGACTGACTAGGCCACTGCAACACCTTGATTTTTTGCCTCTTGAACCAGGCCTTGGTTTTCTTGGCTGTGTGCTTTGGGTCGTTGTCTTGTTGGAAGATGAAATGACGACCCATCTTAAGATCCTTGATGGAGGAGCGGAGGTTCTTGGCCAAAATCTCCAGGTAGGCCGTGCTATCCATCTTCCCATGGATGAGGACCAGATGGCCAGGCCCCTTGGCTGAGAAACAGCCCCACAGCATGATGCTGCCACCACCATGCTTGACTGTAGGGATGGTATTCTTGGGGCCGGTTTGGCAGTAGGTCAGTAATGGTATGGGGTGGCATTCCTTTGGAGGACTGCACAGCCCTCCATGAGTTTGCCAGAGGTAGCCTGACTGCCATTAGGTACCAAGATGAGATCCTCAGACCCCTTGTGAAACCATATGCTGGTTCAGTTGGCCCTGTGTTCGACCTAATGCAAGACAATGCCAGATTTTATGTGGCTGGAGTGTGTCAGCAGTTCCTGCAAGATGGAGGCATTGAAGCTATGGACTGGCCCGTCTGTTCCCCAGACCTGAATCAGATTGAACACATCTGGGACATCATGTCTCACACCTTCCACCAACGTCAGGTTGCACCACAGACTGTCCAGGAGTTGGCGGATGCTTTAGTCCAGGTCTGGGAGGAGATCCCTGATGAGACCATCTGCCGCCTCATCAGGAGCATGCCCAGGCAACACACACACACACACACAACTGAACATCATTTCCTTGTATTGAGGCATTTCCAGTGAAGTTGTATCAGCCTGTAATTTGATTTTCCACTTTGATTTAGAGTATCATTCCAAATCCAGACCTCCATTAGATAGTCATTTTGATTTAAATTGATAATTTTTATGTTTTATTGTTCTCAGCACATTCTACTATGTAATGTATAAAGATTTACAACTAGAATATTTCATTCAGTGATATCTAGGATGTGGGATTTTAGTGTTCCCTTTATTTTTTTGAGCAGTGTATATATATATGATTAGTCCCTCCCTACTCCCCTGCAGTCACTGCCCGGCGCCCGCTCCATACTCCCCTCCAGTCACTGCAAACACGGGGTCAATACCGGCGGTAACAGACTGCGTTATGGCGCGGGTAATGCACTCCGTTACCGCTGCTATTAACCCTGTGTGTCGAGACCGCGAAGTCTTCTGAGTAATTTCGCAATGCATCCTGGGAACGGAAGATGGCGGCAGCCACGCGCGCATTGCCAGGATTACGCTGGATCCCTGCGGGTGAGTATATAACTATTTTTTTTTATTATTATTTTTTTAACAGGGATATGGTGCCCACACTGCTAAATGCTATGAGGGCTGTGTTATATACCACGTGGCTGCTAGATACTGCATGGGCTGTGCTATATAGTTTGTGGGCAATGTTAGATACTACATGGCTGCTGTATACTGCGTGGGCTGCCATATACTGCGTGGGCTGCTATATACTGCGTGGGCTGCATTATACTGCGTGGGCTGCTATATATAGTTATATGCAAAATGTTTGGGCACCCCTATTAATCTTAACCTTAACGTTTTATAAAAATTGTTTTTTTTTGCAACAGCTATTTTAGTTTCATATATCTAATAACTGTTGCAAAAATAACAGCCTCTAGTCGCTTCCTGTAGCTTTTAATGAGTTCCTGGATCCTTGATGAAGGTATTTTTGACCATTCCTCTTTACAAAACAATTCCAGTTCAGTTAAGTTTGATGGTCGCCGAGCATGGACAGCCCTCTTCAAATGATCTCACAGATGTTCAATGATATTCAGGTCTGGGGACTGGGATGGCCATTCCAGAACAGTGTAATTGTTCCTCTGCATGAATGCCTGAGTAGATTTGGAGCGGTGTTTTGGATTATTGTCTTGCTGAAAGATCCATCCCCTGCGTAACTTCAACTTTGTCACTGAATCATGAATATTATTGTCAAGAATCTGCTGATACTGAGAGGAATCCATGCATCCCTCAACTTTAACAAGATTCCCGGTGCCAGCATTGGCCACACAGCCCCAAAGCATGATGGAACCTCCACCAAATTTTACTGTGGGTAGCAAGTGTTTTTCTTGGAATGCTGTGTTTTTTTGCCGCCATGCATAACGCCTTTTTGTATGACCAAACAACTAAATCTTGGTTTCATCAGTCCACAGGACCTTCTTCCAAAAATAAATTGGCTTCTCCAAATGTGCTTTTGCATACCTCAGCCGACTCTGTTTGTGGTGTGCTTGCAGAAATGGCTTCTTTTGCATCACTCTCCCATACAGCTTCTCCTTGTGCAAAGTACGGGGTATAGTTCACCAATGCACAGTGACACCATCTGCAGCAAGTTGATGCTGCAGCTCTCTGGAGGTGGTCTGAGGATTGTCCTTGATTGATCTCACCATTCTTCTTCTCTGCCTTTCTGATGTTTTTCTTGGCCTGCCACTTCTGGCCTTAACAAGAACTGTACCTGTGTTCTTCCATTTCCTTACTATGTTCCTCAAAGTGGAAATTGACAGGTTAAATCTCTGAGACAGCTTTTTGGATCCTTCCCCTGAACAACTATGTTGAATAATCTTTGTTTTCAGATCATTTGACAGTTGTTTTGAGGAGCTCATGATGCCACTCTTCAGAGGAGATTCAAACAGGAGAACAACTTGCAAGTGGCCACTTTAAGTAGCTTTTCTCATGATTGCATACACCTGGCTATGAGGTTCAAAGATCAATGAGGTGACAAAACCAAAAAAAGTGCTTTAGTAAGTCAGTAAAAAGTAGGTAGGAGTATTTAAAACAAGAAAATGATAAGGGTGCCCATACTTATGCACCTGTCAAATTTTGCTTGAATGCAGAATGCACATTTTCTGTTAGTACAATAAACCTCATTTCAAGGCAGAAACATTACTGTGTCCAACAGTTATTAGATATATGAAACTGAAATAGCTGTTGCAAAAAAAACAATTTTTATAAAACATTAAGGTTAAGATTAATAGGGGTGCCCAAACTATATATATAGCACAGGTCACGTAGTATTTGTCTGCTATATACTACATGGCTCCTATATACTACCTGGCCTGTGCTATATACTGTGTGGCTGCTATATACATACATACATACATACATATTCTAGAATACCCGATGCGTTAGAATCGGGCCACCATCTAGTATATATACAGTATATATATATATATATATATATATATATATATACACTCACCGGCCACTTTATTAGGTACACCATGCTAGTAACGGGTTGGACCCCCTTTTGCCTTCAGAACTGCCTCAATTCTTCGTGGCATAGATTCAACAAGGTGCTGGAAGCATTCCTCAGAGATTTTGGTCCATATTGACATGATGGCATCACACAGTTGCCGCGGATTTGTCGGCTGCACATCCCAAAGATGCTCCATACAAGGCAGGATGGATCCATGCTTTCATGTTGTTTACGCCAAATTCTGACCCTACCATCCGAATGTCGCAGCAGAAATCGAGACTCATCAGACCAAGCAACGTTTTTCCAATCTTCTACTGTCCAATTTCGATGAGCTTGTACAAATTGTAGCCTCAGTTTCCTGTTCTTAGCTGAAAGGAGTGGTACCCGGTGTGGTCTTCAGCTGCTGTAGCCCATCTGCCTCAAAGTTCGACGCACTGTGCATTCAGAGATGCTCTTAGGCCTACCTTGGTTGTAACGGGTGGCGATTTGAGCCACTGTTGCCTTTCTATCAGCTCGAACCAGTCTGCCCATTCTCCTCTGACCTCTGGCATCAACAAGGCATTTCCGTCCACAGAACTGCCGCTCACTGGATTTTTTTTCTTTTTCGGACCATTCTCTGTAAACCCTAGAGATGGTTGTGTGTGAAAATCCCAGTAGATCAGCAGTTTCTGAAATACTCAGACCAGCCCTTCTGGCACCAACAACCATGCCACGTTCAAAGGCACTCAAATCACCTTTCTTCCCCATACTGATGCTCGGTTTGAACTGCAGGAGATTGTCTTGACCATGTCTACATGCCTAAATGCACTGAGTTGCCGCCATGTGATTGGCTGATTAGAAATTAAGTGTTATCAAGAAGTTGGACAGGTGTACCTAATAAAGTGGCCGGTGAGTGTATATATATATATATACTAGGTGTTTCCAGCCAGCTAACGCTCGGCACGCTCATTGCTGTCTAATTAACGCTGCTGGTGATTAAACTAAAGTAAATAATGACAACATTCAATAGCGCTTACGAAGGTGGTAAATTAATGTGTGGTAATGTGTGGGGACGGAGCCTCGTGTAGAATGTGTGAGGACGGAACCTTGTGTGGTAATGTGTGAGGACGGAGCCTCGTGTGGTAATGTGTGAGGACGGAGCCTCGTGTGGTAATGTGTGAGGACGGAGCCTCGTGTGGTAATGTGTGAGGACGGAGCCTTGTGTGGTAATGTGGGGGGATGGAGCCTCTTACGGTAATGTGGTGGGGGGATTATGTGTGGTAATGTGGTGGAGGGCGGGATTATTTGTGGTGACGTGGTGGTGGGGCGGGATTTTGTGTGGTAATGTGGTGGGGGGCGGGATTATGTGTGGTAATGTGGTGGGGGGGCGGGATTATGTGTGGTAATGTGTGGGGACGGAGCCTTGTGTGGTAATGTGAGGGTACGGAGCCTCGTGTGGTAATGTGTGGGGACGGAGCCTTGTGTGGTAATGTGTGGGGATGGAGCCTCATGTGGTAATGTGTGAGGATGGAGCCTCGTGTGGTAATGTGTGAGTACGGAGCCTCGTGTGGTAATGTGTGGGGACGGAGCCTCATGTGGTAATGTGTGAGGATGGAGCCTCGTGTGGTAATGTGTGAGTACGGAGCCTCATGTGGTAATGTGTGGGGACGGAGCCTTGTGTGGTAATGTGTGGGGACGGAGCCTCATGTGGTAATGTGTGAGGATGGAGCCTCGTGTGGTAATGTGTGAGGATGGAGCCTCGTGTGGTAATGTGTGAGTATGGAGCCTCGTGTGGTAATGTGTGGGGACGGAGCCTTGTGTGGTAATGTGTGGGGACGGAGCCTCATGTGGTAATGTGTGAGGATGGAGCCTCATGTGGTAATGTGTGAGGATGGAGCCTCGTGTGGTAATGTGTGAGTATGGAGCCTCGTGTGGTAATGTGTGGGGACGGAGCCTTGTGTGGTAATGTGTGGGGACGGAGCCTCATGTGGTAATGTGTGAGGATGGAGCCTCGTGTGGTAATGTGTGAGTACGGAGCCTCGTGTGGTAATGTGGGGGGACGGAGCCTCGTGTGGTAATGTGGTGGGGATTATGTGTGGTAATGCAGTGGGGGCATGATTATGTGTGGTGGTGGGGGCCGGAATATGTGTGGTAATGTGGTGGGGGGGCGGGATTATGTGTGGCAATGTGGTGGGAGGTGGGATTATCTGTGGTAATGTGGTGGAGGGCAAGATTATGTGTGGTGATGTGGTGGGGGGTGGGATTATTGTGGTAATGTGGTGGGGGGCAGGATTATGTGTAGTGATGTTGTGGGGGGCGGGATTATGTGTGGTGATGTGGTGGGGCGGGATAATATGTGGTGATGTAGTGGGGGGGCAGGATTATGTGTGGTGATGTGGTGAGGGGACGGGATTATGTGTAATGATGTGGTGGGGGGGCGGGATTATGTGTGGTAATCGGGTGGGGGGCGAGATTATGTGTGGAGATGTGTTGGGGGAGCGGGATTATGTGTGGTGATGTGGTGGGGGGTGGGATTATGTGTGGCAATGTGGTGGGGGGGCGAAATTACCAGTGGTAATGTGGTGGGGTGTGGGATTATGTGTAGTAATGTGGTGGAGGGGCGGGATTATGTTTGGTGATGTGGTGGGGGGGCGGGATTATGTGTGGTAATGTGGTGGGGGCGGGATTATTTGTGGTAATGTGGTGGGGGCGAGATTATGTGTGGTAATGTGGTGGGGGGGCGTTATTATCTGAGGTAATGTGGTGGGGGTGGGATTATCTGAGGTAATGTGGTGGATAGGCGGGATTATGTGTTGTGATGTGGTGGGGGGGCAGGATTATGTGTGGTAATGTGTTGGGGGTGGGATTGTGTGGAGATGTGTTGGGGGGCGGGATTATGTGTAGTAATGTGGTGGGGTGTGGGATTATGTTTGGTGATGTGGTGGGGGGGCGGGATTATGTGTAGTAATGTGGTGAGGGGGCGGGATTATGTGTGGTAATGTGGTGGGGGCGGGATTATGTGTGGTAATGTGGTAGGGGGCAGGATTATCTGTGGTAACGTGGTGTGGGATTATGTGTTGTAATGTGGTGGGGGGCGGGATTGTGTATGGTGATGTGGTGGGGGGACGGGATTATCTGTGGTAATGTGATGGGGGGCGGGATTATGTGTGGTGATGTGGTGGGGGGTGGGATTATGTGTGGTAATGTGGTGGGGGGCGGGATTATGTGTGGTAATTTTATGTGTGTTAATGGGGTGGGGGGCGGGATTATGTGTGGTGATGTGTTGGGGGGCAGGATTATGTGTGGTGATGTGTTGGGGGGCAGGATTATGTGTGGTAATGTGGTGGGGGGATTACGTGTGGTAATGTGGTGGGGGCAAGATTATGTGTGGTAATGTGATGGGGGGCATTATTATCTGTGGTAATGTGGTGTGGGGGTGGGATTATGTGTGGTAATGTTGGGGGGGTGGGATTATGCGTGGTGATGTGGTAAGGGGCGGGATTATCTGTGGTAATGTGGTGGGGGGCGGGATTATGTGTGGTAATGTGGTGGGGGCAGGATTATGTGTGGTAATGTGCTGGGGGGCGGGATTATGTGTAGTGATGTGGTGGGGGGCGGGATTATGTGTGGTGATGTGGTGGGGGGTGGGATTATGTGTGGTGATGTAGTGGGGGGGCAAAATTATGTGTGGTGATGTGGTGAGGGCACGGGATTATGTGCGGTGATGTGGTGGGGGGCGGGATTATGTGTGGTAATGGGGTGGGGGGGCGAGATTATGTGTGGTGATGTGTTGGGGATGCGGGATTATGTGTGGTGATGTGGTGGGGGGGCGGGATTATGTGTGGTAATGTGGTGGGGGGTGGTATTGTGTGTGGCAATGTGGTGGGGGGCGAAATTACCTGTGGTAATGTGGTGGGGGGGTGGGATTATGTGTAGTAATGTGGTGGAGGGGCGGGATTATGTGTGATGTGGTGAGGGGGCGGGATTATGTGTGGTAATGTGGTGGGGGGGCGGTATTATTTGTGGTAATGTGGTGGGGGGCGGGATTATGTTTGGTGATGTGTTGGGGGGCAGGATTATGTGTGGTGATGTGTTGGGGGAGCAGGATTATGTGTGGTAATGTGGTGGGGGTGGGGATTATGTGTGGTAATGTGGTGGGGGGCAAGATTATGTGTGGTAATGTGATGGGGGGCGTTATCTGTGGTAATGTGGTGTGGGGGCGGGATTATGTGTGGTAATGCTGGGGGGATGGGATTATGTGTGGTGATGTGGTGGAATTATCTGTGGTAATGTGGTGGGGGGTGGGACTATGTGTGGTAATGTGGTGGGGGCAGGATTGTGTAGTGATGTGGTGGGGGCAGGATTATGTGTGGTGATGTGGTGGGGGTGGGATTATGTGTGGTGATGTAGTGGGGGGGCGGAATTATGTGTGGTGATGTGGTGAGGGGACGGGATTACGTGTGGTGATGTGGTGGGGGTGCGGGATTATGTGTGGTGATGTGGTGGGGGGGCAGGATTATGTGTGGTAATGTGGTGGGGGGCGGGATTATGTGTGGCAATGTGGTGGGGGGGCGAAATTACCTGTGGTAATGTGGTGGGGGGCGGTATTATGTGTGGTAATGTGTTGGGGGGCGGGATTATGTGTGGTGATGTGGTGAGGGGGCGGGATTATGAGTGGTAATGTGGTGGGGGCAGGATTATGTGTGGTAATGTGGTGGGGTGGGATTATCTGTGGTAATGTGGTGGGGGGTGGGATTATGTGTGGTGATGTGGTGGGGGGCGGGATTATGTGTGGTAATGTGGTGGGGGGCGGGATTATGTGTGGTAATTTTGTGTGTTAATGGGGTGTGGGCGGGATTATGTGTGGTGATGTGTGGGGGGCAGGATTATGTGTGGTGATGTGTTGGGGGGCAGGATTATGTGTGGTAATGGGGTGGGGGGATTATGTGTGGTAATGGGGTGGGGGGCGGGATTATGTGTGTTGATGTGTTGGGGGCAGGATTGTTTGTGGTGATGTGTTGGGGGGGCGAGATTATGTGTGGTAATGTGGTGGGGGGCAAGATTATGTGTGGTAATGTGATGGGGAGCGTTATCTGTGGTAATGTGGTTTGGGGGCGGGATTATGTGTGGTAATGTGGTGGGGGGGCGAAATTACCTGTGGTAATGTGGTGGGGGGTGGGATTATGTGTAGTAATGTGGTGGAGGGGCGGGATTATATGTGGTGATGTGTTGGTCTGGATTATGTGTGGTGATGTAGTGGGGGCGGTATTATGTGTGGTAATGTGTTGGGGGGCGGGATTATGTGTGGTGATGTGGTGAGGGGGCGGGATTATGAGTGGTAATGTGGTGGGGGCAGGATTATGTGTGGTAATGTGGTGGGGTGGGATTATCTGTGGTAATGTGGTGGGGGGTGGGATTATGTGTGGTGATGTGGTGGGGGGCGGGATTATGTGTGGTAATGTGGTGGGGGGCGGGATTATGTGTGGTAATTTTGTGTGTTAATGGGGTGTGGGCGGGATTATGTGTGGTGATGTGTGGGGGGCAGGATTATGTGTGGTGATGTGTTGGGGGGCGGGATTATGTGTGGTAATGGGGTGGGGGGATTATGTGTGGTAATGGGGTGGGGGGTGGGATTATGTGTGTTGATGTGTTGGGGGCAGGATTGTTTGTGGTGATGTGTTGGGGGGGCGAGATTATGTGTGGTAATGTGGTGGGGGGCAAGATTATGTGTGGTAATGTGATGGGGAGCGTTATCTGTGGTAATGTGGTTTGGGGGCGGGATTATGTGTGGTAATGTTGGGGGGTGGGATTATCTGTGGTAATGTGGTGGGGGTGGGATTATGTGTGGTAATGTGGTGGGGGTGGGATTATGTGTGGTAATGTAGTGAGGGGCAGGATTATGTGTGGTGACGTGTTGGGGGGGCGAGATTATGTGTGGTGGTGTGTTGGGGGGGCGAGATTATGTGTTGTGATGTGTTGGGGGGGCGATATTATGTGTGGTGATTAGTGTTGAGCGATACCGTCCGATACTTGAAAGTATCGGTATCTGAAAGTATCGGCCGATACCGGCAAAGTATCGGATCTAATCCGATACCGATACCAGATACCAATACAAGTCAATGGGACTCAAGTATCGGACGGTATCCCTCATGGTTCCCAGGGTCTGAAGGAGAGGAAACTCTCCTTCAGGCACTGGGAACCATATTAATGTGTAAAAGAAAGAATTAAAATAAAAAATATTGCTATACTCACCTCTCCGACGCAGCCTGGACCTCACCGAGGGAACCGGCAGCGTTGTTTGCTTAAAATGCGCGCTTTTCCTTCCTCCCGTGACGTCACGGCTTGTGATTGATCGCGTGCCACCCATGTGGCCGCGACGCGACCAATCACAGTAAGCCGTGACGTAATTTTCAGGTCCTGAATGCTGAATTCTAGGCATTCGAGATTTTAAAATTACGTTCCGGCTTGTGATTGGTCGCGTCGCGGTCACATGGGCGACGCGACCAATCACAAGCCGTGACGTCACGGGAGGCAGGAAACGCGCGCATTTTAAAATTACGTCCCGGCTTGTGATAGGTTGCGTGCCGCCCATGTGACCGCGACGCGACCAATCACAAGCCGGAACGTAATTTTAAAATCCTGAATGCCTAGAATTCGGCATTCAGGACCTGAAAATTACGTCACGGCTTGCTGTGATTGGTCGCGTCGCGGCCACATGGGCGGCACGCAACCAATCACAAGCCGGGACGTAATTTTAAAATGCGCGCGTTTCCTGCCTCCCGTGACGTCACGGCTTGTGATTGGTCGCGTCGCCCATGTGACCGCGACGCGACCAATCACAAGCCGGAACGTAATTTTAAAATCCTGAATGCCTAGAATTCGGCATTCAGGACCTGAAAATTACGTCACGGCTTGCTGTGATTGGTCGCGTCGCGGCCACATGGGCGGCACGCGACCAATCACAAGCCGTGACGTCACGGGAGGAAGGAATAGCGCGCATTTTAAGCAAACAACGCTGCCGGTTCCCTCGGTGAGGTCCAGGCTGCGTCGGAGAGGTGAGTATAGCAATATTTTTTATTTTAATTCTTTCTTTTACACATTAATGTTGTTTCAATACCGATACCCGATACCACAAAAGTATCGGATCTCGGTATCGGAATTCCGATACCCGCAAGTATCGGCCGATACCTGATACTTGCGGTATCGGAATGCTCAACACTACTGGTGATGTGTTGGGGGGGCGGGATTATGTGTGGTGATGTGGTGGGGGGCAGGATTATGTGTGTTGATGTGGGGGGGCGGGATTATGTGTGTTGATGTGTTGGGGGCAGGATTATGCATGGTAATGTGGTGGGGGCAGGATTATCTGTGGTAATGTGGTGGGGGGCGGGATTATGTGTGGTAATGTGGTGGGGGGGCGGGATTATGTGTGGCAATGTGGTGGGGGGATGGATTATCTGTGGTAATATGGTGGGGGGCGGGATTATGTGTGGTAATGTGGTGGGGGGGCAGAATTATGTGTGGCAATGTGGTGGGGGGCGGGATTATGTGTAGTAATGGGGTGGGTGGGCGAGATTATGTGTAGTGATGTGTTGGGGGTGGGATTATGTGTGGTGATGTGGTGGGGGCGGGATTATGTGTGGTGATGTGTTGAGGAGAGGGATTATGTGTGGTGATGTGGTGGGGGGGCGGGATTATGTGTGGTAATGTGGTGGGGGGGCGGGATTATGTGTAGTAATGGGGTGGGTGGGCGAGATTATGTGTAGTGATGTGTTGGGGGCGGGATTATGTGTGGTGACGTGGTGGGGGCGGGATTATGTGTGGTGATGTGGTGGGGAGCGGGATTATCTGTGGTAATGTGGTGGGGGTGGGATTATGTGTGGTAATGTGGTGGGGGCGCGGGATTATGTGTGGTAATGTGGTGGGGGCGGGAAAATGTGTGGTGATATGGTGGGGGGGCGGCATTGTGTGGTAATGTCGTGGGGGCGGGATTATCTGTGGTGATGTGGTGGGTGGGCGGGATTATGTGTGATGTGGTGGGCAGGCGGAATTGTATGTGGTGATGTGCGGATTGTGTGTGGTAATGTGGTGGGGGGCGGGATTGTGTGTGGTAATGTGGTTATGCGGAATTGTGTGTGGTAATGTGGTGGCGGGGCAGGATTGTGTGAGGTAATGTGGTGGGGGGGCGGGATTGTGTGGTAATGTGGTGGGGGCGGGATTATCTGTGGTGATGTGGTGGGCGGGCGGGATTATGTGTGATGTGGTGGGCGGGCGGAATTATGTGTGGTGATGTGCGGATTGTGTGTGGTAATGTGGTGGGGGGCGGGATTGTGTGTGGTAATGTGGTGGGGGGCGGGATTGTGTGTATTAATGTGGTGGGGGGCGGGATTGTGTGTGGTAATGTGGTTGGGCGGGATTGTGTGTGTTAATGTGGTGGCAGGGCAGGATTGTGTGTGGTAATGTGGTGGGAGATGGGATTGTGTGTAGTAATGTGGTGGGGGCGGGATTATGTGTGGTAATGTGGTGGGGGGTGGGATTGTGTGTGGTAATGTGGTGGGGGGCGGGATTGTGTGTGGTAATGTGGGGGGGCAGGATTGTGTGTGGTAATGTGGTGGGTGGCGGGATTGTGTGTGGTAATGGCGTGGGGGGCTGGATTGTGTGTGGTAATGGGGTGGGGGGGCAGGATTGTATGTAGTAATGTGGTGGGGGCGGGATTGTGTGTGGTAATGGGGTGGGGGGCGGGATTGTGTGTGGTAATGGGGTGGGGGGGCGGTATTGTGTGTGGTAATGGGGTGGGGACGCGGGATTGTGTGTGGTAATGGGGTGGGGGGCGGGATTGTGTGGTAATGGGGTGGGGGGGCGGGATTGTGTGTGGTAATGTTTGTGTGTGGTAATGGGGTGGGGGGTGGGATTGTGTGTGGTAATGGGGTGGGGGGGGCGGGATTGTGTGTGGTAATGGGGTGGGAGGGTGGGATTGTGTGTGGTAATGGGGTGGGGGGGCGGGAATGTGTGTGGGAATGTGTGTGGTAATGGGGTGGGGGGGCGGGATTGTGTGTGGTAATGGGGTGGGATTGTGTGTGGTAATGGGGTGGGGGGGCGGGATTGTGTGTGGTAATGTGGTGGGGGCGGGATTGTGTGTGGTAATGGGGTGGGGGGATTGTGTGTGGTAATGGGGTGGGGGCGGGATTGTTTGGTGATTAGTGGGGGGCAGGATTGTGTGTGGTAAAGTGGTGGGGGCGGGATTGTGTGTGGTAATGTGGTGGGGGATGGGATTGTGTGTGGTAATGGGGTGGGGGGCAGGATTGTGTGTGGTGATGTCGTGAGGGGGCGGGATTGTGTGTGGTGATGTGGTGAGGGGGCGGGATTATGAGTGGTAATGTGGTGGGGGGGCAGGATTATGTGTGGTAATGTGGTGGGTGGTTGGATTATCTGTGGTAATGTGGTGGGGGTGGGATTATGTGTAGTAATGTGGGGGGGCTGGGATTATGTGTGCTGATGTGGTGGGGGGCGGCATTATCTGTGGTAATGTGGTGGGGGTGCGGGATTATGTGTGGTAATTTGATGTGTGTTAATGGGGTGGGGGGTGGGATTATGTGTGGTGATGTGTTGGGGGGCAGGATTATGTGTGGTGATGTGTTGGGGGGGCGGGATTATGTGTGGTAATGTGCTGGGGGGCGGGATTATGTGTGGTAATGTGGTGGGGGGCGTTATTTTCTGTGGTAATGTGGTGTGGGGGCAGGATTATGTGTGGTAATGTTGGGGGGTGGGATTATGTGTGGTGATGTGGTGGGGGGCGGGATTATCTGTGGTAATGTGGTGGGGGGCGGGATTATGTGTGGTAATGTGGTGGGGGGCAGGATTATGTGTGGTAATGTGGTGGGGGTGGGATTATGTGTGGTAATGTGTTGGGGGGTGGGATTATGTGTAGTGATGTGGTGGGGGGCAAGATTATGTGTGGTGATGTGGTGGGGGGCGAGATTATGTGTGGTGATTAGTGTTGAGCATTCCGATGCTGCAAGTATCGGGTATCGGCCGATACTTGCTGTATCGGAATTTCCGATACCGAGATCCGATATTTTTGTAATATCGGATATCGGTATCGAAACAACATTAATGTAAAAAGGTGTAAAAGAAAGAATTAAAATAAAAAAAATCGCTATACTCACCTCTCCGACGCAGCCGGGACCTCAGCGAAGGAACCGGCAGCGTTGTTTGTTTAAAATTCGCGCTTTTACTTGCTTACGTGAATTCCCGGCTTCTGATTGGTCAGGGCGGCCATGTTGCCGGGACGCGGACCAATCACAGCAAGCCGTGACGAAATTACGTCACGGCTTGCTGTGATTGGTCCGCGTCCCGGCAACATGGCCGCCATTAACCAATCACAAGCCGTGACGTCACGGGAGGCTGGACACGCGCTTATTTTGAAAAGCGCGCGTGTCCAGCCTCCCGTGACGTCACGGCTTGTGATTGGTCACGGCGCCATATTGCCGGGATGCGGACCAATCACAGCAAGCCGTGACGAAATTACGTCACGGCTTGCTGTGATTGGTCCGCGTCCCAGGAACATGGCCGCCATTAACCAATCACAAGCCGTGACGTCACGGGAGGCTGGACACGCGCTTATTTTGAAAAGCGCGCGTGTCCAGCCTCCCGTGACGTCACGGCTTGTGATTGGTCACGGCGCCATATTGCCGGGACGCGGACCAATCACAGCAAGCCGTGACGTAATTTCGTCACGGCTTGCTGTGATTGGTCCGAGTCCCGGCAACATGGCCGCCCTGACCAATCAGAAGCCGGGAATTCACGTAAGCAAGTAAAAGCGCGAATTTTAAAGAAACAACGCTGCCGCTTACAATCGCCGAGGTCCCGGCTGCGTCGGACAGGTGAGTATAGCGATATTTTTTATTTTAATTCTTTATTTTACACATTTATATGGTTCCCAGGGCCTGAAGGAGAGTTTCCTCTCCTTCAGACCCTGGGAACCATCAGGAATACCGTCCGATACCTGAGTCCCATTGACTTGTATTGGTATCGGGTATCGGTATCGGATTGGATCCGATATTTTGCCGGTATCGGCCGATACTTTCCGATACCGATACTTTCAAGAATCGGACGGTATCGCTCAACACTAGTGGTGATGTGTTGGGGGGGCGGGATTATGTGTGGTGATGTGGTGTGGGGCGGGATTATGTGTGGTGATGTGTTGGGGGGGCGGGACTATGTTTGGTGGGAGGCGGAATTATGTGTAGTAATGTGGTGGGGGGCAGGATTATCTGTGGTAATGTGATGGGGAGGCGGGATTATGCATGGTAATGTGGTGGGGGGGCAAGATTATGTGTGACAATGTGGTGGGGGGCAGGATTATCTGTGGTATTGTGGTGGGGGCAGGATTATGTGTGGTAATGTGGTGGGGGAGCGAGATTATGTGTGGTAATGTGGTGGGAGGGCGGGATTATCTGTGGTAATGTGGTGGGGGGCGGGATTATGTGTGGTAATGTGGTGGGGGGGCGGGATTATGTCTGGTGATGTGGTGGGGGGCGGGATTGTGTGGTAATGTGGTGGGGGGCGGGATTATCTGTGGTGATGTGGTGGGCGGGCGGGATTATGTGTGGTGATGTGCGGATTGTGTGTGGTAATGTGGTGGGGGGCGGGATTGTGTGTGGTAATGTGGTGGGGGGCGGGATTGTGTGTAGTAATGTGGTGAGGGCGGGATTGTGTGTGGTAATGTGGTGGTGGGGCGCGATTGTGTGTGGTAATGTGGTGGTGGGGCGGGATTGCGTGTGGTAATGTGGTGGGGGGCGGGATTGTGTGTGGTAATGTGGTGGGAGGTGGGATTGTGTGTAGTGATGTGGTGGGGGCGGGATTATGTGTGGTAATGTGGTGGGGGGGCGGGTGTCAGGACTCTGAACATTTTTTACCTTTTGTGCATTACTGCCCTTTTTCAAGAAAGCGTCTTTGGTCTCATGTGCACTGAGTCTCCTGCTATAAAACTCCACCCCAGCCTTCAGTCTGTGCTAGAGTATTCTGCCTTGCATCCAGCTCCTGACCTCTGATTACTCCCTGGCTATACACCTGCTCCTGTGAACCTGTGTGGTGATCCTGCTACTCTGCTCTGAGTTCCTGCTGCATACACAAGTCTCCAGTAATCCTCCTTCATCTGCTGTTCGTGTTTTCGTCCATCTGCATTTGCTGGTCATGTAAGCTGTTGCTGCTTTGCAATAACCTGAGACTATTAACCAGGCCTCCCTGGTTGAGCTAAGATATGATTTGAACTGCCTAATAAGCATATCTATCTGTGCCTGGACTAAGACAAGGATTTATTCGTGTCAAGTATCCTCAAGAATAACTGTGCTTCATAGACTTTCTGCTTGAATGCATTTTCCTCTGAAGTTTCCTAAAGACTACTAAGCTGCGTTTATTATTTGCACCAAGTGTTGTGGACTTGAGTTGCTCTCTGCACCTGTTTGAATCACTGTGTGATAATATAGACTTTACCACTTATAAAACTGTGTCCTGTAGTTGTCTTGTTCCAGAGTCTCCTGAGTTATCCCCTATAATTATTGCAGGATACTCTAGCCTAAAAAAAAGGAGACTGCTGGAACAATGACTGCAGAAAGCAAATTAGAGCAGGTGATTTCCATAATTAGATCACTGCAGAAAGATGTGGAAGGTCTGCAAAAGAAGTTTGGAAGCTTTGAACACAATCAACAAGTGTTTGGACAAACTTTGCATGACTTGAGCAACCGTATGGCAGCCCAGGAAAACAAACTTGCTGGCATAGAGTCCCAGTATGGACGGGCTTTTCAGGACATAAGCACGCAAATAGCTGCACAAGTGACTTTACCCTCTGGGCAACCGCCACCAGCTGGCCCACCTAAGTTGCCCCCATTCAGATTTAATGGTGATCGCGACAAATTTCGTGGCTTTGTGAATCAATGTATGCTATATTTTGATGTGCATGCTGACCGTTTTCTTACTGATAGTTCCAAAGTATTGTGTGTAATAATGCTACTGACCTCACGGGCGCTCGCCCGGGCGAATCCGATGTTTGAGTCTCGTGACCCACGGTTAAATGACTTGGATGATTTCTTGGCTGCTATGGCATTAATGTTTGATGACCCTAATTGCCGTGTAATCGCTGAATCTGCTTTGTTGTCTTTACGCCAGGCTAAATGTTCTGTTATTGAGTATGCCACTGAATTCAGGAGATTGGCGGCAGATACCAATTGGGACAGTTATGCGCAATTGCCTATTTTTAAAAGGGGTCTAGTATTGTAAAAGATGAACTAGCCCGCTCTGAGTCACCACAAGAGCTAGAGATTTATACAGCATTGTGTGCGCATAGACATTCGCCTTACTGAGCGTAGGCAGGAGAAATTTGCTGCATATAACCGTGTTTCTAACTTTTCCCTTCCTTCCAAAGAGCCTGCAGGTAAAACCTCTCGGGAGGTGGAGGAGGTGCCCATGCAAATTGATTCCGTTCAGAGGCACGAGATCAATGAGCGCCGGGAGCATCGCCTGCGTGAAAGTCTATGTTTCTACTGCGGCCAGTCTGACCACTTCTTGATCAATTGTCCTAAGTGTCCTAGACGGCCTAACAAGGTGCTAGCAGCAGTAGCGGAGTATGACAACTGTGATGATGAATCTGACATCTCTGAATGTAGCCTGCCTTTAAACGCTGTATTACATTCACTTTCTATGACTTCACCCCCCAAGGAGCTGAAGGAAAAGAACTCTCACTGTTCTCTCCCTATTAAGATCCTGTGTTCTGGACAATGGATTTCCAGTTCAGCTATGATTGACTCTAGTGCAGGTGGCAATTTCATGGATATTGCATTTGCCAAGGAACATGGTATTAAAATTCAGCAAAGAGCCTCTCCAATTACCATGGAAACAGTGGATGGGTCACCTTTAATCTCTGGGCCTGTGGATCAGGAGACCGTACCCCTTGAAATTTTGTTGGAGCCTAAGCATCAGGAGCAACTTTCTTTCTTGCTAATTTCTTCTAATTTTCCTGTGATTTTAGGCATTCCTTGGTTGCGTTCTCAGTACCCAATTATCAACTCAGAGACCAAGGAGATTATCTTCCCAACAAGGAGCAACTCAGCGTTAACAAAAGCTGTCCCTGAGTCCACGGCTACGGAACATGTACAGGTATTTTCTTTACCTTCAGCATATAGAGTTCTCTGACATCTGTGACAAGAAGAATGCAGATCAGCTTCCTCCACACAGGCATTATGACTGTCCCATTGAGCTGCTTCCTGGGGCAGCCATTCCTTTTGGTAACATATACCCTTTGGTGGCACCTGAGCTTCAAGCCTTAAAAGAGTATATTGATGAAAATCTGGCCAAAGGCTTAATACGTCCTTCTTCCTCACCAGCAGGGGCACCTATCTTTTTTGTAAAGAAGAAGGATCGGACTCTGAGACCCTGTGTTGACTATCGAGAACTCAATAAGGTAACCGTACGAAACCGTTACCCTTTGCCTGATTCCCGAATTACTGGAAAGAGTCCGCCATGCTAAGGTGTTCTCTAAACTGGATCTTCGTGGGGCTTATAATTTAATGCGTATTCGTCCAGGGGATGAGTGAAGACAGCATTCAGATGCCGGTATGGACACTTTGAATCTCTTGTGATGCCCTTCGGGCTTTGTAACGCCCCTGCAACTTTTTAACACCTTGCTAATGACATTTTCAGAGATTTGTTGGACCAGTCTGTAGTGATCTATTTGGACGATGTACTAATCTTTTCTGACTCTCTACAGGAACACGAAGAACATGTCAAAACTGTTTTAAGACGTCTGAAAGAGAGCCATCTGTATATTAAGCCAGAGAAATGCGAGTTCCATCGTTCTGAGATACAGTTCTTAGGTTATATCATCTCTCCCCAGGTGCTGAGCATGGAATCTGGTAAGATTCAAGCTATTCTTGACTGGCTGGTACCCAAGAACGTTAAGGAGGTCCAACGTTTTATTGGTTTTGCAAATTTCTACAGACGCTTCATTCGAAATTTTTCTGATATTGTCCGTCCCAATACTTCCTTGACAAAGAAGGAAAAGCCCTTTAAGTGGTCATCACAGGCTCAAGAAGCTTTTGATCGGCTTAAAGTCTGTTTCACATCAGCACCGCTGTTGATACACCTAGATCCAACACTTCCTTTCATTGTGGAGGTGGAGGCTTCTGATAATGCTTTTGGGGCTATTCTCTCCCAAAGAACTGGAGAGAAGGGTCTGCTACATCCTTGTGCTTTCTTTCCCCGTAGACTAACCTCAGCAGAGAAGAATTACAACATGGGGGACAAGGAATTGCTGGCTATTATTGCGGCTTTCAAGGAATGGAGGCATAATCTGCAAGGAGCTGCACAAAAGATCATAGTGCTAACTGACCATTGCAATCTAGAGTTCCTTAGATCCGCTAGATGTCTTTCTCGTCAGGCTCGTTGGAACTTATTTTTAAATCAATTTAACTTTGTTATCTCGTACCATCCAGGTTCTCGTAATGGGAAGGCTGATGCTTTATCCCGAATCCATGCTGTGGATTCCGTACCTGGAGCCCCGTCCAAGACCATTCTATCTGATGCCAATTTCATCGGAGTTATCTACGATCAGGACTTGTGGAAGGAGTGCAGGGAGGCCTATGAAGGTGATGTATTTCTGGCCAACCCACCTGTGGATATTAATCTTGTCATCCGTCTGCAGATCCTCAAGTTGGTACATGACTCCAAGTTGGCTGGTCACAGGGGGTACAGAAGACACAAGAGTTCCTGAGCCGATTCTTCTGGTGGCCAACTTGAAGGATACCAAGGACTATGTTCTCTCTTGCGAGGTATGTGCCCATTACAAGACTCCTCATGTGGCACCTACGGGTCTTCTACAACCATTACCTGTTCCGTCCTGCCCTTGGGGGTCTATATCAATGGACTTTATTGTGGAGCTGCCTACATCGGGAGGCATGAATACGATCATGGTGGTAGTTGAACGCCTGACTAAAGCTGCTCTTTTTGTTCCGTGCACCGGCCTCCCCTCAGCTAAAGATACAGTGAACTTGGTTATACAGAATGTCTTTCGGTTGCACGGGGTTGCGGATGAGATCATCTCTGACCGTGAAGTACAGTTCACTTCAAGATTCTGGAAGGGGTTTTGCTCTGCACTCAATATTAATGTCTGTCTCTCTTCTGCTTACCATCCCCAGACAAATGGTCAGACTGAGCGTACCAACCAGACGCTGGAACAATATCTAAGATGTTATGTCAGCCATCTCCAGGATGATTGGTTGGAGTTGTTGCCGTTAGCCGAATTTTCATATAATAATTCTCAGAGTGTCTCCACTAAATTTACACCTTTCTTTGCCCATCTGGGTTATCATCCGTGTATTTTACCTAGGTCTCCAATTAATTCTCCGGTTCTGGCAGTGGAGGAAAGGCTGACTGCGATGATACAGAATCTGGAGGTTCTGAAGGAATCCCTGACCACAGCTCAAGAACGTTATAAGAGATCGGCTGATAGATTCCGTAAACCTGCACCCATGTTCAAGGTAGGAGATTCCGTGTGGTTAGCATCTAAGAATCTGAAGTTAAACGTTCCTTCACAAAAACTTGGACAGAAATTCATTGGCCCTTTTAAGATCAACAGTATTGTGAGCTCTGTGGCCTGCCGGCTGAAGCTGCCTAGGACAATGAAGGTACACCCAGTTTTTCATGTATCTTTACTAAAGCCTGTATCTCCTAATACCTTCCAGGGACGTGTTGTGCCACCTCCGCAGCCTGTGGTGATTGATGGGCAAGAACAATTCATGGTGGAGGAAATTATTGATTCCAGGATTCGCAGGAATCGGCTCCAATATCTGATAAGATGGCAGGGATATCCCCCTGAGGAAGACTCTTGGGAAACTGGAAAACATCAATGCCCAACAGAAGATTTCTCATTTTCATCAGAGATTCCCTGAGAAACTAGGTCCAGGATCGTCCTGAGGTCGCTTCTAAGGAGGGAGTAATGTCAGGACTCTGAACATTTTTTACCTTTTGTGCATTACTGCCCTTTTTCAAGATGGCGTCTTTGGTCTCATGTGCACTGTGTCTCCTGCTATAAAACTCCACCTCAGCCTTCAGTCTGTGCTAGAGTATTCTGCCTAGCATCCAGCTCCTGACCTCTGATTACTCCCTGGCTATACACCTGCTCCTGTGAAGCTGTGTGGTGATCCTGCTACTCTGCTCTGAGTTCCTGCTGCATACACAAGTTTCCAGCAATCCTCCTTCATCTGCTGTTCGTGTTTACGTCCATCTGCATTTGCTGGTCATGTAAGCTGTTGCTGCTTTGCAATAACCTGAGACTATTAACCAGGCCTCCCTGGTTGAGCTAAGATATGATTTGAACTGCCTAATAGGCATATTTATCTGTGCCTGGACTAAGACAAGGATTTATTCGTGTCAAGTATCCTCAAGAATAACTGTGCTTCATAGACTTTCTGCTTGATTGCATATTCCTCTGAAGTTTCCTATAGACTGCTAAGCTGCGTTTATTATTTGCACCAAGTGTTGTGGACTTGAGTTTCTCTCTGCACCTGTTTGAATCACCGTGTTATAATATAGACTTTACCACTTATAAAACTGTGTCCTGTAGTTGTCTTGTGCCACGCAGAGTCTCCTGAGTTATCCGCTATAATTATTACAGCGGGATTGTGTGTGGTAATGTGGTGGGGGGCGGGATTGTGTGTGGTAATGTGGTGGGAGGGCAGGATTGTGTGTGTTAATGGGGTGGGGGGGTAGGATTGTGTGTGGTAATGGGGTGGGGGAGCGGGATTGTGTGTGGTAATGGGGTGGGGGGGCGGGATTGTGTGTGGTAATGGGGTGGGGGGGCGGGATTGTGTGTGGTAATGGGGTGGGGGGGCGGGATTGTGTGGTAATGGAGTGGGGGGGCGGGATTGTGTGTGGTAATGGGGTGGGGGGGCGGGATTGTGTGTGGTAATGGGGTGGGGGGGCGGGATTGTGTGTGATGTGGTGGGGGGCGGGATTGTGTGTGGTGATGTGGTGGGGGCGGGATTGTTTGTGGTAATGGAGTGAATTTTCTTGTGTCTACCGTGCGCAGTGTCATCAAGTAGTTTAAAGCCCATGGCACTGTGGCTAACCTCCCTAGATGTGGACGGAAAAGAAAAATTGACAAGAGATTTCAACGCAAGATTATGCGGATGTTGGATAAAGAACCTCGACTAACATCCAAACAAGTTCAAGCTGCCCTGCAGTCCGAGGGTACAACAGTGTCAACCCGTACTATCCGTCGGCATCTGAACGAAAAGGGACTGTATGGTAGGAGACTCAGGAAGACCCCACTTCTTACCCCGAGACATGAAAAAGCCAGGATGGAGTTTGCCAAAACTTACGTGAAAAAGCCTAAAACGTTTTGGAAGAATGTTCTCTGGTCAGATGAGACAAAAGTAGAGCTTTTTGGGCAAAGGCATCAACATAGAGTTTACAGGAGAAAAAAGAGGCATTCAAAGAAAAGAACAAGGTCCCTAGTCAAACATGGCAGAGGTTCCCTGATGTTGTGGGGTTGCTTTGCGGCCTCTGGCACTGGACTGCTTGACCGTGTGCATGGCATTATGAAGTCTGAAGAATACCAACAAATTTTGCAGCATAATGTAGGGCCCAGTGTGAGAAAGCTGGGTCTCCCTCAGAGGTCATGGGTCTTCCAGCAGGACAATGACCCAAAACACACTTCAAAAAGCACAAGAAAATGGTTTGAGAGAACACACTGGAGACTTCTAAGGTGGCCAGCAATGAGTCCAGACCTGAATCCCATAGAACACCTGTGGAGAGATCTAAAAATGGCAGTTTGGAGAAGGCAGCCCTCAAATATCAGGGACCTGGAGCAGTTTGCCAAAGAAGAATGGTCTAAAATTCCAGCAGAGCATTGTAAGAAACTCATTGATGGTTACCGGAAGCGGTTGGTCACAGTTATTTTGGCTAAAGGTTGTGAAACCAAGAATTAGGCTGAGGGTGCCAATACTTTTGTCTGGCCCATTTTTGGAGTTTTGTGTGAAATGATCAATGTTTTGCTTTTTGCTTCATTCTCATTTGTGTTTTTTCATTTAAGACAAATTAAATGAAGATAATAATACCAAAGAATTTGTGATTGCAATCATTTTCAGGAAGAAACTGAGTTTTATCTGACAGAATTGCAGGGGTGTCAATACTTTTGGCCACAACTGTATATATACACTGTGGCATAAGGCCTTCATACGCCTCTGCTTGCATTCTAGGGAGCACAAGCAGCGCCCCCTAGCTGTAATTGGGTCACTACCTCACAATATACATAGACAAAATAGAACACAGCAGCACATGTGCATGAATCTAGGCCATGTGAAAACACAGAAAAACATTCAATATAGTTAATTTTTTTTACAAAACATACAGTAATAGATGAAAATGAAGGTTCTTAGCCCATACATTGGCCAATTCATGTATGCCCATGAACCACGGCAAGGTGACCTCCCTCTGAAGGGTCCTACTCTACTGTACTTGTCACTTTTAGGCCACCAGCCTACAACTATGGACAAAACATGTCACTCTCGGACTAAGCCTACAATTTATGGGCAGTTAGAGCTGATTACAGCCAACTGCAAGGTCAATGGTAGGAGTGCAAGATCAGTCTGGAGGCACCCAGCAACTAAGTAACATTAAAATTGCGTATGCGCTCCTCCTGTACAAAGATGGCGGTCAGTAAATCATTTGGCTGATCACGGCAGCGGCATGTTCGTGACGGTGTTCTGCTGGTGGTACCGCGCAAGAGGCTGCATACGGCGTATACAGTGTGTGTATGTAGTGCGTGCAGCATATACAGTGTGTGTCTGTGGTGCATACGGCATATACAGCGTGTGTTTGTGTGTGTATGTGATGCGACGGAGTTCCGCTGGTGGTACCGTGCAAGAGGCTGGTAACACCAGCAGTTTCCATATTGAGACACCCACTTGGTGTGTCCCAATATGGAGGACGGTTAACTTCCGCCGCTTGGAAATCTGGGATCTGGATGGAACAGGATGTGAAGACATTACAAGGTAAGTATATATTAAGATACCATTAAGTAAAATATGGTGTGGTATAGTGTGATGGTCTGCGGCTGTTTTGCTGTTTTTGTACCTGGAAAACTTACTGTGCTAAATGGAATGATGAATTCTGCTGTCTACAAAACAATCCTGAAGGAAAATGTCCGGACATCTGTTCGTGACCTCAAGCTGATGTGCACTTGGGTTATACAGCAAGACAATGATCCAAACACACCAACAAGTCCACCTCTGAATGGCTTAAGAAAAACAAAATTAAGACCTTGGAGTGGCCTAGTCAAAGTCCTGACCTTAATCCGATTGAGATGCTGTGGAATGACCTTAAAAAGGGGGTTTGTGCTTGGAAACCTTCCAATGTTGCTGACTTAGAACAATTCTGCAAATATGAGTGGACCAAAATTCATCCAGAGCATTGTAAGAGACTCATTGTCAGTTATCACAAATGCTTGATTGCAGTTGTTGCCGATAAGGGTTAAATTTAGGGGGCAATCACTTTGTCACACAGGGCCCTGTAGGTTTGGATTTCTTTTTCCCTTAATAAAAAAAGACCTTCATTTCAAAATGGATTTTTGTGTTTGTTATCTTTGTCTAGTATTTAAATTTGTCTCTTGAGCTGAAACATTTAACTGTGACATAAATGCAAAGGAATAGGAAACCAGGAGGGGGCAAACAATTTTTCACACAGCTGTGTGTATTATATATATATATATATATATATATATATATATATATATATATATATATATATATATATATATATATATATATATATATATACACATACAGCACAGACCAAAAGTTTGGACACACCTCATTTAAACATTTTTCTGTATTTTCATGACTATGAAAATTGTAAATTCACACTGAAGGCATCAAAACTGTGAATTAACACATGTGGGGTTATATACTTAACAAAAAAGTGTGAATCAGCTGAAAATATGTCTTATATTCTAGGTTCTTCAAAGTAGCCACCTTTTGCGTTGATGACTGCTTTGCACTCTCTTGGCATTCTCTTAATGAGCTTCAAGAGGTAGTCAACGGAAATGGTCTTTCAACAATCTTGAAGGAGTTCCCAGAGATGCTTAGCACTTGTTTGCCTTTTTACCTTCACTCTGCGGTCCAGCTCACCCCAAACCATCTCAATCAGGTTCAGGTCTGGTGACTGTGGAGGTCAGGTCATCTGGCGTAGCACCCCATCACTCTCCTTCTTTGTCAAATAGCCCTTACACAGCCTGGAGGTGTGTTTGGGGTCATTGACCTGTTGAAAAATAAATGATGGTCCAACTAAACGCAAACCGGATGGAATAGTATGCCGCTGCAAGATGCTGTGGTAGCCATGCTGGTTCAGTATGCCTTCAATTTTGAATAAATCCCCAACAGTGTCACCAGCAAAGCACCCCCACACCATCACACCTCCTCCTCTATTCTTCATGGTGGGAACCAGGCATGTAGAGTCCATCCGTTCAACTTTTCTGCGTCGCACAAAGACACGGTGGTTGGAACCAAAGATCTCAAATTTGGACTCATCAGACAAAAACACAGATTTCCACTGGTCTAATGTCCATTCCTTGTGTTCTTTAGCCCAAACAAGTCTCTTCTGCTTGTTGCCGGTCCTTAGCAGTGGTTTCCCAGCAGCTATTTTACCATGAAGGCCTGCTGCACAAAGTCTCCTCTTAACAGTTGTTGTAGAGATGTTGTAGAGATGTGTCTGCTGCTAGAACTCTGTGTGGCATTGACCTGGTCTATAATCTGAGCTGCTGTTAACCTGCGATTTCTGAGGCTGGTGACTCGGATAAACTTATCCTCAGAAACAGAGGGGACTCTTGGTCTTCCTATCCTGGGGCGGTCCTCATGTGAGCCAGTTTCTTTGTTGCTTGATGGTTTTTGCAACTGCACTTGGGGACACTTTCAAAGTTTTCCCAATTTTTCTTAAAGTAATGATTGCCACTCGTTTTTCTTAATTAGCCGCTTTTTTCTTGTCATAATACAAATTCTAACAGTCTATTCAGTAGGACTATCAGCTGTGTATCCACCAGTCTTCTGCTCAACACAACTGATGGTCCCAACCCCATTTTAAGGCAAGAAATCCCACTTATTAAACCTGACGGGGCACACCTGTGAAGTGAAAACCATTTCCGGTGACTACCTTTTGAAGCTCCTCAAGAGAATGCCAAGAGTGTGCAAAAGGGGGCTACTTTGAAGAACCTAGAATATAAGACTTATTTTCAGTTGTTTCACACTTTTTTGTATATATATATATATATATATATATATATATATATATATATATATATATATATATACATACATATATCTATATATATATAATTGTCTAAGGGGTACTTCGGTCTTTCTGTCGGCAACTTCCGTCACGGAAATCCTGCGTCGCTGATTGGTCGCGCCAGCTGCCTGTCATGGCTGCCGCGACCAATCAGCGACAGCCACAGTCCGATTAGTCCCTCCCTACTCCCCTGCAGTCAGTGCCCGGCGCCCGCTCCATACTCCCCGCAGTCACCGCTCACACAGGGTTAATGCCAGCGGTAACGGACCGCGTTATGCCGCGGGTAACTCACTCCGTTACCGCCGCTATTAACCCTGTGTGACCAAGTATTTACTATTGATGCTGCCTATGCGTCAATAGTAAAAACATCTAATGTTAAAAAAAATAAAAATTCATTATATACTCACCTTCTGCCACCTTTCCCGCTCCTTGCAACGTTCCGGTGCCAAGGATGGTATGCCAGAAGGACCTTCCATGACGTCACGGTCATGTAACCGCGACGTCATCACAGGCCCTGCGCGCCTGTGTGAGTAGGACCTGCCGTGACGTCATGGTCATGTGACCGCGACGTCATCGCAGGCCCTACGCGAGAAGGACCTGTCATGTCACGGTCATGTGACCGCGACGTCATCACACCCTGGGACCGGAAGCTGCAGCCTGCACCGAACACAGGCGACAGAACTACAAGTGGCCCCTCGGAAGGTGTTTATTTTTTAACCTGTGACATACATGGCTGGGCAATATACTACGTAGCTAGTCAATATACTCCCTGACTGGGCAATATACTACGTGGCTCTGTGCTGTATACTACGTGGCTGGGCAATATACTACATGGCTGGGCAATATACTATGTGGCTCTGTGCTGTATACTACGCAACTGGGCAATATACTACGTGGCTCTGTGCTGTATACTACGTGGCTGGGCAATATACTACGTGGCTGTTCTGTATATTATGTCGCTGGGCAATATACTACGTCGCTGTCCAACATACTACGTGGCTCTGTGCTGTATACTACGTAACTGGGCAATATACTACGTGGCTGTTCTGTATATTATGTCGCTGGGCAATATACTACGTCGCTGTCCAACATACTACGTGGCTCTGTGCTGTATACTACGTGGCTGGGCAATATACTACATGGCTGGGCAATATACTATGTGGCTCTGTGCTGTATACTACGCAACTGGGCAATATACTACGTGGCTCTGTGCTGTATACTACGTGGCTGGGCAATATACTACGTGGCTGTTCTGTATATTATGTCGCTGGGCAATATACTACGTCGCTGTCCAACATACTACGTGGCTCTGTGCTGTATACTACGTAACTGGGCAATATACTACGTAACTGGGCAATATACTACGTGGCTGGGCAATATACTACGTGGCTGGGCAATATACTATGTCACTGGGCAATATACTACGTGGCTGGGCAATATACTACGTGGCTGGGCAATATACTACGTCACTGGGCAATATACTACGTGGGCTGTGCAATATACTACGTGGACATGCATATTCTAGAATACCCGATGCGTCAGAATTGGGCCACCATCGTGTGTGTGTGTGTGTGTGTGTGTGTGTGTGTGTGTGTGTGTGTGTGTGTGTGTGTGTGTGTGTGTGTATGTATGTATGTATGTATGTATATATATATATATATATATATATATATATATATATATACACTCACCGGCCACTTTATTAGGTACACCATGCTAGTAACGGGTTGGACCCCCTTTTGCCTTCAGAACTGCCTCAATTCTTCGTGGCATAGATTCAACAAGGTGCTGGAAGCATTCCTCAGAGATTTTGGTCCATATTGACATGATGGCATCACACAGTTGCCGCAGATTTGTCGGCTGCACATCCCAAAGATGCTCCATACAAGGCAGGATGGATCCATGCTTTCATGTTGTTTATGCCAAATTCTGACCCTACCATCCGAATGTCGCAGCAGAAATCGAGACTCATCAGACCAAGCAACGTTTTTCCAATCTTCTACTGTCCAATTTCGATGAGCTTGTACAAATTGTAGCCTCAGTTTCCTGTTCTTAGCTGAAAGGAGTGGTACCCGGTGTGGTCTTCTGCTGCTGTAGCCCATCTGCCTCAAAGTTCGACGCACTGTGCGTTCAGAGATGCTCTTAGGCCTACCTTGGTTGTAACGGGTGGCGATTTGAGTCACTGTTGCCTTTCTATCAGCTCGAACCAGTCTGCCCATTCTCCTCTGACCTCTGGCATCAACAAGGCATTTCCGCCCACAGAACTGCCGCTCACTGGATTTTTTTTCTTTTTCGGACCATTCTCTGTAAACCCTAGAGATGGTTGTGCGTGAAAATCCCAGTAGATCAGCAGTTTCTGAAATACTCAGACCAGCCCTTCTGGCACCAACAACCATGCCACGTTCAAAGGCACTCAAATCACCTTTCTTCCCCATACTGATGCTCGGTTTGAACTGCAGGAGATTGTCTTGACCATGTCTACATGCCTAAATGCACTGAGTTGCCGCCATGTGATTGGCTGATTAGAAATTAAGTGTTAACAAGAAGTTGGACAGGTGTACCTAATGAAGTGGCCGGTGAGTGTATATATATACACACACAGTACAGACCAAAAGTTTGGACACACCTCCTTATTTAAAGATTTTTCTGTATATTCATCACTATGAAAATTGTAAATTCACACTGAAGGCATCAAAACTATGAATTAACACATGTGGAATTATATACTTAACAAAAAAGTGTGAAACAACTGAAAATATGTCTTATATGCTAGGTTCTTCAATGTAGATGCCATAGTTTTGATGCCTGTGTCCAAACTTTAGGCCTGTACTGTATATATAGTGTGTATATATACATATATATATATAGATATATGTATGTATATATGTGTGTGTGTGTGTGTGTGTGTGTGTGTGTGTGTGTGTGTGTGTGTGTGTGTGTGTGTGTGTGTGTGTGTGTGTACATACACATATACAACAGGTGAAATAAGTATTGAAGACGTCACCAATTTTCTAAGTAAATATATTTCTAAAAGTGCCCGTGACATGAAATTCTCAGCAGATGTCGGCAATACACTATGCAATCCACAAAGGCAAACTCATGAATCCATAGATCCATAAATTAAGTAATTTGTTGATGACAGCTTCAAGATGCCTCCTGTATGGAGAAATTAGTCTCATGCATTGCTCAGGTGTGATTTTGGCCCATTCTTTCAAACATTCTTCACAACCTGAAAGTTCCGTGGGCTCTTTATATGAATGCTGAGATTTTGATTATTCCATACAGGTCCTTCTCAAAAAATTAGCATATAGTGTTAAATTTCATTATTTACCATAATGTAATGATTACAATTAAACTTTCATATATTAGAGATTCATTATCCACCAACTGAAATTTGTCAGGTCTTTTATTGTTTTAATACTGATGATTTTGGCATACAACTCCTGATAACCCAAAAAACCTGTCTCAATAAATTAGCATATTTCACCCGTCCAATCAAATAAAAGTGTTTTTTAATAACAAACAAAAAAACCATCAAATAATAATGTTCAGTTATGCACTCAATACTTGGTTGGGAATCCTTTGGCAGAAATGACTGCTTCAATGCGGCGTGGCATGGAGGCAATCAGCCTGTGACACTGCTGAGATGTTATGGAGGCCCAGGATGCTTCAATAGCGGCCTTAAGCTCATCCAGAGTGTTGGGTCTTGCGTCTCTCAACTTTCTCTTCACAATATCCCACAGATTCTCTATGGGGTTCAGGTCAGGAGAGTTGGCAGGCCAATTGAGCACAGTAATACCATGGTCAGTAAACCATTTACCAGTGGTTTTGGCACTGTGAGCAGGTGCCAGGTCGTGCTGAAAAATGAAATCTTCATCTCCATAAAGCATTTCAGCCGATGGAAGCATGAAGTGCTCCAAAATCTCCTGATAGCTAGCTGCATTGACCCTGCCCTTGATGAAACACAGTGGACCAACACCAGCAGCTGACATGGCACCCCACACCATCACTGACTGTGGGTACTTGACACTGGACTTCAGGCATTTTGGCATTTCCTTCTCCCCAGTCTTCCTCCAGACTCTGGCACCTTGATTTCCGAATGACATGCAAAATTTGCTTTCATCAGAAAAAAGTACTTGGGACCACTTAGCAACAGTCCAGTGCTGCTTCTCTGTAGCCCAGGTCAGGCGCTTCTGCTGCTGTTTATGGTTCAAAAGTGGCTTTACCTGGGGAATGCGGCACCTGTAGCCCATTTCCTGCACACCAGACTCAGTCCACTGCTTCCTCAGGTTCCCCAAGGTCTGGAATCGGTCCTTCTCCACAATCTTCCTCAGGGTCCGGTCACCTCTTCTCGTTGTACAGCGTTTTCTGCCACATTGTTTCCTTCCAACAGACTTACCATTGAGGTGCCTTGATACAGCACTCTGGGAACAGCCTATTTGTTGAGAAATTTCTTTCTGGGTCTTACCCTCTTGCTTGAGGGTGTCAATGATGGCCTTCTTGACATCTGTCAGGTCGCTAGTCTTACCCATGATGGGGGTTTTGAGTATTGAACCAGGCAGGGAGTTTTTAAAAGCCTCAGGTATCTTTTGCATGTGTTTAGAGTTAATTAGTTGATTCAGAAGATTAGGGTAATAGGTCGTTTAGAGAACCTTTTCTTGATATGCTAATTTATTGAGACAGGTTTTTTGGGTTATCAGGAGTTGTATGCCAAAATCATCAGTATTAAAACAATAAAAGACCTGACAAATTTCAGTTGGTGGATAATGAATCTATAATATATGAAAGTTTAATTGTAATCATTACATTATGGTAAATAATGAAATTTAACACTATATGCTAATTTTTTGAGAAGGACCTGTACATTTTCTATTGGATTCAGGTCAGCTGATTGGCTGGGCCATTCTAGCAGCTTTATTTTCTTTCTCTGAAACCAATTGAGAGTTTTCTTCGCTGTGGGTTTGGGATCATTGTCTTGCTGAAATGTCCACCCTCATTTCATCATCATTCTGGTTGGTGGAAAAAGATTTATATCAAGAATGTCTTATTTGTCTGATTTGTCCATTCATCCTTCCTTCAAGTATGTAAAGTTTGTCCTTACCATATGCTGAAAAACAGCAGCACAACCATGATGTTCCCACCTCCAAATTTGACTGTTGGCATGGTGTTTTAACATGGTGTGTAGTATGCAGTATTTCACAGACTTGTCTAAATGTAAACTATAAACACACTTGAACATGTTTTTTGTTCAGCAATTAAGTCTTGCGTGGTGAGCATGCATACAGATGTGGAGGTTGAGTTCATTACTTCTAGTTTTCTTTGAAACAATTTTACCTGCTGAGTCCAGGTCTTTCTGTAGCTTCCTACTGGTGGTCCTTGACAACTCTTCTTATACTTCTTTTTACTCCTGTGTCTGAAATCTTGCGGGGAGCACCTGTTCATGGTGAAATTATGTTCTTTCGGCTTCTGGATTATCTCCCCAACAGTGCTCACTGGAACCTTCAGTAGTATATAAATTCTTCTTTCAACGCCATCTGTACATTTTCCAGCGATAAAGCTGTTACGGAATTGAGGCAGCTGGATGGTTTTATCCATCAGGAGATGTTTCTTGAGTAATGCGACAACTTTTTATAGGCCATCAGATGAACCAGCTAATATTATTTTTCACTAAGTGGCAGGATTGCTTTCTAATTACTGATCGATGTCAGATGGTGTCATGGCATTCCATGGCTTTTTGCATCTCTCTTGCTTCATGTGTTCAAAACTTTTTCCTTTTCTTGTTATTACATACAACTTATTGACCTGCGGGTTTTCCCTCCCAGTCACTGTAAAGCCATAGCCATCTGGGTAGTGGTATTACTGTGATTGGCTTGCCGCATTAACTCATCAGAGGTTATAAAAAGGAACAGTGCCACCATGATTGGCACTCTGACGCCATTACACAGCTTAGGGACAGTTCTAAATGTAAATAGAGAGTAATTGACCATCTGGTCACCTGGCACCTATGGATATGTTTGACGAAAGCCAGGATTGGGACATGCCGGTCACCTGGCTCCATGGAGATGTTCAGAGAAGCTAGGTTGTGACCCTAAGGTCAACTGGCCTTGTACCTGAATGGACTATTACTTCCTACACTTGTAGTTACCTTCTGTGTGCATGCCACAGACAAGGTAGTCGACCCTCAAGGCTCTGAAAAAACAGCTGCTATTATCCCGGCGAGTCAGCATTAATCAAGGAAACTTGGTTTCCAGAGACTTAGCAATTAAAAAATGTGTAAGGCGTGTAGTAAAGGATGGAGAAGTGGAAGTTCTGATTATGTTGCAAGCAGATGCAGAGGACGTGGGGCAGGTGCGACTATGCCTCTTGCTGGAGAACAAGAAACACACCTATCAATAACACAATGCTTTCTGTCCTTCAATCATGATTGCCAGCACTACCCAGTCTTCCACAAGGTCAAATCTCACCATTCAAGAGTCTGAATCCCTTAATCCTTACGCTGATCTTCCTTCCACCCACCATGTCGAGTTCCAGGAGACCAGTGATCCCAACTCTAGGATATTCCAAGAAGCTCCTTACATCATTTCTTAATTGTGGCCTTTGACCTTCCATATTCCAAGAGGCACTGGAGGACATGCTGTTTAGTCATGCACAAAACTTAAAGCAGCCATGGTCACAAGAAGAGGACAGTGGGAAATGACAAATTTTGCCTAAGGAGGTAGATGATGAGACACAGTTGCCAATTAGAAATGTTAATTCGCCCAGTCAGGAGGACCAGGGTGCAGTGGTGGAAGACGAGGTGGTGGTTCACGAAGTCACGGACCCAACCTGAGAAGCTGCCATGCAAAGGGAGGACAGCAGTGCTGAGTGTGGGATCAGCAGCACCGAAACAGCCAGGGAGAGACAGAGGTGACCAAAGTGAGAAGGTGGGCAACTATTCCACAGAACACTGACACTTGCAAATTTCTACGTCAAAGAGTTAGGTGTTCCCCAGTCTGAGACTTGAGTAAAGAGAGTTCTGAGATAAAAAAAAAAATGGTCATTTGCAACCTGTGCCATGCCAAGATCAGCAGGAGCTTGATCACTAACAGCCTAATCACCACCAGCATGATCAGGCAAATATATATGCACCCAAGTTGGTGGGCCAAAGGCCTGGGTCCACACTTAGTGCCATGTTATGATCCGGTGACCTTGGAGCCGCATGAAAACTTTCTCTGGAGTCGGTGGAACCTGTACTGACCGCAAATCCTGAACTAACACCGCAACCGTAGCCGTGGGGTGTGCCTAACAAACCCTAGACACCTCGACACAGCCAGAGGACTAAATACCCCTATAGATGGAAATAGGAATGCTATCTTGCCTCAGAGCAGACCCCCAAAGGATAGGCAGCCCCCCACGAATAATGACTGAGTAGGAGAAGAATAGACACACGCAGGTAGAAAACAGGTAGCAAAAGAGGCCACTCTAGCTAAATAGGAAAGGATAGGACAGATTACTAGGCGGTCAGTATTAAAACCTTTCCAAAAATATCCACAACAGATAATACAAAAAGTTCCACAATCTAACTAAAGACATGGAATGTATATCTGCCACTCCAGAGAATCCAGCAAGACTGAGAAAATACTGACACAATCTAAGCTGGACAAGAAAACACAAAGAATAGCACTGAATTGTGAAGCACACAGCATGTGTGCCACAGGAAAAAAAAAGACACTTATCTTTGCTGATTTGGCAGAAAGACAGGAGGAACCAGGCAGAGGTCCAACACCTCCCAACAACAATTGACAACTGGCAAGGACTAATGAATCCTGCACACCTAAATACCCCAGTCAGAACTGCAATCAGCAGACACACCTGACCAGGACTGCAACCCAGGGACAACTGCATTACCACCTACTACCACCGGAGGGAACCCAAAAGCAGAATTCACAACAGTGCCAGCAGGTGACACTACTGCCTCTTCCCCTGTGATAGGTGCTTGCCAATCACCTGTCCATGAAACTGGTGCAGATGCCTTCCATCCTGCACCTTTCCTTGTACATTCTGAGGCACCATCATCAGGCACTTCCAAATCACTGCCCCAGCACAGCATTCAGCTGTCCCTACCCCAGGCCTTGGAATAAAAAAGAAAGTTCCCAGTCATCCACCCACAGGCCCAAATGCTAAACAGGCACATTTCCAGACTACTTGCCAATGAAATGTTACAGTTTAGACTTGTGGACACGGAGGATTTCTGTTGACTCATGGCGGCAGCTGTCCCCTGCTGCCACTATTTCTCCCACTGTGGCATCCCAGCCTTGTACCAGCACGTGTCCAGGAACATCACCCGGGCCCTTCCAACGCAGTTACTGGGATGGTCCACTTAACAATTTAACGTGGACAAGCAATTGTGGCCTGGAACAATAGATTTTCCTGATGGCACACTGAGTGAACCTTGTGGAGGATGGGCAGAGTTAGACTCTGGCACGGCACATGTGCTACCGACGCCAAGGATTGATAGCCCTACTTATATCAGGGTTTCCTCCACCTTGTACACCAGATCCTGCTCCCCCCTCATCCTCCATCTCTGATTTGTCATCTCAGAGCACGTCGTCCACATCACCCGGATGCTCAGCAGCACTGCCTCAGTGAAGCGGCAACAGGCTCGGTAGAAGTTAATTAGTGTAATAGACAAACAGTACACTGCGACAGAGTTGTTGAAAGGAATAACAGACCAGACATATTTGTGGCTATCGCCGCTGAACATACAACCATGCATGGTCATGTGTGATAATGCCCATAATCTGGTGGCGGAGGTGAAGCTTGGCAAGCTCACACATGTACCATGCTTGTCCACATGCTCAACTTAGTGGTCCCTAAAAACCTACCCAGATTTACCAGAGCTTCTTGTCAACGTAAAATGCAAAAGCAAGTAAGCTATAGCTGCCACCGCTCGGTAAGTGCCAGTTCACTGACTGGTGTGCAACATCACCACGAGCTGGAACTCCACACTGCACATGCTGGCAAGGCTTTGTGAGCAGCAGAGAGCAGGTGTCAAATACCAGCTCCAACCTGCCTGTCGGCATTCTGGTCAGCCTCTGCCATAATAACAGAAGAGTGGGCAAGGATGCCTGACATTTGTGCTGCTCTCCAAGACTTTGGGGACTCCACAAAGATAGTGAGCGGCGACGACACCATAATCAGAGAAACGACCATGCTTCTGTAACTTAAAATTGTTGCTCACAATTAGAGATGAAGCTTTGCATGCAAACCAGGTAGAGATGGATGAAGACATAAGCAAAGAAATACTACTCAGCCTCATTTGATCTGCTTATCTCAAACTCATCTTATCACCTATTGGAATTAATTTATGTTCTTAGAGACGTTTGGATCTATGCCATTGGAAAAATTGCCTGGAATCCCCTTGCACGTTGTCCACACTTAATTGCCCTTTAATATGCCCATGTTAAATATGGCCGCTGATGCTTTTAAATGCGATAGGGGCTGTCCCTATGGTGCCAATTCTCACCCCGGAAGGTGTCCTAATGGAGCGACAACCCCTGCAAAAATTATGGAATCAGCGGCCTTGAAGGATGTTCATTCAGTTGTTTAATTTTGTAGAAAAAAAAGCAGATCACAGACATGGCACAAAACTAGAGTCATTTTAAATGGCAACGTTCTGGCTTTTCGAAACACTAAAAGAAATCAAGAACAAAAAAGGTGGTAGTCAGTAATGGTTACTTTTTTTTAAACAAGTGCAGCGCCCCCAGACGCAGGGCCGTGGGGTACTCGGTACCGGGCCTCTCTGTCTCAGTTCCGGGGTTGTCACAGTGGCTAGACCCCGTCCATGACCCTGCTAAGGGGCGTCCAATGAAAGTTGTAAGTGGTGGTGCGCGGTGCAGGTTGCGATGAATAACGAGGACACAGGGTTGCAGTCTCTTTACCTCTCTACTGAAGGCTTCAGGATCCTCAATCCAGAGCACTGTTAAGCGGGCTGGCTGAGTCCGGGCGGTCCGAAGGCACATCCAGAGTTCCCTTTGCAGGTGGAAATCGGTGCCTACCAACTAGCACTTGTGTGTTGTAGTCTTTCCCTGCTGAGCACCACGGGACAGTCCTCACAACTGTTGTGTCTGTTTCTGATGTTCCCTCACAACTGATTCTGATGTTCTTCTCCGTCCCCCAGATGATATGGATAGGACACACCCGTATGACGGGAAGGCCTGGAGTTCTTCCGGGACCCTAGCGTCGCCCCTCTCCCACAGTTGCCCCCTATGTCGTCTTAGGTGATTTTGGTGAGACAGCCAACCTAAAATCAACTGTCCTGCCTCTGCTTGAAGTATTGCTTGGAGCCTAATACTTCCTCGGCGTTCCGGCCACCGGCTACGCGCCTCAATAGGATGTTGCCTCGATCTTATAGCACGACTCCTACTGGTGTTATCTCCTTTTTGCCTTGATCTCGTTTCTCACTCTCCACAATAAACCTTGCTTCTTGTCCTTTCTTGAGATACCGCCGCGATGTAGTGCAGGCGCGGTTCCTTAACGTTCTTTCCTGTTTGCTAGGCCTCTGTCAGGATCCCACCCCTGACAGGGACCCCCCTGAATCTTCCCCTGCAACACCCTCTGCCACAGGATGTTGCCTGGTTACAACCCAGTCAGCTTCTCCCTTAACTTCCTATCCAACCCCCAGTTTTACCAGATTGTGAGGAGTGGCCTAATACATAGCGCCCTTAGCTCCCCCTGGAGGCCAGACTATGAAGTGTGTTGGTGTCTGATACCTGGTCAGGTGAACTCCTTCAGTGCCATCAGACGTACCATCACTCCCCTTAGCGGCGGAGCGATGTTACTGCAATGACCAGATCTCTGGGGCACTGCACAAGCATAGGGAAAACATTATGGAGTCACTCAATTCTGAGGAAAAAATTATGGAATCGCCATGTAAATTTTCATACCCCAAAACACCTGCATCAAATTAGATCTGCTCGTTAGTTTTTTTCTATTTTTGTGTTTGAAAAAGAAACACTGTTCATTTTCTGACAGAGCTAAATATTATCGTTGAGGACCAGAATAAATTAATGGTGATGGGGTATTTGGGGACTATCTGCACACTCTCTGCATGGTGCTTCAAAATGTTAGTGCAATATATGAAGTTGCTTGAGGCTGGGCAGAACAGATAGATACAAGGAAGGCAGAGCAGAAAGAAGGGAATTGACTAAGCACTTAGAATCAAGTGAATAATAGCAAAGGTGCAGAATGAAGGATGCTAATAAAATGCTAATTTGATGATGAAATATACAACTGAATAAAGTTCATTCTGCACCTTTGCCATTATCATTCATTTAATTCTAAGTGTTATGATTGAACTTTAGCCTGACATGGGCCTGATTTGAATTTTTTTTTGCTGATAAAAATTCTCCAGTATCTTTTATAAAAGACGGTTTAAAGAGTGGTCTTAATAGTCAGTCAATATATTGAGACAGGCTGTCAGAGAACAGATTCCTGACACTATTGGGTGACTCAGGGAGGGTTGACAGACTTATGAATTTTTGGGATAATGTACCAAGCGTGTTTTTTGGGGAGAAAATTGAGTAATTTTTCTTTTTATTGAAATAATGCCTTTATTAGTATTTAGAGATGGGTGAACCCGAACAATAGAGTTTGGGGTCCATACCGGACACCGGGTGTCCTTTTGCATACCTCAAACACAGACTTGTCCTACAAGTCTGTATTACTCTTCGGGTCTGGCAGCCAAAAAAGCTTGTTGAAAGGCAATCAACAAGCTTTACTGTGTGCGCACATCGGGCTCAAATCAGTCATATCAAATATTGGCATGGCTGTGATTGGCCGGCATAATGTAAAAATAACCCCAAACTGAGAGGTCTATTTTGAATAGCCAGTGTAGGCAAAACCGACAGCTGAGGGCTGCAGCCCCCAGCTTTATCTTTGCTGTTTAGCAAAAATGGAAGGGTTCCAAAACTTTTTTTTCTAATAAATAGAGAAAAAAAAAAAAAAGAAATCCGGCATGAAGTCACCTCCCATTTTTGACAACCAGTTAAGCTAAAGCAGACAGCTGGGGACTAGTATGCTCAGACTGGGAAGAGGACAAGGATATTGGGCCTCCCCAGCCTAAAAATAGCAGCCTGCAGCAGACCCAGAAAAAGCACACCCATTAGGTGCGCCAATTCTGGCACTGTGCCTGGCTCTTCCCACTTGCCCTGGTGTGGGGGTAATAGTTGTGGGGTTGATGTCAGCTGTTATTTTGGCTGCTGCTATAAAGTCCAGGGGTTAGTAATGGAGAGGCTTCTACAAGATACCCCCCATTATTAATCCCATAGTCCAATGTTATAAAGACAAACACAGGAGTAAAGCGGTTTATTTGAACTAAAAACTTCCAGAACCTTTTATCCATTTATTCCACTAAAATAAAAAAAAAAAAAAGCAAAAAGTTATACTCACCAGTAATCCATTAATGCCCATGCCCCACGACGATCTGGATGGTATGGTGTAATCAGTAATATGACCTCTCACAACATCAGCCAGGAGACACTGAGCTGAGCATGAGAACATGGCTGCAGTGAAACTGGCGGTGACGTTAAGGTTACAAACGGTCACACTTTATTTTTGTGGAATAAATGGGTAAAAGATGATCAGGAAGGTTTAATTTCAATTAAAGGACTGTGTTTAATTTAAATAAACAAGGACTCTGTGGTTTTAGTATATTTGATTATGGGGTTAGTAATGGAAGTGTCTTATAGAAGCCTCTCCATTGCTAACACCTGGGCTTGATGTCAGTGGCTAAAAAACAGCTGACATCAAGCCCACAACTATTACCCAAATTGCCACAGCACCAGGGTGAGTGGGAAGAGGGAGGCTAAGCGCCACAATTGGCACACCTTATGGACGTGCCATTTCTGGGGTGGCTGAGAGCTGATGTTTTTCGTCTGGAAGGGGGCCAATATCCATGGCACATTCGTAGGCTATTAACCCCTTCATGACCATAGCTTTTTTCAGTTTTGCGTTTTTGCTTTTCGCTCCCCTTCTGCCCAGTGACAACTTTATTTTTCCATCAATATGGCTTATTTTTTGCAGGACGAGTTGTACTTTTGAGTGACACCATTGGTTTTACCATGTCGTGTACTAGAAAACGAGAAAAATTTCCAAGTGCGGTGAAATTGCAAAAAAGTGCAATCCCACACTTGTTTTTTGCTTGGCTTTTTTGCTAGGTTCACTAAATGCTAAAACGGACCTGCCATTATGACTCTCCAGGTCATTACAAGTTCATAGACACCAAACATGGCTAGGTTCTTTTTAGCTAAGTGGTGAAAAAAAATTCCAAACTAAGCTAAAAAAATAGCGCAATTTTCCGCTATTCTTAGCGTCCCCAATTGTTGTGATCTGGGGTCGGGTGAGGGCTTATTTTTGTGTACTCAGCTGACGGTTTTAATAAAACCATTTTGGTGCGGATACGTTCTTTTTATCACCCATTATTGCATTTTACTGCCATGTCGTGGCCACCAAAAAACCCGTAATTCTGGAGTTTTTAATTTTTTTCCCACTGCGCCGTTTAGCAATCAGGTTAATTTTTTTTTTTTATTGATCGGGCGATTCTGAAAGCAGCAATACCAAATATGTATAGGTTTAATTTTTTTTATTGTTTTATTTTGAATTGAGCGAAAGGGGGGTGATTTAAACTAATATTTTTTTTCATATTTTTTAAAACTTTTTTTTTTTTTTTTTTTTTTACTTTTGCCGTGCTTCAATAGCCTTCATGGGAGGCTAGAAGCTGGCACAACTCAATCGGCTCTGCTACATAGGAGCGATGCATAGTTCCTATGTAGCTGTATTACTGAATTGCTATGGGCGGCGACCACACGTGACAGGGGTCCCTTGCGCGCATTTCCGGCCCGATGGCCGGAAGCGCTTGTTAAATGCCGCTGTCAGAGATTGACAGCGCCATTTAACTAGTTAATAGCGGCGGGTAGATCGCGATTCCTACTGCCGCTATTGTAGGTACATGTCAGCTGTACAAAACTGCCGGAGCCCGCATCAAAGGAAGATATGCTGTAGTACTAGTACGGCAGAGGTCGGGAAGGAGCTAATCTCAGCTTGCAGCGGTCATATTAACCTTTGCTGGTTTGCAACTATAGGGGGGACCCTGAATCATATATAATATAATAAACAGTATAGGCTAATCAAACAGCTGGGAGCTGATATTACTGGGAATCTTTATGGCTATTGGCCCCTTGCCAGATCATCATCATCAGCCCCCAGCCCTTGGATTTCCATTAGAAGGTTATGAAAAAATTAAGGGGGGACACCATGCAGTTTTCATTTTTCTTTTTATTAACAAGTACAGTAAAATACACATCCAAGGTAACCTTAGTTGACAGCCTTCAGGTGTTCCAGCAGCTGCAAACTCCTTTAAGTGCCCCTCAAAGTTTCCCATGAGGTTTTCAGGTGTCGAAGCTGCTGGGAGACTCAGGCTGTGAACTCTGGTAACCTTTAAGGTTACCAGGCACCACTTACTATAGACTCTGCGCACTGTGCAATGAATGCATTGCTCCTGCAGGAAATGCCCTTTGACTGGCCGGCGATAGCGACTTTCCTGACGATAAGATGTGACGTGATTAATGGATGATACGAATGAGCCGGGTGTTACCTCCGATTGAGTGGCGGCTGACATTTTTCCAGTGCTTTTTAACACTGCGCAAGGTGTACATGGCGAAAAAATTAGTCTCAACTTTATAGATTCTCGATCATCTTTTAACCTAGCGTCCATAATATTACATAGCAGTTTCTTAGGGTTTGTTTTTATGAAGTTCATTGTACGGTATAAATGAGACCAAAACGGATTACAGAACGAATCCATCTGCCTTATTATAGTGAAAGCCTGTTGGAGGATCATTGTTATTTCAAGGGGAAAACAAGCATTCTCCAAACAAGCAAAGCCAACATTTATCTTTACCATTTGGTGATGGAAAAACGTATACAACATCTATATAATTGTCTACGGGGTACTTCCGTCTGTTTGACTGTTTGTCGTGGAAATCCCGAGTCACTGATTGGTCGTGGCTGGCTGGCCGCGACAGGCAAAGTCCGGTTGCGAATTGGCCCCTCCCTACTCTCCTCCAGTCAGTGGCCACATAGGAATTTAGCAGTCCGTTAAACGGACTGCGTTACACCGCGGCATAATGCAGTCTGTTAACGCTACTCTGTGTGACCAACTTTTTACTATTGATGAAATTATTGAAATAATATATTTTCACCTTCCACGCCAGCCTTTCCCGCTCCTCGCAACGCTCCGGTCCCAAGAATGCATTGCGGCAATGACCGGAGATGACGTAACAGTCTCGCGAGACCGCTAGATCATCACGTGTTATTGCCGCAAAGCATCACTGGGGACAGAGTGTCGCCAAGAGCATCGCTAAAGGCCTGGGTTGGATCCGGGGGCCGCCGGAAGGAGAGTATATAAATATTTTTTATTTTAATTGTTTTTTTTAACAGGGGTATGGAGCCCACATTGCTATATACTGCATGGGCTGTCTCATACTGCGTGGGCTGTCTCATACTGCGTGGGCTGTGTTATATACTGCGCGGGCTGTGTTATATACTACGTGGCTGTGCAATATACTACGTGGGCTATGCTATATACATGGGCTGTGCTATATCCTATGTGGCTATGCAATATACTACGTGGAATTCTTCATAAATAAACTACATACATATTTTAGAATACCCGATGCGTCAGAATCGGGCTACCATCTAGTCGATAATAAAGAGGCAAAAACAACAAAAATGTATACAGAAAAATTGCATGTTGTACAAAGTTATTTATTTACAATCTTAATACACTGTGCATTATTTTACTATAGTGGACACAATTTACAGTTTATAGTAATTTCTTAAATATAGCTGATAATCAAAATAAAATAAAGATCAGAAAATAAAAAGATTTAGTCACTTTTCAGCAAACCACAAGTCAATAATTAAACCTTTCGTTAAAAATACCAACTTTATACAAAAGAAGCTTTGATAGAAAATGGAGACTTCTCAGCCTAAACATAAAAAGTCCTAAAAATCTGTTTACATCTCACTATAGAAATATTGATACCACTTTACTCAAGTAATTTGCATACAAACATTACCTTTACAATACATTGCAGATTTCAGCAATTGCAATAACATTTTGAATCTAAATTGAAAAATAATATTAAAAAAAGAAATATATATTTTTAACTCTGGAAAGGTGGCCATATAATAACTTTTCACTAACTAGACTCTCCAGGATTAGGAGGAGCAGGGGGTGGAGGCGGGGGTGGTGGTGGTGGAGGCGGCAGATTGTACAAGTGCAAATTTTGCATATAAGAATAATGCAAGTTTTGGCCGGGCCAATTCATATCAGGAGGAGGTGGCGGTGGTTGCAAATATGCTTGCATATTACTGTAATGTCCAAAGAAGTTTGGCATATGGGCATGATAACCATTATTTGGCAGTGCCATAGTATATTCTTGAGTATTTGCATTATGATACGTATATGACGGCTGAATCATATCCTGTCCTGGAAACCCTGAAGGGTAATATGCTTGTTGATAGTGTTGTCCATATGCATTTTCTTGTGAATGTGAACCCCGCCCTTGAGAGAATCGAGGTGCAGAACCATTCCTTGCATAATTTCTTGGAAATGTCTGAGCACCAGAGAACTGATTTGAGACCTGGGCACTTGTTGCTTTAAAGGAAATAAGAAACAAAAGTTAAAAACAAACATTGTATAGCATTGCCTGCCTCATTACATAGGCATTTTATCTCATAGCCTACAGCGCATTTACAAATGCAAGGAAAGTAAATGGAGGCATTCAGACTTCTCTTTTTTCCCACAACAGCGCATCCAAAAGCACTTGAGCATTGCACAAGCCTAAAATAATACAGCAAATTATTTTAATTTATGTGCTAGGAGGAGCCATGAAGACAGCAATAGTAGCTTGACAAATTAAAAACCCAGGGTAACCCAAGAGTCCTCCACACCTGTAAAACACGTATTGTCTCCCTGTACTGCATGTGATGAAATCCATAGCTTTCCTCCTTAGTATTTCTTGTATAGTGTCGATTATGAATGTAACACAGTCAGAAGAAATAATCCACTTACATGGCTTCTTCTGATCACATTTTTGCTTTTTTTTTCCTGAGTTCTGGGCTTTTTTCTTCTGTTTTGCATCCCGTTCCTTCTCATCATCACTGTATTCTACAACCTTTAGATAAAAATTAATACGTTTAATGAAAACAAGAAGTCCTTACAGTTGAAAGGGGGGGATATTTTGTTTTTTGTGTTGAGGATGTATCCTTAGACTAGGTAATTAACACAAAAAGGTAAGGGCCCAACACCAGATATCCCCAGTGTTTTGCTCTGTGCATCATTTACATTCGGCTGCCACCAAATTGGTGGGGGTGACGCATGTTAGACGCCCGCCTACGTATAACAATGACATATCCCATCATGCCTGCTGGACTTGGTTATGGCTACTGAATCCTCAATATTACTTAGTTGGAATTGGATAGATCAGGGCTGTGGAGTCTGTGCCCATTTTGGTGGATGAGTGAAAAAAAAAAAAAACTATACAAACTCACCCCTCAATCTGGGACATTACAGCAGTGTGCAGCTCGATGCTGCAATAATCAGCCAGTCTCCCGAAAATAGCTGTTTCTCTGTAGACAAGAGTGGTGTGGCCACACACCTTTTTTTTTTTCAGATTGGCTGTTACTCACAGGGTGGAGCTGCACACTGCTGTGTGACATTGTCTCAAACCGGTGGGGGAGCAGTGAGGAGCAGCTCCTGTCAAACTGATTTATAAGTTTTATAACAAAAGTGCAATGGGCATCTCCTCTTTATAGATTATGAGGGAAGGGACAGGTAAAAAAAAAACAAAAAAACGTTTTAATCTCCCCGGAGAACCCTTTTAAGTGATTAAGACAGATTATAAATGAATATTTTCTCACAAAACTACATAAAAGCAATCTACTCCGCTTTCCCTACTCTTAAAATGGTGCCTGCAGATTCACTTCATGGTGACTAGTGATGAGCGAGTGTACTCATTGCTCGGGTGTCCTCCAAGAATTTATGACTGCTCGGAGATTTAGTTTTCATTGCGGCAGCTGAATGATTTACAGCTACTGGCCAGGCTAGTAGCTGTAAATAATTCAGCTGCCATGATGAAAACTAAGTCTCTGAGCAGTCAAATACTCGGAGGTCACCCGAGCGTGCTCTGGAAAACCGAGCGTTTATGAAACGAGCAGGACAACCTCTGCAAGGACTTTGTATGTTCTCGTGTTTACATGGGTTTCCGTAGGGTACTCTAGGTTCTTCTCACAATCCAAAGGCATACTAATAGGGGATTTAGATTGTGACCCCTTAATAAAAACAGTGATTACAATGTCTGTAAAGAGCTGTAGACTGTGATAGTGCGCATAAAGAAATAAAATAATAAAATAAAAAAAACTCTGGCAAGTGTCCAGGGTTGCAGAGCGGCATTGGAAGAAAACACATTCGCAAGAGGACCTCACTGCATTCAAAACAGGCAACACTCGCTTTTAAATCTGCTCTCACCTCTGCTAAACAGGCCTACTTCACAACCCTCGTATCTTCCCTGTCCTACAACCCCAAACAGTTATTCAAAACCCCCCACTGCTCCCTCATCTCTGCTGAGGACTTTGCCACACACTATAACCCCTTCACGACATACACCTTACTAGTACGGCGCATGTCGTGTCTCCCCCTTTGATGTGGGCTCCGGCAGTGAGCCCACATCAAAGTCGTGACATGTACGGCTGACATGTGCGCGCAATAGCGGCGGGTGAAATCGTGATTCACCCTCCGCTATTAACCTGTTAAATGCCGCTGTCAAACGCTGACAGGAGCATTTAACTACAGCTTCCGGACGCGGCCGGAAATGAGCGCATTGCCGACCCCCGTCACATGATCGGGGGTCGGCAATGCGTCAGGATGGTAACCATAGAGGTCCTTGAGACCTCTATGGTTACTGATGCCGGCCTGCTGTGAGTGCCCCCCTGTGGTTGGCGCTCATAGCAAGCCTGCATTTCAGCTACATAGCAGCGATCTGATGATCGCTGCTATGTAGCAGAGCTGATCGAGTGGTGCCAGCTTCTAGCCTCCTATGGAGGCTATTGAAGCATGGCAAAAGTTTTTTAAAAAAATGTTTTTAAAAATAAAAAAACATAAAAGTTTAAATCACCCCCCTTTCGCTCCATCCAAAATAAACAATACAAAAAAAAACCCCTACACATATTTGGTATCACCGCGTTCAGAATCGCCCAATCAATAAAAAATAAAAAAAAGCATTAACCTGATCGCTAAACAGCGTAGCGTGAAAAAAAATTCTAAACACCAGAAATACTTTTTTTTTTGGTCGCCGTGACATTGCATTAAAATGCAATAACGGGCGATCAAAAAAATGTATCTGCACAAAAGTGGTATCATTAAAAATGTCAGCTTGGCAACTGACCCCAGATCATGAAAAATGGAGATGCTACAGGTATTGGAAAATGGCGCTTTTTTTTTTTTAGCAAAGTTTTGAATTTTTTTTCACCACTTAAGATAAAAAAATTACCTGGACATGTTAGGTGTCTATGAACTCGTAATGACCTGGAGAATAATAATATCAGGTCAGTTTTAGCATTTCGTGAACCTAGCAAAAAAGCCAAACAAAAAACAACTGTGGGATTGCACTTTTTTTTGCAATTTCACCACACTTGGAATTTTTTTCCTGTTTTCTAGTACAAGACATGGTAAAACCAATGGAGTCATTCAAAAGTACAACTTGTCCTACAAAAAATAAGCCCTCACATGACCATACTGATGGAAAAATAAAAAAAAGTTATGGCTCTGGGAAGGAGGGGAGCGAAAAACTAACGCGCAAAAACGAAAAAGGGCCGCGGCGTGAAGGGGTTAATAAGAAGATCGACCAAACAAGGGAAGTCTTCATTGTTCAACCACCACAACCCCTTTGTATACCAGACCAATGCAGAAACCCCATAACCTCCCTATCCAACATCACTGAAGTGGAGCTTAGTTGTCTCCCCTCCAAATCGCATCTCACCACCTGTGCACTCGACCCCATCCCATCCCTCCTCCTCCCCCCCAACTTCACTACCACACTTATCCCATACCTAACACTTCTTCAACACCTATCACTAACTTCTGGTACCTTCCCTTCTGCTTTCAAACATGCCACAATCACACCTATCCATAAAAAGCCAACCCTCGATCCAACTGCTATGTCCAGCTATCGCCCAATATCGCTGCTCCCATTCGCTTCCAAACTCCTGGAGCAGCACGTCCACGCTGAACTTTCCTCCCACCTCTCATCTAACTTGTTGTTCGACAATCTACAATCTGGTTTCTGCCCCATCACTCAACTGAGACAGCCCTGACCAAAATTACTAATGACCTACTTACAGCCAAAGCTAACAGACAATACTCTGTCGAAAGCAGAGGACAGGTCTAGAAGGAGGAATACACAGTTGACCACTGCTTCCTACTATAGATCCTCTCCTCTTGGCATCAAAGACCTCACCCTATCCTGGAGCTCTTCATACCTTTCCAACCACACATTCAGCGTCTCCCACTCCCACACTACCTCCTCATCACACCCTCTCTCTGTTGGAGTCCCCCAAGGCTGTTCTAGGACCCCTACTCTTCTCAATCTATACACTTGGCCTGGGACAACTCAGTCTCATGGATTCCAGTACAACCTTTATACTGATGACACTCAGATCTACCTTTCTGGCCCAGACGTCATCTCCCTGCTGTCCAGAATCCCGGAGTGTCTATCAGCCATATCCTCCTTCTCCTCTTGCTTCCTCAAACTCAATGTGGACAAATCTGAACTCATCTTTCCTCCATCTCATAGATCTTCCTTACCTGTCCTATCTATCGCAATTAACAACGTCAGACTTTCCCCCGTACCAGAAGTCCGCTGCCTCGGAGTAACCCAGGACTCTGCCCTGTCCTTCAAACCGCACATCCAAGCACTTTCCACCTCCTGTTACCTCCAGCTCAAAAATGTCTCCAGAATCCGTCCATTCCTGTACCGTCAATCTACTAAAATTCTTGCGTGCCCTCATCATCTCCTGCCTTTATTACTGCAACATCCTTTTCTGTGGCCTCCCTGCTAACACCCTTGCACCTCTCCAGTCCATCCTTAACTCTGCTGTCCGACTAATTCATCTCTCTCCTCGCTACTCCTCCATTTCCCCCCTCTGCAAATCTCTTCACTGGCTCCCCCATTCCCTCAGCGTATTCAGTTCAAATTACTAATACTGACCTACAAAGCCATCCATAACCTGTCTCCTCCATATATCTTTGAACTAATCTTCCGATATCTTCTCTCACGTAATCTCTGGTCCTCCCAAGCCCTCCTTCTCTCCTCCACACTTATTCACTGCTCACCCAACCGCCTCCAAGACTTCTCCCGAATATCCCCCATCCTCTGGAATTGTTTGCCCCACCACATCCGACTATCAACCACATTCAGATCCTTCAGATGGAACCTGAAAACCCACAGCTTCACTGACCCTGCTGCCTCCTCACCACTACCGAACCTACCGCCTCACCAACTCCGGAGCTCCTGCAACCCTCAACCTATTGTCTCCATCCCCACCATCCTGTAGAATGTAAGCCCGCAAGGGCAGGGTCCTCGCCCCTCTGTATCAGTCTGTCATTGTTAGTTTGCTTACTGTAAGTGATATCTGTAATTTGTATGTAACCCCTTCTCATGTACAGCACCATGGAGTCAATGGTGCTATATAAATAAATAATTGAAACAGAAACAGTGACACTACATATCATCAGATTTAATCCTAATAAAATGCTTACTTCTGCTGGTGGCTCTTGATCATTTGTCCATGAAGCATCAGAACCTTTTTCTCTATAAACAGAAAATATAGGTTAGAAAACAATGTAAAATAAATATTCTGCAAAAGATAACATCTTTAAATTTTTTCTTCATTTTGGTGTCTGGTATTAAAGGCTACTAGTCAACTTCTCTTGGTCTTATTATAGATTACTATCTTTACTCTATAAAAGTTATGAAACTTTATTGGTATAAACCGATGCCACTTAAACTAGTAAGCAATCCACCAATTGAGGAGTAAATCCTAGCTTGCATGAGAAAGGTATGATATGATTGAATGGTAGATAAAAGATCCCATCTAGGGATCCAGATCACATTTTGATTGCACTATACTGTTTGCTGTACATTTAAATTGCTAGACTGCTGCAAACAGAACAAGGCAGATATTGATATATACATAGCATATTTATAATATAACGCTGGGAGCGTCACTCTGTCCGAAGCCTTTATAGATTGCGCAAGCGCCGGCGCAGTCTGGACCCCACAGAGTGACGCTCCCAGGAGATCGCGGTATGCTTAAGAGCTGAACGCACACCGCGATCTCCAACGGAGAAGCAGGGACGAGCCAGGAGGCGGAGGGTGAGTATATTTACCTGTCCCGTTCCACTGCTGCACGCTGCTCCATCCTCCACCTGCGACGTTCAGTTCAGAGGGCGCGATGACGCGCTTAATACGCGCCGCCCTCTGACTGAACAGTCACAGCCAGAGGACCCCGGAAGCGCGGTGCGGCGCACAGCAGTGGAACGGGGGCAGGTAAATATAGCAAGTGCCGGGGGCCTGAGCTAGCGGCGACTCCGCCACCTGACCCCCACAGCGCGCCGGTGTCCCCGCCTGCTCAGGCACTCAGCACAGCCGCCCGCACTCAGCACAGCCGCCCGCACTCAGCACAGCCGCCCGCACTCAGCACAGCCGCCCGCACTCAGCACAGCCGCCCGCACTCAGCACAGCCGCCCGCACTCAGCACAGCCGCCCGCACTCAGCACAGCCGCCCGCACTCAGCACAGCCGCCCGCACTCAGCACAGCCGCCCGCACTCAGCACAGCCGGAGAGAAAGATGAGAGCAACATATGGCAGAATGGAAACAGGAACAGGCAGAATGGGTGCAGCACATTACAACAGAATGGGGGCGCAGGATGGGAGCAGCACATGACAGAATGGGGGAGCAGGATGGGAGCAGCACATGACAGAATGGGGGCGCACACGCATGAAAGGATGGGGGTGTAGGATGGAGCAGCATATCACAGGATGGGGCGCAGGATGGGAGCACATGACAGGATGGAGACGCAGGATGGAGCAGCACATAATAGGATGGGGGCGCAGGATGGGAGCACATGACAGGATGGGGATGCAGGATGGAGCACCACAAGACAGTATGGGGGCGCAGGATGGAGCAGCACATGACAGAATGGGAGAGCAAGATGGGAGCAGCACATACCAGGATGGAGACCATATACCAATATAAATGCTCGCCACCCGGGCGTAGAAAGGGTTCAATAGCTAATATAGTATATAAGGCTACTTTCACACTAGCGTCGTGTGACGTACGCCGCAATGCGTCGTTTTGGAGAAAAAACGCATCCTGCAAAGTTGCCCGCAGGATGCATTTTTTTCTCCATAGACTTGCATTAGCGAGGCATGGCCACACGTCGCATCCGTCGTGCGACGGCTGCGTCGTGTTTTGGCGGACTGTCGGCACAAAAAAACGTTCCATATAAAGTTTTTTTGTGTGTCGCGTCCGCCATTTTTGACCGCGCATGCGCGGCCGAAACTCCGCCCCCTCCTCCCCAGACATTACAATGGGGCAGTGGATGCGTTGAAAAACTGCATCCACTGCCCCCATTGTGCATTTATTTCACAAAGTGTGACGGCCCCGTACCGACGCTACTGTGAAAGTAGCCTAACACAGACAGCATCTGCCACAAGCTCAGTAGAGTTGGCTGGTAGTGGGGGACTCAATTATTAGGGGAACAGATAGGGCAATCTGTCACAAAGACAGGGATCGTCGGACGGTGTGCTGCCTACCTGGCGCTCGAGTCCGACACATCGCTGATCGGGTGGACAGATTACTGGGAGGGGCTGGTGAGGACCCAGCGGTCATGGTGCACATTGGCACAAATGACAAAGTTAGAGGTAGGTGGAAGGTCCTTAAAGATGATTTCAGGGAATTAGGCTGCAAGCTGAAAGCAAGGACCTCCAACGTGGTATTTTCCGAAATACTGCCTGTACCACGTGCCACGCCAGAGAGGCAACGGGAGATTAGGGAGGTTAATAAGTGGCTCAAGAATTGGTGTAGGAAGGAGGGGTTTGGGTTCCTGCAGAACTGGGCCGACTTCTCAGTTGGCTACAGGCTCTACGCTAGGGACGGGCTGCACCTCAATGGGGAAGGGGCAGCTGTGCTGGGGGAGAAAATGGTTAGAAGGTTGGAGGAGTGTTTAAACTAGGGATTGGGGGGGGAGGGTATTCATTTTATAGGAGGGGAAGATAGTGCAGATAGAGACCTGGGCACAAATGAGGAAGTTGGGGGTGGCGGTGGCATGGGGGGTGGGGTTAGAACAGTTAGTAATTTAAGAAAGAATAGAGGTACAGAGAGTAACATCAAGTGCATGTATACTAATGCCAGAAGCCTCGCCAACAAAATGGATGAATTAGAACTAATGTTGTTGGAGCATAATTATGACATGGTGGGGATATCTGAGACGTGGCTGGATGAGAGCCATGACTGGGCTGTTAACTTGCAGGGCTATAGCCTGTTCAGAAATGACCGTACAGATAAGCGAGGGGGAGGGGTGTGTCTATATGTAAAATCTTCCTTAAAACCCATCCTGCGTGATAATATAGGTGAATTTAATGAAAATGTAGAGTCCCTGTGGGTGGAGATAAGGGGAGGGGGAAAAAATAATAAATTACTGATAGGGGTTTGTTATAAATCTCCAAAACTAATGGAAGCAATGGAGAATATCCTCGTAAAGCAAATAGATGAAGCTGTGACTCAAGGAGAAGTCATTATTATGGGGGACTTCAACTACCCTGAAATAGATTGGGGAACAGAAACCTGCAGTTCCAGCAAAGGTAATCGGTTTTTGACAACTATGAGAGACAATTACCTTTCACAACTGGTTCAGGACCCAACAAGGAGGGGGGCACTGCTAGACCTAATATTAACCAACAGGCCAGACCGCATATCAAATATAAGGGTTGGGGGTCACTTGGGGAATAGTGATCACAAAATAATAAGTTTTCATGTAACCTTTAATAAGATGGGTAGTAGGGGGGTGACAAGGACACTAAACGTCAGGAGGGCAAATTTCCAACGGATGAGAGAGGATCTTGGTGCAATTAACTGGGACGATATCCTGAGACACAAAAATACACAAAGAAAATGGGAGACATTTATTAGCATCCTGGATAGGACCTGTGCACAGTATATACCGTATGGGAATAAACATACTAGAAATAGGAGGAAACCAATATGGCTAAATAGAGCTGTAAGGGGCGCAATAAGGGACAAAAAGAAAGCATTTAGAGAATTAAAGGAAGTAGGTAGTGAGGAGGCATTAAATAAATACAGAAAATTAAATAAATTCTGTAAAAAGCAAATCAAGGCAGCAAAGATTGAGACAGAGAGACTCATTGCCAGAGAGAGTAAAAATAATCCCAAAATATTCTTTAACTATATAAATAGTAAGAAACTAAAAAATGACAGTGTTGGCCCCCTTAAAAATAGTCTGGGTGAAATGGTGGATGAGGATGAGGAAAAAGCCAATATGCTAATTGACTTTTTTTCATCAGTATTTACAAAAGAAAATCCCATGGCAGACAAAATGACTAGTGATAAAAATTCCCCATTAAATGTCACCTGCTTAACCCAGCAGGAAGTACAGCGGCGTCTAAAAATAACTAAAATTGACAAATCTCCGGGCCCGGATGGGATACACCCCCGAGTACTGCAGGAACTAAGTACAGTCATTGATAGACCATTATTTTTAATCTTTAAAGACTCCATAATAACAGGGTCTGTACCACAGGACTGGCGTATAGCAAATGTGGTGCCAATATTCAAAAAAGGGGCAAAAACTGAACTCGGTAATTATAGGCCAGTAAGCTTAACCTCTACTGTGGGTAAAATCCTGGAGGGCATTCTAAGGGATGCTATGCTGGAGTATCTGAAGAGGAATAACCTCATGACCCAGTATCAGCACGGGTTTACTAGGGACCGTTCATGTCAGACTAATTTGATCAGCTTCTATGAAGAGGTAAGTTCCGGACTGGACCAAGGGAACCCAGTGGACGTAGTATATATGGACTTTTCCAAAGCTTTTGATACGGTGCCACACAAAAGGTTGTTACATAAAATGAGAGTAATGGGGATAGGGGAAAATATGTGTAAGTGGGTTGAGAGCTGGCTCAGGGATAGGAAACAAAGGGTGGTTATTAATGGAGCACACTCGGACTGGGTCACGGTTAGCAGTGGGGTACCACAGGGGTCAGTATTGGGCCCTCTTCTTTTTAACATATTTATTAATGACCTTGTAGGGGGCATTCAGAGTAGAATTTCAATATTTGCAGATGACACTAAACTCTGCAGGGTAATCAATACAGGGGATGACAATTTTATATTACAGGATGATTTATGTAAACTAGAAGCTTGGGCTGATAAATGGCAAATGAGCTTTAATGGGGATAAATGTAAGGTCATGCACTTGGGTAGAAGTAATAAGATGTATAACTATGTGCTTAATTCTAAAACTCTGGGCAAAACCGTCAATGAAAAAGACCTGGGTGTATGGGTGGATGACAAACTCATATTCAGTGGCCAGTGTCAGGCAGCTGCTACAAAGGCAAATAAAATAATGGGATGTATTAAAAGAGGCATAGATGCTCATGAGGAGAACATAATTTTACCTCTATACAAGTCACTAGTTCGACCACACTTAGAATACTGTGCACAGTTCTGGTCTCCGGTGTATAAGAAAGACATAGCTGAACTGGAGCGGGTGCAGAGAAGAGCGACCAAGGTTATTAGAGGACTGGGGGGTCTGCAATACCAAGATAGGTTATTACACTTGGGGCTATTTAGTTTGGAAAAACGAAGACTAAGGGGTGATCTTATTTTAATGTATAAATATATGAGGGGACAGTACAAAGACCTTTCTGATGATCTTTTTAATCATAGACCTGAGACAGGGACAAGGGGGCATCCTCTACGTCTGGAGGAAAGAAGGTTTAAAGGGAACCTGTCACCACGTTTTTGGAAGATGGGATAAAAATAGCGTTAAATAGGGGCAGAGGTGGGCGTTACATTAGAGTGTTTGTTATGCGTTTATTACCCACCTAAGTTGCCGAAATACCTTTGCAAAGTCTCAGTTTTCGCCTGTCAATCAGGCTAGTCTGGTCAGATGGGCGTTGTCTTCCCCCAGATCTTGTTTAGTTTTCCGTTGGTGGCGTAGTGGTGTGCGCATGCCCAAGGTCCCGAATCCTCTGCCAGGGGATTTCAAAGAGCGCGGTGTCCGTTATTACATTGGTGATCGGTGGGCGCGGCCATCTTCCTTTGGCCGCGCGTGCGCAGAAGCGGCGCTCTGCTTGCCGCGGCGCTCTGCTGGCCGCGGCTTCAGGAAAATGGCCGCCGCGATATCCATCTGCGCACGCGCGGCATCCCGCGGCCATTTTCCTGATGCCGCGGCCAGCAGAGCGCCGCTTCTGCGCACGCGCGGCCAAAGGAAGATGGCCGCGCCCACCGATCACCAATGCAATAACGGACACCGCGCTCTTTGAAATCCCCTGGCAGAGGATTCGGGACCTTGGGCATGCGCACACCACTACGCCACCAACGGAAAACTACGCAAAATCTGGGGGAAGACAACGCCCATCTGACCAGACTAGCCTGATTGACAGGCGAAAACGGAGACTTTGCAAAGGTATTTCGGCAACTTAAGTGGGTAATAAACGCATAACAAACACACTAATGTAACGCCCACCTCTGCCCCTATTTAACGCTATTTTTATCCCATCTTCCAAAAACATGGTGACAGGTTCCCTTTAAGCATAATAACAGACGCGGATTCTTTACTGTAAGAGCAGTGAGACTATGGAACTCTCTGCCGTATGATGTTGTAATGAGTGATTCATTAATTAAATTTAAGAGGGGACTGGATACCTTTCTGGAAAAGTATAATGTTACAGGGTATATACACTAGATTCCTTGATAAGGCGTTGATCCAGGGAACTAGTCTGATTGCCGTATGTGGAGTCGGGAAGGAATTTTTTTCCCCAATGTGGATCTTACTGTTTGCCACATGGGGTTTTTTTGCCTTCCCCTGGATCAACATGTTAGGGCATGTTAGGTTAGGCTATGGGTTGAACTAGATGGACTTACAGTCTTCCTTCAACCTTAATAACTATGTAACTATGTAACTATGTAATACTTTTCTTTGCGACTTTTGAAACTGTGCGTCATTTAGGCTATAAAGGCGTTAAAAATACTCTCCATTTTCGAGAATGTGGGGGATCTTAAATTTTATGGTATACCGCTTGTTGCATATTTTACTGGCCACTGAAGTATATCAGAGGTGGCTGATTTTCTAGAAAAGCAGCATGGACTTGAAAGTGCTGCTCTGAATCTGATTGGATCTCTGGACCAGACCAGTTTGAATGACCCTGCTTCTCTGAAGTGCTGGTGCCAAAGCTGCCTTGGATTGCAGAATAAAAACGCACAGCTGAAGCCACTAGATCATCCATACAGCTGGTACCAACTGTCAGTTTTCACGAGTGCACCAGCAAGCACAAAGTTTGGAGGCAGGGGTGAAGTACGCGGCTAAACAAAGAACATGAGATACCCCTTTAACATCATCTGGCTTATATGTGGTTATTTTACTTGTTATATTGCATATAGTAAATGAGCGGAAGCTACATCAGCTAATAAGCTTTATTTTTAAGTGGACTTAGAACATGGTAACAACAGGACATCACCACTAGTAGGTTTTCTCCCCAACTACATGAAGATAAACATTATCAAACAAGCACATAAAATAGAAATGAAAGTGTTAAGTTGTGCATATGAAATATGACCATGAAAATATGGCCCTTGAGCTTCTTCAAAAGGTTACTATAGACTTACATAATGTGGAGAGACAAATGACTTAGCGGTGAGGTACGCCAATAGCAAAAATGAAGAACCAACCTGTACACATACAAGTCAGGTTTCTGGTAAGTGGGAGGATGAGCAACAATGGAAGATATCAGCTTGCCGCCAGGTCACTACCAAACAATGAGCAACATCTTTTATGTGAAAAGGTACCGTTACACTTAACGATTTACCAACGATACGACCTGGCCGTGATCGTTGGTAAGTCGTTGTGTGGTCGCTGGAGAGCTGTCACACAGACAGCTCTCTCCAGCGACCAACGATCAGGGGAACGACTTCGGCATCGTTGAAACTGTCTTCAACGATGCTGAAGTCCCCCTGCAGCACCCGGGTAACATCGGGTTACTAAGTGCAGGGCTGCGCTTAGTAACCCGATATTTACCCTGGTTACCATTGTAAATGTAAAAAAAAAAAAAAACACTACATACTTACATTCCGGTGTCTGTCACGTCCCTCGCCGTCAGCTTCCCCCACTGACTGTCAGCGCCGGCCGTAAAGCACAGCACAGCGGTGACGTCACCACTGTGCTTTGCGGCCGGCGCTCACAGTCAGTGCGGGAAGCTGACGGCGAGGGACGTGACAGACACCGGAATGTAAGTATGTAGTGTTTTTTTTTTTTTTCACATTTACAATGGTAACCAGGGTAAACATCGGGTTACTAAGCGCGGCCCTGTGCTAAGTAACCCGATATTTACCCTGGTTACCAGTGAATACATCGCTGGATCGGCGTCACACACGCCGATGCAGCGATGACAGGGGGTGATCAGCAACCAAAAAAAGGTCCTGATCATTCGCAGCGACCAACGATCTCCCAGCAGGGGCCTGATCGTTGGTCGCTGTCACGCATAACGATTTCTTTAACGATATCGTTGCTACGTCACAAAAAGCAACGATATCCTTAACGAAATCGTTATGTGTGACGGTACCTAAAGACTACAGTTATCTGCTAATATATTTCACACAAATAACTATCTGCATTACATATCACAATGGATTTCACAATGCTCAGTGGTTTATGATTTCATAGCAAAAATCATTCAATTGTGCACTGAAGCTACCTGCTACAGATAAGCTTGCAGCTAGGGACGCAATGGCTAAATGTACTGCTGATCTAGCAGAATATTAATCTTTAAGATGGCTCTGGAATATTAATAAGTGCAAACAAAAGCACCATAGCAGATTAACATTTTCTCATACACAGAGCATGAACTTTATCTTTCATTTTGTTGCAGGGAAATTGGCAAACAATGAAGAAGTCTTTGGGTTGGTGAAGGTCACATTAATGTCAGTTCTTAAATTAAGTATGGTACGTCAGTTCCCCTTCCCTCAGGACAACTGTTTAATATGTGCAGCTAAATTACAATGTATTTTTGTTATCTAAACTATACAGAATTTTTACATTTGGCAGCATTACTTCTTGTTAAAATGTTTTAGCAACTGAGAGCTGTACAAAGAGGTTGGATGATATACCAGTTCCCACCTTTAGCTGTCAATTACCCAAGTGGCTACAGAAAATCTCCAAGCCCAGACTTCATCAGAAGGTCACAGACCAGCACAATATTATATAATATATGTAAAAAAAAAATAAAAATTATATATATATATTTTTTTTTTTACATATGCATTTTACAAACAAGGGAAGCCGCAGATGGAGAAAACTTGTGGAAAACTGGACCAGATGACAAATAATGTGAAGGAAAATGACAGAAATGGTACTTTTAAATAACAGTAAAATAGGTAGATAGGCAAAACAGCACAGTGCAAAATGTATACAAAAAATAAAATCTAATAGGAGATAGATAAAAAAACATTGGGTATGGGTGAGGAATACAGTTGTTAGGCATAGTGTTTGAACTGCTCACACATATCCAAAAATAAATAGAGGTAGTAGTAGACAGTGATTACATAGTTTAATAGCTGCCAAGTGAGGTAATTTAAGTAGACAAGAAATCACATGTGCCAGTAAAGTGCACAGTGCCGTATCAAATACCTATAAAATTCACATATAAGTAGAACAATTATTACCCAAGTAGGTGCCACTAGTCTGAGCGTCCATCACACCTGATATACTAATAACTGTATTCCTCACCCATACCCAGAGTTCTTTTATCTGAGATTACATTTTGTTTTATAATATATTGTGCACTGTGCTGTCTTCTCTACCTATTTTACTGTTATTTATACATACCATTTTTTTAATTTTCCTTCACATTGTGTAATTGTCATCTGGTCAGGGTTTCCACCAATTTTTCCATCTGTGGCTTCCCTTGAGATAGATAGATAGATAGATAGATAGATAGATAGATAGATAGATAGATAGATAGATAGATAGATAGATAGAGTTTGGACACCTTCCAGGGTGGATAAAAATCAATGTTTTTTAAAAAAAATCAAAAAAATCGGATTTTTTTGATTTAAATCGGATTTTTTTGATTTAAATCGGATTTTTTTCAATAAACTGCTTTTTGAGGAAAATATTTTACCATCCAAAGGTTCTTCCATCATGAGATAAAGCTGAGTTGTTTAACTCAGTAGAATAAAGGCTGTATATGTGTAACATTCACAATGCCATGCTCTTCCAGAGGTTTCTGTAGGATGCTGACTATCCAACAAGTTTGGGCATGTCAACTGAATGGAAAAAGAAACTAAACCAAAAGTGAAACCAAGCTAGAAGTGTGGAATTAAAGGGGCAGTATGAACAAAATGTGGAGGCTATTAATAGTTTATACAATTAAGACATGCTGCTTTTAAACACCTACCTATTGCCATATAGTAAAACAAAAAAGATTTTTACTTACTTTGGGGTCCCCCCCTCACCCTGGCGTTAGATCGTTGCCCCTAGTTTCGTCCGTGTAACTATGGGCGCACATGCGCACTGCTCTCACTTCTCATTTTAATCGTGATTTATATTAAAAAAACCTTTTGATTTAAATCAGTGATTTAAATCATGATTAAAATCATGATTTAAATCGATCCGATTTAAATAGAAAAAAAATCTTTTGATTTAAATCGTGATTTAAATCATGATTTAAATCGGCGTGATTTAAATCAATCCACCCTGACACCTTCTCATTTAAAGATTTTTCTATACTTTCATGACTATGAAAAATTCACACTGAAGGCATCAAAACTATGAATTAACACATGTGGAATTATATACTTAACAAAAAAGTGTGAAACAACTGAAATTATGTCTTATATTCTAGGTTCTTCAAAGTAGCCACCTTTTGTTTTGATGACTGCTTTGCACACTCTTAGCATTCTCTTGATGAGCTTCAAGAGGCAGTCACTGGAAATGGGTTTCTCTTCACAGGTGTGCCCTGTCAGGTTTAATAAGTGGGATTTCTTGCCTTAGGCCGGTTTCACACGTCAGTGGCTCCGGTACATGTGGTGACAGTTTTCTCACGTACCAGAGACACTGACTCACGTAGACACATTAAAATCAATGTGTCTCTGCACATGTCGGCGTGTTTTCACGGACCGTGTGTTTGTTTAAAAAACACAGAGACATGTCAGTGTTCGTGGGAGCGCACGGACCCATTAAAGTCAATGGGTCCGTGTAAAACACATACCGCACACGGATGCTGTCCGTGTGCCATGCAGGAGACAGCACTACAGTAAGCGCTGTCCCCCCAGCTTGTGGTGCTGAAGCCGCCATTCATTTCTTCTCTCCAGCAGCGTTCGCTGGAGAGAAGGAATGAAAAATCAAATTTTTTTTTTGTGTGTGTTTAAAATAAAGATCCTTGTCACCCATAGGGGTGGAGCCACATATTCATCACTGTAATGAGCGGCACCACGTGACCGCTCATACAGGAAGAAGCTGCGGCGCTGAGAGGAAGCATCGAGGGAGCCGGGTGAGTATTTTATTTCCAGTGGGCAGGCGCACAGGGGGTGGGAGGGGGGTGGTGACAAGGATCTTTATTTTAAACACACACAAAAAAAATTGATTTTTCATTCCTTCTCTCCAGCAAACGCTGCTGGGAAGAAGGAATGAATTCCAGCTTCAGCACCAGATGCAGGGGACAGCGCTTAGCTCTAGCGCTGTCTCCTGCACGGTCCATGTGGTACCCAGTCGGCACACGGCTGCCGCACGTGTGCCACACTGATGTGCCACGTGAGCCCACAGACACGGAAAACTCCGGTACGGTTTTTTCCGGTACCGGAATTATCTGGACTTGTGGGACAGGCCTTATAAATGGGGTTGGGACCATCAGTTGTGTTGTGCAGAAGTCTGGTGGATACACAGCTGATAGTCCTACTGAATAGACTGTTAGAATTTGTATTATAAACATACGGATGAATGACCTCGGGGAGATCAAAACATCCAACACCGCGGAGACACCATCACGTGTTTCTCAACGCAGTGATCCAGAACACTGCCCCCATCCCTTAAGGGAAATATGCAAATGCATGTAGAAAAGCCGCGGAGACACCATCATGTGTTTCTCTTGCGTTGAGAAACACATGATGGTGTCTCCGCGGCTTTTCTACAAGAATTTATATTATGGCAAGAAAAAAGCAGCTAAGTAAAGAAAAATGAGTGGCCATCATTACTTTAAGAAATGAAGGTCAGTCAGTCTGAAAAATTGGGAAAACTTTGAAAGTGTTCCCAAGTGCAGTTGCAAAAACCATCAAGCGCTACAAAGAAACTGTCTCACATGAGGACCGCCCCAGGAAAGGAAGACCAAGACTCACCTCTGCTTCTGAGGATAAGTTTATCTGAGTCACCAGACTCAGAAATCGCAGGTTAACAGAAGCTCAGATTAGAGACCAGGTCAATGCCACACAGAGTTCTAGCAGCAGACACATCTCAACAACAACTGTTAAGAGGAGACTTTGTGCAGCAGGCCTTCATGGTAAAATAGCTGCTAGGAAACCACTGCTAAGGACAGACAACAAGCAGAAGAGACTTGTTTGGGCTAAAGAACACAAGGAATGGACATTAGACCAGTGGAAATCTGTGCTTTGGTCTGATAAATCCAAATTTGAGATCTTTGGTTCCAACCACCGTGTCTTTGTCAGACGCAGAAAAGGTGAGCGGATGGACTCTACATGCCTGGTTCCCACTGTGAAGCATGGAGGAGGTGTGATGGTGTGGGGGTGCTTTGCTGGTGACACTGTTGGGGATTTATTCAAAAATAAAGGCATACTGAACCAGTATGGCTACCACAGCATCTTGCAGCGGCATGCTATTCCATCCGGTTTGCGTTTAGTTGGACCATGATTTATTTTTCAACAGGACAATGACCCCAAACACACCTCCAGACTATGTAAGGGCTATTTGACCAAGAAGTGATGGGGTGCTACGCCAGATGACCTGGCCTCCACAATCACCAGAGATAAACCCAATCGAGATGGTTTGGGGTGAGCTGGACCGCAGAGTGAAGGCAAAAGGGCCAACAAGTACTAAGCATCTCAGGGAACTACTTCAAGATTGTTGGAAGACCACTCCCGGTGACTACCTCTTGAAGCTCATCAAGAGAATACCAAGAGTGTGCAAAGCAGTCATCAAAGCATAAGGTGGCTACTTTAAAGAACCTAGAATATAAGACATAACAAAAAAGTGTGAAACAACTGAAAAGTATATAATTCCACATGCGTCAATTCATAGTTTTGATGCCTTCAGTGTGAAATGAACAATTTTCACAGTCATGAAAACACAGAAAAATCTTTAAATGAGAAGGCGTGTCCAAACGTTTGGTCTGTACTGTATATACATACATACATACTATATACATATATACACATATATGCTGTCCAGAATCCCAGGGTATCTATCAGCCATAGCCTCCTTCTCCTTTTCCGCTTCCTCAAACTCAATGTGGACAAATCTGGACTCATCATCTTTCCTCCATCCCATAGATCTTCCTTACCTGACATATCTATCGCAATTAATGACATCATGCTTTCCCCGTACCTGAAGTCCACTGCCTCAGAGTAACCTTTGACTCTGCCCTGTCCTTCAAACCGCACATCCAAGGTCTGTCCACCTCCTGTCACCTCCAGCTCAAATATTTCTCCAGAATCCGTCCTTTCCTCAACCATCAATCTACTAAAATGCTTGAATGCTTGTGCATGCCCTCATCATCTCCCGCCTTGACTACTGCAACATCCTCCTCTGTGGCCTCCCTGCTAACTCCCTTGCACCTCTCCAGTCCATCCTTAACTCTGCTGTCCGACTAATTCATCTCTCTCCTCGCTACTCCTCCATTTCCCCCCTCTGCAAGTCTCTTCACTGGCTCCCATTCCCTCAGCGTATCCAGTTCAAATTACTAATACTGACCTACAAAGCCATCCATAACCTGTCTCCTCCATATATCTTTGAACTAACCTTCCGATATCTTCCCTCACGTAATCTCTGGTCCTCCCAAGACCTCCTTCTCTCCTCCACACTTATTCACTCCTCATCCAACCACCTCCAAGACTTCTCCAGAATATCCCCCATCCTCTGGAATTCTTTGCCCCAACACATCCGACTATCAACCACATTCGGATCCTTCAGACGGAACCTGAAAACCCATCTCTTCAGGAAAACCTACATTCGGCACTGACCCCGCTGCCTCCTCATCACTACCAGAGATACTGCCTCACCAACACCGGAGCTCATGCAACCCTCAACCTATTGTCCCCTTCCCCATAATCCTGTAGAATGTAAGCCCGCAAGGGCAGGGTCCTCGCCCCTCTGTATCAGTCTGTCATTGTTAGTTTGTTTACTGTAAGTGATATCTGTAACTTGTATGTAAGGCTACTTTCACACTTGCGTCGTGCACTGCACGTCGCAATGCGTCGTTGTGGCAAAAAAATGCATCCTGCAAAATTCCTTGCAGGATGCGTTTTTTTTCTCCATAGACTAACATTAGCGATGAATTGCCACACGTCGCAACCGTCGTGCGACGGATGCGTCGGACCGTCGGCACCAAAAAAGTTACATGTAACGTTTTTTGGTGCGTCGTGTCCGCCATTTCCGACCGCGCATGCGTGGCCGGAACTCCGCCCCCTCCTCCCCGCACCTCACAATGGGGCAGCGCATGCGTTGAAAACCAGCATCCGCTGCCCCCGTTGTGCGACACTTTCACCGCTTGCGTCAGTACGTCGCAACGACGCAATTCGTCGTGCGTCGTACGACGCTAGTGTGAAAGTAGCCTAACCCTCTCATGTACAGCACCATGGAATCAGTGGTGCTATATAAATAAATAATATTATACACACGTTAATATTTTTAGATTGTATTCAATAAAATGTCATTTTATGCGTACTATGGTCCAATTATGAAGTATTTTTTATTTGTGCTCTTTATATCTATACTTTAACCCCTTTACCCCCAAGGGTGGTTTGCACGTTATGGACCCGGCCAATTTTTACAATTCTGACCACTGTCCCTTTATGAGGTTATAACTATGGAACTCTTCAACGGATCCCGGTGATTCTGACATTGTTTTCTCGTGACTTATTGTACTTCATGATAGTGGTAAAATTTCTTTGATATTACCTGCGTTTATTTGTGAAAAAAACAGAAATTTGGCGAAAATTTTGAAAATTTCGCAATTTTCCAACTTTGAATTTTTATGCAATTAAATCACAGAGATATGTCACACAAAATACTTAATAAGTAACATTTCCAACATGTCTACTTTACATCAGCACAATTTTGGAACCAACATTTTTTTTTGGTTAGGGAGTTATAAGGGTTAAAAGTTGACCAGCAATTTCTCATTTTTACAACACCATTTTTTTTTTAGGGACCACATCATTTGAAGTCATTTTGAAGGGTGTATATGATAGAAAATACCCAAGCATGACACCATTCTAAAAACTGCACCCCTCAAGGTGCTCAAAACCACATTCAAGAAGTTTATTAACCCTTCAGGTGTTTCACAGGAATTTTTGGAATGTTTAAATAAAAATGAACATTTAACTTTTTTTTCCACAAAAAATTTACTTCAGCTCCAATTTGTTTTATTTTACCAAGGGTAACAGGAGAAAATGGACCCCAAACGTTGTTGTACAATTTGTCCTGAGTACGCCGATACCCCATATGTGGGGGTAAACCACTGTTTGGGCGCTTGGCAGAGCTCGAAGGGAAGGAGTGCCGTTTGACTTTTCAATGCAAAATTGACAGGAATTGAGATGGGACGCCATGTTGCGTTTGGAGAGCCACTGATGTGCCTAAACATTGAAACCCCCCACAAGTGACACCATTTTGGAAAGTAGACCCCCTAAGGAACTTATCTAGAGGTGTGGTGAGCACTTTGACCCACCAAGTGCTTCACAGAAGTTTATAATGCAGAACCGTAAAAATAAAAATAAATTTTCCCACAAAAATTATTTTTTAGCCCCCAGTTTTGTATTTTTCCGAGGGTAACAGGAGAAATTGGACCCCCAAAGTTGTTGTCCAATTTGTCCTGAGTGCGCTGATACCCCATATGTGGGGGGGAACCACCGTTTGGGCGCATGCCATTTGGAATGCAGACTTAGATGGAATGGTCTGCAGGCATCACATTGCGTTTGCAGAGCCCCTAATGTACCTAAACAGTAGAACCCCCCAAGTGACCCCATATTGGAAACTAGACCCCCCCAGGGAACTTATCTAGATGTGTTGAGAACTTTGAGCCCCCAAGTGTTTCACTACAGTTTATAACGCAGAGCCGTGAAAATAAAAAAATCTTTTTTTTCCCACAAAAATTATTTTTTAGCCCCCAGTTTTGTATTTTCCCAAGGGTAACAGGAGAAATTGGACCCCAAAAGTTGTTGTCCTATTTGTCCTGAGTACGCTGATACCCCATATGTTGGGGTAAACCCCTGTGTGGGCACACGGGAGAGCTCGGAAGGGAAGGAGCACTGTTTTACTTTTTCAACGCAGAATTGGCTGGAATTGAGATCGGACGCCATGTCGCGTTTGGAGAGCCCCTGATGTGCCTAAACAGTGGAAACCCCCCCAATTATAACTGAAACCCTAATGCAAACACACCCCTAACCCTAATCCCAACGGTAACCCTAACCACACCTCTAACCCAGACACACCCCTAACCCTAATCCCAACCCAATTCCCACCGTAAATGTAATCCAAACCCTAAGCCTAAATTTAGCCCCAACCCTAACTTTAGCCCCAACTCTAACCCTAGCCCTAACCCTAGCCCTAATCCTAACCCTAGCCCTAATGGGAAAATGGAAATAAATACGTTTTAATTTTTTTATTTTTCCCTAACTAAGGGGGTGATGAAGGGGGGGTTGATTTACTTTTATAGTGGGTTTTTTAGCGGATTTTTATGATTGGCAGCCGTCACACACTGAAAGACGCTTTTTATTGCAAAAAATATTTTTTGCGTTACCACATTCTGATAGCTATAATTTTTCCATATTTGAGACCACAGAGTCATGTGAGGTCTTGTTTTTTGCGGGATGAGTTGACGTTTTTATTGGTAACATTTTCAGGCACGTGACATTTTTTGATCGCTTTTTATTCCGATTTTTGTGAGGCAGAATGACCAAAAACCAGCTATTCATGAATTTCTTTTGGGGGAGGCGTTTATACCGTTCCGCGTTTGGTAAAATTGATAAAGCAGTTTTATTCTTCGGGTCAGTACGATTTCAGCGATCTCATTTATATCATTTTTTTATGTTTGGCGCTTTTATACGATAAAAACTATTTTATAGAAAAAAAATAGAATTATTCTTACCGTTAATTCGGTTTCTAGGAACCTTCCACGACGGCATATGGAGGTTGTCTCTTTGCCCTAATGGGGAACAGGAAACACAGAGGTTAAAAGGACCTCCCACCTCCCACTTGCCAGTGACTTACAACTGAGACCATAGCACTGGTTTACCTTTAGAATCCCAGAACTAATCCAGGAATATATATCGGGTGGGAAATTAGTGCCGTCGTGGAAGGTTCCTAGAAACCGAATTAACGGTAAGAATAATTCTATTTTCTCTAGTCACCTTCCACGACGGCATATGGAGGAATACTAAATAATTTGGCACTAGGGAGGGACAACGGCCTGGAGTACTTTACGGCCGAAGGCTAAGTCCTTATTGGACAATACATCTAGTCTGTAATGTTTAGAGAAGGTATGGAGTGAAGACCACGTTGCTGCCCTGCAAATCTGCTCCGGAGATGCGCCTGCTCTTTCTGCCCAGGAAACCGATGTAGATCTAGTTGAATGGGCTTTGATTCCTACTGGAGGCAATTTGTTTTGAGCTAGGTAGGCTTCCGTTATAGCTTTCTTGATCCATGTAGCGATGGTACTTTTGGCTACTTTTTTCCCTTTGTTTTGTCCTGAGAGATGGATAAATAGGTTATGATCAATTCTGAATGTACTGGTGTGGTCCAAGTATTGTAAAAGAATACGCCGAACATCCAAGGTGTTGAATCTGCTTTCTTCCAAGTTTGCTGGATTGTGGCAAAAGGTTGGTAGGAAAATCTCTTGAGAACGATGGAAGTCAGAGATAACCTTCGGAAGAAAGGACGGATCAAGACGAAGCACAATTGAATCATCTCTTACCAGGAGATAAGGTTCTCGTGTAGACAAGGCCTGTAATTCACCAATCCTTCTGGCTGAAGTAATGGCTACCAAGAACACAGCTTTATAGGCTAGGTTTTGTGGAGAACAAGAAGATAGTGGTTCAAAGGGTGGACCTGTCAGACCTTGGAGAACTACATTGAGGTCCCACGGGGGAACTATGACCTGTTTTCTAGGATTCATTCTAGTAGCTGATGTCATGAATCTTTTAATCCAGCGATGACTCGCTAAATCTTGATCAAAGACCGAGCTAAGTGCAGAGACCTGGACCTTGAGGGTACTGGGCCTGAGACCTATTTCCAAGCCTTTTTGTAAAAAATCCAATATGATGGGAATATTAGGCTTGAGGGGGTCTGGAAGGTTAGGCAGACAGAATGAAGAAAACTTTTTCCAGATCTTATTGTAGATGGCGTTGGTCACCGGTTTTCTCGATTTTTGTAGGGTAGCTATGACCGGAATTGATAGTCCTTTAGCCCTTAAAACCTGGGTTTCAGCAACCACGCCACCAAGCTCCACTTCTGAGGGTCTGGGTGGAGAATGGGACCCTGAGAAAGAAGATTGTGCTTTATCGGCAACATTACTGGACCATCCACTTGTAGTTGAATAATTAGGTTGAACCAACTCCTTTTGGGCCACAATGGAGCTATCAGGATAGTTGGAGTCCTTTCTAGGCGTATCTTTCGTAGAACCTTGGCAAGGATTGGAATTGGTGGAAAAGCATAAGCTAGATGAAACGGCCAATCTTGGGTTAAAGCATCCAACCCCCTGGGATTGTCTCTTGGGTTCAAGGAAAAGAATGTTTCGACCTTTGCGTTCTGGTGAGAGGCAAAGAGGTCGACGTCTGGATGACCCCATCTGTGTACCAACATGTTGAATGTTTGAGGATCCAGGCTCCACTCGCCAGGATGGATTTCCTGGCGGCTTAGGTAGTCTGCCTGAACATTTGTAGTTCCCTTGAGGTGGATTGCCGACAGGGATAGTAGGTGCTTTTCGGCCCAAGAAAAGATTCGAGCGGAGATCTTTATTAGACTGAGGGTTCTTGTACTGCACTGGTGCCTGATATGGGCCACCGTGGTCATGTTGTCCGAGTATATCTGTACATGTTGACCCGAAATCTGATGACTTGCCGCTAGTAGGGTCTCTTCCACAGCTTTGAGCTCCCTGAAATTTGATGATTTCTCGGAAATCGATTGGCTCCACTGGCCCTGATAGGGGACATGGTCTACTATGGCTCCCCAGTCCCTCTTGCTGGCATCTGTCTTGATGGTAGTTAGAGGGGACTGAATCCAGCATACTCCTTTCAGAAGGTTCCTGGGCTTCATCCACCATGTTAAAGAGGCTTTCACTCTGCCCGGAGTGTGGATCCTCTTGGTAAGAGTGCCAGGTCGACCATCCCAATTGTCTAGGATGTGGGCTTGGAGAGTCCTTGAGTGAGCTTGAGCCCAAGCCACCGACTGTATGCAGGCTGTCATGGAGCCCAACAGCGACATTCCCTCTCGCAGAGTAGGGGACCTCATCTCTTTGAACTTCCTGATTTTTGTTAGTAGGAGAAGTCTGTGATCGTCCGGGAGGAAGGACATTTGTCTTGCTGAGTCCAGCATTACTCCCAGAAATCTCCTGGTTTTTGCAGGTTGAAGCTGATATTTTTGTAGGTTCGGAATCCAACCTAGGGATCTCAGAATGTCTAGGGTGGTAGACACATGGGATATCAGGGTTATCTCGGTGGAAGCTACTATCAGAAGATCGTCCAGATAGGGCACTATACAGACACCTTGTTTTCGGATGAATGACACTACTTCTGCCATCACCTTGGAGAACACCCTCGGTGCTGATGAAATGCCGAAGGGAAGGACTCCAAACTGATAGTGCTCCACCCGATGATTCCCCTGTATCGCAAACCTGAGATATTTTTTGTGTCTCGGGTGAATAGGGATGTGGAAATACGCATCCTTGAGATCGATGGTAGCCATAAAAGAGAGGAATCGCAGATCTTACGGACTCCATCTTGAACTTGCGATATTTTACGTGCTGGTTCAGACCCTTTAAGTTTATAATAATCCGGACGACTCCCGAAGGTTTGGGGACCAGGAAGAGTCGGGAGTAGTGTCCTTTTCCCCACTCTGATTGTGGGACTGGGGAAATTACATTTGATCTGATAAGGTTTTTGAGACCTAAGGACAGTAGGCTGCGATCCCTTGATGATGGAAGGGAAGTGACTTTTAGACCCTGAGGTGGGGGAGAAATTAACTCTATTAACAGGCCCTCCTTGATGACATTGAGAACCCAGTGGGAGCTGGTGATATCCTCCCACTGATCCACATATTTCGAGAGTCTTCCCCCCACTGGGTCGGAGTCATTGTTTGTCCTGCTGGGACTGTTGCTGCTGCTGCTGTTGCGGGACGAAAATATTTTTTCCCCTACCCTTTGCATAGCTCCACCTGTCGGTTTTTCCTTTGCCTCTTGCTTGAGAGGGCTGAGGTTGTGGGCCACGAAAAAAACGTTTCCTAGGCTGCTTTTGCTCAGGGAGCGCCTTCTTTTTGTCGGTGGCTTTATCGAGAATATCGTCTAGGGCAGGACCAAAGACGTAGTCTCCTTTAAAGGGTATGGTGCAGAGTTTAGATTTAGAGGTGATATCCCCACTCCATAGCTTAAGCCAGAGGGCTCTTCTGGCAGAGTTGGAAAGTACCAGGGATCTGGCGGCGACTCTTACAGATTCCAGAGAAGCGTCCGCCAAATACCCTGTAGCTTTATGCAGAATGGGTAGGGAATCCAATATCTCGCCTCTTGAGGTACCTTGAGATATGTGATTCTCTAATTTCTCGAGCCAGCAGGAGAGGGCTCTTGCCACACAGGTGGAGGCGACGTTAGCCTTAAGGATAGCTGCAGAAGTTTCCCATGATTTTCTGAGGAGACTTTCGGTTTTCCTATCCATGGGATCCTTCAATTGAGAAGAATCCTCAAAGGGGAGTGTAGTTCTTTTGGCGACTCTAGCCACCTGCACATCGACCTTGGGGATATCTAATTTAAGGTCATCCTCAAGCGGAAATCTATGCTTCATTTCTGAAGGAGTACTGAGACGCCTCTCAGGTAGTTCCCATTCCTGATTAATCATATTGATAATGTTGGCATGAACTGGGAAGCCCACTCTCTTCTCCGATGAAAGACCACCGAACATCTGATCCTGTATGGACTGCGGTACAGGTTCCTCTTCTAGTCCCATGGTATTACGGACGGCAGAGACTAGATCCTCAATATAGTCTGAGGAAAAAAGGTACTTCCTGACCTCAGCTTTGGGTGATACTGGATCCTCCCAGCCAACAGATGAGGCATGAGAGAGATCCGAATCAGAGTCAGATTCCACAACCTGAATCTTCCTCTTCTTAGCCGGGGAATGAGGTTGTGGCCGCGGAGATGGAGGTGGGGGTGGAGGTGTAAAGGCTGCCAGAGAAGATTGTACCTCCTGTTTTACTAGTGAGCGAATCTCATCCAATAGTGATGGCTGCTCAGCTCTTATTATTCTGTTAGTACATGACTGACAGAGTTTCTTGTCCCAGTTAGGAGGACATTTAGTGGAACAGATAGGGCACTTTTTCCTATAGGCACCTTTAGGGGCAGGTTTTTCTCCCTGAAATATATAAAGGGAGAGAGGGGTGAGGACTTCTAACCCCTGCTACACTCCTCCCGGATCCCATCCCTGCAACACTCACAGAGGCAGGGGTGGCGCTGGGCTCCGCAGATACGGGGCATGAAGAACCATCCATACTGAAGGAGATAGCCTTACCTCAGTGGTGGTTCAGCAGGCTTTTATGGACGCCGTCCTAGCACCTGCTCCAGCGATTAATCCCCCTCCCCCTTCAGGATCCAGGTGAGGGAGCTGAGCGGTCCGACACGCCGGCCGGCGAAACCCGGAAGTACCGGCTTCAGGGTGTATGAAGAAACCGGAAGTGACGCGCGCGAGCCTGCCGACGTCACTTCCGGAACGCCGAGCCGACAGCATGGAGGAGGAGGACGCCGGGCAGCTCCAGGAGGAGCCCGGTTAGGGAACCCAGGCCTGCTTTGCCCTCGTGGGGGCGCGGGAAGGCCGGGAGGGGGTCCCGAGGACCTGCGAGCAGGACGACGGGAGCAGCACGAGGAGGAGGCCAGAGGCGACCATCTGCTGCCCGGTTAGACAGGCAGCGCCTGCAAAAGGTACCGTAGTCACCGGCCACTACAGCACATGAAGAAACCTCTCCCTGTCCCATGGGGAACAGGAAAGACACTGGCAAGTGGGAGGTGGGAGGTCCTTTTAACCTCTGTGTTTCCTGTTCCCCATTAGGGCAAAGAGACAACCTCCATATGCCGTCGTGGAAGGTGACTAGAGAAATAATTATTTTGGCATCGCTTTATTCTGAGGACTAACTTTTTTATTTTTTTGCTGATGATGCTGTATGGTGGCTCTTTTTTTTGCGGGACAAAATGACGCGGTACCATGGTTATTTATATCTGTCTTTTTGATCGCGTTTTATTCCACTTTTTATTCGGAGGTATGATAAAGCGTTGTTTTTTGCCTTTTTTTTTTCCTTACGGTGTTTAGTGAAGGGGTTAACTAGTGGGACAGTTTTATAGGTTGGGTGGTTACGGACGCGGCGATACTAAATATGTGTACTTTTATTGTTTGTTTTTTTATTTAGATAAAGAAATGTATTTATGGGAATAATATATACATTTTTTTCTTTATTTAGGATTTTTTTTTTTTTTTTGAGCGCGGCCGATCGCGCTGCACGTACTATTCCGTCCTTGGGAAGTAGGGCCCACCCCACATGGACGGAATAGTACGTCCAATGACAAAGGGGTTAAGACCTTAATTTATAGAAATCTTTTATAGGTGTATTCAGTATAAAGTGAAGCCAACATGTGCAGTGATGTATTGAAGGGAAGTGAGGGAAAATACTGCTCCGAGTGCAGAGAGACCTAGAGAGGACATCAATTCAAGATGAGCAATTGCCAAGTTAGAATGCAAAGTTAGAAGTGTTAAATGTTTATCAACAAATTCTAATTTTTCCAACATAATTACCAAAACCATTTTTTTTTTCAGCGACCACATCCCTTTTGAAGGCCCTTTGTGCCAAAAAAATTCCAAAATTGACACCATTTTAAAAATTAAATCTCAGTGCTCAAACCCACATTCAAAAAGTCTGACTCTTTAGGGGCTTCACCAGAAAAAAAGCAATGTGGTAGGAAATAATGAAAATTTAACTTTTTCCCACAAAAATATTGATTTAGTGACAGGACAAAATGGTAACAAGACAAAAGGGATCATATAATTTGTTGTGCAGTTTATTTTGCATACACAGATGTGCTGGAAAACTGTATGATTCATTTGTTTCTATCTACAAGTATACCCTATACATGGTCGAAAACTACGTGGGCATACGGTAGGGCTCGGAAGGACCACCAATTGAATTTCTGGAGTGGAATTTTGGCTGGAATACATTGCGGATGCCAGGTCACATTTGATCAGCCCCTGACATGCTAAAACAGCATACATGTAACCCTATTTTGGAAACTACACCTCTCGTGGAACTAATGTAGGGGTGTAGAGAGCATTTTTAACCCTCAGGCGATTTACAACTGTATAACATTGGGCTGAGTTAATGGAAACATCCCTTTTTTTCTTTTTCAACAAAATTTTGCTCTAGACAAGTTTTTAATTTTCAAAAGGGATAATAGGAGAAAATTAACTGTACAGTTTGTTACACAATTACTTGTGAGTAGACCAATACTCCATATGTCATCAAAAGCTACTTTTGAGGCCCAGTAGAAAGCTCAGAAGGGAAGGAGTACCATATTATAGTGCAGATTTTGCTGTTATGGTTGCGGGTGCCATGACCCACTGGAAGAGCCCCTGAGGTGTCAGAACAGCAGAAACCACCAATTAACGTCCCCATTTTACAAACTACACCTCTCAATTCATCAAGGGTGCAAGGATCATATTGACACCATGGGTGCGTCACAGAATTTTAAACCATTGGGCAGTGAAGAAAATAATTGCATGTTTACCACATTTCCTTTTAGCCCCAAATTTTACATTTTCACATGGGAAAATGAGTAAAACTGGCAACAAAATATGTCAATTTCTGCTAAACGTGGCAATACCCCATATGTGGATGTACTGCTTATCCAAACGTCGAAATTCTGAAGTGAAAGAGCGCTCCTTGCCTCTTTCAGAACAAATGATCATAGAATAGTTTGCGGACTCCATATACAGAGCCAGTGCTGGAAGAGCAGAATCCTCCTCAAGTGACCCAATTTTGGAAATTACACTCCTCTGGGAATTTATCTACAGGTGTAGCAATAATTTTGACTCCACGGGTGTTTTCCAGAAAGAAGCAGCAGTGGATGTCACTTAGTGAAAATTGCAAATCTGCCATTGTCGTGCCCAGTATATTGTTGTGCTCATACATTATGCCAAGCTTGTACTTATGGAAAAATGCACCCGTAAGTTAAGCGGGCTCTCATCTCTACAGAAATGCAAAACTTGTACGACACTAAATTTGGTTTAGGCACATTCGGCCTCAAAAGGGAGGGGGGCATCAGGACTTGAGAGTGCAGGATTTTTTTTTTTATTTTTTAGGGCAACGAGAAGCAATAGCACCTTCTCAGAGTCTTTGTGCTACCAGTAATGTGAAAGCCCCCTCTCATTTCCGCCAACAAATGACGGACCCGAGTGGGGACTTGCATTTTTGTGAATTGAGTTGAAGCTTTTATTGGGAACATTTTACACAATGTTTAGAATCACACTGATCAATTCATTATAATGAGGCAGCAGAGTTACAATGGACTCCATATGGCCTTTGAAAAGGCCATCGCTGAACAGAGGTGAAGAAAATCGTGGCCAACCATGCTTTTATGCGCGCCTAAAAAGACGGACATCGCTGAATCATAGGAAGACCGCATCCGCAGTGTATCCATCTACCTCATTATAGGGAGTCTTCCGTCGTTGATTCCGTTTAAATCACGTATTTCAGGGACTTACAAGAAAACCCGATATAAGCGTTCAGACCAGGATAAATGTGAGCAGAGCCTTACTGTGATCTTTGGGAGACAGAATGAACAAATCAACAGCAGGTGAATTTGTTTTTATTCTTTCCACCGGTCCTAGTGTGGTATAAGTGATTAGATGACTTTATTCTTCAGGTTGGTGCGATTACAGAGATACCAGATTTATACTGGTTTTTTTTTTTTTTTTAAATGTTTGGCTGCTGTCGCACACTTAAAGTTGCTTATTTTTGCAAAACAGTTTTTTGCATCACCATATTTTGAGAGCTATCATTTTTCTATATTTCTGCTGACAGTCACATGTGGGCTTGTTTTTTGCGAAACTAGATGATGTTTTTATTGGTACCGTTTTCGGTCACGACGTTTGATAGCTTTCTATTGAAATTTTCGGAAGGCAGAATGAACAAAAAAATTGCAATTTTTTAGGAGTTTTTTGTTCGGGTCCATACAATTGAAGAGATACCACATTTAGATCTTAATTTTTATGTTTTGCCACTTTTACACAAAACCTATAGAAAAAAATTGTTTGCATTTCTATATTCTGAGAGCTAGAACTTCTTTCTCAGCTGACAGCTTGTTTTTTTTGTGGGACAAAATGGTGTTTTGAGCGATACCATGTTTATTTACACTGAACTTTTTGATCACATTTTATTCCACTTTTTGTTCAGTGGCATGGTGAAAGCTTTTTTGGGGCATTTTTTCTTTTTTAAATGGTGTTCATGTAAGAGGTTAACTAGCATAACCATTTTATAGCTCGGGTTGTTCTGGTCACTGCGATATTAAATGTGTACTTTTTTTTGGTTTATTTTATTTTTACATAAAATGTGTGTATTCATTGGTATAATTTTTCTTTATTTTTTTGTTCTTTATTTAGTGATTTTTTTTTCTGAACCTTTACGTAGTCCCTTTATGAGACTAACTTTTTTTACTCTGATAGCTGGTATAATGCATTGCAATGCACCAGCATGTATTATTCCTGTCAGTGCTGCACTGACAAAAGTCTCCCAGACCATGCTCCTCACATGGTCTAAGGCTTCTTTCACACTAGCGTCGGGCTGAGGTCCCCGACGCTAGCGTTGTCTCCGCCGCACAACGGGGGCAGCGGATGCATTTTTCCAGCGCATCCGCTGCCCCATTGTGAGGTGCGGGAAAGTGCGTGGAGGTGGGGGCGGAGCTCCGGCCGCGCATGCGCGGTCGGAAAAAGCGGACCGTCGGGAGCAAAAAACGTTACATGTAACGTTTTTTGCTCCCGACGGTCCGCCACAGCACGGCGCAACCGTCGCACGACGGTTGCGACGTGTGTCATTGCGTCGCTAATGTTAGTCAATGCAGAAAAACCGCATCCTGCAAGCACTTTTGCAGGATGCGTTTTTTCGGCAAAACGACGCATTTGCAACGTAATGCAGTTAACGCTAGTGTGAAAGTACCCTAACAGGCTTGCCGTGGTTGGCCGACACATGGCAACAATCTGGTCCTATCCGATTATGACATGAGTACATTGAAAGTGGTGAGGGGGTTAAAATTGCAAAGGGCAGAAGCTTTGCAAGTTATTTGTTCATATGTAAAAAGAAAAAAAAAACAAAAAAAGAAAAAACACTTAACATGTTTTTGCGCATGTGAAAAAAACACCAGCGTCTATTATAAGGGCTTAGAAAAACCTGCCCAGTGATGCGTTGGACCTCCTTTGGTTTTCAGTATTGCAAGCAATTTACCATGACAATATCAGAACTTTTCCTACATTTCATGTCACCCACAATTCAATTGCAAAAAAAAAAATTATATATATATATATATATATATATATATATATATATATATATATCTCTCTATCTCTTTTTAGGAGGAGAAAGACAAATGCAAAATTTTTGCTAATTCCGATCACAAACAAATCCCCATTTCTCACACTTTTGCAATCACAATTATAGCTTTCCTATTTTTATTTCCCCCTCAAATTGATTTCAGCTTCTTTAAGGACTAGTATATATTATCGGCGACATTAAAAGTTGGAAAAATTCAGGAATTATTTTTCTAAGTATGACTTTTACTTGAGAAACCTGAAATGCGCTAAAAGAAGCGATTGTTCACTCTTCCTTCAGATCGCACAGAACTGATCCACAAATTAGATGTTTGGGATAAAACTCTACAGATATTCAATTCTGAACAATATGGGTGTCTTATATGTAAGAAACGTTACACAAGCTGAAACCTTCAGCAACTAAGTGAACAGCGCAAAGAAAATTGCTTTAGGCCAAGAAAACCTTTTAGAGGCAGATTATACAGCGAAGACTATCGTCAACTGCGTGCTAATTGAAGAGAGTCTAATAGACTGGAGTGTTCTTTTACCTGGCGTCGGCTGTATGAACATTACCATGATTCAAGGCTCTTACATGGCACAGATGAAGAGCAAGTATAAGATAGAAATACGAAAAGGCAATTTAGTGTTCCACCAAGCAGTGGCACTTGATTTACTAGAGCGCTGCTTTTCGCTTCTTCTACATTCACACTCAGAAAAAGAGAAGTGTTCTGCACATTATTATGTGAAATGGTTTTAACCCCTTCTCACCACAGCTGGTTTTACCCTTCCCGACAGAGTCCATTTGTCAAATATGATATGTGTCACTTGGACATGTAGAAGCATTCCAAAATTGTCAAAGTGACTGAGATTTTTAGCCCCTTAAAAACAGCCATGCTGCACAAAACTGTTCATATGTCAACCTTCGAAGAATAGCTGCAAATACAAAGTCCTTACCTATTTAGGAAATGTGTTAACCCTTTAAGTTTTGGCAAAAATTAGCAAAGTTTTCAAACTTTAAGGGTATGTGCACACGTTGCGGAATGTAGTGCAGACTTTTCCGCACTGATTTAGGTAAACCCACAGGAAATCCGCACTGCGGATTTACTGCGGAATTACCACGGATTTAGTGCGGATTCCACCTGTGCTTTTACACCTGCGGATTCCTATTGAGGAGCAGGTGTAAACTGCTGCGGAACCCGCACAAAGAATTGACATGCTGCGGAAAAAACAACGCAACGTTTCCACACTTTTTTTTCCGCAGCATGTGTACTGCGGATTTTGTTTTCCATAGGTTTGCATAGTACTGTAAACTTATGGAAAACTGCTGAGAATCCGCTGCGGATCCGCAGCAAAATCCACAACGTGTGCACATACCCTTAAGGGGAAAAAAAAGGTAGTCAAATCACACAAAATAGTTAAAAAGCAGCATTTTCAATGTTTATTTTAAGTTGTCTACATTTTTCAACTTTAATCTTTTTAAATGCTATAAATTTAGTAGCAATCTTATTTATCTCTTTTCAAAAAAAAGTTGCAAACTCTTCAGTTTTAAAGTGACTGAGGGGTCTGTGCATTAGGAAACTCCTAAAAAGATACCATTTTAAAAACCGCACCCCCCCAACCTATTTATTTATAGGAATAAATCAAGTGGAAAGAAAAGAAATACATTCAACTATTACTCACAATTAAAATGTTGCTCTAGCCTCAAATTTCCCATTTTCACAAGGTGTATTGAGAGCAAATGAACAACAAAATGGTGGTTGGAAGCTACTGTTGGGACACATGCGTGGGGCACAGAAGTGAAAGAGCGCCATTTGACTTATGAAATGCAAATTTGGCCGAGACTGGACGCCGTGTCATGTATGAAGATCCTTTCACGTAACAAAACAGCAAACCCTCTTCACCAGCAAAATGACCTCATTTTGGAAAATTCACTCAAGGAATTCAGTTAGGAGTGCACACCTTTCATGCACAACATGGCATGACTGGATTGTGGAGGTCATGCCACATTTGCAGAATCCTTGAAATGCCAAAGCAGCAGGAAACCTCACAAGTGACCATAATTTGGAAACTACAACTCTCAAGGAACTAATCTGGGAGATGATAATTTTCAACATGTTGATGAATCACAAATTTTAAAATGATAGGACTTGGAATTTAAAAAAAAAAAAAAAAAAAAAGTTTCATTTTCACAAGGCTTAACAGGAGAAAATGGACATAAAAATTTGGAAAGCAATTTCTCTCAAAAGGTGGCAATACCCAATATGTGGTTGAAAACTACTGTTTGGGCACAAATCAGAGAAGAGAAGTAGCGTTATTTGTGTGGTCAATGCATCAGACAGCTAGCACATTAACTGATGGGATGCACTTCATCACCAAGCCAAGTTAGGTTTCTATCTGTCTGCAAAGAAGTAAAAGCTATGGAACCATATACAACAAGTTATAAACAAGGGCTCTTTTGACAGTCATGATCACATACCTTTTCAGTACATCAGGAATTATATACTGTGTGAAGTCCTCAACGGATGGCGCAAAACACATGGTATCTTTTATCTTGATTCCGCAGGACTCAATGTGATCTTTCGAATTAAAACGTACCACATAAAATGGATGTGGAACGGGTCCAAATATCTCAAATATCTGCAAAACATGAAAAATATGATTCAGTAGCTGATTGTAAAACAAGTTCCCAAATAAAATGTAATAAATCCATAATACAGGTGTCACTAGACTCAGACAATTTTACAGGTGAGAGTTCATTTATTCTACAGTAAACTCCCCAAATGCTCATAAAAATGCCAGCCAGTGTTAAATCCCTTTTTTTCATAAGGAAAAACGTAATACCCCCTCCGCAAAATATAGGCAAATGGAATAAATATACATCCCAAACACATTGATACCTTCCACCAGTGGGTGGCCTAAATAATCCAGGAGTAAAAAAGGATTCACACACAGAGAACAAGTGTGGCAATTCCAGACCAAACACTTCTAAAGACACTCAGAAGTCCAAAACATCTCCAAAAACCATCACCACTCCGCTACCAACCCAGGAGAAATTGTGCGATAAGATACCAGCTGACGTAAGCCCCATTAAGCTAATAATCTAGGGGAATGGTTAAACTGTATATACAAACACTACATGGTCCACAAAGTTGTGTTCAAAAGTTTTGAGACTGAAACTTTGGTTTTCACAAACTTAGCTGCTTCGTTGTTTAGATTTTTTTGTCAGATGTTTCTACGGTTAAGTACAATTATAAACATTTCCTAAATTTTTATACACTTAGGCTAAGTGCACACGTTGCAGAATTGCCGCGGAAAATTCCGCGGCAATTCTGCAGCTCCTGCCGCGGGTATATCGCATGCGGAATTGGCATGCATACTCCCGCAGAAAACTAGCGTTTTGCAAGCATAATTAGCTTGCAGAATGCTAGCGTTTTCCAAGCAATCTGTAGAATCGCTTGGAAAACTGATTGACAAGTGTGACCAACTTTTTACTAGTGATGCTGCCTATGCAGCATCAATAGTAAAAGATAGAATGTTAAAAATAATTTAAAAAAAATAAAAAAATGGTTATACTCACCTTCCGCAAACAGCCGATCTCCTCAGCGGCGTCCGTTCCTATAGATGGTGTGGTGCAGGACCTTCGATGACGTCGCGGTCACATGACCGCGACGTCATCGCAGGTCCTTCACACACACACCATCTATAGGAACGGAAGCGGCCACGTGCACCGCTGAGAGGCGGGAAGGCTCCAGGGCCATCAGAAGGTGAGTATATCACTATTTTTTATTTTAATTCTTTTTTTTTTTTTTTTTTTTTTTTTACAATTATACGGTGCCCAGTCCGTGGAGGAGAGTCTCCTCTCCTCCACCCTGGGTACCAACCGCACATGATCTGCTTACTTCCCGCATGGTGGGCATAGCCCCATGCGGGAAGTAAGCAGATCAATGCATTCCTATGTGTGCGGAATCCCCGCGATTCCGCAAATTTAATGAACATGCTGCATTTTTTTCTGGAATGCGATTCCGCTCAGGAAAAAAATGCAGCATGTGCACAAAAAACGCGGATTGCATTCTATTAAATAGGATGCTTAATGTGAGCGTTTTTTTCACGGTTTTATAGCGAAAAACAAGCGAAAAATCTGCTACGTGTGCACATAGCCTTATAGTGATATACATCAAATTTATGTACAGACATAATATTTCCAGCATTGACCCTTATTTTTTTTTAAAACTTCTGCCCTTGGTCCTGGCAGCTGGTTATCAGTCTGGGCCAAATCCTGACTGATGACAACTAATTATTGCCTTCGAAGTGCTTGGAGTTTATCACAATGTCGGATTTTTGTTTGTCCACCTGCTTTTTGAGGATTGACCTACATCTCTCAATGGGACTGAAATATGGGGGATACATGGCCATATAGCCAAAATATCAATGTTTTGTTTGTTAAGCCACTTCATTATCCGTTTTGCCTTGTGATATGATGATTCACGATGCTGGGAAAATTACATCAAATTTCTCTTTGATCATTGGGAGAAATTGCTTTTGGGGGAGGTTTAAATACCATTCTTTATTCATTGCAGAGTTAGGCAAAATAGGGAGTGAGATCCAAATACTGTTTTCTAATGAGGGTGAAATAGCGAGTTTTTGCGCATGCATGTGAATCAACACGAGTAAAAGTAGTGCAGATCAGATATATGTGTATATATTCACGACTCAGACATGCAAAAATACTTCATCAGTAGAGGTATGTGAACACAGACCTCCACCAAATGCTAAAAATACATTCTCGCGCAAAAGTATGCACGTCTCCAGAAACCGCAGTAGATTGCAATTTATATCTGTGTCACTTCTATAGTCTGTCTCTCTTCACTAGAGCAACGCCGCTAAATTAGCCACAACTAAGCGCAGGTATAAAAAGATCCAACACTGCTTTATTACCTTGTCTGCTCTCAAACAAACGTGCATATTTTTTAATGTCAGGACACTTTGTACGATCGATGTCCTGCCTTGTTCGGGGCAAACATTTTCCATGTATGGTGTTATTTCAACTCCGAGAATTGCAGCTCAAATTCATCTGAAGATAACACTTGCTGTAGAGATATTTTTTTCTAGTACACACAAAAGGATTGCTCTTCAGTAAGACACGTCTCAAAGAAACTCTCCGGAATAACAAACATTTCACATAATCAAGGGCATGACCATAAAATACATTTGGTGCCTTTCTTTTCTTTTATTGTGGTGCTGGAGCTGTGGACTCCTCTTGGCCCCAACATGGCAGGAGGGCTTGTCATACCACCTAACAACATACAAGTACCATGGAGTCAATGGAGGGTTCAAGGAACTGTATGGATCACAGACAGAACATTAATCCATAAATGAGGTGTGATCAGAGCCTGTGATAGCCTCCAACTCTGAACACTTCTTTGAGGATTCAAAATCCTTACCTTACCAACGGTGCTTCGATCCTCCTTAAAGACAATAGTGTCTTCATTCAATGGCAAAATGTCCCGTAAAGATTCAATAATTACTGAAAAAGAAAAAGGTAAATCATTTGTTATGCAAACCCTTAAAAAAGTGGTCACTGTGAGAAATACATGCTCTGAGCAAGGCTTCTGGAAGCCAGCTAGTTGTAAAGAGTCCTACCGCCAGAAGCCCCAGTAATCTGCGGGTTACACTGCCATCTACTTTCTTCCCACACTACTAGGGTGAAATGACAAGTGTACAGTGGACTGATCTTTTCAATAAAATTGGGAAACTACTGCTCAAACAATACAAACTATTAAAGGGAGCTTGCCAGCGCAGAATGACTGTTCAACCAAGTACAGGCGCTCGGCACATCATGGCAGCGCCAAACATTTTAGGGCACCTTCCCAACTACTAATTTTACAACTGTATCCATCTTTCTTTGGCTCGATGAATCCCAAGCTGCCAAAGAGGGGGGTGGAGGTAGATGGAAAACAAGCAGCAGTGAAGGTGTACATATATAAATGATTGGCCATGACATGATGCATAGGCGGTGGGACTTCATTTGAACAGGCATTCTGTACTGACAGAGTCCTTTTAAAGAAAGATCTTTGCAGAAGGCTTTTTAGACTGTCCTCATGTTTAACCCTGACATGGCTTTGTTTTCTAGCTGAAGATTAAGTACCAAGACCTAGATCTGATCCAGTCATAAATAATCAGGGATGTTATTCCAAAATAAAATAAACAAAACTCCAATCCGGTTCTTGACATTAAATACATGATTACTACAAAGAGCCGTATTACAGCTGTCTGAGTGCAACCTATTAACCGTAGCACCTTGGCACAAATGTGGGCCGCTGGCTCGCATCAGAACACAATTAGGCAGCTCTGAAGACTTTATTTTGTGCTTAAGTCAACACGCAGGACTTCGACTGGCCTGTTCCAAGTCATTATTGCCACCTATAATTAATACTTGAAGCTCTGAAGTACGAGAAAAATTTAGAAGGCTTTTATGTAAATGATTCTGAATATTTTCAGCTTGAAGAGCCTGGCTAAAGGAATAATTATGGGATGATATATATATATATATATATATATATATATATATATATATATATATATATATATATATACCGTATTTTCCGGCATATAAGACGACTGGGCGTATAAGACGACCCCCCAACTTTTCCAGTTAAAATATAAAATCTTCTTAAAAGTCGGGGGTCTTCTTATACGCCGTATGTCGTCTTATAGGGCCGGTGACTAATGTGCCTTTTGGGGGGGGAGTGGTCCTGATGACGAAGAGGGGGCATATCACAGGAAAGTGTGAGTGGAGTATCCCCCATTACCTCATTGTAGCTGCAGTGTGGGGTGCTGGGGAGCGGCGGCGGCGGCCACCGCCCCACAGCACAGCACCTATGCGGCACAAAGAGGAGCAGCAGCTGCCGCCTCTCCCCAGCACAGAGACCCCATGCTGCATCTACAATGAGGTAATGGGGGATACTCCACTCACACTTTCCTGTGAGACGCCCCCTCTTCGTCATCGGGACCACTCCCCCCACCCACCATATACACATTGGTGTCTGCACTCAGCGTACAAGACGGCACCCGGCGTATAAGACGACCCCCGACTTTTAAGAAGATTTTCAGGGGTTAAAAAGTAGTCTTATACGCCAGAAAATACAGTATATATATATATATATATATATATATATATATATATATATATATATATATATATATATATATATATATATATATATATATATATATATATATATATATATATATATATATATATATATATTATAACAAAAAGGCAGGGACATGGTGGGGTCCTGATCAAATGGTGTTTACAGGCTGCATCAAACGTATGTTAAAAACAAACCAAATCAGGTATGTGGACAGAGGTGGGGAAAGTTCAATGGGAAAGCTGCATAGTTCCGAGCATTGTTGCTAAGTAACAGCTGCGAGGGTTAAACCGATGTAATCTGACAAAAAAAAAACAGACCTTTAACAAATTACCTTCCCTCCTCTCAGTACAAAGTCATCCATGCAGGTATACACAGGCCACTTCACAGATCTCAAAAGGGGCCGTTTTCAGAAAATGTACCCCAGGAGTAGCATTTTTTTTCCTTTTTATAACAAAAAACAAAACTGCCTTGCTTACCCTCCTCAATTTCTCCAGTCTCTGCTGTTACTCCGTGTCTGTAATTGTCTGAGCCACTCAATTCATTTATTATCTGCAGTACTGCAGACAAACCGGCAAAAAGGAGCAGCAGAGAAGACTAAGGAAAAATAGTGAGCTTGGGGAAAAAGGGTTTGTACAAACAGAGGGGCATTCAGGTTAGATCAAAATGTGGAGTTCAAATTTGGGTCTCATCTCACCAGACTACATTCTCCCAGTATCTCACAGGATTGTCTAAATGTTATTGGAACAAGCTTGGTAATGAGACATTTTTGATTTGGTTTTATTTTTGATTATGCGGCAGGATTGCTTTCTAATTAATGAGATTTCAGCTGGTGTCATGGACTTTCCAAGGCTTTTTGCACTTCCTTCATGTGTTCAACACGTTTTACCTTTGTAATTTCTCATTACTACACTGAATTTACAGATATCTAGGGCTTGGCCAGGATCAAAAACTAAGACACAAAAACAAAATACCCTCCCTCCACCCGAAAAAAAAAAAAAGCTATATTATTTTAACAACCATATAAAATAGACCTTATGAGTTTGGCCTGAATGAACGCAGTAAAAATAAATAAAAATGTAAACTACACCCCAAAATAACATTTCCCGCTGCAAGAATTTTCTTCTTTTTGAGGTATTTTTTTCCTGCACTTTTGCTAGAGTAGTGCTTTACATACTCATATGAGGGCTTGCCTACGGCACGCAAGTTGTAGTTTTAAAAGACATCATTTGTTTTTACGGTGTTTAACGTGCATGGAAAATATGCAATTACAATAAAGTACAATATTGTTTTGATGCCATCAGCAGGTGCTCAGGCAGGAGACATGAAGGTAGCACACATTTGACCATAAAGAAATACTGTCTATATCTTCTCACATAGTCTTCATCAAACACTGGTCACAGACATTCAGCCTTAGTTACCGGACAATCCCTAAATCATACCCAATTGCTCAATGATGCTGGAAACTGTTCCAAATGGCTTTAATTCAACATGGTCTGGAAGATTAATGGACAGCTCTTCAACTTCGGGTAACTCCTACAGAAGGAGGAAAACAAAAGTGTAACTGGCATAAAATGCAAACATCTCTCAAATCTAAAACTTGTGGTCAACCATAAACTGAAAATAATCCCAGCTACTGGATGATTACCATATATTTATCAGGATAATCTTCCAGATTAGAGGCTATGGGTAAAGCGATTGCATAAGCAGCTTCACATTATCGTTTTCTATTCTAGTGGATTTAATGAACATCGAGAACTCAGGGGTCTAAAACTCTTCTGGCAGAAAATGGAAAGGTCAGATTCTTATTTGTAGCAAGTGCGAGAATGCAAGACCGGAGGATTTAGCAGGCTCACGATTGTGCTAATGTTAGAAAATGTCAGCTAATTTCTATTGGCACTATAGACAAATTCATGCAAGCCAACTGCTTTCCGTAAAACCATTAGAAGCACGTTCTAACAAGTCGGCAGGCCTAGCAATACTGGATCAAGCGAGAAGCCATTAGAAACACAGCATGAAATTTCCTGCCAGACACAAAGCTGCAGTATGGAGTGAAGCAAATCACGAGAAATCAGTGAAGTAAAAGAATTTGAAACTGTACAACATTAAATAGGTTCTATGGGAATATTAAAAAAAAAAAAAAAAAAAAAAAAAAAATACAAATAAAATTTCAAAAGACCTTTAATTAGCAAATCACAGCCATTTTATTTAGAGAAATAGTGAATGTAATACCTCAAAAGAATCACCAACTTGTTACATTACCAGAAACCTGTGCAGCAGTAAGAAGCTCTGCTGAGGTAACATACAGATACTTATAACCACCTAATGTCAAGCTGCTGCTCAATATTCAGAAAGGCATAGAGGATAGCAGCGTAAGGGCTTTCACACTTCCGTCTTTTGTCTCACGTTGAAATCCGTTGATTTTTGAAAATGCAGGATCCTGCATTTGCTCATAGACTTAGCGACGGATTGTGATGGATGGCCATCCGTTTCATCCGTCGTGCACTGGATCCGTCGAAAAATAGCGGTCTGTCGGGAACAAAAAAACGTTCAGAAGAACGTTTTTTGTTCACGTCGGAAAATCGGTCAGCGACAGGTCCTGTCGCTGACCGTCACACACAGGAATCCAGCGACGGATCCCGTTTTTTCATTCTGAGCATGCCCAGATGGATTTTTTAGTCAGGAAAAATAAACTCTAGGCAGCGCATCTGTCATAACACTGGATGAGTTGCCTACGTTTTAACGCTATTTCTCAAACGTCCGTCGGTACGTCGCGCCGGCGCTTTGTGACGGAGGACTACCGACGGAAATGTAAAAGAAGCCTAAGCAGCCTCATCTTTCCTCAGAACTCCTGGTATCTCCAGTAATAGAGGTGATAGGCATGGTGGGCAACAATGTGAGCAGCCTCGTCTTACCTCAGCAACCCTGAAATCTCCAGTTTTAGATCAGAAAGACTGAGAAGACCGTAGTCTGAGTGGCCTCTTACCTCAGAACTCCTGGTACAAGTGCATCTCACAAAATTAGAATATCAAAAAGCGCCATGTTGGACCATGTTAAATAGCATGGACTACGTCAACCAGTGCCAACAGCTTTGTCGGCGTGTTCCCACCATGCTGCAGCTCCAGAGAAAAAGTGTCGCTCTGAGCACACGTCATCCAGACACATCCGGTCATCTGTGACCAGACCTGTAACCAAGCCAACTCATCGCCCGTGTAGAACGCCTCCCCTACACCAAGCAACAGCGCATGGGCTGTACCCGCTCAAGCTTCCATCTCAGGTTAGGAGTTACACGTAATGATTAATATAACTCATGAAATTAGAATTCTAAAATTTATGGTTACCGCTCAATGAATGATATAAAAATAGGTAAAACCTATTAAACAACTGATAATATAGAGAGTGAATGCAAACTACGGGAAGCTGAACAGTGGTACACCAAAATATCTTACCATTACATATACTGTAACAGACTGAAAATAGATTAATATTGACATAAAAAACAGTGAAAAATACAGATTTATAAAACCTATTTGAGCCAAAAAATAAATTGCATCAATTGCTGAAAAGCATAACAGACAAAAAAACAACTGTGAATGCAGTTTATATTTAAATGTAGAATTTCCATTATCTAATTATTAAATATATGTACTATGCATTATGTGCAAATGTGTGCCCCAAATAAGTATATTAATATCTATAATATCTATAATAAACAATATACAGCAGATGATGTAACAGTAAACAGTATACAAGAGGTGTGAAAATTTACATAGAGGACAATATAGTATTCTTAAATGGTTATACACGGTGTTCCAAGTTATTATGCAAATTGAATTTAAGTGTCAAAGATTAAATTGTTTTGTTTTTCAAAAACTCATGGATGGTATTGTGTCTCAGGGCTCAATGGATCACTGAAATCAATCTTAAGGCCCCGTCACACATAGCGAGGTCGCTAGCGAGATCGCTGCTGAGTCACAAGTTTTGTGACGCAACAGCGACCTCAGTAGCGATCTCGCTATGTGTGACACGTACCAGCGATCAGGCCCCTGCTGCGAGATCGCTGGTCGTGTCGGAACGGCCTGGGCCGTTTTTTGGTCGTTGAGGTCCCGCTGACATCGCTGAATCGGTGTGTGTGACACCGATCCAGCGATGTCTTCACTGGTAACCAGGGTAAACATCGGGTTACTAAGCGCAGGGCCGTGCTTAGTAACCCGATGTTTACCCTGGTTACCAGCGTAAATGTAAAAAAAAAAAACAAACAGTACATACTCACCATCTGATGTCCGTCAGGTCCCTTGCCGTCTGCTTCCCACACTGACTGAGCGCCGCAAAGTGAAAGTGAACGTACAGCACAGCGGTGACTTCACCGCTGCGCTCTGCTCTCACTGTACGGCGGCACTCAGTCAGAGCGGGAAGCAGACAGCAAGGGACCTGACGGACATCAGATGGTGAGTATGTACGGTTTGTTTTTTTTGGTAACCAGGGTAAACATCGGGTTACTAAGCGCGGCCCTGCGCTTAGTAACCCGATGTTTACCCTGGTTACCCGGGTGCTGCAGGGGGACTTCGGCATCGTTGAAGACCGTTTCAACGATGCCGAAGTCGTTCCCCTGATCGTTGGTCGCTGGAGAGAGCTGTCTGTGTGACAGCTCCCCAGCGACCACACAGCGACAAAACAGCGACGCTGCAGCGATCAGCATCGTTGTCTGTATCGCTGCAGCGTCGCTGTGTGTGACGGGGCCTTTAAACACATGTGATAATTGGTTTTCCCGGTGATCCTAATTAAAGATAAACTACTTAAAAATTATTAAGCAGGTCAGTTTTCATGTAACATGGTAAAGAAAAAGGATCTCTCTGCTGCCGAAAAGCATCAAATAGTGCAATGCATTGGTCGAGGGACGAACACATTAGATATTTCCCGAAAACTTAAGCGTGATCATAGTACTGTTAAGAGATTTGTGGCTGAATCTGAGCACATTCGTGTTCGTGCTGATAAAGGCATGAGGAAGGTTTCTGCCAGGCAAGTTCATCGGATAAAGAGAGCAGCTGCTAAAAAGCCATTACAAACCAGCAAACAGATATTTGAAGCTGCTGGTGCCTCTGGAGTCCCTCGAACCCCAAGGTGTAGGCTCCTTCAAAGGCTTGCTTTGGTTCATAAACCTACTATTTGGCCACCCCTAAACAGTGTTCACAAGCAGAAACGGTTGCAGTGGCCCCAGACATACTGTACATGAAGACTAATTTTCAAACAGTCTTGTTTACTGATGAGTGTCGAGCAACCCTGGATGGTCCAGATGAATGGGGTAGTGGATGGTTGGTGGATGGCCACCATGTCCCAACAAGGCTTCGACGTCAGCAAGGAGGTGGATGAGTCATGTTTTGGGCCAGAATCATGAGGAAACAGCTGGTAGGACTCTCTAAGGTTCCTGAAGGTGTGAAAATGACCTCTGCAAAGTATATAGAGTTTCTGACTGACAACTTTCTTCCATGGTATAAAAATCAGAAACGTGCCTTCAGGAGCAAAATAATCTTCATGCATGACAATGAACCATCTCATGCTGCAAATAATACCTCTGAGTCATTGGCTGCTATGGGCTTAAACGGAGATAAACTCATGGTGTGGCCACCATCTTCCCCTGACCTCAACCCTATAGAGAACCTTTGGAGTATCATCAAGCAAAAGATCTATGAGGGTGGGAGGCAGTTCACATCAAAACAGCAGCTCTGAGAGGCTATTCTGACTTCATGCAAAGAAATACAAGCAGAAACTCTCCAAAAACTCACAAGTTCAATGGATGCAAGAATTGTGAAGGTGATATCAAAGAAGGGTCCTATGTTAACATGTAACTTGGCCTGGTAGGATGTTTTGGAGTTAAATAGCTTTTTTGTTCACTGAATGTGACCTCCTAATGCTGCAAATTCCACAAATGAGCATCTTCAGTTCTTTAAAACATATCAAATGTTTAGAAATTCTACTGTGCCTAATAATTTGTAACAGTGCATTCTGAATTTTTATTCATTTTGGAGATTATACTGTTATCATTGGGAGGTTTCTTCAATAAAATTCGATGAATACTCCAACGCTGAGGTGTCAAACTGCATTCCTCGAGGGCCGCCAACAGGTCATGTTTTCAGGATTTCCTTAGCATTCTACAAGGTGCTGGAATCATTCTGTGCAGGTGATTAAATTATCACCTGTGCAATACAAGGAAATCCTGAAAACATGACCTGTTGGCGGCCCTCGAGGAATACAGTTTGACACCTCTGCTCTAACGGGTGATGACTTATTAGACTGACTGTCATTTGCACCGTCCATTTAGGAAAATCGGAGAAAAATATCATTTGCATAATTAATTGGAACATTGTGTACTAGTGATCCCATTAATCTGTCTTTACCTATTGCCTTGCTATTGGGGGTCCTTTATTATACAATATGTATTGTGTTATAATATCCTCACAAAACCTTTGGTGGCTTTACCACATTTATGCCTCATGTACTCAAAGCCCCATAAGAACCTTATAACTAGATAATATTTATGTCACCAATCCATTTCCTAGCATACATATCAAATATACGGTGTTGCTTTATCCATTTTATCTACATCCTTATCTCAGAATCCTCATGAGTAAGAATTACCGTATGTCCAGCCCCCGTTTATGCGTTTCAGCAATGAGACAATTGTGCTACAGAGAACGTGTCATGTTCAGTAATGATGCGTCCCAGCCCTGCGTGCACGGAAATTCTCCAGGAAACGCAAAAGGGAACTTTGACATTCACGGTGCATCCCAGAATGGAACGCACTCTTCCAGTCATGTGTACAAACTATGTGTGTGGGTTATGGACGGTGTCCCGGAATGAAAAGCACCTTCCTCCGATCATGCGTTTCGGAGTGGAAAGCACCCGCCTTCTGATCACGCGCAGTTGTCTTGGCGCCAACAATGCAAACACTGGAGACCTCTAGAAAGTGTTGGATCTGACAGATCTGCACTTAGCATCACTCTGGGTTGGTTAGGATGTCTCAGGGGGTGTGCTTTATTTGTACAGGCGGACTATTTAAACCTGGACACTATCTTTAGCCAGACATATTACTTTGGGCATTCTGCTACCATGACTATTGGCCTCGTGATGAACTTTTCGAGGAAAAGCATCGAGGCAGTCTCTAAGGATATGCTCTGATAAGCATCTGTTTTTTTATGCCTTAGTCTGCCCTGGCATTAACATCAGTTGATTGCACTATATTTCTGGATATCCTCGTAGGTGAAATAAATATCTTTTCATATTTAGGAAGCGTAGGTTACACGGTGTTATCTTAATATACTTGTCTTCCTCTATGCATGATATTAGGGTTACACAGGGCACACTAGGGACAGAACCAGCTGACACCCGGCGGTGATCGCCCATGCACCCTCCCAGTGTGCGTGGGCGATCGTGATGACGTAATGATCCATCCCTGGTCAAACAGGCCCAGGGCATATGGACGGATCATTACGTCCATTGTCAGAAAAGAGAAATTAGCTTATTCTTCTAGTTTACGCATGAAAAAATGTGCATTCCATAAATCAGGAAATATATGGACACAAACATGAACCATAAATGCACATTAAATTAATAACCTAAAAATGCAGCACTCACTGTAATTGCGGCAGAATGATAGCCCTTCTCCACTAAGCAGAAGAGGCAAATGTTCTCCGCTTTAGTTATTAGTTTCTGTGCTATAACTATGGACTCTGCAATTACTCAAACAACTGTTGTAAACAGTTTAATTAGATAATTAAGTGATAATGGCAGAATAATGGCTTCGTTATTTTCATACAAATACTACAATTTAGTAGATTTATGATAAACACAGATGTTTTGGGTTTTTAATCCTGATCTTATGTTCACTTAAATACATCATCAAAGAGGACATAATAGCAACATGTTTGGAATCTACTCATACAATGAGTAGTTTGTATACTACTCATACTTTACTGAAGTGGAATCGGCAGCAATAAAGCAAAATATTGCAGATAAACTTAAAGGGAATCTGTCCCCAGGTAAACGCTTCCCACTCCAAGCAGCATAAAATAGGGACAGATATCAGTCGACGCATTTACCGGGCTATGCTCATTTGTTCCATCTGCGGAGCTCGGCTAGTCCAGTCAACCATGAGATTGAGTAATCCTAATCAATGTCACTGATTAAAAATCCTATGCCTACACTGAGAATAGGTAAAAAGCTATGTTCACACGTTGCGTTTTTTTTCCTGCAGGCAAAACCTGGTCTAATTTCAGTAAGAAACTTGCTATTTAAAAAAAAAAAAAAAAAAAAAAAAAAAAGAAAGAAAACGTTTTATTGCATTTTTGTTACATTTTTCCCTGAACTTGTGTCAGGGTACATTTGTCTCTTGTGCATGCTGATGAAGTTTAGCGATTCTACTTTTTCAGGTTTTGGCACCAAAAACTGATACTTGCAATTTTTCAGCATTGTTTTTGCACCACCCATGGCTTTCAATGGGTGAAAATCGGTGAAAAAACGCTGAAAGAAGGGACATGCTGTATTTTGCAAAAAACAAAGGTATTGCACAAAATATGGAGGACAAAAAAAAAAAACCAAGCTGCGTGCATGAGACTTCTGAGATCTCAGACTTCGCTGGCACTGTAAAACGCAGCTGAAAATGTGAATAAAAAATAAAAAGCATAAAAAAAAACACAACTTGTGAACATAGCCTAACCAGAGCTCTACAAAATCTAGTACTTCATGGCAAAAGCTGACAAAGAGGACCGGCAGATAAACCGATTTAGCAAAGCAACAAGCCCTGTGACAAAGCGATGGAATCAGGGTCTCGGTCTCATGTTTCTCTCAGAAAGGTTAAACGGAAAAAAATGAACTGAAGTATAAGTTGGTATGCATGCAGAGTAGGAGCATGTTCACACTGTATATAAGACAGTAACTCAGCCAATATTCACACAGGACGTCACTATGTGCAGAGGTTCTCAAACAGCGGCTTGAGAGCCACATGCTGCTTGTGGTCTTCTAAACTGTGGCCAGAGACTGTCTGCTCAAGTTAGTGTCCCTCTCTGTATCAGGGTCTACAGAGGAATCATTATTTGTTAGGCTACATTCACACTTGCATATTGGGGCTTTGCGGACGGCTGCGTACTTCCGCCCTGAAACTCCGCCCTTCCGTTTAGGTCCCTCTACTTCTGCATGCGTCCTGTGTACCTATCTTTAACATTGGGTATGCAGGACATGCGGATGCGTTGTTTTGACGCGTCCGCCGACCGCACGGGAACGCAACTTGTTGTGTCCCATTCCTTTTGAGTCCACTACTTACTATGGCTCAAAAAATGTTACAGAAACAATAAAATGATGTTGGTTTTAATCTTTTTTAAATAAATGTGTGAAACTAACAGAAAACTGTCAAGACTGTAAAATATTGTGAAAGTATTTACTCACAGCCACCAGTAGCTCATCTTTAGTTTTCAAAGGCACGTCATTGTTTCCTTGTGGTTCATCAAGTTGGAGTATTGAAGACAGAGAAGATGAAGATGAGGATGTAGAAGAGGAGGAGGAGGATGAATCTGAATCAGTGTCACTGAAAACAAAAACTGACTATTAGGATAGAATACAATCATGTTTGCAATCAGACAAAAAAAAAAAATAGCAAAAAAAAAAAAAGTTTTACATTTTGTAGTATTTGGTAATACATGAACATTACAGCTTCTTTAGGACTTCTCAGAAATGCGTGCTGAAAGGCTGCAGTACAGGCCAAGTTTCTACATTTTGTAATTTTGACTGCCTTCGTGGAGCCCTCATGAATACAGAGATCACTCTGCAATATGCTGCTCTTTCAGGACAGAGTCAGGGCTCCCTCCTCAAGAATAACTTGATTTAGACTTCCCCTGATAAAGCGTTACATTATTGTATCTGGCCAAAAAAAACAGACACTACCAGGAAGGAGATGAAGCGAAGTGTAAAGTTTCATATTTTGCACTGGAGACACAGAGTAGGGGTCCCTATAGAAGAACTGGTATTTGGCCCACTACTTAAAGGGAATCTAATAGAATAAACCTCACAATCAACTGGACCATGGCAGGGAGAAGCCATCTGGGAGCCGCGATAGTCAGGTCTCATCCGATTGTCTTCTTTTCAACTTAATATTTGCTCTGAAACGCAGCAGATTTTCAGGGTTTTCCATACTTTGCTTCAATTGTACACCCAGTCTCATTCATACTGCCAGTGATAAAAGGTAGCATGAATCTAGTGACAGGTTCGCTTAGTAACATACATCACCACTACCCTATTGTAGACATCACAGATCACACATTCAACATCACGCAAACAAGACAGCGCACGTGACACAAACACTGCACACATCAGACAAGCCCAGGATAGGAACTTTTTACATACATAAAACACTAGTTGCATGAGCACTGTTATCGATGCACAAGTCACACGATAAACATATAGTAACAAGTCAATCACACTGATAAACACTTCCCAGATACAGTGCTCACCTTCAACAAGATCAACCCTACGAATGCAAGGCTCCATCTCCCATGATTAAGCGCCTCCCATCAATGTCACTAAACACACTTGAATGGCCCGAAACGCCCCAGGTCTATAGGATGTGTAACGCCTTGGACAGAGCCCAGGTATTCCTTATGGAAGTGTAGTTTGGACGGCTCCCCATCCTATCTGTGCGCTATCGACTGAAAATACACACCTGTTTTGAACGATGTTAGTCTTGCTAAACTTTATGAAGCCGTCCCATTAACTTTTTTCCCCCTAAATCTGTGTATACAATGTAGTGTCAGTGTATTAATATCACCCATTTTAATATTTTTACCCACTTAATATATTGCAGTCATCATATTATATATACTTACAATTGCTCATTTTGCCCTTCTACCCAGCTAATTCTTCTCTTTTCCATTAGGTCTGTGACATCACATGATAAATAACTGACTGAATCCTTCTAACCTCTATGTAGAAAAAGGAGAACAATTTTCCCTGTGTGAGTCATAAGTCGCTGTAAAAGTTCATGGCAGGGGGGAAGCAGCTGGGTCAGGAGTTGAAAAGAGGGATGACATAAAAAGCTAGATCCACTACCGCACTAAAAAAGAAGAAAAAAAAATGCACTAATGGAGGCCATTAGAACTATTATAACATTCTATGGTCAAGGACTAGCTGATCATGCAAAGAATGAATATAAACACATGTGAAACCGGTAAAAAAAAAAAAAAAAACTGTAGCAAGGAACCCGATTTGCCTTCCAGCATCAATCAACGAATCATACATGTAATTACTCAATATCATAACAACCCCGGTGTCTTCAAAAAGATCATCTGCAGGTATTGGCAGATTCTGCAACAAAACTATTGGCAAATTCTTACCGGACCGACCCAGATTTGTATATAGGAAAGAGCAGAATTTAGGTAATCTAGTAGCACCAACCACCAAGCAAAAACACACAACATAATCCAAACAATATCATACATCCGGCCTTCACACACAGGTTTTCCTCTGAGGCACGTGTTCATGTTGCAAAAAAATCCCCAATGGAAAGGGTTACCCATAACACATTTACCAACTAAGGGGGGAAAGACTAATTTAAAATTAATGAAGCCATCTCCTATTAGACATCAGGGATTATAAACATAATCCAGTGTCCATACAACAAAATTACATGGGATGTACAAAAACAGGGCATGTTTTAACCCCTTAGTGACACAGCCAATTTTTGCAATTCTGACCACTGTCACTTTATGAAGTTATAGCTCTGGAACGCTTCAATGGATCCCCCTGATTCTGTGACTGTTTTTTCATGACATTGTACTTCATGTTAGTGGTAACATTTTTGATATGACTTGTGTTTATTTATGAAAAAAACTGAAACTAGGCAAATTTTGAAAATGTTGCCATTTTCAAACTTTTAATTTTTGTACCCTTAAAAGCAGAGTGGAGTCACACAAAATAGTTAATAAATAACATTTCCTACATGACAACTTTATATCAGCACAATTTTGGAAACAATTTTTTTTGTTAGGATGTTACGAAGGGTTAAAAGTTGACAAGCGATTTCTAATTTTTCCAACAAAATTTACAAAACCATTTTTTGGGGGACCATCTCACATTTGAAGTGAGTTTAGGTCAATATAACAGAAAATACCCCAAAGTGACACCACTCTAAAAACTGCACCCACCCCTAAAGGTGCGCAAAACTACATTCATGAAGTTTAGTAACCCTTCAGGTGTTTCACGAGAACTAAAGCAATGTGGAAGGAAAAAAAAAAAAAAAAAAAAAAAAACAACATTTTACTTATTTCACAAAAAAAAAAAAAATGACTTAGGAGCCAATTTTTTTTTTCCCCCAAGGGTATCAGAAGAAAATGAACCACAAAATTTGTTGTGCAATTTCTCCTGTGTAAGCAGATAGCCCATATGTGGGGGAAAGCCACTGTTTGGGTGGATGGTAGGACTTAGAAGGGAGGGAGCAGTTTGACTTTTTGAAAGCAAAATTGGCTGGAATCAAAGGTGGGCGCCTTGTTGCGTTTGGAGACCACATGATGTACCTAAAAAGTGGAAATCCCCAATTCTAACTCCAACCCTAACACACCCCTAACACTAATCCCAACCCTAACTATAACCGTAACCACAACCCTAACCCAAATCTCAACCCTAACTGTAACCATAACCCCAACCCGCTAACCCTAATGCCAACCATAACCCTAAACACAACCTTAGCCCCAACCCCTAACCCTAGCTCTAAAGCCCAACCCCTATCCTTAGCATAAAAAAAAGGAAGTAAATACTTTATTTATTTTACCTAACTAAGAGGGTGATAAAGGGGGTTTTGATTTACTATTTTTTTTTATTTTGATCACTGTGATAGGGTCTATCGCAGTGATCAAAATTAATCAATAGGTAAAAATTTATTTGCGGACGCATTTTCTTCCCAGAAGAAGACACCGCCGGCCAGGAGACATCACAGGGGGATGCAGGAGGGTCTAGTGACAACGGAGGTACTGGGGGAAGGGGAGATCGGGGGACCCCATTTCTCTCTCCTTTGATGTGAGAAATTAAATGGGAAATCGGACTTTTTTTTTTTTCCTTCGGTCGCTGTTATTCCGTGATTAACTGATCGCAAAACTGGGGTCGGTAAAATAAACAACCCGAATCATGTTCTCTGGGGTCTCTGCTAACCCCAGTAGCTGAGACCCCAGAGAATTTCCGACGCTGGGGGGCACTATCCACTTATTTCTCAGCGCCGTTAAAAAGCGGCACTGAGGCATAAGTACCCTTTAACTGCCGCTGTTAAAAGGTGTATCAGCGGTCATTAAGGGGTTATGGGACCCGTTTCTTTGGTATCCTAACAGTCCCAAAAAAATGGAGGGGTGGAAATGATGTTAAAAAGATATCCAAGATTGAAACCAAGTGGATTTTCACTCTTAATAGCCTAGCCCCAGATGACTCAACCACACAATTGAACATTATGCCTTATAGCCATTGTTCCACTACTGTCAATATACCTTTTTAAATAAAAAAAAAAATAAAAATGTCAAACTGTATAGGCATACGTGGCTAGAGACGGTATTTCACTGTGGTCATATGTATTACGCTCTTGCATTGGTATTAACACAAGGCACTGACAGTTCATACTAATACAGGACTACAAAGAAAAAGCTTAAGGCTATGTGCACACGTTGCGGAACGGTGCACAAAATCCGCATCTCCTGGCAGAAACCGCAGGTGCAGATTTGTTGTGGATTTTGTGCGTTTTTTTATGCGGATTTTACCACTGCGGATTTCTATAATGGAGGGGTGCAGAAACGCTGCAGATCCGAACAAAAGAAGTGACATGCACTTTTAAATCTGCAGCGTTTCCGCGCGGATTTTTCCGCACCATCTGCACAGCTTTTTTTTCCCCCCACATTGATTTACAATGTATTGCACTGTAAATCACAGTGCAAATCTGCGTTTCTGGCGGAAAAATCCGCTGCGGATCCGCACCAAATCTGCATCGTGTGCACATAGCCTTATTGTTTTTTTTTTTAACCGATGTCACAAGTGTGTTTATCTTTTAATCCTTTGCAAGATCAACTAGTGCTTGACCATATGTTTTAAATAGTGGCCTCCTTTAGCGTGGTAGTGTATCTACGCACAGAACATCTCCATGCAATGTATTCAGAGAACTGGTATACAAATGGAGCCACGCTAGCTTTATTCACCTTGATTAAATGACTAAAAGCCAGTCCTTAAAAGATATCAAGTCTGTGACGCATGAAAGAAACCATAATTACACTTTTGTTACCAAAAACAGAGGTTACTCTTTACGTCTAAAATGTTTCTGACTTGCTTTTATTACAGTGAAATAGAGATATAAAGGAAATAGAGCATAACTGAAAGGCGACTTGTGCTCCACACTCCGCTAGTTAGGAGTTTATGGGAAATGATTGTCTGCAGAGACTTTCAGCTTCAATTGTACACCGCTAGTTTCTACATGGAAAATTCAGAACTGCATGTAGGGGGGGGGGGGGGGGGGAGAGATCTTTCAGATTGATGGCAGACAAGGGTGAGGATAATTAGTGAGTTTGAGACCTTAAAAAAAAAGTTTTATTTTATGTATTACACTGAGCAGTATGTTTTTTGATTTACTTCTGGAAAAATCTCAGGATATGAGCGAGATTGTCCCGATTATGCTGCACCGTGAGCTCTGGGAATGCCCGCAGCCTAAGAGGATCGGGCACCAACCAGATTTAACAATATAAACTGCTTACAACTTAGAGCCAATGAGGATGATGTAATAGATGACACAGGACATCCATGTCAAAGTGGCTGCCTATGGATTTAGCTTTCTCTGGAGTTATGTTGGTGTAAAAACAAGTTTTTGATCACTTTTCTTAAATGCTTTGGTAGAAGGAATGGTTTATATTATATACAGTACAGACCAAAAGTTTGGACATAACATCTCATTTAAAGATTTTTCTGTATTTTCATGACAATGAAAATTGTACATTCACACTGAAGGCATCAAAACTATGAATTAACACGTAGAATTATATACTTAAAAAAGTGTGAAACAACTGAAATTATGTCTTATATTCTAGGTTCTTCAAAGTAGCCACCTTTTGCTTTGATGACTGCTTTGCACACTCTTGGCACTCTTGATGAGCTTCAAGAGGTAGTCAACGGAAATGATTTTCACTTCACAGGTGTGCCCTGTAAGGTTTAATAAGAGGGATTTCTTGCCTTATAAATGGGGTTGGGACCATCAGTTGTGATGTGTGGAAGTCTGGTGGATACACAGCTGATAGTCCTACTGAATAGACTGTTAGAATTTGTATTATAGCAAGAAAAAAGCAGCTAAGTAAAGAAAAACGAGTTGCCATCATTACTTTAAGAAATGAAGGTCAGTTAGTCCGAAAAATTGGGAAAACTTTGAAAGTGTTCCCAAGTGCAGTGGCAAAAACCATCAAGCGCTACAAAGAAACTGGCTCACATGAGGACCACCATAGGAAAGGAAGACCAAGAGTCACCTCTGCTTCTGAGGATAAGTTTATCTGAGTCACCAGCCTCAGAAATCGCAGGTTAACACCAGCTCAGATTAGAGACCAGGTCAATGCCACACAGTTCTAGCAGCAGACACATCTCTACAACAACTGTTAAGAGGAGACTTTGTGCAGCAGGCCTTCATGGTACAATAGCTGCTAGGAAACCACTGCTAAGGACAGGCAACAAGCAGAAGAGACTTGTTTGGGCTAAAGAACATAAGGAATGGACATTAGACCAGTGGAAATCTCTATTTTGGTCTGATGAGTCCAAATTTGAGATCTTTGGTTCTAACCACCGTGTCTTTGGGCGACGAAGAAAAGGTGAACGGATGGACTCTACATGCCTGGTTCCCACCATGAAGCATGGAGGAGGAGGTGTGATGGTGTGTGGGTGCGTTGCTGGTGACACTGTTGGCGATTTATTCAAAATTGAAGGCATACTGAACCAGCATGGCTACCACAGCATCTTGCAGCAGCATGCTATTCCATCCGGTTTGCGTTTAGTTGGACTAGCATTTATTTTTCAACAAGACAATGACCCCAAACACAACTCCAGGCTGTGTAAGGGCTATTTGACCAAGGAGAGTGATGGGGTGCTACGCCAGATGACCTGGCCTCCAGAGTCACCAGACCTGAACCCAATCGAGATGGTTGGGGGTGAGCTGGACTGCAGAGTGAAGGCAAAAGGGCGAACAAGTGCTAAGCATCTCTGGGAACTCCTTCAAGATTGTTGGAAGACGATTCCCGGTGACTACCTCTTGAAGCTCATCAAGTGAATGCAAAGCAGTCAAAGCAAAAGGTGGCTACTTTGAAGAACCTAGAATATGACATAACAAAAAAGTGTGAAACAACTGAAATTAAGTATATAAAATTCCACATGTGTTAATTCATAGTTTTGATGCCTTCAGTGTGAATGTACAATTTTCATAGTCATGAAAATACAGAAAAATCTTTAAATGAGAAGGCGTGTACAAACTTTTGGTCTGTACTGTATGTTGCCGATGTTACTGGCTTCCTATTTTTTCTTTTTATAGTTATGACAGAATCAGAAAGGCCTTTGGATCTCAGGATCAGCTGCTCAGCATTCAGGCAGACAATTGTAAGAGTTCCGCATTGGGATGGTGTATTGGCCCTTGAAACCATAGATCGTGTCTTTCTGGAAAAATGATGGGATCTTCTATGGACATTGTTCTCAGCAAGGGGAACCAGCTTCTCCTGGGCCAAAATAGTAATATTATGATTACCTTGGCTTGATCCTCCTGTATCTTCCTTAGCACTGCTGGAATTAGAGGCAATGAAGGAAACACATACACCAGGCCCATATCCTATTTCTGAGATTAAGCGTCTACCTTTATCAGCCTGTCTTCCGATTGAGGGAAAAAATTTGTTGCTGTTTTTGCATTTTTTCATGGTGACGAGAAGGTCCACCTAGGGGCACCCCAACGGAGTATTATGTGATGAAATTCCTCTCAGTTCAGCTACCACTCGGCCTGTTGAACTGTTTTCCGACTAAGAAAGTCTGCTACAAAATTCTGAGACCCCTTTAGATGTATTGCTGTCACAGATAGCACAGTCTCCTCAGCCCATAGGAAGATCTTCCGTGCTACCGCATCAAGATGGTGGTGTCTTGGTCCCCATTGATGTCTGAGGGAGGCTACTGCCGTGATATTCTCCGTCAGGATTCTGATACTTTGGTTCCTTAGACTTGACCCACATCTCTTTAGCATTTCCCAGACTGCCTGAAGCTCAATGAAGTTGGATGGTCTGGGGAGGATCTGATTTTTGTCAGGTACCCTGTATGTATTAATCTTCTACAGGAGCCCCCAGCCACTGCTGCTTGCGTCTGTGGTGACAGTTATAAAAGGTAACAGCTTCCACATAATCCCTTTCCTCAGGTTGGTCATGAAAGTCCACTAGGCTAATGACTTCTTTGTTATTGCTGACAATATTTTCTTGTCTAGTCCATCTCTCCTTCTGTTCCATGCTGTCAGTACCAGATGTTGTATTTAGGGTTGAGCAAATATGTTCGGAATCAGTCAACGAATCTGAATGTGCCATATTTGTGCCGAATTTATGTTTCATGATCTGAAAATATTCAGTCATTTCTACTCCCATTGATTCCAATGACATTCGGCTTTGTTTGGCGAATATTGCAAAAACAATATTCGCTGCCAATCATAATCGGAAACGAATTTCGAAAAATTTGCTCAACTCTAAGAGGTCATTGCCTCGAGTAGAATTGACTTCACTGAACCCCTTGCATAGGCCATCAGTAAGTCTCAGAATCCTCATAGCTTCTCTGATGGAAACTTGTGATTTCCCTCTGTTTCAGAGTTTTGTCTCTTTTCTGGCAAGAAGGATATCTGCTGTCAAGAGTCCAAGAGTATTCCTAGGAAGATCTTCTGCCTTCCAGGAACAAGATCTGATTTTCCCCAGTTGTTCCATCATAAGCTCTTTAAAACTAAGACGGTTGATGTTAAACTGGCATTTAGTTTCCAGGGGGACACTACAATCAACAGGAAATTGTGCAGATATTGGACAATCAATATTCCTTGTTCCCTCATGAAATATTTCCTCCTTCTTTGAGCGAGAATCTTAGATACTGGTATGATAGTATTTCTGAAGGCCGATACAAGTGTGTCAGTGTTTTCTCAAGAGAAAAGGTACTTATTTTTCTTTTCTAGGAGAATTGTAATAAACTCTTTCTTTTACTCCTGTTCAGTCAGTGTAACCTGATAATTCTTCATCCTCTGAACTAGATTCTATCTCCCACTGGGGTCTTTTATGCCTGGGAGCTATCTGGGAGGACTAAAGGTACCGTCACATTAAGCGACGCTGCAGCGATAGCGACAGCGATGCCGATCGCTGCAGCGTCGCTGTTTGGTCGCTGGAGAGCTGTCACACAGACCGCTCTCCAGCGACCAACGATGCCGAGGTCCCCGGGTAACCAGGGTAAGCATCGGGTTGCTAAGCGCAGGGCCGCGCTTAGTAACCCGATGTTTACCCTGGTTACCAGCGTAAAAGTTAAAAAAACAAACAGCACATACTCACCAGCGCGTCCCCCAGCCTCTGCTTCCTGACACTGACTGAGCTCCGGCCCTAACAGCACAGCGGTGACGTCACCGCTGTGCTTTCACTTTCAGTTTAGGGCCGGCGCTCAGTCAGTGTCAGGAAGCAGACGCTGGGGGACGCGCTGGTGAGTATGTGCTGTTTGTTTTTTTAACTTTTACGCTGGTAACCAGGGTAAACATCGGGTTACTAAGCGCGGCCCTGCGCTTAGTAACCCGATGTTTACCCTGGTTACCAGTGTAAAATATCGCTGGTATCCTTGCTTTTGCTGTCAAACACGGCGATACACGGCGACCTAGCGACCAAATAAAGTGCAGACCTTCTAGCAGCGACCAGCAATTTCACAGCGGGATCCAGATCGCTGCTGCGTGTCAAATACAGCGATATCGCTATCCAGGTCGCTGCAACGTCACGGATCGCTGGCGATATCGCCTAGTGTGACGGTACCTTTACTCTGTAATGAAATTTTGAACCTCCTCTCTTATTATGGTCCTTATGTAGGTCATAAAGGAGTGATGTTCCCCTTAAAACACCTTGGCAATACACTCCAGGCATACCATATTTTCCGGACTATAAGACGCACCCAGGTTTTAGAGGTGAAAAAGAAAATAGGGGAACAAAATATTTGAAGCAAAAAAAAAAAAAAGGTGGTAAAATTTAATAACATACTATTATATATAATAACACCACATAATAGTATGTTATGTTGGAAACTGCGGGTAGAAGATGGTGCTGCGGGACCAGTGTGGTGTTTGTAAAAGTACTATATGAAGACGCTGGAGGGTGAGTATAAGATTGGGGGAACAGGGCTTATATTTAAAGCCAGGGCTGTGGAGTCGGAGTCGTGGAGTCGGAGTTAGTTTTGGTTGGAGTCGGTAGAAATGTACCGACTCCAGCTTTATAAAAAAAAAAAAATAAATTAAAAAAAAGGATTAATATTTCATAATTGAACTTTCATATGAATTTTATAAATGTTACTCAAATATATATGTTCTATCAAACTATGAACAACAGTGATAAGCAGTTCTGCTGGAGATCGAGACATTTCTTACTTCTTGTGTGTCACTGTTCTCCACTGCCCTTATCTAATCTTATACTTGGTTAACCTCATGGTGCCCCAACCCCACTACTTACAATGTATGGAACTGAAAATGTGTTGCAAATTCTTAGTAGTAATGCTCCTCCTCTAGACTAGATGTTTACTAGGTGTGCGTCTTCCAAGCATCTCACAGCTGCTACTCAGAAGAGGAAGACTGTAAGAAGTATTATCCTTTCAACAAACTTTGCATCAGTTAACCCTAGAACGCATACCCATAGAAATCTACACATTCACGCACCTGGGGCCTTTTAGGCCTGTTTACAATTATCATGGAATAACTCAAATAAACATACTTTTCAAAGTTTATTGCAAAGTAAGGCTGCATTCCCAATAGCGCAGGGGTCCGCCAGGACGGGATTCCGTAATGGACCTGACCTCCTGGTGACCCCAGCTAAGGCTGGCGGATGCATACCTGGGGCCTCGCAGGCCTGCCAGGTTACTTGTTTTCTATTTTCTGTAAAATTACATTAGTTAGAATTTTGAAACTCTAGGTATTCCTCAGGTATATAGTTGTTAGTAATTTCCAGTTGTTCATATATTTTTATGTTATAGGCATTTCGGTATAACAACCTTTTTTTGGGACTACCCCATATTCACGCACCTGGGGCCTTTTAGGAATAACTCAAATAAAAATACTTTTCAAAATTTATTTTACAATTGCAAGGTAAGGATGCATTCCAACTAGCGCTGGGGTCCACCAGGAGGGGATCCGTAATGGATCTGACCTCCTGGTGACCCCAGCTAAGGCTGGCGGAATCCTGGAGTTACCAGGAGGTCAGATCCATTATGGATCCCCTTCTGGCGAACCCCAGCGCTACTGGGAACACAGCCTAAGATGTGTATATTTCAAAACATAATTATGTGCATAAAACAACAAAAAAGTAAGTAAACAGGCACGCCAAATATAGGCATTCTATATGCAATTTTTTTATGAAAACATTTTTTGGTTGTAGCAAACTTGGTGCAGGAATATTTATTTGTAACTTTACATATTCCCCCGACAATTCTCGCATATTATTTTTTCGGCTGAATGTTCCTTGCATACATTTTGTCCGCAAGTAGAACAGAAACGCTCCAATTTTCTTTCCTTCTTTGCTGGACAAATATAGCAGCGCTTTTTTTTTTTTCTCTTTGCTCTGGATGTTCCAGAAAGCGTATTCCACATCGGATCATTGCCTCCGTAATTTGCCTTGATAAGCATATCATGCTGCTTCTCTCCATCATAGTAGGCATCAAAAGTTCATAACAAAGTTTTGTCAAAAATAGACGTCTCTTATCTTTCCTGTTGGCATGGAATTCTGGATTAGTTTGACAATAAACAATGTAGCTATTGAGGGCTGACACATCAAGGATATTGGAAAAAAGGGCAACAAGCCAACGTTTAGTCTGCCTTTTGCACGAATACTCTCCAATCATTTCGTCCATCTTGTCGACACCTCCTTTTGTCTTATTATAATGCAGTATGATTTCAGGGTTTTTTTTCCTGTCATTGGTGTCAATACTTCCAACATAATGCATTGTACTCAGTAATATCACGGATTTTTCTCTTTCTTGGCTTTATAAGACACCATTGTTGCTTGATTGCAGAAACCAAATACACTCTCGTAGATTGTTCGCTGTGGATTGTGCTTCATGATTGGAGGAATTTTGCGGCGGTTTGGCCTCATGGTACCAACAAGTGTAAGTTGCTTTTGAAGCAAAAAGTTGGCCATTTCAAAATTGGTAAAGTAATAATCCATTGTAATATTTTTTCCTGAATTGAAAGTTGGTAGAGCAAGTGTTATTACTATGTCGGAACATAGGTCTTTCTGGACTGGAGCATCAGCTTCTTTGCCACAGTAAATCAGACCATTCATCCCATAATAGCTTGCTGAATCGCACATCCAGAACATTTTTATGCCATACTTAGCTGGCTTACTGGGCATATATTGAATGAATTTGCAATGAAATTGCAACGTCCCCTAAAGGCAAGAAGTTGCTCGTCCACTGTCACATTATCACTGGAATGGTAAAGCTTTGTACAGTTCTTGATAAAAAGATTCCAGATATAGCTATTAGGGGCTAATTTATCGGTTGCCAACCTCACAGGGCGAGTTCTCTTTTCATCAAAACGAAGGCATCTCCGAATACCCTCAAATCTATTGATGGACATAGTAGCTTTGTAGTGTGGATCTGCAAATAGGTTCTGAAATAACTCTCTGATTGGAACATCATATGATTTTGTTGACCCTGCCAGAAGAGTAAGGCCAATATAAGCATATAGTTCCTCTTTAGTTATATTTTTCCATGTTTTTTTCTTCTTGACGCAACAATACAGACAAAAAGACCGAGTATCACATGTAAACCTAGTACAGGCCTAAGAGGCCCCAGGTGCGTGAATATGGGGTAGTCCCAAAAAAAGGTTGTTATACCGAAATGTCTAACATAAAAATATATGAATAACTGGAAATTACTAACAACTATATACCTGAGGATTACCTAGATTTTCAAAATTCTAACTAAAGTACTTTTACAGAAAATAGAAAACAAGTAACCTGCCAGGCCTGCGAGGCCCCAGGTATGCGTTCTAGGGTTAACTGTGAGTACATGAGGAATAACAGTATTACTGACCACTAGGGTTGAGCGACCTTGACCTTTTTAGGGTCGAGTCATGTTTTGCGCAACCCGACTTTTTGAAAAGTCGAGGATCGGCCGGAACACGAATGAATGAATCTCTCTCATAGCCGTGCACGCCCCTAACCCCTATGTCATCACTCTGCCCACACTCCTTCATTGGCTGAAAAAATGGCGCTAAACGCATCATACGAAACGCGACTTTGGCGCCAAGATCGCATACCGCATGGCCGACCCCACACAGGGATCGGGTCGGGTTTCATGAGACGCCGACTTTGCCAAAAGTCGGCGACTTATGAAAATGAACGTTCCGTTTCGCTCAACCCTACTGACCACTACTATATCAGTTGTACGACCTGGCAATAATTTTGTACAATTGTTTTTAGGAAAAACAATTGTCATTTGGATTGTGAATGCAGAATTAAAAACCTGAGAATGTCAAAGCAGTGTCACATTAAATCAGCTGTATTTGAACATTTCACCATCACTCAAGATAGAAAACATTATGTCTGTCAGTGTATGACAAATGATCCAGACAAAAACAAATGCTGTGAAGCCAAGATCAGTGCATATTCAGGCAAAGATAAAAATGCTCCTACCAGAGCTTCTAATCTAAAGAGACATTTAGGCTATGTGCACACGTCAGGATTTTGTCAGGATTTTTCATCAGGATTTGTAGCCAAAACCAGGAGTGGAACAATTAGAGGAAAAGTATAATAGAAACATATGCACCACTTCTGCATTTATCACCCACTCCTGGTTTTGGCTACAAAACCTGAGGAAAAAGCCTAAGAAAATCCTGAGAAAACCCTGAGAAAATCCTGACGTGTGCACATACCCTGACAGCGCTTTCATCCAGAAGTACTGAAAGCAGTGGATGAGAAAGACTGCATCCAAACCAATGAACCCGTGCCCAGCTCTTTCAGCCAAACAAAGGAGCAGAGAACTTTGCAGCCATCAGTTGCAAGATATTTTGTCAGTGACAAAGTTACTGTGCAATGACAGTAGATACATTTAAAAAAACAGATCATAGAGCTTGTTGTAAAGGATAGTGTGCCTATTTTATTATTTTCACGACCAGCTTTTATGTGTCTGAATGGGGAAATGGCCCGCAAGCTTGGTGTTTCGATCGAGAGAGAGAGAGAGAGAGAGAGAGAGAGAGAGAGAGAGAGAGAGAGAGAGAGAGAGAGAGAGAGAGAGAGAGAGAGAGAGAGAGAGAGAGAGAGAGAGAGAGAGAGAGAATTAGAAAATTAGTAATCGAAGAAGCTTTTAAACAAAAGGAAGAACTTAAAAAAAACTCTCAAAGGACGCTTTCTGTTTCTTAAAATGGATGCCTGCACACGTCACAGAGTGAACTATTTTGCCATCAATGTCCGATTTGTTTGTGACAAAAATGAAATGGTTACCAAGTCATTGGCAGTAAAAGACACCAAAGCTCATCACACCAGTGAGTTTCTCCAGGTCTTGGTGGAAAAGGTTCTGCAAGACTATGAACTTAAAGAGCAAGTTCTTTCTGTCATAACTGACAATGCTTCAAATATGATAAGTACTATTAAGCTAATGAATGAGTGTAATGACGGTGACCAGCAGCTAGAAGAACATTCTGAGTCCACAGACACAGAAATGTTTGAAATAGAGGAACACAGTATTGTAACTGAGGAGCAAACTGAAGTTGCTTCAGATGAACAGCACCATGATCGTTTAGATGATCTTGTTCAAACTGTGTCAATACGTTCTTTCATTCATCACATGCACTATGTTTTGCATACGCTACAGCTGGCTATAAGAGACAGTCTGCAAGAAGGACATGCTCCTGCACTGATTGGCAAGGTGAGAAAATTGGCTACTGTTGCCAGAACCCCTAAAGTTGACTCAATTTTGAAGAGACGTGCTGGAAAAGGGGCAATTATTGATCAAGCCACACGATGGGGCAGTACTTACTCAAAGATTCAGCGCTTGGTTGAACTGAAAACCTTTCTTGTAGACATGGCTAACCCTCAACTGACGCTACATGAAAGTCAGTGGAATCAGGTGACTGAGCTGGAAAAATTGCTAGAGCACCCATTTACAGTGACTAAAAAATTACAAGCAGAGGACTTAACTCCAGGTATTTTCTTAAAGGAGTGGAAGAACCTGATGTTTCGCCTGTCCCAAAGAGGAGGGTTAATTGCAAGTGGCATTGCTACATCAATGAAACGGAGAGAGGAGCTACTATTACAAAATAACATTCTTTTGGCAGCTGTTTACGTAGACCCAATGCATCGGATTCTTCTAGATGATCAACAGCTAACTAAAGAAAAAGAAGCTCTGTTTGAAATAGCAGTAAGGATGAAAGGGTTGCAGAACAGTCAGGAGGAACAAGATGAATTTGGTCGTCCTGACACATCTTCACCCTCATCAACTGATGAAGAATTTAATTTCGAAAAATATTTGGATCACAAGGACCGTGCAAAGCGTTCCCGCATAGAAGAGTCATCCCCATAAAAGAACACAGCCAGTACATTTTAAGTCCATTTATAAAGAGAATTTGAATCAGCAAGTGCCACAATACTGCAGCACAGAGCTAAAATCTGTCTCCTATGAAGCCTTTACTTTGGCAGGGTTTCACAGGATTCTTCTCCGATGCCAGGTCATGTGACCACAAGTATGGAATTTGACTAGAAGTATGCAAATCTCAACTAGACACGTCTGACCACGCTTAACATGCTTACATTGAGCGAGGTCATGCTCAGCTAGTCAGAACATATGCAAATAACATGCTTACAGTCATGCACCTTCAGCCCCCTGTGCTGGCACCGGAGAATCTTCACATCGCGCAATGTGAGGAGTCACAAGTCTGCAGACTTGTCCCCCAAGACCGGACAATGCCTTTAAAAGATGCAGTCATAGAATGACAGTGGCATTTAAGCCGCTGGTTACTGTTACAAGCAAATGCCAGCTTAATAACACAACCACCATCTGAACAGCAGGCTCACCTCCAGAGCCTGCTCCATAGTGCATCCTGTACATGGGCATCACATGCTGAGAAGAGGTTAAAGGGTCCATGTCACACGATACTAAAAGGCAGACGTTGACGAATATGCTGCCTGTAATCAGGAACATTGACACTGAACATAAGAGGCAGTACAGCAGGTAGAGCAAACTATACATGGTACAACAAGAATGAGAGGGTTCAAATAAGAAAATTACAAACTTGATACTCTAAAAATGAAAAAAAAAAAAGTTACAAAAAAAAAAAAAAAGGACAATTCCTACCTGTCTGATGAGGAGTCCTCTGAAGAACTCGCTCCATCCTCTATTTTAACATAATCCAGAGGACAATCATTTACAACACCGGCATTGTGGTCACTTATTGTCTGATTTCTGAAATGTAAGCCTTCCAGCTGTTCGGCTACCTCCATATCTTCCTGTGGCTCCACGATACAAGGCAAAGATTGAATCGGTATATTCTCTTCAGTGACTGCAACTGCTGTGGGCGAAACCTGTACTCCACCATCATGAGAAGAGGCTTCTTCTATGGGTACAGCTTGGAGTTGTTCATCTACGATATCATTACACTCGGGCAGTGGCGCGTTGTCAGACGTACATGTCTCGGTTACAGAAGGCAATAAATTTTCTCCTCCGGGAAGGTGATTGTTCGGCAATTCATTTGTAGGTTCTGCAGGTACAGACATTTTCTCCAGTGTTTCCATGTTAAGCTGGAATCCACAATGAAGAGCAGTTAATACACAAATTACAACGAGGGAACAAGTAATAAACCTTTGAAATGTCGACCTATCGGAGCTGTTTGAAGCATATAACAATTTAAGATTTGTTGTTTATTTTTCTTATAAAATGTAAAATAAATGATTTCAATACTTGATATTTTAAGCAATAAAGGGGAGCAGCTGCTGACATTTTCCATGATCATCAGGGGTGGTACTAGCTCGTATTACGACTGCAGTAAATGTGGGCGTGGCCTGCCATCATTCCATTGAAGCCGTAGTCTCCCTTAATAAAACAAAAAAACACCATATCCCTCACCTGTTTGACGTTCTGTCCCACACCGTAATCCATTTCTGGGGATAAACAGTTTTCAACCTGGTTGGTGCCAAGATGCGACCGCCCAGGCTGAGAACCACTGAGGAATGAGCTGATGCGAGCGCAGCGTCAGTGACATCATCAAGGTAACTAGGTCACTGAGGTTGCGCTCCCAGCCGGGCTGAACTGCGGTGAAATCAGCACCACGAGAAAAAGTCAATGAGTTTACCATGAGAAATTTCTCACGGTGAATTGCTGTGAACTCACTGACTTTCTCATGGTGCTGAGGTCACTACAGTTCAGCCTGGCTGGGAAGGCAGCATAAGTGACCCACGGTAACCTTGATGAAGTCACCGCCATTCATTGATGCTGCGCTCGCAGCAGCTCATTCCTCAGTGGTTCTGAGCCTGGACGGTCACATCTTGGCACCGTCCAGGTTGAAAACTGTTTATCCTGAGACAAGGATTACGACGTGGAACAGACCAACGGACAGGTGAGGGATATGGTGTTTTTTATTTTTGTTTTATTACAGGAGGCCATGGCTTCAATGGAATGGGCATTAGGTGAGTATAACGGTTTGCTATTTTTAAATAAAAAAGGATAAGTGTGTTTTGTTTTTATTTCAAATAAAGGACTTTGTTCTGTGTGTTTATTTACAATATAACTACAGGATTAGTAATGGATAGGTGTTTTATTAATGCCTCTCCATTACTAGCCTGTGGGCTTGATGTCACCGGACAATACAAAGGTAACATCAACCCCACAAATATTACCCCACTTGCCACTGGGCAAGTGATAAGAGTCGAGCAAAGCACCAGAACTGGCACATCTAATAGATGTGCCATTTTCTAGGGCGGCTATATCCATAGCCCCTTACCATTTGGAAGAATACCAGCACCTAGCTGTCTGCTTTAGCTTGGCTGTTGTAAAAAAATAAATAAATAAAAAGTACAGCATGGGGACCCATCTATTCTTGATAACTAGCCTTGCTGTCAGTTTTGCCTGGCTGGTTATCAACAATACAGGGGACCCCACGTCATTTATTTATAGTGCAGGCAACAGCTGATGAATACTCTCATAAGCCACCTGCTCTTGCTGTTATCAGCGGTATACAACTCTCAACATCCTCTCCTACTAGCACTGATCGCAGCACAAGCAGGGGAGAATGACGAGTTGTCTTCAGCACACGGGAACAACGCTGAGAGTACCTCCGATTCCCAGGTGCAGGTACGTGTTACTCTGATGTCATCCGTGTGTCATCAGTGTGTACGTGTGTGGGACATTTTGTGGCCTGTGCCGCTTACACACTGGGTCAACAAGTTTAAGTGTCTCCGGTACATGTGAAAACCATCATCACCACACATACCGGACACACCGATGTCTGAAAGTGCACTTAAATAGGTGTCTATCAGCCCAAAAACTCTAAATAAACCTCTTACTCCTTCATAGTGGGGACTTGGCAGTTACAAAAATCAAACCTGTAGTACAGACTTCACTCTTTACTTAAAGGGAACCTGTCACCCCCAAAATGGATGTTGAGCTAAGCCCACCAGCATCAGGGGCTTATCTACAGCATTCTGTAATGCTGTAGATAAGCCCCTGATGTATCCTGAAAGATGAGAAAAAGAGGTTAGATTATACTCACCCAGGGGCGGTCCCGCTGCGGTGGGCGTCGCGGTTCGGGGCCTCCCATCTTCTTACGATGACGTCCTCTTCTTGTCTTCAGGTTGCGGCGTACTTTGTCTGCCCTGTTGAGGGCAGAGCAAAGTACTGCAGTGCGCAGGTGCCGGGAAAAGTCAGAGAGGCCCGGCGCCTGCGCACTGCAGTACTTTGCTCTGCCCTCAACAGGACAGACAAAGTACACCTGCGCCGGAGCCGCAGCGTGAAGACAAGAAGAGGACGTCATCCTATGAAGATGGGAGGCTTGGACCGGACCGCAACTCCCATCGGACCCGGACTGCAGCGGGACCGCTCCTGGGTGAGTATGATATCACCTGTTTTTCTCATCAGAATGCTGTAGATAAGCTCCTGATGCCGGTGGGCTTAGCTCATTTTTGATTTTGGGGGTGACAGGTTCCCTTTAATAAACATTTTTACTAGCTAACTAAGTGCATCATTCTGTCCCCATCAATTACAATCCTCGGCACCTCCTTTTATATTGTTTGATCGCATTCGCTTTGGAGAACATATTCACAATGCAGAAGACGAGCGAGAGGACGGTGTCAGAGCGTTTGTGCTCATCCCCCTCCCCCATCTGTACAGGCCCACACAGACAGCCTGCCCCTGCAGACAGGAGAGATGGATGACAGCGAGCCCACACTAACCTTCACACGGAACGACTTTGTAACGATATCACTAGCGATCCTTGATGTTGCAGCGTCCTGGCTAGCGATATCGTTTAGTTTGACACGCAGCAGCGATCAGGATCCTGCTGTGATATCGCTGGTCGCTGAATAAAGTTCAGAACTTTATTTGGTCGTGCGATCGCCGTGTATCGTTGTGTTTGACAGCAAAAGCAAGGATACCAGCGATGTTTTACAATGGTAACCAGGGTAAACATCGGGTTACTAAGCGCAGGGCCGCGCTTAGTAACCCGATGTTTACCCTGGTTACCAGTGTAAAATGTAAAAAAAAACAAACAGTACATACTTACATTCGCATCCCCCGCCGTCTGCTTCCCACACTGACTGAGCGCGGCAAAGTGAAAGTGAAAGCACAGCACAGCGGTGACATCACCGCTGTGCCCTGCTACTGCCGGCGCTCAGTCAGTCAGTCAGTCAGTGCAGGAAGCGGACGCCGGGGGACGCGAATGTAAGTATGTACTGTTTGTTTTTTTTACATTTTACGCTGGTAACCAGGGTAAACATCGGGTTACTAAGCGCGGCCCTGCGCTTAGCAACCCGATGTTTACCCTGGTTACCCGGGGACCTCGGCATCGTTGGTCGCTGGAGAGCGGTCTGTGTGACAGCGATCGGCATCGTCGTCGCTATCGCTGCAGCGTCGTTTCGTGTGAAGGTACCTTAACACAAGTGCTCTGCGCTCCTGCATGGCTAGGGATTCAATTCAAACAGCGCTCCAAAGCCAGCGCTGCCAAACATCATAGAGGAAGGTGCAGAGGATGTTAACTAAGGAGGGGGGCACAATGGAGCGCTGAGCCCAGGGGACAACCAAGTCCCCTCATTTACTAATCCAATAAAACTTTCTTGTGGACCATAAAGATGGTGAAATATGAATTACAGGTATGATTTTTAGAGAGGCCACGTCCCCTATATGAAAGTATAAGGGGTTTATTTCGGGTTTGGGCCATTACCAACATTTCCGACGTCATAAAGGTACGAGCAGGACCCACACCGAGGACCTATTCTCAAAAGAGGGCCCATCATGTATCTGCAGGAAGACAACAGCGGCCAATGCCATCATATATGCGCATCTCTCAGATCAAAAACAGGAGCAAGTGGATAAGCTGGCACCCGACGTCAGACAGTTATAGTGCAGAGTGTCTCCTGTGGGGCTTCTGTAGTGGTGGGTGCACGTCATATTAGAGCGTTGGGGTCTCCCCTATAGAAGGCGCGGCGGAGTGACATCACCGTGTGCACAGCCCCAGCAGGGCTCTAGAGCCGCTTCTCATACCGCACAGCTATAAGGAGCATGCACTTCTATCACAGCAGGTGACAATAACGGGACTATGTCCCATCACTGGGGAGTCGTGAGGCGCAGGAAGTCATCGCGACAACATGCTCAATTGCTTCTGTGCACGACCGTGTGTGACGTCAGCAAGCATGGAATACACCGCTGCGGCCACTTGGTCATGGCCATCAGAACTATTACAGTGAAACTGGACTTCAGGCGCAGACACACAGCCCGAGAATGGAGGCCACTATCGGCGCAGTATTCCGGGCGTGTGCAGCAGTCAGCCGCTCACTTACCGCCTCCCGTCCGGCGGCAGCGCTCACTGCTCCAGCATAGCTCTAGTCACTGCACGCGTGAACCCCACGCTGTCTAGCTTTGAGTTCCAAGCCTCGATATGAGCCGCATTCGTTGCTGCTCAGTGATTGGTTGTAGAATTCACCGCCCGCCAAACTTCTTTCTGATTGGGGCGCCTTCCTGTAGAGGCGTGGTTAGGGCTGGACTGCAAACTTCGAGTGTCGTCACTTGAAAGTGGCGCTCCCGCTCCGGGCTTCACCCTCGGCATTTACGTTTCTCTGTTTGACTGTGTGTGGACTTCTGTCAGAGCTTAGGAAAGCTAAGGTTGTGGTACGGCCAATCACCAGTCTGGGCCGCCATTATTATCTAGTCAGAGTTTGGAGCCTCTGACTGGTGAGTTGTCTAAATATGTCAGTCACATAGAATGAGCAGAAACTTCAATAATTTCCCCCAAAAGGGCCTGACTTTCTAGTAAAAGCCTAGGATCCCAGCATGCACAGCGAGATCACACCATACTCCGCTACTGTTCTGTTCCGTGAGATCTCGCTTTCCACAGTAACTCGGTGCTGCCGCACGTTACACGGCTGTGAACGCCCCAGTACTGTTGCCGTCACCGCTAAGGCTACTTTCACATTAGCGTCATGCACTGCACGTCGCTATGCGACTTTGCAGCGCACCGACACATACTGTGCAAGTGCCGCACAACGGGGGCAGCGGATGCTGTTTTTCAACGCATCCGCTGCCCCATTGTGAGGTGCGGGGAGGTGGGGCGGAGTTCCGGCCGCGCATGCGCGGTCGGAAAAGACGGGCACGACGCACCAAAAAAACGTTACAAGCAAAGTTTTTTGGTGGCGACGGTATGACGCAACCGTCGCACGACGGTTGCGACGTGTGGCAATGCGTCCCTAAAGCAAGTCAATGGAGAAAAAACGCATCCTGCAAGCACTTTTGAAGGATGCGTTTTTTCTCCAAAATGACGCATAGCGACGCAGTGCACGATGCTAGTGTGAAAGTAGCCTTAGCACACGATGCGGCAGCAGTGCAGGGGCGAGACCTCCTGATAAGGTTGTGAGATGCCGCTCTACGTGCCGGGATCATCCAGTACTAGTGCCAGCAGTCACAGGAAACCCTTGTGTTCCTCTAGATAACATTAGCGTACCTGTGCGCAGCGCATCATCTCCATGCGTTTTGGCATGCGTTTGCGTTGTTTATGCGCATGCGTTCGATATTTCCCGGGGAAAATGTTTACACTCACCGGCCACTTTATTAGGTACACCATGCTAGTAACGGGTTGGACCCCCTTTTGCCTTCAGAACTGCCTCAATTCTTCGTGGCATAGATTCAACAAGGTGCTGGAAGCATTCCTCAGAGATTTTGGTCCATATTGACATGATGGCATCACACAATTGCCGCAGATTTGTCGGCTGCACATCCCAAAGATGCTCCATACAAGGCAGGATGGATCCATGCTTTCATGTTGTTTACGCCAAATTCTGACCCTACCATCCGAATGTCGCAGCAGAAATCGAGACTCATCAGACCAAGCAACGTTTTTCCAATCTTCTACTGTCCAATTTCGATGAGCTTGTACAAATTGTAGCCTCAGTTTCCTGTTCTTAGCTAAAAGGAGTGGTACCCGGTGTGGTCTTCTGCTGCTGTAGCCCATCTGCCTCAAAGTTCGACGCACTGTGCGTTCAGAGATGCTCTTAGGCCTACCTTGGTTGTAACGGGTGGCGATTTGAGTCACTGTTGCCTTTCTATCAGCTCGAACCAGTCTGCCCATTCTCCTCTGACCTCTGGCATCAACAAGGCATTTCCGCCCACAGAACTGCCGCTCACTGGTTTTTTTTTCTTTTTCGGACCATTCTCTGTAAACCCTAGAGATGGTTGTGCGTGAAAATCCCAGTAGATCAGCAGTTTCTGAAATACTCAGACCAGCCCATCTGGCACCAAAAACCATGCCACGTTCAAAGGCACTCAAATCACCTTTCTTCCCCATACTGATGCTCGGTTTGAACTGCAGGAGATTGTCTTGACCATGTCTACATGCCTAAATGCACTGAGTTGCCGCCATGTGATTGGCTGATTAGAAATTAAGTGTTAACAAGAAGTTGGACAGGTGTACCTAATAAAGTGGCTGGTGAGTGTATGTGGACAATGCTTTTCCCATAGAATTTCCTTCACACAAGACACAATAGGTGTGTCTCATGGGATTTCTGTATATAGACCCTGCACAGATGAAATCCTCGTCTTTTTCTGCTGTATCCAGCTGCAAGATGGATCTTAGCGTGGAGAGCTTCAATCTTAATCTGGATTTGTCATTGAAATTGACTTTTGCATTTGCTGTGGTTTGTGAAGAAGAAAGAAGAGAAAGACTGAGAAGATGTCGTCGCTATTGGCAACACCCCATCGTTGAATTATGAGAGAGTCGTGGAGCCTACCACTCATGTTCGTGAAAACCCGCTAAAGTTTTCGACTACACAAGGATGTCGGAACAGAGCTTCAATGACTTGCTATGTGTCCAAGGATCCCTCTCCAGGCAGGACACACAACTACGTCGAGTAATTCCTGCTGAGGAACGTCTGTTGGTAACCCTGAGGTACATAATTTTGAAAAAGAAACACATGTCATTAGTATTATTGTTATAAAAGCCATGTACTAAATTTTTTTCCATTTTATGATTGGCAGATTCCTGGCTACCAGAGAGATCTTAAGAGTGTCCACCCTTTGTGGGATAGTTGCAGACACCTGCCATGCTTTATGTGACGTTCTGCTTGAAGAATTCCTCCCCCAACCCACAACTGAACTCTGGCTGGAAAATGCTGCAAAATTCCAGGACATTTGTAATTTTCCAAACTGGTGGCTGTGGACGGCAAACATATTCAAATTATGAAACCTGCTGGAAGTGGATCCAAGTATTTCAATTGCAAAAAATATTTTTGGATTGTTCTCATGGTGATTGCAGATGCTGACTGTCGATTTGTTACTGTGGACGTTGGCTCATTTGGATGAGGAAATGACTCTCAGACTTTCAAAGACTCTGACATGGGCCAACGTTTGTATGGGAATAATTGCAATTTTCCAACACCACGACCTCTTCCGAACAGTGAAGAACTGCCATTGTCGTTTGTTGTGGTTTGGGATGAGGCATTTCAAGTGTTGAGGAGAGCCATAAGATCATATACTTAATTAACCTCAAGACATAAGAGATTGAGAGAAGCAACCCATAACATGTATTGTTTAACCTTACATAAGTTTTCTCAGATCAAAGTGAGACACTAAAGATGGCTGCCATTTCCTGTATCAGCACACCATGTGCTGATATCCAAGATGACGCCCACCCTGATGACCTCATGGATCCTCCCACAGTGATGCTCACCTTGATGACCTCATGGACCAACCCATCATGATGACCTCATGGATCCACCCACAGACTTGCTCATTGCCCAACCCACTAACCAATGGAATACATCCGATCACTCCCATTTTAGAGCTAACCGAGCCCCCCTTACAGGGGTTATATAAACCTGTGTTCTGACTAAATAAAGCCCCTTGGAGCTGGGCCATAGATTGATCAAGGAGAGTTTACATCTGACTGTGTGTTGTCATATGTTTATTTCTTTAGTGCGCACCTGATCAATATCCATTAGGCGAGGAGTAGGCAACTAGAGAGTGAACATTTATTAATTGTTCAACCTAACACAAGTGTGTGCCAACCTCATAAAACCGCATATAAATTCAAGGAGGTGGGAGGCACCACTAAGTATAAGAAATTGGGGCTCACCATGGACAGTAAAGCACTAAGAGATAACCAAACAGAAGAGAAAAGGTCATGTCCATATAAGTGGGAGCTCCACAACCATATATCAAAAAATTAAAGAAAATCAAAAAAGGTAAGGCTTTTATTGATAAACAACACAGCAAATGACAATGCACACAGACAACACAATTAAAAACATTTAAAAGTGCAAAATGCAACACAGAAAAACACTGCAGTCATCTCCTAGTATAGGGAGGATGACAAACCACATCCCTACCCTCTCCAAAACTAATAAATATAAGGTGCAATAACTTGGACTGGAATGATAAAGCCAAGAGCACTTGATGATTAAGAATATAAACAATCAATCAATGTTAAACTCTGAAAACATCACATGAGAAAAACAGAGGCACATGTGTACAGGGCCCCTTTGTATCACAGTACCACATTACCCACTGAGTGTGCCAAAGCAAAGAAGGTATCAGCAGACATCTAATGGACAAAGATAAGCACAATGGTGGTCCGTGCCTGGGTAAAGGTCCGTACCTAGGTAAAGGTGTGCATACGCCCCATGAACACCAAAAAAGGCATAGCAGATGTTGGTCATGCAAGAGCTACAATGAAAAACAGAGCAACGGAGGAGAGGGAAAAGGATGTGGGGTGCAGACCCACGCGTATCGCCGCAGCTGTGGCGGCTTCCTCAGGGACAAAAATAGCATACTGTGAAAATAACTATACAAGTTTATATACAAATTTACAAGGAAGTAAATGATGTTCACCTGGTTGAGGAGGCGACGGAGAAGCACGAGGAGTGAGCTGGCGGCGGCCATCTTGTTAAATGCCCTATCCGGTATGTGACAAATAAAGTTTGCCTTGATGTGTTGTTAGCCGCGTCTGCGCATGCGCGCTGTACAAGCGAGTTGCTGCATGGATGAAACTATGGTCTGTTCTAAACAGACCGAAGTCATGCGCTAATGCGCCTGCGCGCTGAATCCAGTGCGGCTACAACTATCCGAGCCAATAACAACTGTTTGTAAGTTAAACATAATATGTCAGTGACAGACAGCGCATGCGCAATAAACACAGGTATGTGTTGCAACTGCAACTATCAGAGCCAATAACAGCTGTTTGTAGATAGGACACATTGTACCGGAGACGAACATAGCGCGTGCGCAGTAAACACAGGTATGTTACGAAGGAAAAATCTGTCATAGGCCAGAGAACTAGACCAAGATGCTAAATGAATACTTTACCGCCTTAAAATCAAAGAAGGGGGAGCCAAAAGTATAAACCATGAAACTGTAGGCATTGATGTTAAGCCTACATAAATGAGTTATAAATAGATTGGATAATGTGAAGAACGACAAATATTGCGCATGCGCGATATGCACAAGTATACTGTCAAGGCGTGCCTATATGGGATTAAGATTAGACCGAGAAAATGAATAAGCAAGTGCACTCACGTACCAAGACCACAAACCGCAGCAAAGGTACATCCTGCAGATGACCAAAAATAATAATGATGAATTCATTGCTTAGGTCCACATCGATCAAGGCGGTGCAGTATAGATGACCCAAAAATAAAATAAAATAAATGCCCCAGCCTTAGAGAGGGATATGCGCACTAACCAGCTGGAAGCGCGTATATTAACCAAAGATAGTGATACTAAGCACTATTTAAGATATTGAACACATATGATATATTACAAAGTTATTTTTCGTTCATGTGTTTATTTTCTAACAAGATACAGGATATATATGAATAGTATTATGTGAAAAACCAATGTGACCCTACAACAGATAAAGGTACACAGGAAATGAATAAACTAATTATAATACTACACAGGTCCTAAATACATATTGTATCTGATTGTGCCCGATTAACAAAGTCTGAGCATGTAAAATACTGCTTAGTGCATAGACGTTTACCTGCCTAACCTGAGTGAAACTATAGTGGCATAAGAAACGATCTACGATATGCAACAGCCCTGAAGATAACAAGGGAAGAGCACATATATATAGGGCTCCCCTGCAGGGTAGTCGCTTAAGGGCAACATTATAGGCTAGAGATAAGTGCCTAGGTGGAGTGGCACTACAACCGTCCCCGATATGGCATGTGTCAGAAGTCACAGAAGGGTATATGGTAACAATATCTTAGAAAAATGAAATATAGAAAATAAAATAATAAACAAACAAACCGGAAGAAAATGTCATATGGTACTGTGATACATGCCCAGCCAGAGATATGCAGGAAAACCCCAAGATGTTAACAAAAGGAAAATATTAGAAGAATGTTGTTTACATGGACACACAACAGGAGGTATATTACATGGACTGAATGGGTGGGCCCTGTAAAACAGGGAGCACCAGGTCAAGAAATAATCAAATCTGACCCAAAATGGCTAAGGAGCATCTGGTCAGGCATAAAAACCATTAAACAAGAGCTCTTCATTCAGTCCATTCGGTGACATACTATTTAGAGCAAAGATCCAGCGTGACTCCCGTCGCAGGAGTTCCTTCGTGAGGTCCCCTCCGCGGATGCTACTCAAGACCTGGTCAACAATCATAATCCGCATCTTCTGAAACTTGCTGTTGTGGTTTGTCAAAAAATGAGACGCAACAGATGAGATACTCTTTCCTTTTTCCATGTCCATCTTGGCATTCACAATATTCGACATATGCTGTTGAGTCCTCCGTCTTACTTTTTGGGACGTTTGTCCGACGTAAAGTTTAGGACATGGACAAATCAGGACGTAGATCACATTTCTTGACCTACAGTTGTAGTAATTCCTCGCCTTCAGTTCTCCTGGAAAAATGTTCAAAGTTAAGGAGTCAGTGGCAGTCATGTACGGGCAAACATTACAATTTCCACAAGGGAAAGAACCCTTCAGCCTCTGTCCTGACCCCAGACCTACAGCCGGCCTTTTGAAATGACTGGTGGTGAGAACATCCTTGAGGTTTTTGGCCCTCCTGGCAGTAATTCTGGGTCTATCCGATAAAAAAGGCCGTAGCCTAGGCTCATTCAACAATATCCCCCAGTGCCTCCCCAAGATGTTGTACACGTCCCTCCATTGGTTGTTATATGCCGTGATTAGATTTATTGTGGGCATGTTTTTATGTGCCTGGGGTTCCAAAAGACTCCGTCTATCCCTTTGTCGGGAATGCTCAAAAGCACGTGCTATAGTCTTTTTTGGGTAACCACGTTTCGACAGCCTAGTGGTGAGATCATGTGCCCCCTCTCGAAAATCCGTGTCCAAACTACAGTTACGTCTTACCCTCAAAAATTGGCCTTTCGGAAGATTGTTCCGTAAGTGTTGAGGGTGAAAACTGGAGAAATGGAGGAAGTTATTCGTAGCTGTAGTCTTGCGGAAGATCTTGGTTTGAATACGGTTGCCAACCTTCATCACTTTTAAATCCAAGAAATCCACCGACGTTGTAGATAGGGAAGCTGTGAGAGAGATATTGAATGCATTACCATTCAGTGTGGAAATAACATTTCTACAATCATGCTCAGAGCCCGTCCACAAAACCAACAGATCATCAATATAGCGAAACCAACGGAATACATTGGCTTCGAAATCCCGCAGGGGGCGCACCTGTGTCTCCTCCCACCAACCCATAAAAAGGTTGGCGTAGGAGGGTGCACAGCGGGCGCCCATTGCTGTCCCAGCAACTTGCTTGTAAAAAACTCTATCAAAAATAAAATAACTGTTGGACAAGACAAAAGACAAAAGGTCCAGAATGAAAGAATGATGTCTGCGGTCACCTGTGATCTGTTGGTTCAAGAAAAATGCGACCGCCTCAATGCCCAGTGCATGCCCAATACAGGTATACAAGTATGTGACATCCATCGTCACTAGAATGGTACTGTTGTGGATTCTGTTTTTGGGCTCCCTCTGGTGGTTACAACTGGTACTGGGTGACTTTGGTGGGTTGCGGTCTCTGGTTTCCACCTGTCCATCTGAGGCTGGGTGTTTCCTATTTAACCTGGCTTTCCTGTCATTCCCTTGCCGGCTATCAATGTACTCAGATGTGCTCAGTTTGGTTCTGACTACCTGCTTCCAGATCTCTCAGGATAAGCTAAGTTATGCTTTTCAGTTGTTTTGTTTTTTGTCCAGCTTGCTAAATATTACTCTATGCTAGTTGGAAGCTCTAGTGGGCTGAGGTGCTCCCCATGTGCCATGAGTTGGCACATGGGTGCTTGTAATCTCAGGATGGTTTTTGATTAGGGTTTTTTGCTGACCGCTCAGACCCCTTTTGTATCCTTCTGCTTTCTAGTTATAGCGGGCCTCGTTTTGCTAACTCTATTTTCATATCTATGTGCGTGCCTTCCTCTCATTTTCACCGTCAATACATGTGGGGGGCAACTATACCTTTGGGGTTTATTTCTCTGGAGGCAAGTTAGGTCTTTATTTTCTCTGCAGTGCTAGTTAGCTCTTAGGCTGGCGCGAGGCGTCTAGAATCAACGTAGGCACGCTCCCTGGCTATTTCTAGTTGTGTTTGTCAGGAGTAGGGCAGCGGTCAGCCCAGGTTCCATCACCCTAGAGCTCGTCCGTTATTTGAGTTATTTTTTGCTTGTCCAGTGCGATCCCCTAGCCATTGGGATCCATAACAGTATAGCCGGAAACAAAGTGTTAATTGTTTGGGCTGAAGCAGGAGAAAAAGAAGTGTTGAAGGGAATTTTTTTTTTTTTTTTTTCCCTCAGAGTTTTGCTGCCTAGCCTTTAATTGCTGTCTAGCTGCTTCTTACCTCCTCTTAACCCTTGAATGGCTCTGACCTTAGCTGTTTAATATGGATGTCCAGAGTTTGGCTTCCAGCCTGAATAATCTCGCTGCAAAAGTTCAAAACATACAGGATTTTGTTGTTCACACTCCTATGTCTGAACCTAGAATTCCTATTCCAGAGTTTTTTTCTGGAGATAGATCTACCTTCCTGAATTTCAGGAACAATTGCAAATTGTTTCTTTCTTTGAAATCTCGCTCCTCTGGAGACCCTGCTCAGCAGGTCAAGATTGTAATATCTTTCCTGCGGGGCGACCCTCAGAATTGGGCATTTGCATTGGCACCAGGGGATCCTGTATTGCTCAGTGTGGATGCGTTTTTTCTGGCACTGGGATTGCTCTATGAGGAACCTAACCTGGAGATTCAGGCTGAAAAGGCTTTATTAGCCCTCTCTCAGGGGCATGATGAAGCGGAAGTATATTGTCAAAAATTTAGGAAATGGTCGGTACTTACTCAGTGGAATGAGTGCGCCCTGGCTGCAAACTTCAGAGATGGTCTTTCTGAGGCCATTAAGGATATTATGGTGGGGTTCCCTGCGCCTACAGGTCTGAATGAGTCTATGACTATGGCCATTCAGATTGATCGGCGTTTGCGGGAGCGCAAACCTGTGCACCAGTTGGCGGTGTCTTCTGAACAGGCACCTGAGACTATGCAATGTGATAGAATTCAGTCCAGAAGTGAACGGCAAAATTATAGGCGGAAAAACGGATTGTGTTTTTATTGTGGTGATTCAGCTCATGTTATATCAGCATGCTCTAAACGCACAAAAAAGGTTGATAAATCTTTTGCCATTAGTACTCTGCAGTCTAAGTTCATTTTGTCTGTAACTCTGATTTGTTCACTGTCATCCATTTCCGTCGATGCTTATGTGGATTCGGGCGCTGCCCTGAGTCTTATGGATTGGTCATTTGCCAAACGCTGCGGTTTTAGTCTGGAGCCTCTGGAAGTTCCTATTCCTTTGAAGGGAATTGACTCTACACCACTGGCTATGAATAAACCGCAGTACTGGACACAAGTGACCATGCGCATGACTCCCATTCATCAGGAGGTGATTCGCTTTCTTGTACTGTATAATTTACATAATGTACTAGTGCTTGGTCTGCCATGGTTACAAACTCATAATCCAGTCCTGGATTGGAAAACAATGTCTGTGTTAAGCTGGGGATGTCAGGGGGTTCATGATTATGCACCTCTCATTTCAATCGCTTCATCTACCCCTTCTGAGGTCCCTGCGTTTTTGTCTGACTATCGGGATGTTTTTGAGGAGCCTAAGCTCAATTCGCTCCCTCCTCATAGGGATTGTGACTGTGCTATAGAATTAATTTCTGGCAGTAAGTTCCCTAAGGGTCGTTTATTTAATCTGTCAGTGCCAGAGCATACTGCTATGCAGAATTATATTAAGGAGTCCTTGGAAAAGGGACATATTCGTCCATCTTTGTCCCCTCTGGGAGCAGGTTTTTTTTTCGTGGCTAAAAAAGATGGTTCCCTGAGGCCTTGTATAGATTATCGCCTTCTGAATAAGATTACAGTCAAATATCAGTATCCATTGCCATTATTGACTGATTTGTTTGCTCGCATTAAGGGGGCTAGGTGGTTCACTAAGATAGATCTTCGCGGTGCGTATAATCTTGTGCGGATAAAGCAGGGTGATGAGTGGAAAACCGCATTTAATATGCCTGAGGGCCATTTTGAGTATTTGGTAATGCCTTTTGGACTTTCTAATGCTCCTTCAGTCTTTCAGTCCTTTATGCACAATATTTTCCGTGAATATCTGGATAAGTTTATGATTGTGTATTTGGATGATATTTTGGTGTTTTCTGATGACTGGGAGTCTCATGTTCTACAGGTCAGGAAGGTGTTTCAAGTCCTGCGGGCCAATTCTCTGTTTGTGAAGGGCTCGAAATGTCTCTTCGGAGTCCAGAAGATTTCTTTTTTGGGGTACATTTTTTCTCCTTCTACTATTGAGATGGATCCCGTCAAGGTTCAGGCGATTTGTGACTGGACACAACCTACATCTGTTAAGAGTCTTCAGAGGTTCTTGGGTTTTGCTAATTTTTATCGTCGGTTCATTGCTAATTTTTCCAGTGTTGTTAAACCTTTGACTGATTTGACTAAAAAGGGTGCTGATGTTGCTAATTGGTCTCCTACGGCTGTGGAGGCCTTTCAGGAACTTAAGTGCCGGTTTTCTTCTGCTCCTGTGTTATGTCAACCAGATGCTTCACTTCCTTTTCAGGTTGAGGTTGATGCTTCCGAGATTGGAGCGGGGGCGGTTTTGTCACAGAGAAGTTCCGATGGCTCGGTGATGAAGCCATGTGCGTTCTTTTCTAGAAAATTCTCGCCCGCCGAGCGCAATTATGATGTGGGTAATCGGGAGCTTTTGGCCATGAAGTGGGCATTTGAGGAGTGGCGTAATTGGCTTGAGGGTGCTAGACATCGTGTGGTGGTCTTGACTGATCACAAAAATCTGATTTACCTTGAGTCTGCCAGGCGTCTGAATCCTAGACAGGCTCGTTGGTCGTTGTTTTTTTCTTGTTTCAATTTTGTGGTTTCATACCTGCCAGGTTCAAAGAATGTGAAGGCAGATGCTCTTTCCAGGAGTTTTGTGCCTGACTCTCCTGGAGACTCTGGGCCTACTGGTATCCTTAGGGATGGGGTAATATTGTCCGCCGTCTCCCCAGACTTGCGTCGTGCATTGCAGGAGTTTCAGGCGGATAAACCTGATCGTTGTCCACCAGAAAGACTGTTTGTTCCGGATGATTGGACCAGTAGAGTCATCTCCGAGGTCCATTCTTCTGTGTTGGCTGGTCATCCGGGAATATTTGGTACTAGAGACTTGGTGGCCTTCCTTGTCAAGGGATGTGCGCACCTTTGTGCAGTCTTGTGGAGTGTGTGCTCGGGCTAAGCCTTGCTGTTCTCGGGCCAGTGGGTTGTTGTTATCCTTGCCTATCCCGAAGAGGCCTTGGATGCACATTTCCATGGATTTTATTTCAGATCTCCCTGTCTCACAGAAAATGTCCGTTATCTGGGTTGTGTGTGACTGCTTTTCTAAGATGGTTCATTTGGTACCCTTGCCTAAGTTGCCTTCCTCCTCTGAGTTGGTCCCTTTATTTTTTCAGAACGTGGTTCGTTTGCATGGGATTCCGGAGAATATCGTTTCTGACAGGGGATCCCAGTTTGTGTCTAGATTTTGGCGGACGTTTTGTGCTAAGATGGGCATTAATTTGTCTTTCTCGTCTGCATTCCATCCTCAGACGAATGGCCAGACGGAGCGAACTAATCAGACCTTGGAAACTTATTTAAGGTGTTTTGTTTCTGCTGATCAAGATGACTGGGTTGCCTTTTTGCCACTGGCCGAATTTGCCCTTAATAATCGGGCTAGTTCTGCTACTTTGGTTTCTCCTTTCTTTTGTAATTCGGGGTTTCATCCTCGTTTTTCCTCTGGTCAGGTGGAGCCTTCGGATTGTCCTGGAGTGGACGTTGTGGTGGACAGGCTACATCAGATTTGGAATCAGGTGGTGGACAATTTGAAGTTGTCTCAGGAGAAGGCTCAGCAGTTTGCTAATCGCCGTCGCCGCGTGGGTCCCCGACTTCGTGTTGGGGACTTGGTGTGGTTGTCTTCTCGTTTTGTCCCTATGAAGGTCTCTTCTCCCAAGTTCAAGCCTCGGTTCATCGGTCCTTATAAGATCTTGGAGATTCTTAACCCTGTATCTTTTCGTTTGGATCTCCCAGCATCGTTTGCTATTCATAACGTGTTCCATCGGTCGTTATTGCGGAGGTATGAGGTGCCCGTTGTTCCTTCGGTTAAGCCTCCTGCTCCGGTGCTGGTGGAGAGAGAATTGGAGTATGTTGTTGAGAAGATCTTGGATTCTCGTGTTTCCAGACGTAAACTCCAGTATTTGGTTAAGTGGAAGGGTTATGGTCAGGAGGATAATTCCTGTGTGGTCGCCTCTGATGTTCATGCGACTGGTTTGGTCCGCGACTTCCATAGAGCTCATCCTGATCGCCCTGGGGGTTCTCGTGAGGGTTCGGTGACCCCTCCTCAAGGGGGGGGTACTGTTGTGGATTCTGTTTTTGGGCTCCCTCTGGTGGTTACAACTGGTACTGGGTGACTTTGGTGGGTTGCGGTCTCTGGTTTCCACCTGTCCATCTGAGGCTGGGTGTTTCCTATTTAACCTGGCTTTCCTGTCATTCCCTTGCCGGCTATCAATGTACTCAGATGTGCTCAGTTTGGTTCTGACTACCTGCTTCCAGATCTCTCAGGATAAGCTAAGTTATGCTTTTCAGTTGTTTTGTTTTTTGTCCAGCTTGCTAAATATTACTCTATGCTAGTTGGAAGCTCTAGTGGGCTGAGGTGCTCCCCATGTGCCATGAGTTGGCACATGGGTGCTTGTAATCTCAGGATGGTTTTTGATTAGGGTTTTTTGCTGACCGCTCAGACCCCTTTTGTATCCTTCTGCTTTCTAGTTATAGTGGGCCTCGTTTTGCTAACTCTATTTTCATATCTATGTGCGTGCCTTCCTCTCATTTTCACCGTCAATACATGTGGGGGGCAACTATACCTTTGGGGTTTATTTCTCTGGAGGCAAGTTAGGTCTTTATTTTCTCTGCAGTGCTAGTTAGCTCTTAGGCTGGCGCGAGGCGTCTAGAATCAACGTAGGCACGCTCCCTGGCTATTTCTAGTTGTGTTTGTCAGGAGTAGGGCAGCGGTCAGCCCAGGTTCCATCACCCTAGAGCTCGTCCGTTATTTGAGTTATTTTTTGCTTGTCCAGTGCGATCCCCTAGCCATTGGGATCCATAACAGGTTCTCTCCGGGACAGTCAGATCTTGTAGCTGTCGTATCAAATGGGAAGTATCCTGGATGTAAGAATCTAAACGGATGACAAATGGTTGCAAAAAATGGTCTAAATAAATACAGGGCCTCTCATACAAACCGCCAATCCCAGCCACGATCGGCCTACCAGGTGGTTCTTGAATTGATTTGTGAATCTTCGGAAGAAGATATAGGGTAGGCCCGATCGGAGACGCTGTGGTGAGAAATTTAAATTCTCTGTTGTCCAAGATGTTATTGAGTCTGGCGGAAGTTAGAAGGCGATCCAGCTTCTTTTTAAAGGTACCTGTGGGATCAGAGGGCAGAACTTGATAGCATTGAGTGTCACTGAGCTGACGCCGGGCTTCCCTCAAATACATGTCAATAGGCCAGAGAACAATGTTCCCGCCCTTGTCCGCCTCTTTTATAATAAAGGACGGATTTTCCTTAAGTTTGGTCAGAAGTTGTCTCTCTCTTATCCCCAGATTTTCGCCTTGATGTTTATTAAGCTGAAGTCTAGCCACATCTTGACTTACCATGTCATAGAAGATTTGGATGGTTGGAGAAACAGAAAACGATGGAGTAGCTTGTGAGGGCAAATGCCAAAGCCTCTGATGATTCCCCGGGCATTCATTTTCTTCCAAAAGTTGTACAAGGTCACTAAAGACTTGCCTTTCGTCCTGAGGCAGTGAATCCATGATGGAGGGCTGATGATGTATGAGATTAAAAACCAGTTTCCTGCAAAATAGATAGACGTCCTTTATAAGGGTAAATTTGTCCAACCTATTCATGGGGGAGAAGGATAGACCCAGTGCCAAGACATGCCTTTCTTCATCTGTAAGCACATAATCAGATAGATTTACAATTTGTAGATTACCTGCATCGTTGCTGTCCGTTCCTAGGGTTGCCTCCTCCTGCTCTGCCTCACTGGTCTCCTGTAGGTTGGGGACCATGTTTGATACCTCCGTCCCTTCTTCCTCGTGTTGGGTAGGTTTTCGGCGACCTCTTCTAATGCGCTTCCTTGATCACTTGCACTTGAAGATAAAAAATCGCCAGTAGAAGATTCACCGATCCCTGCAGGAATAGAGGACTTTCTCTGATAATAATCTGGGCCATTAAATTTTCTGAACCGACCATTGCCTTGATGTGTCCATCTAAAAATCTGCTGGTTATCAAAGTCATTCTTATCTCGGAGGAACTTCCTCTTTTTCTTTTGTATAATGTCTTTCTCCAAAGTCTCAATTGTTTCTTTGAGTTTAAGCTGAAATGGCAAAAAACACTATGTGCATCTAAAGTTCTCAGCTGTGTCTCCTTTTCCTTGATACTTTCTTTAAGTTTTCCCATAAGCTTACGATCATGGTCAATCAACAGATTGATCAGAATGGAGGAACACTTTAGAAGGCCAGCCTCCCAGGTGCTCTTAAAGTCTTTATCAGCCTCCCATGCTGGAAACATTTTTACTCTCAAGCCCCTTGGGACAATGCCTTGTTTGTTGTACTCTTCTAGGCTCTTGATATTTAACCACGTTTTAGTTAGTGATTTGTGAAGATCAGTCATTTCAGAGCATAAGCTATTGACAGTAACATCTGTAGTAGAAACCACATTAGGGGGGCCAAAAATGTCATCAGTCTGACCCCTCCATGCCAACTCCCTCGTCTCCAAATTCATAGCGAACACCAAGACAACCACAGGATAATATAAAAAAACCAAAAACACAATATCCAATACTGATAATACTGACTAATAACACATATTTAGAACCACAGTAATTGTGTGCCAACACTCCACTGGAAAAGCCTGGGAAAAGCTCCACATGCTGAAAACCACATATAAATTCAAGGAGGCGGAGGGCACCACTAAGTATAAGAAATTGGGGCTCACCATGGACAGTAAAGCACTAAGAGATAACCAAACAGAAGAGAAAAGGTCATGTCCATATAAGTGGGAGCTCCACAACCATATATCAAAAAATTAAAGAAAATCAAAAAAGGTAAGGCTTTTATTGATAAACAACACAGCAAATGACAATGCACACAGACAACACAATTAAAAACATTTAAAAGTGCAAAATGCAACACAGAAAAACACTGCAGTCATCTCCTAGTATAGGGAGGATGACAAACCACATCCCTACCCTCTCCAAAACTAATAAATATAAGGTGCAATAACTTGGACTGGAATGATAAAGCCAAGAGCACTTGATGATTAAGAATATAAACAATCAATCAATGTTAAACTCTGAAAACATCACATGAGAAAAACAGAGGCACATGTGTACAGGGCCCCTTTGTATCACAGTACCACATTACCCACTGAGTGTGCCAAAGCAAAGAAGGTATCAGCAGACATCTAATGGACAAAGATAAGCACAATGGTGGTCCGTGCCTGGGTAAAGGTCCGTACCTAGGTAAAGGTGTGCATACGCCCCATGAATCCCAAAAAAGGCATAGCAGATGTTGGTCATGCAAGAGCTACAATGAAAAACAGAGCAACGGAGGAGAGGGAAAAGGATGTGGGGTGCAGACCCACGCGTATCGCCGCAGCTGTGGCGGCTTCCTCAGGGACAAAAATAGCATACTGTGAAAATAACTATACAAGTTTATATACAAATTTACAAGGAAGTAAATGATGTTCACCTGGTTGAGGAGGCAACGGAGAAGCACGAGGAGTGAGCTGGCGGCGGCCATCTTGTTAAATGCCCTATCCGTTATGTGACAAATAAAGTTTGCCTTGTTGAGTTGTTAGCCGCGTCTGCGCATGCGCGCTGTACAAGCGAGTTGCTGCATGGATGAAACTATGGTCTGTTCTAAACAGACCGAAGTCATGCGCTAATGCGCCTGCGCGCTGAATCCAGTGCGGCTACAACTATCCGAGCCAATAACAACTGTTTGTAAGTTAAACATAATATGTCAGTGACAGACAGCGCATGCGCAATAAACACAGGTATGTGTTGCAACTGCAACTATCAGAGCCAATAACAGCTGTTTGTAGATAGGACACATTGTACCGGAGACGAACATAGCGCGTGCGCAGTAAACACAGGTATGTTACGAAGGAAAAATCTGTCATAGGCCAGAGAACTAGACCAAGATGCTAAATGAATACTTTACCGCCTTAAAATCAAAGAAGGGGGAGCCAAAAGTATAAACCATGAAACTGTAGGCATTGATGTTAAGCCTACATAAATGAGTTATAAATAGATTGGATAATGTGAAGAACGACGAATATTGCGCATGCGCGATATGCACAAGTATACTGTCAAGGCGTGCCTATATTGGATTAAGATTAGACCGAGAAAATGAATAAGCAAGTGCACTCACGTACCAAGACCACAAACCGCAGCAAAGGTACTTCCTGCAGATGACCAAAAATAATAATGATGAATTCATTGCTTAGGTCCACATCGATCAAGGCGGTGCAGTATAGATGACCCAAAAATAAAATAAAATAAACGCCCCAGCCTTAGAGAGGGATATGCGCACTAACCAGCTGGAAGCGCGTATATTAACCAAAGATAGTGATACTAAGCACTATTTAAGATATTGAACACATATGATATATTTCTAAGTTATTTTTCGTTCATGTGTTTATTTTCTAACAAGATACAGGATATATATGAATAGTATTATGTGAAAAACCAATGTGACCCTACAACAGATAAAGGTACACAGGAAATGAATAAACTAATTATAATACTACACAGGTCCTAAATACATATTGTATCTGATTGTGCCCGATTAACAAAGTCTGAGCATGTAAAATACTGCTTAGTGCATAGACGTTTACCTGCCTAACCTGAGTGAAACTATAGTGGCATAAGAAACGATCTACGATATGCAACAGCCCTGAAGATAACAAGGGAAGAGCACTTATATATATAGGGCTCCCCTGCAGGGTAGTCGCTTAAGGGCAACATTATAGGCTAGAGATAAGTGCCTAGGTGGAGTGGCACTACAACCGTCCATGATATGGCATGTGTCAGAAGTCACAGAAGGGTATATGGTAACAATATCTTAGAAAAATGAAATATAGAAAATAAAATAATAAACAAACAAACCGGAAGAAAATGTCATATGGTACTGTGATACATGCCCAGCCAGAGATATGCAGGAAAACCCCAAGATGTTAACAAAAGGAAAATATTAGAAGAATGTTGTTTACATGGACACACAACAGGAGGTATATTACATGGACTGAATGGGTGGGCCCTGTAAAACAGGGAGCACCAGGTCAAGAAACAATCAAATCTGACCCAAAATGGCTAAGGAGCATCTGGTCAGGCATAAAAACCATTAAACAAGAGCTCTTCATTCAGTCCATTCGGTGACATACTATTTAGAGCAAAGATCCAGCGTGACTCCCGTCGCAGGAGTTCCTTCGTGAGGTCCCCTCCGCGGATGCTACTCAAGACCTGGTCAACAATCATAAACCGCATCTTCTGAAACTTGCTGTTGTGGTTTGTCAAAAAATGAGACGCAACAGATGAGATACTCTTTCCTTTTTCCATGTCCATCTTGGCATTCACAATATTCGACATATGCTGTTGAGTCCTCCGTCTTACTTCTTGGGACGTTTGTCCGACGTAAAGTTTAGGACATGGACAAATCAGGACGTAGATCACATTTCTTGACCTACAGTTGTAGTAATTCCTCGCCTTCAGTTCTCCTGGAAAAATGTTCAAAGTTAAGGAGTCAGTGGCAGTCATGTACGGGCAAACATTACAATTTCCACAAGGGAAAGAACCCTTCAGCCTCTGTCCTGACCCCAGACCTACAGCCGGCCTTTTGAAATGACTGGTGGTGAGAACTGTTGTGAATTCTGTTTGTGGGCTCCCCCGGTGGTGTTTTATGGTAGTGCCACTTATTTGCCTTCTTCTATCCTTGATCACCTGTTGACACCCATTAGGGGAGTTTCCTATTTAAGGCTGCTTGGCTGCTGGTCTGATGCCGGCCAACAATGTATCAGTAGCATTCTGTTGCATTCTCCTGCCTCAAGATCCTGTTCAGCTAAGTTGAATTTTGTTTCTAGTTTATGCTATTTTTGTCCAGCTATTTGCAATGTGACTCTCTGTAGCTGGAAGCTCTCGTGGACTGAAATTGCCACTCCAGTGGCATGAGTTGTCACTGGAGTTTTAAAGTAATTTCAGGATGGTGTTTTTGAGTAGTGTTTTGAAGTTGACCGTGAAGTGACTCTTTCCTGTACTTCTGCTATCTAGTAAGCGGACCTCACTGTGCTAAATCTGCTGTTCATCCTACGTATGTCTTTTCCTCTTGACTCACCGTCAATATCTGTGGGGGGCTGCTATCTCCTTTTGGGGTTCATCTCTGGAGGTAAGGCAGGCCTGTATATTCCTCTGATAGGGGTAGTTAGATCTCCGGCTGGCGCGTGGTGTCTAGGGCATCGTAGGAAACACTCCCCGGCTACTTCCAGTGTCGTGTCAGGTTCAGGTCACGGTCACTTTAGTTCCCATCACCCGAGAGCTAGTCCGTTGTTATTTTGATTTCCCTGCCATTGGGAAAATCATAACAGTTTGGCCGGCCCACATGTGTTAAAACTATGCACTAAAGCAGGAAAGGATATGAAAAGGTTTTTTTTTCCTTCTGTGTTTGGAAAGTGCACCTTAGTGCTTATTTGTACTCCTTGCTTAAACTGCAGTCTTCAGCCTTTTTTTTTTTTTTTTCCTCTCCTCTTAATCTCTGAATGGCTTTGGTTACACCTGTTTGAATCATGGATCCACAGAGTTTGGTTGCAGGTCTGAATAACCTGGCTACAAAGGTCCAGAACTTACAAGATTTTGTTATACGTGCTCCAATGTCTGAACCTAAGATCCCTATGCCTGAATTTTTTACCGGAGACAGATCCCGTTTTTTGAATTTCAGAGAGAATTGTAAATTGTTTTTGTCTCTGAAATCTCACTCTGCTGGTGATCCTGCGCAACAGGTTAAAATTGTTATTTCTCTATTGCGGGGTGACCCACAAAGTTAGGCATTTGCATTGTCGCCAGGGGATCCTGTGTTATTAAATGTAGATGCGTTTTTTCTGGCTTTGGGGTTGCTTTATGAAGAACCTAATTTAGAGATTTTGGCTGAGAAAGCCTTGATAGCTCTTTCCCAAGGGCAAGATGAAGCTGAGATATACTGCCAAAAATTTCGTAAATGGTCGGTGCTTACTAAATGGAATGAGTGCGCTCTAGCAGCTAATTTCAGAGAAGGTCTCTCTGATGCCGTGAAGGATGTCATGGTGGGGTTCCCTGTGCCTACAGGTCTGAATGATGCCATGAAATTGGCTATCCAGATTGATCGGCGTTTACAGGAGCGCAAATCTGTGCACCATATGGCGGTATCTTCTGAGCAAAAATCTGTGCACCATATGGCGGTATCTTTTGAGCAAAAACCTGTGCACCATATGGCGGTATCTTCTGAGCAAAAACCTGTGCACCATATGGCGGTATCTTCTGAGCAAAAACCTGTGCATCATTTGGCGGTGACCTCTGAAAAGGCACCAGAGCATATGCAATGCGATAGTGTATTGTCTAGAGGCGAACGACAGAATTACAGGCGCAAAAATGGGTTGTGCTTCTATTGTGGAGATCCAGCTCATGTTATATCAGCATGCTCTAAACGCATAAAGAAGGTTGATAAAAAGGTTGATAAATCTTTTTCTATGGGTACCTTGCAGTCTAAATTTCTTTTGTCCGTGACATTGATTTGTACTTTATCATCTGTTACTGTGGATGCTTATGTGGATTCTGGCGCCGCTCTGAGTCTCATGGATTGGTGCTTTTCCAAGCGTTGTGGGTTTGATTTAGAGCCTCTGGAGGTTTCTATTCCCTTAAAGGGTATTGATTCTACACCTTTGGCTAGCAATAAACCACAATATTGGACACAAGTGACTATGCATCTTTCCCCAGACCATCAGGAGATTATTCGTTTCCTTGTGTTATATAATCTACATGACGTATTAGTACTTGGATTACCATGGTTACAAATTCATAATCCAGTCTTGGACTGGAGATCAATGTCTGTGCTGAGCTGGGGATGTCAGGGGATTCATGGGGATGCACCTTTGGTTCCCATTTCTTCATCTACTCCCTCTGAGATCCCAGCATTTCTGTCAGATTTTTATGATGTCTTTCAGGAGCCTAAAACTGATTCTCTCCCCCCTCACAGAGAGTGTGACTGCGCTATTGAGTTGATTCCCGGTAGTAAATTTCCTAAGGGTCGCTTGTTTAATTTGTCTGTACCTGAACATACTGCTATGCGGGAGTATATCAGAGAATCTTTGGAAAAGGGTCATATTCGCCCCTCTTTGTCTCCACTGGGGGCAGGGTTTTTCTTTGTGGGTAAAAAGGATGGTTCATTGAGACCTTGTATCGACTATCGACTTCTGAATAAGATTACAGTTAAATATCAGTACCCGTTACCTTTACTGACTGATCTTTTTGCTCGCATAAAGGGGGCGAAGTGGTTCACTAAGATCGATCTACGTGGTGCGTATAATTTGGTGCGGATTAAGCAGGGGGATGAGTGGAAGACCGCATTTAATACGCCTGAAGGCCATTTTGAGTATTTGGTAATGCCTTTCGGTCTCGCGAATGCCCCTTCCGTTTTTCAGTCCTTTATGCACGATATTTTCCGTGAATATCTGGATAAATTTATGATTGTGTATTTGGATGATATTTTGATTTTTTCGGAGGACTGGGAATCTCATGTTCAACAGGTCAGGAGAGTTTTTCAGGTTTTACGAGCTAATTCTCTATTTGTGAAGGGCTCAAAGTGTATTTTTGGGGTTCAGAGAATTTCCTTTTTGGGATATATTTTTTCCCCTTCATCTATGGAGATGGACCCTGTTAAGGTTCAGGCTATTTGTGATTGGGTACAACCTACTTCTCTAAAGAGTCTTCAGAAATTCTTGGGATTTGCTAATTTCTATCGCCGATTCATAGCGGGTTTTTCTGCCATTGCTAAACCTTTGACTGATTTGACCAAGAAGGGTGCTGATGTTGCTAATTGGTCCTCTGCGGCTGTGGAGGCCTTTCGGGAGCTTAAGCGCCGCTTTTCTTCTGCTCCGGTGTTGCGCCAGCCTGATGTTTTGCTCCCGTTCCAGGTTGAAGTAGATGCTTCCGAGATCGGAGCAGGTGCAGTTTTGTTGCAGAAAGGTCCTGACTGCTCAGTGATGAGACCATGTGCGTTTTTCTCTCGAAAGTTTTCGCCCGCTGAGCGAAATTATGATGTTGGAAATCGGGAGCTCTTGGCCATGAAGTGGGCATTTGAGGAGTGGCGTCATTGGCTTGAGGGTGCTAGACACCAGGTGGTGGTCTTGACTGACCACAAAAATCTAATTTATCTTGAGTCAGCCAGGCGTCTGAATCCTAGACAGGCGCGCTGGTCGTTGTTTTTCTCTCGATTTAACTTTGTGGTTTCATATCTGCCTGGGTCTAAGAATGTGAGGGCGGATGCCCTCTCTAGGAGTTTTGAGCCTGACTCGCCTGGTGATTCCGAACCTACTGGCATCCTGAAGGATGGGGTGATATTGTCAGCTGTCTCCCCAGACCTGTGGCGCTCTTTGCAGGAGTTTCAGGTGGATAGGCCTGATCGCTGTCCGCCTGGTAGACTGTTTGTCCCTGATGACTGGACCAGTAGAGTTATTTCGGAGGTTCACTCTTCCGCGTTGGCAGGTCATCCTGGAATTTTTGGCACCAGGGATCTGGTGTCTAGGTCCTTCTGGTGGCCTTCCTTGTCTCGAGATGTACGTATTTTTGTGCAGTCTTGTGATGTTTGTGCTCGGGCTAAGCTCTGCTGTTCCCGGGCCAGCGGGTTGTTGTTGCCCTTGCCTATTCCTAAGAGGCCTTGGACGCACATCTCTATGGACTTTATTTCTGACCTTCCTGTTTCTCGTAGGATGTCCGTCATCTGGGTGGTGTGTGACCGTTTTTCCAAGATGGTTCACTTGGTACCTTTGCCCAAATTGCCCTCCTCCTCTGAGCTGGTCCCTCTATTTTTTCAGAATGTTGTGCGTTTGCATGGTATTCCTGAGAATATAGTGTCTGACAGGGGTACTCAGTTTGTGTCTAGATTTTGGCGGGCGTTCTGTGCCAGGATGGGCATCGACTTGTCTTTTTCGTCTGCATTCCATCCTCAGACTAATGGCCAGACTGAGCGTACTAATCAGACCTTGGAGACTTACTTGAGGTGTTTTGTGTCCGCTGATCAGGACGATTGGCTTGATTTTTTGCCATTGGCAGAGTTTGCCCTTAACAATCGGGCCAGTTCTGCCACTTTGGTTTCTCCATTTTTTTGTAATTCAGGGTTTCACCCTCGCTTTTCGTCCGGTCAATTGGAGTCTTCGGATTGTCCTGGAGTAGATGCTGTGGTTGATAGAATGCATCAGATTTGGGGACAGGTTGTGGACAATCTGAAGTTGTCCCAGGAGAAGACTCAACAGTTCACTAATCGTCATCGGCGTGTCGGTCCTCGTCTTTGTGTTGGGGACCTGGTTTGGTTGTCTTCTCGATTTGTTCCTATGAAGGTCTCGTCTCCTAAGTTTAAGCCTCGGTTTATCGGCCCTTATAGGATTCTGGAGGTTCTCAATCCTGTGTCCTTTCGTTTGGACCTCCCAGCATCTTTTACTATTCATAATGTTTTTCATCGGTCATTGTTGCGGAGGTATGAGGTGCCGGTTGTTCCGTCTGCTGATCCTCCTGCTCCTGTGCTGGTTGAGGGTGAGTTGGAGTATGTGGTGGAAAAGATCTTGGACTCCCGTGTTTCCAGACGGAAACTTCAGTATCTGGTTAAGTGGAAAGGCTATGGTCAGGAGGATAATTCTTGGGTGACAGCATCTGATGTTCATGCTCCTGATTTGGTTCGTGCATTTCATAGTGCTCATCCAGATCGCCCTGGTGGTTCTGGTGAGGGTTCGGTGCCCCCTCCTTAAGGGGGGGGTACTGTTGTGAATTCTGTTTGTGGGCTCCCCCGGTGGTGTTTTATGGTAGTGCCACTTATTTGCCTTCTTCTATCCTTGATCACCTGTTGACACCCATTAGGGGAGTTTCCTATTTAAGGCTGCTTGGCTGCTGGTCTGATGCCGGCCAACAATGTATCAGTAGCATTCTGTTGCATTCTCCTGCCTCAAGATCCTGTTCAGCTAAGTTGAATTTTGTTTCTAGTTTATGCTATTTTTGTCCAGCTATTTGCAATGTGACTCTCTGTAGCTGGAAGCTCTCGTGGACTGAAATTGCCACTCCAGTGGCATGAGTTGTCACTGGAGTTTTAAAGTAATTTCAGGATGGTGTTTTTGAGTAGTGTTTTGAAGTTGACCGTGAAGTGACTCTTTCCTGTACTTCTGCTATCTAGTAAGCGGACCTCACTGTGCTAAATCTGCTGTTCATCCTACGTATGTCTTTTCCTCTTGACTCACCGTCAATATCTGTGGGGGGCTGCTATCTCCTTTTGGGGTTCATCTCTGGAGGTAAGGCAGGCCTGTATATTCCTCTGATAGGGGTAGTTAGATCTCCGGCTGGCGCGTGGTGTCTAGGGCATCGTAGGAAACACTCCCCGGCTACTTCCAGTGTCGTGTCAGGTTCAGGTCACGATCACTTTAGTTCCCATCACCCGAGACCTAGTCCGTTGTTATTTTGATTTCCCTGCCATTGGGAAAATCATAACAGAGAACATCCTTGAGGTTTTTGGCCCTCCTGGCAGTAATTCTGGGTCTATCCGATAAAAAAGGCCGTAGCCTAGGCTCATTCAACAATATCCCCCAGTGCCTCCCCAAGATGTTGTACACGTCCCTCCATTGGTTGTTATATGCCGTGATTAGATTTATTGTGGGCATGTTTTTATGTGCCTGGGGTTCCAAAAGACTCCGTCTATCCCTTTGTCGGGAATGCTCAAAAGCACGTGCTATAGTCTTTTTTGGGTAACCACGTTTCGACAGCCTAGTGGTGAGATCATGTGCCCCCTCTCAAAAATCCGTGTCCAAACTACAGTTACGTCTTACCCTCAAAAATTGGCCTTTCGGAAGATTGTTCCGTAAGTGTTGAGGGTGAAAACTGGAGAAATGGAGGAAGTTATTCGTAGCTGTAGTCTTGCGGAAGATCTTGGTTTGAATACGGTTGCCAACCTTCATCACTTTTAAATCCAAGAAATCCACCGACGTTGTAGATAGGGAAGCTGTGAGAGAGATATTGAATGCATTACCATTCAGTGTGGAAATAAAATTTCTACAATCATGCTCAGAGTCCGTCCACAAAACCAACAGATCATCAATATAGCGAAACCAACGGAATACATTGGCTTCGAAATCCCGCAGGGGGCGCACCTGTGTCTCCTCCCACCAACCCATAAAAAGGTTGGCGTAGGAGGGTGCACAGCGGGCGCCCATTGCTGTCCCAGCAACTTGCTTGTAAAAAACTCTATCAAAAATAAAATAACTGTTGGACAAGACAAAAGACAAAAGGTCCAGAATGAAAGAATGATGTCTGCGGTCACCTGTGATCTGTTGGTTCAAGAAAAATGCGACCGCCTCAATGCCCAGTGCATGCCCAATACAGGTATACAAGGATGTGACATCCATCGTCACTAGAATGGTACTCTCCGGGACAGTCAGATCTTGTAGCTGTCGTATCAAATGGGAAGTATCCTGGATGTAAGAATCTAAACGGATGACAAATGGTTGCAAAAAATGGTCTAAATAAATACAGGGCCTCTCATACAAACCGCCAATCCCAGCCACGATCGGCCTACCAGGTGGTTCTTGAATTGATTTGTGAATCTTCGGAAGAAGATATAGGGTAGGCACGATCGGAGACGCTGTGGTGAGAAATTTAAATTCTCTGTTGTCCAAGATGTTATTGAGTCTGGCGGAAGTTAGAAGGCGATCCAGCTTCTTTTTAAAGGTACCTGTGGGATCAGAGGGCAGAACTTGATAGCATTGAGTGTCACTGAGCTGACGCCGGGCTTCCCTCAAATACATGTCAATAGGCCAGAGAACAATGTTCCCGCCCTTGTCCGCCTCTTTTATAATAAAGGACGGATTTTCCTTAAGTTTGGTCAGAAGTTGTCTCTCTCTTATCCCCAGATTTTCGCCTTGATGTTTATTAAGCTGAAGTCTAGCCACATCTTGACTTACCATGTCATAGAAGATTTGGATGGTTGGAGAAACAGAAAACGATGGAGTAGCTTGTGAGGGCAAATGCCAAAGCCTCTGATGATTCCCCGGGCATTCATTTTCTTCCAAAAGTTGTACAAGGTCACTAAAGACTTGCCTTTCGTCCTGAGGCAGTGAATCCATGATGGAGGGCTGATGATGTATGAGTTTAAAAACCAGTTTCCTGCAAAATAGATAGACGTACTTTATAAGGGTAAATGTGTCCAACCTATTCATGGGGGAGAAGGATAGACCCAGTGCCAAGACATGCCTTTCTTCATCTGTAAGCACATAATCAGATAGATTTACAATTTGTAGATTACCTGCATCGTTGCTGTCCGTTCCTAGGGTTGCTTCCTCCTGCTCTGCCTCACTGGTCTCCTGTAGGTTGGGGACCATGTTTGATACCTCTGTCCCTTCTTCCTCGTGTTGGGTAGGTTTTCGGCGACCTCTTCTAATGCGCTTCCTTGATCGCTTGCGCTTGAAGATAAAAAATCGCTAGTAGAAGATTCACCGATCCCTGCAGGAATAGAGGACTTTCTCTGATAATAATCTGGGCCATTAAATTTTCTGAACCGACCATTGCCTTGATGTGTCCATCTAAAAATCTGCTGGTTATCAAAGTCATTCTTATCTCGGAGGAACTTCCTCTTTTTCTTTTGTATAATGTCTTTCTCCAAAGTCTCAATTGTTTCTTTGAGTTTAAGCTGAAATGCAAAACAACACTATGTGCATCTAAAGTTCTCAGCTGTGTCTCCTTTTCCTTGATACTTTCTTTAAGTTTTCCCATAAGCTTACGATCATGGTCAATCAACAGATTGATCAGAATGGAGGAACACTTTAGAAGGCCAGCCTCCCAGGTGCTCTTAAAGTCTTTATCAGCCTCCCATGCTGGAAAAATTTTTACTCTCAAGCCCCTTGGGACAATGCCTAGTTTGTTGTACTCTTCTAGGCTCTTGATATTTAACCACGTTTTAGTTAGTGATTTGTGAAGATCAGTCATTTCAGAGCATAAGCTATTGACAGTAACATCTGTAGTAGAAACCACATTGGGGGGCCAAAAATGTCATCAGTCTGACCCCTCCATGCCAACTCCCTCATCTCCAAATTCATAGCGAACACCAAGACAACCACAGGATAATATAAAAAAAACCAAAAACACAATATCCAATACTGATAATACTGACTAATAACACATATTTAGAACCACAGTAATTGTGTGCCAACACTCCACTGGAAAAGCCTGGGAAAAGCTCCACATGCTGAAAACCACATATAAATTCAAGGAGGCGGAGGGCACCACTAAGTATAAGAAATTGGGGCTCACCATGGACAGTAAAGCACTAAGAGATAACCAAACAGAAGAGAAAAGGTCATGTCCATATAAGTGGGAGCTCCACAACCATATATCAAAAAATTAAAGAAAATCAAAAAAGGTAAGGCTTTTATTGATAAACAACACAGCAAATGACAATGCACACAGACAACACAATTAAAAACATTTAAAAGTGCAAAATGCAACACAGAAAAACACTGCAGTCATCTCCTAGTATAGGGAGGATGACAAACCACATCCCTACCCTCTCCAAAACTAATAAATATAAGGTGCAATAACTTGGACTGGAATGATAAAGCCAAGAGCACTTGATGATTAAGAATATAAACAATCAATCAATGTTAAACTCTGAAAACATCACATGAGAAAAACAGAGGCACATGTGTACAGGGCCCCTTTGTATCACAGTACCACATTACCCACTGAGTGTGCCAAAGCAAAGAAGGTATCAGCAGACATCTAATGGACCAAGATAAGCACAATGGTGGTCCGTGCCTGGGTAAAGGTCCGTACCTAGGTAAAGGTGTGCATACGCCCCATGAATCCCAAAAAAGGCATAGCAGATGTTGGTCATGCAAGAGCTACAATGCAAAACAGAGCAACGGAGGAGAGGGAAAAGGATGTGGGGTGCAGACCCACGCGTATCGCCGCAGCTGTGGCGGCTTCCTCAGGGACAAAAATAGCATACTGTGAAAATAACTATACAAGTTTATATACAAATTTACAAGGAAGTAAATGATGTTCACCTGGTTGAGGAGGCGACGGAGAAGCACGAGGAGTGAGCTGGCGGCGGCCATCCTGTTAAATGCCCTATCCGGTATGTGACAAATAAAGTTTGCCTTGTTGTGTTGTTAGCCGCGTCTGCGCATGCGCGCTGTACAAGCGAGTTGCTGCATGGATGAAACTATGGTCTGTTCTAAACAGACCGAAGTCATGCGCTAATGCGCCTGCGCGCTGAATCCAGTGCGGCTACAACTATCCGAGCCAATAACAACTGTTTGTAAGTTAAACATAATATGTCAGTGACAGACAGCGCATGCGCAATAAACACAGGTATGTGTTGCAACTGCAACTATCAGAGCCAATAACAGCTGTTTGTAGATAGGACACATTGTACCGGAGACGAACATAGCGCGTGCGCAGTAAACACAGGTATGTTACGAAGGAAAAATCTGTCATAGGCCAGAGAACTAGACCAAGATGCTAAATGAATACTTTACCGCCTTAAAATCAAAGAAGGGGGAGCCAAAAGTATAAACCAGGAAACTGTAGGCATTGATGTTAAGCCTACATAAATGAGTTATAAATAGATTGGATAATGTGAAGAACGACAAATATTGCGCATGCGCGATATGCACAAGTATACTGTCAAGGCGTGCCTATATGGGATTAAGATTAGACCGAGAAAATGAATAAGCAAGTGCACTCACGTACCAAGACCACAAACCGCAGCAAAGGTACTTCCTGCAGATGACCAAAAATAATGATGAATTCATTGCTTAGGTCCACATCGATCAAGGCGGTGCAGTATAGATGACCCAAAAATAAAATAAAATAAACGCCCCAGCCTTAGAGAGGGATATGCGCACTAACCAGCTGGAAGCGCGTATATTAACCAAAGATAGTGATACTAAGCACTATTTAAGATATTGAACACATATGATATATTACAAAGTTATTTTTCGTTCATGTGTTTATTTTCTAACAAGATACAGGATATATATGAATAGTATTATGTGAAAAACCAATGTGACCCTACAACAGATAAAGGTACACAGGAAATGAATAAACTAATTATAATACTACACAGGTCCTAAATACATATTGTATCTGATTGTGCCCGATTAACAAAGTCTGAGCATGTAAAATACTGCTTAGTGCATAGACGTTTACCTGCCTAACCTGAGTGAAACTATAGTGGCATAAGAAACGATCTACGATATGCAACAGCCCTGAAGATAACAAGGGAAGAGCACTTATATATATAGGGCTCCCCTGCAGGGTAGTCGCTTAAGGGCAACATTATAGGCTAGAGATAAGTGCCTAGGTGGAGTGACACTACAACCGTCCCCGATATGGCATGTGTCAGAAGTCACAGAAGGGTATATGGTAACAATATCTTAGAAAAATGAATCATAGAAAATAAAATAATAAACAAACAAACCGGAAGAAAATGTCATATGGTACTGTGATACATGCCCAGCCAGAGATATGCAGGAAAACCCCAAGATGTTAACAAAAGGAAAATATTAGAAGAATGTTGTTTACATGGACACACAACAGGAGGTATATTACATGGACTGAATGGGTGGGCCCTGTAAAACAGGGAGCACCAGGTCAAGAAACAATCAAATCTGACCCAAAATGGCTAAGGAGCATCTGGTCAGGCATAAAAACCATTAAACAAGAGCTCTTCATTCAGTCCATTCGGTGACATACTATTTAGAGCAAAGATCCAGCGTGACTCCCGTCGCAGGAGTTCCTTCGTGAGGTCCCCTCCGCGGATGCTACTCAAGACCTGGTCAACAATCATAATCCGCATCTTCTGAAACTTGCTGTTGTGGTTTGTCAAAAAATGAGACGCAACAGATGAGATACTCTTTCCTTTTTCCATGTCCATCTTGGCATTCACAATATTCGACATATGCTGTTGAGTCCTCCGTCTTACTTCTTGGGACGTTTGTCCGACGTAAAGTTTAGGACATGGACAAATCAGGACGTAGATCACATTTCTTGACCTACAGTTGTAGTAATTCCTCGCCTTCAGTTCTCCTGGAAAAATGTTCAAAGTTAAGGAGTCAGTGGCAGTCATGTACGGGCAAACATTACAATTTCCACAAGGGAAAGAACCCTTCAGCCTCTGTCCTGACCCCAGACCTACAGCCGGCCTTTTGAAATGACTGGTGGTGAGAACATCCTTGAGGTTTTTGGCCCTCCTGGCAGTAATTCTGGGTCTATCCGATAAAAAAGGCCGTAGTCTAGGCTCATTCAACAATATCCCCCAGTGCCTCCCCAAGATGTTGTACACGTCCCTCCAATGGTTGTTATATGCCGTGATTAGATTTATTGTGGGCATGTTTTTATGTGCCTGGGGTTCCAAAAGACTCCGTCTATCCCTTTGTCGGGAATGCTCAAAAGCACGTGCTATAGTCTTTTTTGGGTAACCACGTTTCGACAGCCTAGTGGTGAGATCATGTGCCCCCTCTCGAAAATCCGTGTCCAAACTACAGTTACGTCTTACCCTCAAAAATTGGCCTTTCGGAAGATTGTTCCGTAAGTGTTGAGGGTGAAAACTGGAGAAATGGAGGAAGTTATTCGTAGCTGTAGTCTTGCGGAAGATGTTGGTTTGAATACGGTTGCCAACCTTCATCACTTTTAAATCTAAGAAATCCACCGACGTTGTAGATAGGGAAGCTGTGAGAGAGATATTGAATGCATTACCATTCAGTGTGGAAATAAAATTTCTACAATCATGCTCAGAGCCCGTCCACAAAACCAACAGATCATCAATATAGCGAAACCAACGGAATACATTGGCTTCGAAATCCCGCAGGGGGCGCACCTGTGTCTCCTCCCACCAACCCATAAAAAGGTTGGCGTAGGAGGGTGCACAGCGGGCGCCCATTGCTGTCCCAGCAACTTGCTTGTAAAAAACTCTATCAAAAATAAAATAACTGTTGGACAAGACAAAAGACAAAAGGTCCAGAATGAAAGAATGATGTCTGCGGTCACCTGTGATCTGTTGGTTCAAGAAAAATGCGACCGCCTCAATGCCCAGTGCATGCCCAATACAGGTATACAAGGATGTGACATCCATCGTCACTAGAATGGTACTCTCCGGGACAGTCAGATCTTGTAGCTGTCGTATCAAATGGGAAGTATCCTGGATGTAAGAATCTAAACGGATGACAAATGGTTGCAAAAAATGGTCTAAATAAATACAGGGCCTCTCATACAAACCGCCAATCCCAGCCACGATCGGCCTACCAGGTGGTTCTTGAATTGATTTGTGAATCTTCGGAAGAAGATATAGGGTAGGCACGATCGGAGACGCTGTGGTGAGAAATTTATATTCTCTGTTGTCCAAGATGTTATTGAGTCTGGCGGAAGTTAGAAGGCGATCCAGCTTCTTTTTAAAGGTACCTGTGGGATCAGAGGGCAGAACTTGATAGCATTGAGTGTCACTGAGCTGACGCCGGGCTTCCCTCAAATACATGTCAATAGGCCAGAGAACAATGTTCCCGCCCTTGTCCGCCTCTTTTATAATAAAGGACGGATTTTCCTTAAGTTTGGTCAGAAGTTGTCTCTCTCTTATCCCCAGATTTTCGCCTTGATGTTTATTAAGCTGAAGTCTAGCCACATCTTGACTTACCATGTCATAGAAGATTTGGATGGTTGGAGAAACAGAAAACGATGGAGTAGCTTGTGAGGGCAAATGCCAAAGCCTCTGATGATTCCCCGGGCATTCATTTTCTTCCAAAAATGGTACAAGGTCACTAAAGACTTGCCTTTCGTCCTGAGTCAGTGAATCCTTGATGGAGGGCTGATGATGTATGAGTTTAAAAACCAGTTTCCTGCAAAATAGATAGACGTCCTTTATAAGGGTAAATTTGTCCAACCTATTCATGGGGGAGAAGGGGTAGACCCAGTGCCAAGACAGTATCACAGTACCATATGACATTTTCTTCCGGTTTGTTTGTTTATTATTTTATTTTCTATGATTCATTTTTCTAAGATATTGTTACCATATACCCTTCTGTGACTTCTGACACATGCCATATCGTGGACGGTTGTAGTGCCACTCCACCTAGGCACTTATCTCTAGCCTATAATGTTGCCCTTAAGCGACTACCCTGCAGGGGAGCCCTATATATATAAGTGCTCTTCCCTTGTTATCTTCAGGGCTGTTGCATATCGTAGATCGTTTCTTATGCCACTATAGTTTCACTCAGGTTAGGCAGGTAAACGTCTATGCACTAAGCAGTATTTTACATGCTCAGACTTTGTTAATCGGGCACAATCAGATACAATATGTATTTAGGACCTGTGTAGTATTATAATTAGTTTATTCATTTCCTGTGTACCTTTATCTGTTGTAGGGTCACATTGGTTTTTCACATAATACTATTCATATATATCCTGTATCTTGTTAGAAAATAAACACATGAACGAAAAATAACTTTGTAATATATCATATGTGTTCAATATCTTAAATAGTGCTTAGTATCAATATCTTTGGTTAATATACGCGCTTCCAGCTGGTCAGTGCGCATATCCCTCTCTAAGGCTGGGGCGTTTATTTTATTTTATTTTATTTTATTTTTGGGTCATCTACACTGCACCGCCTTGATCGATGTGGACCTAAGCAATGAATTCATCATTATTATTTTTGGTCATCTGCAGGAAGTACCTTTGCTGCGGTTTGTGGTCTTGGTACGTGAGTGCACTTGCTTATTCATTTTCTCGGTCTAATCTTAATCCAATATAGGTACGCCTTGACAGTATACTTGTGCATATCGCGCATGCGCAATATTCGTCGTTCTTCACATTATCCAATCTATTTATAACTCATTTATGTAGGCTTAACATCAATGCCTACAGTTTCATGGTTTATACTTTTGGCTCCCCCTTCTTTGATTTTAGGGCGGTAAAGTATTCATTTAGCATCTTGGTCTAGTTCTCTGGCCTATGACAGATTTTTCCTTCGTAACATACCTGTGTTTACTGCGCACGCGCTATGTTCGTCTCCGGTACAATGTGTCCTATCTACAAACAGCTGTTATTGGCTCTGATAGTTGCAGTTGCAACACATACCTGTGTTTATTGCGCATGCGCTGTCTGTCACTGACATATTATGTTTAACTTACAAACAGTTGTTATTGGCTCGGATAGTTGTAGCCGCACTGGATTCAGCGCGCAGGCGCATTAGCGCATGACTTCGGTCTGTTTAGAACAGACCATAGTTTCATCCATGCAGCAACTCGCTTGTACAGCGCGCATGCGCAGACGCGGCTAACAACACAACAAGGCAAACTTTATTTGTCACATACCGGATAGGGCATTTAACAAGATGGCCGCCGCCAGCTCACTCCTCGTGCTTCTCCGTTGCCTCCTCAACCAGGTGAACATCATTTACTTCCTTGTAAATTTGTATATAAACTTGTATAGTTATTTTCACAGTATGCTATTTTTGTCCCTGAGGAAGCCACCACAGCTGCGGCGATATGCGTGGGTCTGCACCCCACATCCTTTTCCCTCTCCTCCGTTGCTCTGTTTTTCATTGTAGCTCTTGCATGACCAACATCTGCTATGCCTTTTTTGGGATTCATGGGGCGTATGCACACCTTTACCTAGGTACGGACCTTTACCCAGGCACGGACCACGATTGTGCTTATCTTTGTCCATTAGATGTCTGCTGATACCTTCTTTGCTTTGGCACACTCAGTGGGTAATGTGGTACTGTGATACAAAGGGGCCCTGTACACATGTGCCTCTGTTTTTCTCATGTGATGTTTTCAGAGTTTAACATTGATTGATTGTTTATATTCTTAATCATCAAGTGCTCTTGGCTTTATCATTCCAGTCCAAGTTATTGCACCTTATATTTATTAGTTTTGGAGAGGGTAGGGATGTGGTTTGTCATCCTCCCTATACTAGGAGATGACTGCAGTGTTTTTCTGTGTTGCATTTTGCACTTTTAAATGTTTTTAATTGTGTTGTCTGTGTGCATTGTCATTTGCTGTGTTGTTTATCAATAAAAGCCTTACCTTTTTTGATTTTCTTTAATTTTTTGATATATGGTTGTGGAGCTCCCACTTATATGGACATGACCTTTTCTCTTCTGTTTGGTAACCTCATAGAACCGTACTCAAGTCGGGACTTGAATCACACCAAAAAGGATTTACAACAACCGACTGACGAGGGCACAAAGAACTGTGGAGTGTGCTTTTGGTTTACTTGCATCTAAATGGCGCATTTTGGGAACAGCCATCAATCTAAAAATTGAGACAATTGATGAGGTAGTCAAAGCGTGTGATGTTCTGCTCAATTGCATCCTGGCAAAAGAGTGACACCACTATGAACTTGAGGAACCTGTTGTTCGCACATTGCAGGATTACCAAGATCACCCTTTGAGGACAACTGTGGAAGTTGTCCAAATGAGGGATAACTTTGCTGCTTACTTTGTTTCTGATATTAGACGTGTGGCGTTGCAAGACGAAATGGTTTAATCCACTGAAGTACCCGTAATGTGCGGACTTTAATAATAACACCTCCAATGTAACACCAGTTACTACTTCAATTCGTTTTCAAATAAAGAGATAAAGAAAACAGGGATTTTGAAAAAAAAAAATGTTTTATTAAAAATAAAAGCAATTTTTAATTTAACATACATAAGTTTAAACAAATAAAAATAGGGTTTAGGTTCGGGTTCTGTCTTATGGTGTGATATTGTGAACCTGGTGGGTGTCGAGCTGGGATGATTGGGTAGGAGTGGGTGAGGAAGTGGTTACAGGGGAAGTGGCAATAAAATGGAGGATTGGGTCACGGATAGTGTGGTCTACGATTTCATGGATGGGAGTAAATAACTGCGCAGATGAGACATTTGGAGCAGATGGAACATTGGGGGAAGACGACACATTAGGAGTGGAAAATAAATTGGAAGAGAGACACAAGGGAAGGTGTAGACAAATTGGAACACACAGACACATTGGGAGGTGGTGATTAAATGTTTTTGCCAAGTTTTCTTCTCCCTGGCTTTTGTTTTGGGTGTGTACTGGGTGCTTTTTTTTGCTATTCCCTCTGCATTTTTAACTTTCCTGTTCCAGGGGTGCTGCACTCAGTGGCATGGTGGAAGCTTCATGCTGCAGGGGTGCTGCACTCGGCTGTGTGGTGGGAGCTGCGTGCTGCACCCGGCTGCATGGTTGGAGCTGCATGCTGCAGGGCTGCTCCACTCGGCTGCATGGTGTAGCTGGGAACTGTAGGAACGGCCGTAATGTCCAGCGGTGGCGCTGTCATCAGTTGTTGGCTTGACAGGTATCCAAGTCCTTCAGATGTGTGCAGTGGTGCTGGCGTATTCTGCCACTGATGCTGTGCTGGCCCTTGTTGCCGTGTAGGAAAAGAAATGTGTGGCAGCTGGTGATATCCTGACTGCGGACGGTAGGTTTGGGACCGCTGCATGGCCTCACTGTAAGCAGCCTGACAGGCCTTCATTACATAGAGCTGGAGATCAAGCGGCAGGTTTTCTGACGTGCCGCTCTATTGCGGAAAAAAAATGTGCCGGTCTCTGAAGGTCGGCTTCCAGGCAGTCAATGCGTCTGTGGACTTCCTGGAAAAGTGTGTTCACTTGAGTGAACTCACTATCCAGTCTTTCTACAACCGCCCTCATCCCATCCTGGAAGATCAGGCTTAAGTGAATAAACTCAGGTATGATTAACCTCACCCAGGCCCTCTGCCGCTGACGAGAAGACCCAACAAAACCAGTGGCAGAGGGCTGTGAGAGGGGAAAACCTGATGGAACGACTGCCTGTTCCCCAACCTGTAAAGCCAGCCTGGTTGCTCCATCGCTGGTGGATGATTGGGAGAGTTCATTGGCTGGTCGATGAGGGGCCGCTCGAACTGAGGACGATCCAGATTGTGTTGTGTTGCTCCAGGTTCTGTGTGGAAAATAAATGAAAAACATTACTAAAAAAAAATAAATACTTTATATAATAGTAAGACAACACAAAAGATACTCAGGTTCCCTGAGCAGCCGCAGGCGTCAGAAAAGACAGCATATAATGGTATTTATATTTTGGGACCTTTGAAGCAGCACAACTTCGATCCCGAATCTCCTCTCTCATATCCTTATTGAAGTGATCCTTCATCGAACGGACTTTTACTCTCTTCACTTTGAAATGGGAAAAATAAAAAAAAATGTAAATAAATTGTAAAGGCACCTACATTTAAAGGAAAACAGACGCGACAGACCACATTGCAATACTTACGAAAATTGTTTCTTTCTTGGGTGGTGGCATGGTCCCAATCAGCCAACAGCAACCTGGCCACTTCTTCCCAGTGTCGTCAAATCAATCCTGAGTCAGAATGCTGACGATCACGAGTGTCCCACAACGCTACTCACTCTTTCACAAGAGGAATGAGTTTGTCATTGTCAATCACGGGTTTGCGTTCCTCACATTGTGGAACCTATAGATCAAATAAAAAAAATATAAGTCATATAGTTTTAAATATACAAAACTGAAAACAAATTCATTTACAACTCTGATAATGAAAAGACTACTTACACCGTCTTTCCTCTGCAGGAACGTGAGCACAATAACCCTGGGAAGATTTATTTCCACTCAACTGCTCCTGCTCTTCAGCACTGGGAAGGTTTCTGTAAAGAAAATACATGATTTACCACTTGTAGTATTGATAGTCAATACATACCAATCAGTATATCAAATGTGATTACGTAATCAGTGTCATGTCCACTCTGGGAAGCATTCAGGTTTTCACTGGAGGACATGTTGGAATAGCAGACAGCAGTCAAGTGAAATATTACAGAAAAGAACAGATAAGAAAAATTGAACTTGTTAAAAGAGCCAACAACAATGTAGCCAAAGAAAAAAAAAAAGATTAAAAAAAATCCAAAATTAAAAACAATGGATACCAATACTTACATTACAGCCAGTAGTCCAACAGCACAGCAGTCAGACAGCACAGAACCGGGACAGCAGCACAACACCGGGACAGCACCACAACACTGGGACAGCAGCACCACACAGTCTACAAGGAGCGGAAAACAAAACATAAGACACAAAGTGACAAAGAGTGTGAAACTGGGCAGAGTGTGAGACTGGGAAGAGCAACATAGTAGTACAGACGCTCATTCTTCCATTAAGAAGCAGATGAGAGGGCCAGTACCACACCACCGGACAGGAGCAATCCAAGACAGGAGCACCACACAGTCTACTAGGAGCAGAAAACAAAACATAAGACACAAAGTGCCAAAGAGTGTGAAACTGGGCAGAGTGTGAGACTGGGCAGAGCAACATAGTAGTACAGACACTCATACTTTCATTAAGTAGCAGCTGAGAGGGCCAATACAACATACAACAAGACAGGAGCAATCCAGGACAGGAGTAATCCAAGACAGGAGCACCGCACAGTCTACAAGGAACAGAAAACAAAACATAAGACACAAAGTACAGACTGCAGTGAGAGAGACAGACATTTTCAAATCTTCTATATTTACAGAGTCTTGAGATCACATCCAGAGTCTTGAGAGTACTGGACTTCCAGTGTCCACACCCCCTTTCATACAGCTGGGAATTTGGAGGTGGTGAAATCATTTCCTGGACATGATCAGCTGGAAGTATGCATGCGCATCGAACGCATGCGTATGCATGTCTTTGCATACCAATGCATTCCCATAGACAGTAATGCACTGTTTTGACGCACTCATGTGCATGCCTGCGCATATTTGACGCGCCAAAAAATGCAACCTGTTGCATTAGGCGGGCACCGCGAAACAACGCATGCGGACCCATCCGCATACAAACTGATGCAAACACATGTGCCAGCGTACACAATGTTAAAAATAGGTACTCAAGATGCATGTGGATTTGTACACAGATATGCTAATGTGCACCCGGCCTTAGGACATGATCCCGATACTGCATCTGTAACGTGGCAGCAGCTGTGGACAAGACACTCGTCTTTGGCCCCCCGACACGTGACATGAAGGTGGGGGTCCTGGCTGGGTGTGTATCTTGTAGAAAACTTGGCACTTAGGTAAATTTAAGCAGATCACGGCTTGTGATTGGTCGCGTCGCCCATGTGACCGCGACACGACCAATCACAAGCCAGAACGTAATTTTAAAATCCTGAAGGACCTAAAATTACGTCACGGCTTGCTGTGATTGGTCGCGTCGCGGCCACATGGGCGACGCGACCAATCACAAGCCGGGACGTCACGGGAGGCAGGACACGCGCGCATTTTAAAATGCGCGCGTGTCCAGCCTCCTGTGACGTCACGGCTTGTGATTGGTCGCGTCGCCCATGTGACCGCGACGCGACCAATCACAAAGCCGGAACGTAATTTTAAAATACTGAATGCCTAGAAGGACCTGAAAATTACGTCACGGCTTGCTGTGATTGGTCGCGTCGCGGCCACATGGGCGGCACGCGACCAATCAGAAGCCGTGACGTCACGGAAGGAAGGAAAAGCGCGCATTTTAAGCAAAGAACGCTGCCGGTTCCCTCGGTGAGGTCCAGGCTGCGTCGGAGAGGTGAGTATAGCAATATGTTTTATTTTAATTCTTTATTTTACACATTAATGTTGTTTCGATACCAATACCCGATACCACAAAAGTATCGGATCTCGGTATCGGAATTCCGATACAGCAAATATCGGCCGATACCCGATACTTGCGGTATCGGAATGCTCAACACTACTGGTAATCCAAAAATAAAGAAGATGTTTCAGTCTTCCAAGGACCTTCATCAAGTCAGCAGATTGCAGTGTGCGCAGGGTTACAGGCAGGAACAAACGCTCAGGGTCAGCAGCACATGCTAGCTGGGTGTGTAGACTTCATCTAAAGTGGCACTGTGCCCTTGAATGTTACCCATGACTTAGTTGGCCAGTACCTGATGTTGAATAGTTCAATGAAGAAGGCCACCAGTCAAAATTAAACTGTTTACTGAAGGGTAACTTGGTGTGGCTTATGCACAGTAGATAGCGGGTGCACAGCTTGATAGACATTTCCTTCAGAGTATGGAGCTTTTTTACATGCAGTCTCAATTCCTTTCTTTGCGCACTTCTTCTCTGTCTCTGATGTTTCACTTTCCTTCAACACAGCCCACTACAGTCTAGTTAGTCAGAGTCCTATACTTCAACCCGCGATTTCACGTCTCTTTTCCTTAGTGGAACTAGTTTCCCACCGTAGCTGGTACTTAGCTTCTCTGCTTGCTGATGCCTTGGAACTCCCAGCCGGAGCACTCTCCATGTCTCACATTCTCTGCTTCGTCCTGACCCGTTATCTCTGTCAGTTTTACACGTGGAGCAGTACTCTTAGGCATCCTGTCCCAGAACCTGTCTCCGGTAAATCACACCTGTCCTTCGGTCACTTCTCTCTCGCGCTCTCTACTCAGGATCACTCTATCCACTACCTCAGCTCAAGTTAAGGACACCCATGTCACGTTCCTCTGCTTACTGGTTAGACCTTAGGTCTGCTTCTGTGACACGCTGGGCCCTATCGTCGTGATGGGAAACAGTCTCTCTCTTCACCTTAGACCCTCCCACTCTAGTCCAGTCCCAAATATTAACCCTGACACTCCCTACTGTCAAGTAGAACCCAATACTATCTGCAGTAACGCATGTCACATTGCAATAATACGTGTGTCTTCAAGGGGGAACGTGGTCTGTATGTCCGTTCCATTACACATCTTCATTGATCTGGCAGCTGACTTGTAGCACGGCTCTGTTGTTCCAACAGGAGGGAGCATTGTCATGCTTTGAAGATACCACTTATTGCAGATGCACCTAATGATCCTGTCTAATTAATGAAAAACATGCACTTTTGTTGTTGTCTAATGAAACATTCCCCTGACACTCTTGCAGTATCCTCATTGCCCAGACAGCTGGAGGACACCTTAGCTATGCTATGCAGGTATTGGTGAGCCTGACTATGATCTGAAGATCTCCATGCACCACCAATGAAATGTGGAGTTTTTAAATAGTAATGAATATGGTCGAATAGTGGGCCACAGTCTCTACATTCAAAACTAACAGTGGTCATCTCATCTATAGAAGAATAAATTACAAGTATTTTTATTTTCTTTTACTATTTACAGAAGGAACAGGAACATCCAAAGGCACATTGTAAGAAAATATGATTACAATGTTTGTTCACCAACCGATTAGGCTGTCTGCACACTGTGCATTTTTTATGTATTTTCACTGCGTTTTTTCAGTGCGGGAATGGGCCAAAACGCTATGGAATCCTTATGCAAGCTAATTCAATGACAATCCTGAAGTTTTGGGCACATGATCAGTAATTTTTTTTTAATATTTGCAATGCGTTTTTCTGCAGCATGTTAATTCTTTGTGCGTTTCTGCAGCTTTTTTCACCCATTGACTTCAATTGAGTCAGTCAAATCCGCATCAAAAACACAGGTTTAAAAATGTTTGCGAATTTGCTGAGTTTTTAATTGCGTTTTACCAGCTTCCTATGGCGTTTCCCACGCTGTCGTCTGTGTGATAGTGTGGGAAACACTGACGCAGTTGTTCTTATAGGCAGTAATGAAGCCACCGGTAGGACCGTCTGTCAGAGCGCTGCAGGGTCACGATGTCAGATGTCAGCACGCGGTAATGCTACCGCTTTTAAGACTGTTGGTGCTACTGCCAGTAAGACCAACGGTCAGAGCACTGTGGGTAACGCTGTCAGATGTCACAGTGACTGCTCTCAAAGTCATCAGAATCGTCGTGGAACATTATGTAGTAGCTTCTCTACAGACAGGTGAGGAATATTGTGTTTTATTTTTGTTGCAGGAGACATTTGCTTCAGTGGATAAGGTGTTCGGTGAGTATGGTTTAATTAAGATTCATTAAAGGAGTCTGTTTTTTATTTCAAATAAAGGACTTTATTCTTGGTGTCTGTGTTTTTATACAATATCTCTATGGGGTTACTAATGGATAGGTGTCCTATAAGACACCTCTCCATTACTTACCTGTGGGCTTGATGTCACCTGACAATACAAACATGACATCAACCAAACAAATATGAACCCCACTTGCCACCGTTACAGGGAAAGTAGGAAGAGCAAGGCTAGGTGCCAGATTTGGCACATCTTATATATATGCCTTTTCTGGGTTGTCTGAGAGCTGATGTTTTTAGCTTGGGGGAAATATCCATGGCTCCTTCCTAGGCTATTAATATCAGTCTGCAGCTATCTGCCTAGCCTTTGCTGTTTAGATTTTATAGGGGACCCTATGTCAATTTTTTCTGAGATCCCCCTGTAAACTTGTAAAGGCTAAGAAGACCATATAACCATTCTGCTGCTGTTATGGAAATTTGGTTTGGATAAATCTACCCCTGTGTGTGCTGCAGCCGTTCCCAATTAGACTGAGTATTTTGAGCGCTCATAAAGAATGACACTGTACACCTAAGTGACAGAATAACATTTCACCAATACTGATGGTTTATTGTACATACATGGTTTTATAACTGCATATGCAAAGGGAGTGGTTAGTTAATTACCATATTGTCAAGCTCCTCTGTTGGTTATCTAAATATATATGGAATATTGTGATTAATGCACATATGAATGCTGATTAAACAACTAAAAGTGTAACTCGCATTTTCTGCAACTAGGACAAAGTTGAGATGTCTATTCATCACTTAGTACATCTGGTGTTGTTCCGCTTTGCCTGGAAAGCCCCAAACAGTCTGTCTGGCTTATATCAGTTTATGTCAGCCATTTTATGCAATTGATTATAGTGTATATATTAGCTGGGAGTATATATGAGTATATATGCAAGTCAGATCTACTGTATATGAAATATATATACTGTATATATTTCCATCACAATCTCCCCTTAGATATCACTTGCCCTAATCCTAACCTCCTATCCCATAGCGCTGGAACTCTTATGCTGCCGGTGAGCTGACGCATGCCTGGTGCATACACACCCCTCATGCAGATTTTTGCAAATGGGCGGTCAGGAGATCTGTCCCTAATGGGGTTCATGGCATTGTAATCATAGTCTCTTAGTCAACAGCATGTGTAGTCAACGGTGTGTATTCTTTATCAGGTAGGTCATCTATCCGGTCAGGCAGGGCATCTACAACATCATTCTGGCCCTGAGTGTATCTTCTGGTATGGGAGCTTTCTTGCAATGCGATGCGTGGATCCAAGTAGGTCTTCCCTCCAGTTTCACAGAGGTTGGTGTCATCAGCAGCACTTGGAAAGGACCATCAAATTTGGGATCAAGTAGTGTTCTCCTAACAAACTTTTTCACCAACACCCAGTCTCCTGGCTTCAAGGAGTGCGTACCGGATACTGAATTTGGATCTGGCAATTAAGAAGAAACTCGAGAATGGATATTAGCAAGTTTCTTGGTGAGCTCAATTACATAAGCAGACAAAGTATCATATTGCGTAGTCAGCTGCTGAGGGAAGAATACCCCTAAACTGGGACTAGACCCAAACAAAATTTCATATGGTGACAGCTTTTCTGGGCCTCTGGGAGTGTGCCTTACACTAAATAGTGCGATTGGGAGTGTCTCATGCCCTGGTTTGTTTGTCTCTTGGGCAACTTTCAACATCCTGTTCTTGAGTGTCCCATTTAGTCTTTCCACTTTCCCGCAACTTTGGGGATGATAGGGAGTGTGTAGGCCTAAATCTGACCCTACTGCTGACCAGATCTCTTGTGTTAGGTTTGCTGTGAATTCAGGTCCCTGATCACGCTCTCTCTCTTCTGGAACCCCATATCGGCACACTATCTCTGAAAGTAGCTTCTTTGCAGTAGGCTTCGCAGACTGGTTTCTCACTGGGAAAGCTTCTGGCCATCCTGAGAACACGTCCACGACGACATATTCAAATCCTCCACTTTGCAGCATCTGGATGTGGTATATTTGGATCCTCTGGAAAGGGTACAGTGGTCTGGGCAGATGATGTGTAGGAACTTTCTCCACTCATCCATGTTGCATTTGCCACAGGTCCAACAGCTGCTAGTGAATTTGGCTGTTAGGGTGGAAATCCCTGGAGCGAACCAGTAAGCACCAACCAGATCACTCATCTGTGTCTTTGATCTGTGTGTGGGCCCATGTGCCCATTGAACCACCATAGGGTACATGCTTTGGGGCAAAAAGGGTTTGTAGTCCATTGCGTATACCCTTCCTTCTTCATGTGTTGCTCCCTTTTCATCCAGCTTTCCTTCTCCTTCGGATCCTGGTCCTACAATTTCGTGAACAAATCTCAGGACGTAATTTTGTCAGGTTTCTTGCCTTCAGTCATCATGTAGTAGCCGTCCGGATCTACGACCTCTCCCACTTCTCCATATTGTCTTCCTTTGGCTGTTTCTTTGGCTGCCATATCCGCCATGTTATTGCCCCGTGCCTCTACTCTGTTCAGTTTTTCATGTGCTTTGATTTTTAATATTGCCACCATTTTTGGAAGTTGGAGTGCGTGCAGCAGGTCTCTGATGGCTCCATGATGCTTCAAGGTTGTTCCGCTTGCTGTGATGAAGTGCCTCGCAGCCCAGATGGGCCAAAGTCGTGTGCTATGCCATGCGCGTACCTTGAATCAGTATAGATGTTCGCAGTTTTGCCTTTCACAATCTGGCAGGCCTTCGTCAGCGCTATCAGTTCTGCTTCCTGGGCTGACAGGCTAGGCGGCAGAATTCTGGACCATAGGATTTCTTGATTGCTGGTCACTGTACATCCTGTGTGAAATCTTCCTTCATCTACAAATCTGGAGCCATCTAAGTAGAGGATCAACTCTGGGATGGTCAGTGGCTCATCCCCCACATTGGGTAATCCTGCTGTTTCCTGTTGCATGATGCTGAAGCAATCATGGCCGTCAGCCAGGAGCAAATCCAGATCCTTGTGAAAGGTATTATGCAGATTTTGATCTTAAGTGTCCATATCCGCATCCCCTTGGGAGTGGGAGTAGAGTGGCCGGGTTGAGGATAGTGCATCTGGAGATGGTGACATTGTCAGACAAGAGCAGAGAGCACTGGAGGCGAAGATGTCTGGCGGTGGAGAGATGTTTTGGCTGGGTTTGATTAAGAATTGCTGAGATGTCATGGGGAGCCAGGATCTCCAGTGGATGTCCGAGAATGATGTCAGCAGTCTTATCCAGGAGGGTATCTGCTGCAAATACTGCCCTCATGCCAGAGGGGGCTGGATCCAACTGGATCCAGGTGAGCTGAGAAATAGCCTAAAGGTCTCTGTTTGAATTTGTCAGGACTCCAGTAGCATGACCTTCTTTTTCCATCAGGTAGAGACGGAATGGCTTTTCATAGGCAGGCCTAGTGCTGGCGCTAAGATTACAGAGTCTTTCAACTTCTTGAATGAGTTGAAGGCTGCATCTGACAGGAGGAACAGGGTTGTATTGATGCAATCGTACAGAGGCTGCATTAAGACCAAGGCATCAGGGATACAGGTCCTGCAATACGAAACTAGACCAAGGAAGGTTTGTAGCATCTTTGGAGTTGTTGGGGCAGCCATCTTCTCCACTTTGGTCTTCTGGTCATCTGTCAGGTGTTTCGTCCGGTGAGCAATACAGTGTCCCAGGACCGCACTGGACCACCCCTGGGTGAGTATAATCTAACTTGTTTTTCTTATCTTTCAGGTTACATTGGAGGCTTATCTACATTATCTACAGCATTACAGAATGCTGTAGATAAGCCCCTGATGCCAATAGCCTTAAGGTACCGTCACATTAAGCGACGCTGCAGCGATATAGACAATGATGCCGATCGCTGCAGCGTCGCTGTTTCGTCGTTGTGTGGTCGCTGGAGAGCTGTCACACAGACAGCTCTCCAGCGACCAACGATGCCGAAGTCCCTGGGTAACCAGGGTAAACATCGGGTTACTAAGTGCAGGGCCGCGCTTAGTAACCCGATGTTTACCCTGGTTACACAAACACTACATACTTACATTCCGGCGTCCGCTTCCCTGCACCGTGTAAGCGCCGGCCCTAAAGCAGAGCGGTGACGTCACTGCTGTGCTCTGCTTTACGGCCGGCCGGCGCTGACACAGTGCAGGGAAGCGGACGCCGGGGGACCCGACAGACACCGGAATGTGAGTATGTAGTGTTTTTTTTTTTTTACATTTACAATGGTAACCAGGGTAAATATCGGGTTACTAAGCGCGGCCCTGCGCTTAGTAACCCGATATTTACCCTGGTTACCAGTGAAGACATCGCTGAATCTGCGTCACACACACCGATTCAGCGATGTCATCGGGTGATCCAGCGACGAAATAAGGTGCTGGCCTTCTAGCTCCGACCAACGATGTCACAGCAGGATCCTGATCGCTGCTGTGTGTCAAACACAACGATATTGCTATCCAGGACGTCACGGATCGCTATCGTTATCGTTGTTAAGTTGTTCAGTGTGAAGGTACCTTTAGCTTATAGGTGAATTTTGGGGTGACAGACTCCCTTTAACACTCCTACATAGGCTGGTGGTAATGTGTGTGTAGGTTTGTGTGTGTACGTGTTTACTTATCGGCTTAGTAATAAGGGTTTCGGGCTGACACCTTTTCATTACTATGGCTAGGTGTCAGTGACAGCTACTGACACCAACTAATCCAATTACCCTGATGGCACTGCATCAGTATGAAAAAGGTGGTGTTGAACCAAGAAATTACATCACAAAACTTTTTTTAAAATTTCATTATTTAGCTCAAAAAAGCCTTCATTGCTGTACAAAAACGCATGCAAAAGACTCATCTAAAAATGCACATTTTTCTTGCCAAGAGATGCAGAAACCTAGCGGAAATTTTTGCAAGCAAATACTCAAAGTGCACACATAGCCTAGTCTGATTACTTATCACATTGAGTTGGGAATATATAATTTTAAGAAAAGTAATCTTATGAAATTCTTAGAAAATCACATTTGTTCTAAGAGCGATAACCTAGTACTAGTCTTTTACACTGGTAAGCAGGGTAAACATCGGGTTACTAAGCGCGGCCCTGCGCTTAGTAACCCGATGTTTACCCTGGTTACCAGTGTAAAACATCGCTGGTATCGTTGCTTTTGGTGTCAAACACGACGATACACGCCGATCTGACGACCAAATAAAGTTCTGAACTTTGTTCAACGACCAGCGATATCACAGCAGGATCCTGATCGCTGCTGCGTGTCAAACTAAACGATATCGCTATCCAGGACGCTGCAACGTCACGGATAGCTAGCGATATCGTTTAGTGTGAAGGTACCTTAAGCCGTGGTAGATCAGTATCAGATTCCCATCCGATGCCTCCAGATTTCACTGAAGATATCATCCGTCAACGGAAAGGCATTATCTAAAATCATTCAAGTTGTTACTGAGCAAGTAGAGCTTCAGATAGGAGCATTGCATATGAAGAAGAGTGCCTTTTATTTGCTGCCTGGTTTATTTCACCCACTTACCTTATGTCTTCCGTGGCTGAGAACTCATGAGCTCAATCTAGACTGGAAGTCCGGTGAAGTGCTTTATTGGGGACAGTCGTGTCATGAGAGATGTCTGGTCCTTGTGCTTCCAGTTCCCCATCTTTCCCCCCAGATCTACTAGTTGCGATTCATGATGTGCTTACATCTCTGAAAAAAGGAAAGCAGAAATCATATCTCCACACAGTTTTGGCACTTGTTCCAGTAACCTGCTCCCAGGAACCTCCCCGCCTCCTGGACGTATCTTCATAAACCTTTGTTTGGAGATGGACCTTAAGAGGGTATTTTCAATTCCCAAGTGGCAGACTGATGAGAACGTCAGAGGCATCTTCTAAATCTCTGCTATCCACCGACCATGAGAAAGAACTCCAGTCTGTCTTTGATTCTTCCAAAGTGGTAGCTGGTCTCGCCAGGCAGGGAGAAACACAGCATGATCCCCATTGTTATTCCCTGCTTCTTCGTCTGTGCACGTCACACAGGCTTCCCGGCGGCGTGCCCCCATGTTCTTAAAAGGGTATTATGCATATTTTGAAAATGCTCCCAACCAATAGCTGGGAGAGATCCTATATATAAGGCACCGTCCCAAGTAGGGAGGTGCCTGAGCAACCCCTGTAGTTTCCTACATTGAGTGTGTGTAACTATATGTGGCCAGGTCCCCTGTCCTAGTATCCTGTGTAGTTTGTTTGTGTTTCTGTAAACCTGTTTAATCTGAATGATTATCTATATCCTGAGTTGTCTGAGCCAGAACCTGAAGTCGCTCCTGCGGTATCTGAACCCTGAAGTTACATCGGTGGTACATGAACCTAAAACCGTTCAGATAGTACTTAAACCAGCACTAGTGTCTTCTCTGGTTAGCATTCCTGAGTCCGTACAGTTGGTGCCTGTTTCAGTATCAGAGTCCAGCTCTGCCTGTGACTCCGTGTCAGTATCTGTCCTGCCCACTGATCCAGAACCTGTGCTGTCTCAACAGTGTCCCAGTCCTGTACTGCTAGTTACTTTAAGCCTGTGTCCATGTCAGTGAACCTTAGGGCAGCAGCTGTGCTGCAGGAGACTGCCCAAGAGTGGTACATGGCTACCACATGCTCAAGTCTAACTTCATCATCAGGAGCTCTAGTGAAAACCAGGTAGTCACTTACCTGTGCCCCTCTTAGGTAAACTGGGATCTTGGCAAAGTGATCCGCGATCCATGTGTGCTATGGAGAACATCAGATTGGCATATGTGAGTTGTGTAGAGTACATCAGGTTGGCATATATGGGTTGTGTAGAGTACATCAGGTTGGTATATATGAATTGTGTAAAATACATCATGTTGAGATATGCGAGTTGTGTACATCAAGTCGTGCAATAAATTAGAGTAATTCAGAATTAAATTTAGTAATCCATGGATGAATGGTACACTTTGGAACTTTTATGTCTTTTATGCACAGGCCAGGTTTGTCGGGCAGGTGTCACACTGAAAAATAGTGTCCTTTCTTATCCTCCTTCTTTAACACACTTTGCACCATTTTTGTGACCTTCTCTTTGCAGTTTGAGAGACCTCACCTGGGAAATGTTGCCCTGGTACTATACGGGCACTTTCAGTTCCAGAAGTACTGGGCCCTTCCGCTTCCTGACTTCCAAATATTAGGGCCTTGATCACTACTCCTCCTGAAACTGAAGGAATGTGCTAGTCTGGCCTGCACATCCTAATAGCATGTAAGCTTTGTGCATTGCCATCTGTACGATGTGCATGGCCAGCTTTTCGTACCACCCCTTAGCTTTCCACATGGGTTTGGTGGATTTGACCAGAGAGATCAACTGCTGTTCTTATTGTATCCCAGGACACACTCTGGTTTTGGAACCTATGTAGCTGTATCTTGCGCAGCGGTTGGGGTTCTGTCATTACCATGTATTGTGGACAAGAAAAGGACATCCCTCTTGTGCTGCTTGACCACCAGTATGTTGTCACTACATTGGGCTTTGCTCTCACGCTTTCTGAGCCGCTGCCCAATTAGTGACCTTGGGAGTCTTCTCTGTTTTTGCGCACATTAATGCATGCTGCAGTAGGTCTGGCAGAGAGGGATTTGATGAGTGGGATGCTGCTGTATAGTTTTCTACATAGATGTGATAAGCCTGATACGTCAGTCGGTGCAGCAAATACTACACAATTTTCCCATTCACTTCCAGAATGGGGGGGGGGGCATTCAAGGGGTTGAATTTGGGTGTCCTTCCCTTTATAAACCTTAAGGCTATGTGCACACGATGCATTTTTGATGTGTTTTCACTTTTTTTCTTTTACGCTGGTAAATGCTCCAAAAACGCAATGGAGTACTAAAGCAAGGTAATTCAATGACAGTCCTGAAGTGTTGTGCATATGATCAGTAACTTTCCATCCGTATTTGCAGCATTTTATATTCTTCAGCATGACAATTCATTTTGCGTTTTTGCAGCTTTTTTGACTCATTGACTTCAATTGAGTCAGTCAAATCTGCAGCAAAAATGCAGGTGTAAAATGGTTTGCGTATTTGCTGCAGATTTGCTCCCAAACACGCTGCGATTTATCAAAGGGAAATGATGTTAGAAGGTGGAAGAGTGTGTTGGTGGACTGAGCCGCCGTGAGAGTTCACCAGAGTTCATCAGCTCATCAGTTCCGGTGCTCTCACTTATGGCACCGCTGCATGGGAAAGTTCTCACACAGCAGTATTGCCGTAAATGAGAGCACCGGAACTGATGAACTCCGGTGAACTCTAACGGCTAGTATACACTGCAGGAGCGATTACCTCCTGTCAGTGTATCACCGGAGGCCGGGTAGAGCAATGACATCTTCTGATGTAACTGTTCTTCACGTGAGATCACAGTGGGATACTCAGTATTAAATGGACTACGTCGGACAGGATAGAATTATATGTTGGTTTATTATTTTTGATTGTTTGCAGGAGACGAGGGTGTTGGGGATTAGGCGTTCAGTAAGTATGGTAAATTTAGATTCAATAAAGGAGTCTGTGTGATTACTTCAAATAAAGGACTTTATTCTGGCTGTGTCTTTATCTACCATGTAACTCTAGGATTAGTAATGGATAGGTGTCTTATAGACGCCTCTCCATTGCTAACCTGTGGGCTTGATGTCACCTGACAATAAAAGATGACATCAATGCCTCTTGCCACTGCTACAGGGCAAGTGGGAAGAGCAAGGCTAAGTGCCAGAATTGGCGCATGTATAAGATGCACCATTTCTAGGGTGGCTGAGAGCTGATATTTTTAGCCTGGGGGATGCCAATATCCATAGCCCTTTCCCAGGCTATTAATATCAGCCCGCAGCTGTCTGCCTAGCCTTTCCTGGTTCGATTTTAACCCCATGTCAATTTTTCTGTGGGGTTCCCCTGTAAACTAGCCAGTAAAGGCTAAGCAAACAGCTGTGAGCTGATATTAATAACCTGAGAAACTTTGACAATTTTCTCCTTCCCATAATATTAACATCAGCCGTCGACTTTCCCTCTGCTGGTTATTAAATTTATGCGAAAGCCCATGACATTTTTTTTATTATTTTTTTTAAAATAAACAGATATTGCATTTCACTCAGATTTCTAACAGTTGCTTTTTTGTTACAGCATATGTAGGTTAATTATGTTAATGCTCCTACATAGGCTGGTGTGTGTGTGTGTCTTTATTTAATATTAATGAGGGTATCTGGCTGAAGAGGTTGAACAAGGAAATTACATCACAATTCTTTTTTTAATAATATATCTTTATTTAGCTCTATGGATTTACAAAAATGCTTGAAAAAACGCATGCAAAAATGCATAAAAGCGCGCATATTTTCACCTGCGTTTTCTTCCAAGAGATGCAGAAACCTTGCAGAAACTTCTGCAAGCAAATATGCAACATGCGTACATAGCCTAAATCTGTAGGTGAAATACTCTAAAACAGTTTGTACAATTTTATTCCATACCTGGCCCTCTTACTGGATAAACATTGCTGTAATTTAAGCCTCCCCTTAAAGTGTATTAGGGACTCATCTGCACAGATGTTCCTTTGGGGAATCTACACCTCAGCAAATTTGTTTCTGAAGTGAACAATTTTGAAAAGTCATTGAAAGTTGCGGTCATCTTAAGGTGAACACTGTGCATTATAGTTGAAAAGCAAACATTTGTGGATGGCCTGAAAGTGTTTTCAGGTCATAGCCATGCAGAAAACTGGATTGTTATATAAAATATCAGTACTCCAATATTGTCCGACTTCTGACTTCTTTACTATCCCCATGTGAAGGACAAGGCCCTAAAATGTCATAATTTCTACTGCATGTAGGATAGCTGCGGAGACACCATCACGTGTTTCTCGACGCAAGCAGTGAATAGCCAGACCTTTCCCCGGGAGGGAACAACCACGGGAAGGGCAGCATCCAATAAAGGAAAACCACCTATGCCAAGCATGGTATCCATCCACAGACAGCTGTTTCGGGGTGTTTGCCCCTCATCAGTGTGGAGTAGGAATCTGGCTATTAGGAGCAGTGCCTAGTAAAAGGCTGTGAAGGAACAGATGATTGGCCTCGGGGAGACCAAAACATCCAACACCGCGGAGACACCATCACGTGTTTCTCAACGCAGTGATCCAGAACACTGCCCCCATCCCTTATGGGAAATATGCAAATGCATGTAGGATAGCTACGGAGACACCATCACGTGTTTCTCGACGCAAGCAGTGAATAGCCAGACCTTTCCCCGGAAGGGAACAACCACGGGAAGGGCAGCATCCAATAAAGGAAAACCACCTATGCCAAGCATGGTATCCATCCACAGACAGCTGTTTCGGGGTGTTTGCCCCTCATCAGTGTGGAGTAGGAATCTGGCTATTAGGAGCAGTGCCTAGTAAAAGGCTGTGAAGGAACAGATGATTGGCCTCGGGGAGACCAAAACATCCAACACCGCGGAGACACCATCACATGTTTCTCAACGCAGTGATCCAGAACACTGCCCCCATCCCTTATGGGAAATATGCAAATGCATGTAGGATAGCTGCGGAGACACCATCACGTGTTTCTCGACGCAAGCAGTGAATAGCCAGACCTTTCCCTGGGAGGGAACAACCACGGGAAGGGCAGCATCCAATAAAGGAAAACCACCTATGCCAAGCATGGTATCCATCCACAGACAGCTGTTTCGGGGTGTTTGCCCCTCATCAGTGTGGAGTAGGAATCTGGCTATAAGAAGCAGTGCCTAGTAAAAGGCTGTGAAGGAACAGATGATTGGCCTCGGGGAGACCAAAACATCCAACACCGCGGAGACACCATCACGTGTTTCTCAACGCAGTGATCCAGAACACTGCCCCCATCCCTTATGGGAAATATGTAAATGCATGTAGGATAGCTGCGGAGACACCATCACGTGTTTCTCGATGCAAGCAGTGAATAGCCAGACCTTTCCCCAGGAGGGAACAACCACGGGAAGGGCAGCATCCAATAAAGGAAAACCACCTATGCCAAGCATGGTATCCATCCACAGACAGCTGTTTCGGGGTGTTTGCCCCTCATCAGTGTGGAGTAGGAATCTGGCTATTAGGAGCAGTGCCTAGTAAAAGGCTGTGAAGGAACAGATGATTGGCCTCGGGGAGACCAAAACATCCAACACCGCGGAGACACCATCACGTGTTTCTCAACGCAGTGATCCAGAACACTGCCCCCATCCCTTATGGGAAATATGCAAATGCATGTAGGATAGCTGCGGAGACACCATCACGTGTTTCTCGATGCAAGCAGTGAATAGCCAGACCTTTCCCCGGGAGGGAACAACCACGGGAAGGGCAGCATCCAATAAAGGAAAACCACCTATGCCAAGCATGGTATCCATCCACAGACAGCTGTTTTGGGGTGTTTGCCCCTCATCAGTGTGGAGTAGGAATCTGGCTATTAGGAGCAGTGCCTAGTAAAAGGCTGTGAAGGAACAGATGATTGGCCTCGGGGAGACCAAAACATCCAACACCGCGGAGACACCATCACGTGTTTCTCAACGCAGTGATCCAGAACACTGCCCCCATCCCTTATGGGAAATATGCAAATGCATGTAGGATAGCTGCGGAGACACCATCACGTGTTTCTCGACGCAAGCAGTGAATAGCCAGACCTTTCCCCGGGAGGGAACAACCACGGGAAGGGCAGCATCCAATAAAGGAAAACCACCTATGCCAAGCATGGTATCCATCCACAGACAGCTGTTTCGGGGTGTTTGCCCCTCATCAGTGTGGAGTAGGAATCTGGCTATTAGGAGCAGTGCCTAGTAAAAGGCTGTGAAGGAACAGATGATTGGCCTCGGGGAGACCAAAACATCCAACACCGCGGAGACACCATCACGTGTTTCTCAACGCAGTGATCCAGAACACTGCCCCCATCCCTTGTGGGAAATATGCAAATGCATGTAGGATAGCTGCGGAGACACCACCACATGTTTCTCGACGCAAGCAGTGAATAGCCAGACCTTTCCCCGGGAGGGAACAACCACGGGAAGGGCAGCATCCAATAAAGGAAAACCACCTATGCCAAGCATGGTATCCATCCACAGACAGCTGTTTCGGGGTGTTTGCCCCTCATCAGTGTGGAGTAGGAATCTGGCTATTAGGAGCAGTGCCTAGTAAAAGGCTGTGAAGGAACAGATGATTGGCCTCGGGGAGACCAAAACATCCAACACCGCGGAGACACCATCACGTGTTTCTCAACGCAGTGATCCAGTTGGATGTTTTGGTCTCCCCGAGGCCAATCATCTGTTCCTTCACAGCCAGATTCCTACTCCACACTGATGAGGGGCAAACACCCCGAAACAGCTGTCTGTGGATGGATACCATGCTTGGCATAGGTGGTTTTCCTTTATTGGATGCTGCCCTTCCCGTGGTTGTTCCCTCCCGGGGAAAGGTCTGGCTATTCACTGCTTGCGTCGAGAAACACGTGATGGTGTCTCCGCAGCTATCCTACATGCATTTGCATATTTCCCATAAGGGATGGGGGCAGTGTTCTGGATCACTGCGTTGAGAAACACGTGATGGTGTCTCCGCGGTGTTGGATGTTTTGGTCTCCCCGAGGCCAATCATCTGTTCCTTCATAATTTCTACTGCGTCTATGAACGTCCAATTAACTTGTGAAAGTAAATAAGATTGGGGTAAATGGGGAGAATAGCAGAAGAGGGTTGGAAGGGAAAAGAGATGATGAAACAAAAATTTCTAGAGTAAGCCCGGCTCATGGCACAGTGGGTCCACACCCACCAGCATTACAGTAAGTTCAGGCCATGGACCCCGCTGACAAATCGACCCAGAGACCTCAAGTCTAGCGTACAACTGCTGTAAGAGGAGATCCGTTTTCAGCAAGAACGTCAAAGACAAGCTGATGCAGGCTATCAATGTGGTTGTAACTAAGTTGCAGGATCTGACCGCCGTAATATTCTCCCTGTCCACTGCCTCTACCATATCTGACCATCTCACTACAGGAAAGGCTGCCTTTCCAAGGGATTTGTCAGTAGCTTTAGTTTCTGCTCACTTCCCACTATGGTGGAGATCACAAGGAGAGTTGCAGCTTCATTAACCAGTGCCAGATATACTTCTCTCTCCATGACCACCTGTTTCTAACAGACCATACCAAGATAGCATTTATAGTCTCTGCTGTCTGGACAAGTCCTGGCTTGGGCAAATAACATCTGAGAGCATGAAGGTCCAGAGACGAGCAACTTAGGGAGGTTCCTGGAGAAGTTCTAAGCTGTGTTTGAGGTACCAAGCTGCACCTTTTCAGTCACCTCATCCCTGTTGAACCTGAGATGAGTCACGGATGCCGTGGCACAGTATGCTGCACACCTCTGTACCCTGATTGTGGAGCTAGCCTTGAACCAAGCAGCCATGGAGGCAACCTTCTGCCAAGGTCTGTCTTGTTTATTTAAGTATGAATTGGCAGGCAAGTTCCCTACATGCTCTTATACATCTGTCTTCAAAGTTTGATCTCGGCTTTCATGAACATGCTTAGGAACAGGTCTAAATATCATACTGTGCCAGAGAACCCCCCCTCATCTGCTGCAAATCATACCTCTGTGGTGGAGCAAGCCAAACTTTATGTGCAGGAGCGTCAGCAAAGGTATAGTGTGAACAAATGCTTGTATTGCAGAGGCAAAGGGCATTATGTTTGCCAGTGCCCAGTGAAACTGGGAAGCTCCAGCACCTAGGGTTGGTTGGAAAAATGACTTTTGATGAGAATGAGTACTCTCCGAAACTAGTGAGCAATGTCACACTGCTCTGGGGTGAGAAGTCTCTCCGTGACAGCCCATATTGATTCTGGTTCGGCTGCTAATTTAATCTGTCAGAACCAGGCTCTTGAACTTCAACTTCCAACACTGCAGCTGGATCAACTTCTGACTATTGGTTCCATGGATGAACAACTCTTGGCTGAACCTATCCAACTCATTACACAGCCCATCACATTGCGGATTGGAACCCCACATTCAGAAAGGAATTCCTTCTACTGGCTGTTAAAATTTGTGTACCTACAAACTGTTCTTCTCTGCCCACCTATTGTCACGCCTTTGCAGACGTCTTGTGTGAGAAGAAGGCTGAGGTTTTGCTGCCTCATGGACCTTACTATTGCCCCATCGACCCTCAGCCTGGCACTTCTCCTCTCTAAGGCTGGCTATACCCCTTATCCCTGCTAGAGACTTAGGCCATGTCAGAATATATCCAAGAGAACCTTGCCAAGGGATTCATTCGTAAGTCCTGTTCTCCTGCCACTGCCGGCTTCTTTGCGACAAAGAATGATGGTTTCCTATGCCTCTGTATTGACTATCGGGGCCTTTACAAAATTAAAAAAAAACAAGTACCCTCCTCCCCTGATTTCTGAACTTTTTGACTAAAATTTTCACCAAATTAGATCTAAGAGGCGATTATAATTTAATCTGGATCCGCAAATGAAAGACTGCCTTTACTACCAATGACGGTCACTACGAGTATGTTGTCATGCCTTTTGGTCTGTGCAGTGCGCCTGTCATTTTCCAAGAGTTCATGAATTACTTCTTCAATGATCTTGTCTATTTTTCCATGGACGTGTATTTGGATAACGTCCTGATATTGTCTCTGGGTCTACCTACCCATAGAAGGCACGTCTGTCAGGTCTGGCAAAGCCTATGGGAGAAAAATTTATTTGCCAAGTTTTCCATATGTGTCTTTGAAAAGTTTTCTTTGCCTTTTCTCAGTTACATTGTTTCCAGACAGGTTCTTGAAATGGATCCTGAGAAGGTTTCTGTAGTTCTCTCCTGGCTTCACCCTCTAGGCTTATGCGCCATTCAATGCTTGGGGTTTTCCAACTTCTACAGGCAGTTTATTTTTCACTTCTCTTCCCTCAATGCACCCATCTCTTCTCTAACCAAGAAGGGGGCGAATGCCAGGATCTGGCCTGAGTCTGCAGCATCGTTCTTTCTGCACTTGAAAGAGGCCATCCTGATAGCTCTGGTGCTGCATCACTTGGTCCGTAACAAACAGTTCCTTTTAGAGGTGGGTGTCTCCTATATCGGTGCTGGGGAAATTCTTCTGCAAAGAACTTCTCGTGGGTAATCTATCTCCTATGGGTTATTTTCTAAACTGTTCTCACCAGCTGAGCGTACTCTTGTGGATTGCGAACTTCTGGCCATTAAGATGGGGTCATCTGCTGGAAGGCACCAGCTCTCCCACAATATACACTTATCATAAGAAATTAACCTTTGTGCACTCCACCCAATGGTTAAATCCTCATGAAGCCAGGTGGGCACTCTTCACTCATTTTGATTTTGAGCTACACTTCCGTCCAGCGGAGAAGAATGTTAGAGCGGATGCTCTGTCTCTGTATTTTGATGTGAGTGATTCTATAGAGGAGGCTCAGCACATCAGAGACCCCGCCAGGATTGTTGAAGCAGCCCCTGTCCTCCTGAAAGACATTCCTCTTGGAAAGACCTTTTTTCTTACTGCTAAGAGAAGGAAAATGCCAGCCATGTGGGCATACACCAGCTCATTGCTTGCCGCGTTTGTTAGCCCTATCTGGCCAAGAATGTTCAGGACTTTGTGACTGCTTGTCTGCATTGCACCAGGAACAAGTCTCCCAGGAAAAAGTATACTGGTCTCCTTCAGCCTCTGCTGGTTCTTTCCACCCCCTGCCAAATATTGTAATAGATTTCATCATGTACCTGCCCCTCTCCGAGGGTTGCAAAACCATCTGGCTCGTGGTGGACCAGTTCTCTAAGATGGCTCACTTTATCCCTTTGGTCAGTCTGCTTTCCCCTCTGAAGTTTGCCACAGTTTTTCCAGCATGTATTTCATCTCCATGGTCTTCCTCTCCACATTGTCTCTGACCGTGGAACTAAGTTAACATCTACATTTTGAAGGGCTCTTTCAAGCTGCTGAATGCCCAGCTGGATATCTCTTCTGCATGCCATCCACAGATCATTGAGCAAGTAGAACGTGTTAGCCAGACACTCGACAACTATCTTCTCCACTTTATTTCTGCCCATCAAGATGACTGGGTACAACTGCATGAAGACACATACTGACAAGAAGAGAGTTTCACCACCTCAGTTTCTTCCAGGAGATAAAGTATGGCTCTCATCCCAAAATATTTGCCTGAAGGTGCCTTCACTCAAGTTCGCCCACCCAGTACTTTAGTCCGTTGCCATGGTTCCCAATGGCAAGGGAACGTAAAAAACACATAAGTAACGAACGAGCTCTCGGGTGATGGAAACTCGAGTTGACCGTGAGCTAAATCTACCACACAACTAACAGTAGCCAGGGAGCATACCTACGGCTTCCTATATGCCACGCGCCAGCCGGAGGACTAACTACGCCTGGTAGAGGAAGAAACAGACCTGGCTTACCTCTAGGGAAATACCCCAAAAGATGATAGCAGCCCCCCACATGTAATAACGGTGAATTAAGAGGAAAAGACATACACAGTATGAAAGTAGATTTAGCAAAGAGAGGTCCACTTACTAGATAGCAGAAGGATACAAAAGAGGACTTCACGGTCAACTGAAAACCCTTTCAAAAACCATCCTGAAATTACTTTAAGACTCCTGTGTCAACTCATGACACAGGAGTGGCAATTTCAGCCCGCAAGAGCTTCCAGCTACAGAGAATTACAAAAACTGCAAACTGGACAAAAGGTACAAAACAAAAGGACAAAGTCCACTTAGCTGATCAGCAGACTAGTAGCAGGAACATGCAACCGAAGGCTCTGGTTACAATGATGACCGGCAAGGAAATGACTGGAGAGCAAGGCTAAATAGGAAACTCCCAAACACTGATGGAAGCAGGTGAACAGAAGAAGCAAAGTGCAAACAAATCACCAGTACCACCAGCAACCACCAGGGGAGCCCAAAAAGCGGATACACAACAGTACCCTCCCCTTAAGGAGGGGGCACCGAACCCTCACAAGAACCGCCAGGGCGATCTGGATGAGCCCTATGAAAGGCACGAACCAAATCCGAGGCATGAACATCAGAGGCAGTTACCCAAGAATTATCTTCCTGACCATAGCCTTTCCATTTAACCAGATATTGAAGTCTCTGTCTGGAAATACGGGAGTCCAAGATCTTCTCCACGACGTACTCCAATTCACCCTCCACCAGCACAGGAGCAGGAGGTTCAGTAGAAGGAACCACCGGTACCTCATATCTCCGCAACAACGACCGATGGAACACATTATGGATAGCGAAAGATGCCGGGAGGTCCAAACGAAAGGAAACAGGGTTAAGAATCTCCAAAATCCTATAAGGACTGATGAACCGAGGCTTAAATTTGGGAGAAGAAACTCTCATAGGGACAAAACGGGAAGACAACCACACCAAGTCCCCAACGCGAAGGTGGGGACCAACACGACGACGACGGTTAGCAAACTGCTGAGTCCTCTCCTGGGACAATTCCAAATTATCCACCACTTGTCCCCAAATCCGATGCAACCGATCCACCACCGCATCCACTCCAGGACAATCCGAAGATTCAACCTGACCAGATGAAAAACGCGGATGAAACCCTGAATTGCAAAAGAAAGGAGAAACCAAAGTGGCAGAACTAGCCCGATTATTAAGAGCAAACTCCGCCAACGGCAGAAAGGCAACCCAATCATCCTGATCCGCAGACACAAAACACCTCAAATAAGTCTCCAAAGTTTGATTAGTTCGCTCCGTCTGGCCATTGGTCTGAGGATGGAATGCAGACGAAAAGGACAAATCAATGCCCAACCTGGCACAGACTGCCCGCCAAAATCTAGACACGAACTGGGTACCCCTGTCAGAAACGATGTTTTCCGGAACACCATGCAAGCGAACCACATTTTGAAAAAACAGAGGGACCAACTCAGATGAGGAAGGCAACTTAGGCAATGGCACCAAATGAACCATTTTAGAAAAACGGTCACACACCACCCAGATGACAGACATCTTCTGAGAAACAGGGAGATCCGAGATAAAGTCCATAGAGATGTGCGTCCAAGGCCTCTTCGGAATAGGCAAGGGCAACAACAACCCACTAGCCCTAGAACAACAAGGCTTGGCCCGAGCACACACATCGCAAGACTGCACAAAAACACGCACATCTTGAGACAGGGAAGGCCACCAGAAGGATCTAGCCACCAAATCTCTGGTGCCAAAAATTCCCGGATGACCTGCCAGAGTAGAAGAATGAACTTCCGAGATGACTCTAGTGGTCCACTCGTCAGGAACAAACAGTCTACCAGACGGACAACGATCAGGTCTATCCGCCTGAAATTCTTGCAAAGCACGTCGCAAATCTGGAGAGACAGCAGACAAAACCACTCCATCCTTAAGGACACCAGCAGGTTCAGAATTCCCAGGAGAGTCAGGCTCAAAACTCCTAGAAAGAGCATCTGCTTTCACATTCCTAGAACCCGGTAAGTACGAGACCACAAAATTAATCCGGGAAAAGAACAACGACCAACGTGCCTGTCTCGGATTCAGGCGCCTGGCAGACTCCAAATAAATTAAATTCTTGTGATCAGTCAAAACTACCACCTGATGTCTGGCACCCTCAAGCCAATGACGCCACTCCTCAAATGCCCACTTCATGGCCAAAAGCTCCCGATTACCAACATCATAGTTTCGCTCGGCGGCCGAAAATTTTCGCGAAAAGAACGCACAAGGTCTCATCACTGAGCAGTCGGAACTTTTCTGCGACAAAACCGCCCCCACTCCGATCTCGGAAGCATCGACCTCAACCTGAAAGGGAAGAGAAACATCAGGCTGGCGCAACACAGGGGCAGACAAAAAGCGGCGCTTAAGCTCCCGAAAGGCCTCCACGGCAGCAGGGGACCAATTGGCAACATCAGCACCCTTTTTAGTCAAATCAGTCAGAGGTTTAGCAATGCCAGAAAAAACAGCTATAAATCGACGATAAAAATTAGCAAAGCCCAAGAATTTCTGGAGACTCTTCAGAGAAGTAGGCTGCGTCCAGTCGTAAATAGCCCGAACCTTGACAGGGTCCATCTCAATAGAAGAAGGGGAAAAAATATACCCCAAAAATGAAATTTTTTGAACCCCAAAAACACACTTTGAACCCTTTACACACAAAGAATTCTCCCGCAAAACCTGAAAAACCCTCCTGACCTGCTGAACATGAGACTCCCAGTCATCAGAAAAAATCAAAATATCATCCAAGTACACAATCATAAATTTATCCAAATATTCCCGGAAAATATCATGCATTAAGGACTGAAAGACAGAAGGTGCATTAGAAAGGCCGAAAGGCATTACCAAATACTCAAAATGGCCCTCAGGCGTATTAAATGCGGTCTTCCACTCATCCCCCTGCTTAATTCGCACCAAATTATACGCCCCACGAAGATCAATCTTAGAGAACCACTTAGCCCCCCTTATGCGAGCAAACAAATCAGTCAGCAAAGGCAACGGATACTGATATTTGACTGTAATTTTATTCAGGAGACGATAATCAATACAAGGCCTCAGAGAGCCATCCTTTTTAGAGACAAAGAAAAAACCGGCTCCTAAAGGTGATGAAGAAGGACGAATATGTCCCTTTTCCAGGGACTCCTTAATATACTCGCGCATAGCAGCATGTTCAGGTACAGATAGGTTAAACAAACGACCCTTAGGAAATTTACTGCCAGGAATCAGATCAATGGCGCAATCACAATCCCTGTGAGGAGGGAGTGAACCAATCTTAGGCTCTTCAAAAATATCACGATAATCAGACAAAAATGACGGAATCTCAGATGGAATAGATGACGAAATGGACACCATAGGAGTGTCCCCATGAGCCCCCCGACATCCCCAGCTTAACACAGACATAGCCTTCCAGTCAAGGACTGGGTTATGAGACTGTAACCATGGTAATCCAAGCACCAAAACATCATGTAAATTGTACAACACAAGGAAGCGAATCACCTCCTGATGGTCTGGAGTCATACGCATAGTCACTTGCGTCCAGAACTGTGGTTTATTACAAGCCAAAGGTGTAGAATCAATACCCTTCAGAGGCATAGGGACTTCCAGAGGCTCTAAATCAAACCCACAGCGCCTGGCAAAGGACCAGTCCATAAGACTCAGAGCGGCGCCCGAGTCCACATAGGCATCCACGGTAATAACTGATAATGAACAAATCAAGGTTACAGACAAAATAAATTTGGACTGTAAAGTGCCAATTGAAATGGACTTGTCAACCTTCCTAGTACGCTTAGAGCATGCCGATATAACATGAGCAGAATCACCACAATAGAAGCATAACCCATTTTTACGCCTATAATTCTGCCGCTCGCTTCTGGACATAACTCTGTCACATTGCATTTTCTCTGGCGTCTCTTCAGAAGATACCGCCAAATGGTGCACGGGTTTGCGCTCCCGCAAACGCCGATCAATCTGAATTGCCATTGTCATGGACTCATTCAGACCTGTAGGCGCAGGGAACCCGACCATAACATCTTTAACGGCATCAGAAAGGCCCTCTCTGAAATTTGCCGCTAAGGCGCACTCATTCCACTGAGTAAGCACAGACCACCTACGAAATTTTTGGCAGTATATCTCCGCTTCATCTTGCCCTTGAGATAGGGCTATCAAAGCTTTTTCAGCTTGAATCTCCAAATTAGGTTCCTCATAAAGCAACCCTAAAGCCAGGAAAAACGCATCCACATTGAGCAACGCAGGATCCCCTGGTGCCAATGAAAATGCCCAATTTTGAGGGTCACCTCGCAGCAAAGAGATTACAATCTTAACCTGCTGGACAGGATCTCCTGAGGAGTGAGGTCTGAGAGAAAGGAATAATTTACAATTATATTTGAAATTCAAAAACCGAGATCTATCTCCGGAAAACACCTCTGGTGTAGGGATTTTAGGTTCAGAAATAGGAGCATGTATAACAAAATCTTGTAAATTTTGAACCTTCGTAGCAAGATTATTTAAACCTGCAGCCAAACTCTGGACATCCATGTTAAACAGCTAAGGTCAGAGCCATTCAAGGGTTAAGAGGAGGTAAGAAGCAGCTAGACAGCAATTAAGGGCTAGGCAGCAAAACTCTGAGGGGAAGAAAAAAAAAAAAAATTTCCCTTCAACACTTCTTTTTCTCCTGCTTCAGCCCAAACAATTAACACTTTGTTGGCCGGTCATACTGTCATGGTTCCCAATGGCAAGGGAACGTAAAAAACACATAAGTAACGAACGAGCTCTCGGGTGATGGAAACTCGAGTTGACCGTGAGCTAAATCTACCACACAACTAACAGTAGCCAGGGAGCATACCTACGGCTTCCTATATGCCACGCGCCAGCCGGAGGACTAACTATGCCTGGTAGAGGAAGAAACAGACCTGGCTTACCTCTAGGGAAATACCCCAAAAGATGATAGCAGCCCCCCACATGTAATAACGGTGAATTAAGAGGAAAAGACATACACAGTATGAAAGTAGATTTAGCAAAGAGAGGTCCACTTACTAGATAGCAGAAGGATACAAAAGAGGACTTCACGGTCAACTGAAAACCCTTTCAAAAACCATCCTGAAATTACTTTAAGACTCCTGTGTCAACTCATGACACAGGAGTGGTAATTTCAGCCCGCAAGAGCTTCCAGCTACAGAGAATTACAAAAACTGCAAACTGGACAAAAGGTACAAAACAAAAGGACAAAGTCCACTTAGCTGATCAGCAGACTAGTAGCAGGAACATGCAACCGAAGGCTCTGGTTACAATGATGACCGGCAAGGAAATGACTGGAGAGCAAGGCTAAATAGGAAACTCCCAAACACTGATGGAAGCAGGTGAACAGAAGAAGCAAAGTGCAAACAAATCACCAGTACCACCAGCAACCACCAGGGGAGCCCAAAAAGCGGATACACAACAGTCCATACAAAACCATCAGGCAACTTAATTGAGTAACCTGCAATCTTTAGCGCCTATCATGTGTCTCTTCTGAAGCCAATGGTTTTGAATCGCTTCTCCAAGGTCCATATTCCTTTCTTTACTTTCATTCCTGAGGAGCCTTCAGATATGATCAAGGTCAAAGACATTCTGGATTCCAAGAGAGTTGAAGTGAAGAAATTCTATTTAATCAATTGGAGGGGTTTTGGTCCAGAAGAGAGGTAATGGGAGCCCGCAGACAACATCTACACCCCTACCAACCTTGAGAGATTTCTCTGTTGGTCTGGCCAAAAAAGGAGGGGGCGTAAAGATTGATACTGTTAAGCCAACCACTTTCACGCCTTCTAAGCTACCCTCAACTCACCATGTGCTTTGCTCAGGTCCAACCAGTAGCCCTTACCATCGATCTCAAGTGTCTTGTGCTGTCTTCCAGCTTGGACATGTGACTCATAGGGGGCTCTGCCGAACTCTGCAGGAATTTGTATCCTCTTTGTCCTGCAAACATTTGCTTCCCAAGCCTATTATTAGATCTCGGAAGAGAGAAACCCGAGAAGTGGACCCTTTGGGTCACAGCTACAGAGCCTCCGAGGATGAGTGGAGCAGACAGAGCCACCCCCTATACAGGCAGTGTTTGGAACAGGCCCAAGGAGGATGAAGCCGCAACTGCCGGAGCCAAAGGGGCGACTAAAGACTAGACCTAGGAAGAGGTAAAGCCGAGAAGAAGTCAGCGCCTCAACGGTGACAAACAGCAGAGGCACAGGACCGACAGGGACGGCAGAGAACAGAGAGGTGGCAGGAGCGACCTAGACACCTGACTTAGCAAATAGATAATGGCTGCACTCAATTTTACTGTGCTAAAGCAAGGAAATGTGCGATACATGAAATGTGAATAGCATACTGGCTTGTGAAATCTATGAAAAAACACATGAGATGCTTAGCACAAGATTTGGCCAAAAATTGTGAGCCCATCCACCAAACGTCAAGGTAATCTCAGATCGGATGGGTAACTAACCTGTCTGCCTAGTGTGAACACTTACCTATGGCTAATAACATGGTAAAGCCTGCATTTATAGGAAGGTCAGAACCAACTGTGTTTGGATGTAATTAAAATCACAGCATGGTGAAGGGCGGGGCATTCAAGTCAGAAAAAACAGTACATAGTAAATATAGGAAAACTGACTGAACAGCAATCTAGTCTGAACTGGTGAATTGGTTATGCACCAGTTCAGACTAGATTGCTGTTCAGTCAGTTTTCCTATATTTACTAGACACCTGAGTGACTGGGACAGCAGAGACACAGGACTGGCTGGGATGGCAGAAACACGGGGACTGGCAGGGACGGTCAGAAACAGGACTGGCAGGGGCGGCTGAGACACTAGACTGGCAAGAACGGCTAGAACACAGGGACCGGCAGGGACGGTAGAGACACAGGGACTGGCAGGAACGGCAGAGACACAGGACTGGCAGGGACGTAGAGACACAGGGACTGGCAGGAACAGAAGAGACACAGGACCAGCAGGAACAGTAGTGACACGGAACTGGCAGTGACGGTAGTGACACAGAAACTGTCAGGAACAGTAGTGACAGGACTGGCAGGGACGGTAGTGACACGGGACTGGCAGGGACTGTAGAGACAGGACTGGCAGGAATGGTAGTGACACTGGAACTGGCAGGAACGGTAGTGACTGGACTGGCAGGGACGGTAGTGACACGGGACTGGCAGGGACGGTAGTGACACAGGAACTGGCAGGAACGGTAGTGACACAGGACTGGTAGGGACGGTAGAGACACAGGCTGAAAAGAAAGGCAGAGACAATGAGTAACGAACCAAGGCAGGGACACAGCGGAAACAACAGAGACATGAGCCAAAGGAATCAAATGAAGCGCAAGCCAAAACCTGAACTTAGCCTCCTAGTAGCTTGTCTCTAGATCCTCTTTGTGCATATTGGTTCTGTCTCCCCTGTTATTGACCTGGCTCGTTTACCATTCATCCTGAACTCCCCGCTTCTGACTTTGGGTACATACACTGTGTTCCAAATTATTATGCAAATAATATTTCCTCATATTTTCTCTAAATTACCTATTTGAATTGCAGTCATTGTTATTTTCCAGTCATCTACTATTCTAGTATAATTGCAATGTTTTGGAACAAACTGCCTATGAAAACCGTATCTTTAAAAAAAAATAAACACTCAAAATGCATGTTCCAAATTATTATGCACAGCAGAGTTTTCAACCTTTTTTTTTTTACTTTGAACAAAAAAAAGGTCAGTTGTGAAGTTATAAGCATTATCAGCTTATTACAAAATGAAATCAAACAGTTTTAAAGTGAAAACTTCATTCTAGGTGATGTTACATTTGCACATAGCACCCCTTGTTCGAAAGAAGCTTCTGAACTTTCTCGTCCATTGAATTTGTCAGTTTTTGGATGGTTTCTGCTTCAATTGTTTTGCATGTGGACAGAATACTCTCCCAGAGCTGTTGCTTAGATGTGAACTGCCTCCTGCCATCATAGACATTCCTTTTGATGATGCTCCAGAGGTTCTCAATGGGGTTGAGGTCAGGGGAAGATGGTGGCCACACCATAAGTTTGTCCTCTTTTATGCCCATAGCAGCCAGAGATGCAGATGTGTTTTTTGCAGCATGAGACGGTGCATTATCATGCATGTAAATGATCTTGCTGCGGAAAGCATGGTTCTTCCTTTTGAACCATGGCAGGAAGTGTTGTTTTAGAAACTCCACATAGATTATGGAGTTCATCTTTACCCCTCCAAGGATCATAAAGGGGCCGACAATCTCTCTCCCCATGATTCCAGCCCAAAACATTACTCCACCTCCTCCTTGTTGGCGCCTTAGCCGTGTTTTCATGGGGTGTCCATCAGCCAGCCATCCTCCACTCCATCCATCTGGACCATCGAGCGTTGCACAGCACTCATCGGTGAACAAAACAGTTTGGAAGTCAGTCTTCATGTATCATTTGGCCCACTGGAGCCGTTTCTGCTTGTGTGCAGTGGATAGAAGTGGTCGACAGGATGGCTTACGCACAGCTGCAAACCTCTGAAGGACCCTGCATCTTGTTGTTCTGGGGACGTTGGAGGCACCAGTAGCTTCAAAAACTTGTCTGCTGCTATGACAAGACATTTTTGCAGCTGCTCTTTTAACCTTACGCAATTGCCTGTTGGAAAGAGTCCTCAATTTTTCCTTATCAGCACACACACGTGTGTGCTGGGAATCAGCTACATACTTCTTGATTGTGCGATGATCACGATGAAGTGACTTGGCAATGTTGATTGTAGTCATGCCTTGACCTAAATACTCCACAATTTGTTGCTTCTCAGCTGCCGACACATCCTTTTTCTTTCCCATTTTGGCAAAAAATGTAGGCTGCTTAATAATGTGGAACAGCCTTCTTAAGTAGTCTTGCCTTTATTTGGACACACCTGCCAAACTAATTTGCACAGGTATCTGCAATTGCTTTCAGTGATATAAAGAGCCCTGACACACATCACCATCAATGAGTTTAAATGACAAACAAAAAAATTCTAACCTTATCACTCCTAAACTCTTTGTGCATAATAATTTGGAACACAGTGTATATTGAACCTGTGCTGCCTGCCCTGACCTCGGACCGTATGACCTCACTTTCGCCTTGCCAACCTGTACCTGAGCCTCTGTTCTTCCGGTTAGCTGCTGCTGTTCTGGGGACTGCCTTGAAGTGGTACCTGGTGTTTACCGGCGACCCAACCTATCTTCACCATCAGAGGCTCTAGTGCAGAGGCTCTAGTATATGGCCCGTGATATCATCTGCTGCGTCCCGCAGCAACTTTGCCCGTTATTGGCTGCGGGCCCGTTAATTCTGCAGAGGTGCCTGCGGACGGCCGTTCTGTGGCCCAGCACCGCCCCATCTCTCAATCAACTTATTGACATCATAGACTCCGATACAGTTGAAAGCAGTGATGGAGGAAAGAACATCAGATGCTCTATCTCCATCACTCCCCCTCTGCTCGTGACTCAGTGGGCACACGATGATGTCACTTCATCCTTCACCATGCTGTGCCAGCAGTGGAGGCGATGAGAGTAGAGCAGAGCCTGGAGAAGCGTGGGGATACTGTCTGTGAGGGGGAGCTGCACTATACTGCACTATACTGTGTAATGGAGCTGCACCTGCAATATACTGTGTATTGTAGGAGCTGCGCCTACACTATATTGTGTTGGAGGTAGCTGCACTGTACTGTGTGTTGGTGAAAGCTGCACTGTACTGTGTGTTGGAGGAGCTGCACTATACTGTGTGTGGGGGAACTGCACTATACTGTGTATTGGGGGAGCTGTGCCTGCACTATACTGTGTGTTGGGGGAGCTGCACTATGGTGTATGTGGGGGAGGTGCACTATACTTTGTGTGGGGGGAGCTGCACTATACTGTGTGTGGGGGGAGCTGCACTATACTGTGTGAGGGTGGGAACTGTACTTTACTGTGTGTGTGGGAGTGGGAGCTGCACTATACTGTGTGAGGGGGAGATGCACTATATTGTGTGTGGGGGGAGCTGCACTTGACTGTGTGTGGGGGGAGCTGCACTCTACTGTGTGGGGGTGGGAGCTGCACTATACCATGTGTGGGGGGTGGGAGCTGCATTATATTGTGTGTGGGGCAGCTGCACTATACTGTGTGCAGGGGTAGCTGCACTATACTGTGTGGGGGTGGGAGCTGCACTATACTATGTGTGAGGGTGGGAGCTGCACTATACTGTGTGTGGAAGTGGGAGCTGTGCTATACTGTGTGTGGGGGAGCTGAACTATTCTGTGTGTGGAGGGGGAGCTGCTCTATACTGTGTGTACACCGGAGCTGCAATTTATTTAAATCATTTAATCAATACAGTTTGTTGATTTTTAAGTTAATATTTTTATACAGCTCCCAAACGCTATTATAAAATTCCAAATGGCCCTTGGCAGAAAACAGTTCCCCACCCCTTCTCTAGTAAATACCTGTCAGATACTTAGTCACACACCTCCAGGGTAAGCCTGGTCTGTGATGCAGTGGGTTCTTACCCAAAAGCGTTACAAACAGTTTCATGGAGATTGTCTAAAATCTGGTTTCTGAAAAAACATTTTGGAAAGTAGTGGTCAATGACATTTTTTGCATTTTTTTTCCATAAATGGATTATACATGATAACAAACAGTCATTTGGGTTTGGAAGTTTACTTCATTGTGGATAAAGTATGTTTATTAAGAGGACACATGACGTAAAGATTGAGAATGTGTTTCCTTTTTTTCTTGTTGCGTATTTGATACCATAAATTTTTATGTGAGACATGAAATGGAATCATTTGTGTTGCATGGGTAACAGCTGGAGTGCAGGAGTAGATTATAGCAGTTAGTAGACTACTTGTATAGGTCAGTAGATTGTGTGATAAATCTTTAAAATGCTTGTGTCTAGATCTGATCATGAATGTCTTTTAAAGAAAAAGAAAAGATAAAGGACACAATCATTTGTAGGCTTTTTTTGTCTTTAGATATTTGCTAACGTTTTTCCTGTGCTTCAAGAATTTTCCTCAAAATTGTGCTTTATTTATGTATTTTAGAGTAAAAAAAATTCATGTTCCATTAAAATAGGAACTAGAGTACATTTGCACAAAAATGTAGAGACTTAAAAAAATTGCATTTGATGAATTGTCGGTAGTAGTATAGTGTCACTATGCCCAGCATGCAGGAGAACTAGCTATGCCCCCGCGGATAATGCTTTTCTCCTATGCAGGGTATAAGTGAAGAAAGAAAGAAAAAGCACTACTGTAAGATACAGGAAAGATATATATCTTTGTACCGTGTTAGCCAGTATATTCCAAATATTACTGTAAGATGTGCACACTGCACCTAAAGAATACAGTAAAAATGGACTTTATTGGCATAAAATTACACAAAGTGACATAAAATCATCAATAAAACCACATGTGGGCACAACCACTCAAATCCCCTGCAAATATTCAATATCAAAATTCAGCACACTGCAAAATGTAAACCCCATGCTAGGCAATATCAATATGACTCGGTCATTAGTTAATGATTCAATCTGGGGTCTGCAAGGCTAATAAGTATAATTTATATAATTTGACTAACTACCTAATACGCCCCCATGACCAAATTGGGGGTTGAAGGCATCTGAAGCTTACAAGCTACAGAAAAAAGAACCCCTTCTGGCAAAAATGCCATAAGAGAACCAGCAAACAGGCAGTGGTGAGCAGTCCCATGAAAAAAGAGGGAAAAAATGACCAATATGGAGATAGTGACAACACTGCCTTTTTTAGTCAAAAAGTCACCAGCAGAATCGCCAAAGATACTCCAGGGGAACTTACAGTAGTATAATCAGGGGTTAAATCATGCAGGAAAGCACATCCAAGCAGGCCAAGAAATGAGTGGAGGATAAGTGACAGGGTATAAGTGACACTGCAAATTGTATAGGTGAGCTTCAGGTAATTTGGCATTAGGGATAAAATTAATAGCACAATCATAAGGACGATGGTGAGCTAATATCTCTGCCTTTTTTATAAGAACACATTTCCTAAATCTTTCAGGTATCGGCAGACACTCCAGACTAGCAGAGCAAATTTTTCCAGAACTAAGACATCTCTCATGACAGTTGGGGCTCCACTTAACAATATCCCTCCAATCAATAACAGGATTGTGCATAAGCAGCCATGGAAACCCCAATACCAACCCAGCAGGTATACACTGTGTGCAGAATTATTAGGCAAGTTGTATTTTAGAGGATTATTTTTATTATTGATCAACAACTGTGTTCTCAATCAACCCAAAAGTCTCATAAATATCAAAGCTTAATATTTTTGGAAGTTGGAGTGGGTTTTTTTTAGATTTGTCTATCTTAGGAGGATATCTGTTTGTGCAGGTAACTATTATTGTGCAGAATTATTAGGCAACTTAATAAAAACCAAATATATTCCCATCTCACTTGTTTATTTTCACCAGGTAAACCAATATAGCTGCACAAAATTTAGAAATAAACATTTCTGATGTGCAAAAACAAAACCCCAAACAATTAGTGACCAATACAGCCACCTTTCTTTATGATGACACTCAACAGCCATCCATCCATAGATTCTGTCAGTTGCTTGATCTGTTTACGATCAACATTGCGCGCAGCAGCCACCACAGCCTCCCATTTTATGAGGGACCACAGGTTCTCTATGGGGTTCAGCTCAGGTGATCAAGGGGGCCATGTCATTATTTTTTCTTCTTTGAGACCTTTACTGGCCAGCCACGCTGTGGAGTAGTTGAAGGCATGTGATGGAGCATTGTCCTGCATGAAAATCATGTTTTTCTTTAACGATACCGACTTCTTCCTGTACCACTGCTTGAAGAAGTAGTCTTCCAGAAACTGGCAGTAGGTCTGGGAGTTGAGCTTCACTCCATCCTCAACCAGAAAAGGTACCACAAGTTCATCTTTGATGATACCAGCCCACACCAGTACCCCACCTCCACCTTGCTGGTGTCTGAGTCGGAGTGGAGCTCTCTGACCTTTACTGACCCAGCCTCTGGCCCATCCATCTGGCCCATCAAGAGTCACTCTCATTTTATCAGTCCATAAAACCTTTGAAAAGTCAGTCTTAAGATATTTCTTGGCCCAGTCTTGACGTTTTATCTTATGTTTCTTGTTCAAAGGTGGTCGTTTGTCAGCCTTCCTTACCTTAGCCATGTCCCTGAGTATCGCACACCTTGTGCTTTTTGTTACTCCAGTAACGTTGCAGCTCTGAAATATGGCAAAACTGGTGGCAAATGGCATCTTGGCAGCTTCACGCTTGATTTTCCTCAATTCATGGGCAGTTATTTTACGCTTTTTTTGCCCAACATGCTTCTTGCGTCCCTGTTGGCTATTTGCCATGAAACACTTGATTGTTCAGTGATCACGCTTCAAAAGTTTGGCAATTTCAAGACTGCTGCATCCCTCTGCAAGACATCTCACAATTGTGGACTTTTCAGAGCCTGTCAAATATCTCTTCTGACCCATTTTGCCAAGGTAAAGGAAGTTGCCTAATAATTAAGCACGCCTTATATAGGGTTTTGATGTCATTAGACAACACCCCTCCTCATTACAAAGATGCACATCACCTGATTTACTTAGTTGGTAGTTGGCTCTCAAGCCTGAACGACTTGGAGTAGGACAACATGTAGAAAAAGTATAATGTGATCAAAATACAACTTGCCTAATAATTCTGCACACAGTGTATTATCCAAAACAAGCAATAGTGAAGTGCTCCCACTCTAAGTGTGAACTCTACCGTTACCATCTAGACAAGATTCTGAAGTAACTCTGTCCTGTCAGCATAAAAAATGTGATTGGTTCTTTACATCCTAACTGTCCCTAATGTTAATTTAATTTCAGAACCAGTCCTTAGTTGATTAAGTTGGCTGCAGAACCACAATCAATGAAGGCTAATGCAGAAAACAACTTTTTCTGGAAAAGTAGTTCCATGTTTAGCGGTACTTTATCTGAGAAGTAAAAAGGGACATGGAAATCTGGGCGACCTACTCAACAATCAACCAGACTCAGGCATTTCCCAACATCTTGCTTGCTTAAGGGCGTATCAAGCAGTCCTTAAGAAAATGTCCAGCTCGATTACAGTAGAGGCTGAGTCCGAGAGTCTTGCTGACGTCTCCTATGAACTGTCTGAGAGCTGACATCTCCAAATTTCATCAGTTCCCATTCAGGTAAGTTGTCAGATTCAGGAAGAATGACCGAAACTTCTTTTTGCTCATCATGCCTCTCCCAAATCCTGCAATCCAACCGAATGGCCTGGGTTAAGTCTTCTCCCAAGGAGCAAGGTGAAATATGCAGAGCCAGAGCATCCTTAAGTGTATCAGAGATGATGGCTTCTGCAGAACTGGCACCTGAGAGCTGCATCATTCCACTGAATTTTTTGTAAACCATTGCTGGAACTTGGTACTATGCTCCTCAGCGATGTGGCTCCCCTATGTCAGGTTCATAATCTTTACCTACACGACCTGGATTCAGTCAGGTTTATCATAAATCAACCATAAGAAATCTGAAAACCTTTCTGGGGACAAGGAACATGCTCAAGTCCAAAACAGTGGAAGAAGCAGTGGTGTCACCTGCAGCCAGTGTTCCTGGAGCCTGGGATTTGGCCCACAAAGTTGGGTGCTTTGCTGCCATGTGCCTGATCATGTTGTTGGGGGTCAGGCTGGTAGTTTTGCTACCCCTGCTGATGCGGGCTTGGCAGGTGCTGCAAATGGCAAGTTTAAAGTTATCGGCAGAGTCTTTAAAAAATAACCAGACTCGGGAAGATCTAACAGTTGGAATGGCAACTTCCGTCATGTTGGTGTTACGGGGAACAGATGCACGCCTTCTGTCTGCTGCCACAACACTGCTTCTTCCTGCCTGTTAGGGTGATATGCCTTCTTTTCCATGTGTGCTGCTGTCCTCGCTCTGCATGTCCTCCTGCCAGGTTCGATCAGTTACTATGTCATCCACCAACTCGTCTTTCACATCCGCACCCTGCTCCTCCTCCTGACTTTCTGGCAATTGTGTCTCATCATCGTCCACCTCTTGTCACACTTTCCCACCATCGCCTTTGTGTGACCGTGGCTGTTCAAATCTTTAGGCATCGCTACATGCGATCTCACCTGGCCCCACTTCAAGTTGACCGGCCAAGATTCCGGAATCTTTAAAGGGAAAACTGAACAGCTCTTCGGAGTGTCCAAGTGTGGGATCAGTTGTCTCAGGGCACTCGGCATGGTGGGAGGAAAGAGGATCAGGGTGAGTAATATGCAGTCCACACTCACGGCTACTCAGACTTGACCGTGTGGAAGATGTGGTGGTGCCTAAGTGACTGGAAGCATTATCCGCTATCCAACCAACAACCATTTCACACTGCTCTGGATTCAATAGTGGTGTGCTACAGTCCCCTAGAAACTGGGACAGGAAGGTCAAGCGAGAAGATGTGGGTCTTTGTTGTGGCCCACTTTCAGCTTGGCCACGGACTCGTCCTATGCATGCACCATGAGCATCACATCCACTTCCCTGCCCCTTGCCTTGCCCAGTTTAAATGGACTACTGAAATATTTTAAAAGTTCAATAGAAATGGATTAATTTGGAGAAAACTTATATGTGATCAGTATGGCTGAAAAGCAAGTATTTAAAGACCACAGATACACCAAGCATCTGACGGAGATAACAGACCATTTAAATGTGTGTTTTTTTAAAAAATTTAACCGTTAAATAAGGAGTAGACCAAGGCTAGCAGATAAAACAATGCAACGTATGCTGTCATGGTTCCCAATGGCAAGGGAACGTAAAAAACACATAAGTAACGAACGAGCTCTCGGGTGATGGAAACTCGAGTTGACCGTGAGCTAAATCTACCACACAACTAACAGTAGCCAGGGAGCATACCTACGGCTTCCTATATGCCACGCGCCAGCCGGAGGACTAACTACGCCTGGTAGAGGAAGAAACAGACCTGGCTTACCTCTAGGGAAATACCCCAAAAGATGATAGCAGCCCCCCACATGTAATAACGGTGAATTAAGAGGAAAAGACATACACAGTATGAAAGTAGATTTAGCAAAGAGAGGTCCACTTACTAGATAGCAGAAGGATACAAAAGAGGACTTCACGGTCAACTGAAAACCCTTTCAAAAACCATCCTGAAATTACTTTAAGACTCCTGTGTCAACTCATGACACAGGAGTGGCAATTTCAGCCCGCAAGAGCTTCCAGCTACAGAGAATTACAAAAACTGCAAACTGGACAAAAGGTACAAAACAAAAGGACAAAGTCCACTTAGCTGATCAGCAGACTAGTAGCAGGAACATGCAACCGAAGGCTCTGGTTACAATGATGACCGGCAAGGAAATGACTGGAGAGCAAGGCTAAATAGGAAACTCCCAAACACTGATGGAAGCAGGTGAAAAGAAGAAGCAAAGTGCAAACAAGTCACCAGTACCACCAGCAACCACCAGGGGAGCCCAAAAAGCGGATACACAACAGTACCCTCCCATTAAGGAGGGGGCACCGAACCCTCACAAGAACCGCCAGGGCGATCTGGATGAGCCCTATGAAAGGCACGAACCAAATCCGAGGCATGAACATCAGAGGCAGTTACCCAAGAATTATCTTCCTGACCATAGCCTTTCCATTTAACCAGATATTGAAGTCTCCGTCTGGAAATACGGGAGTCCAAGATCTTCTCCACGACGTACTCCAATTCACCCTCCACCAGCACAGGAGCAGGAGGTTCAGTAGAAGGAACCACCGGTACCTCATATCTCCGCAACAACGACCGATGGAACACATTATGGATAGCGAAAGATGCCGGGAGGTCCAAACGAAAGGAAACAGGGTTAAGAATCTCCAAAATCCTATAAGGACCGATGAACCGAGGCTTAAATTTGGGAGAAGAAACTCTCATAGGGACAAAACGGGAAGACAACCACACCAAGTCCCCAACGCGAAGGTGGGGACCAACACGACGACGACGGTTAGCAAACTGCTGAGTCCTCTCCTGGGACAATTCCAAATTATCCACCACTTGTCCCCAAATCCGATGCAACCGATCCACCACCGCATCCACTCCAGGACAATCCGAAGATTCAACCTGACCAGATGAAAAACGCGGATGAAACCCTGAATTGCAAAAGAAAGGAGAAACCAAAGTGGCAGAACTAGCCCGATTATTAAGAGCAAACTCCACCAACGGCAGAAAGGCAACCCAATCATCCTGATCCGCAGACACAAAACACCTCAAATAAGTCTCCAAAGTTTGATTAGTTCGCTCCGTCTGGCCATTGGTCTGAGGATGGAATGCAGACGAAAAGGACAAATCAATGCCCAACCTGGCACAGACTGCCCGCCAAAATCTAGACACGAACTGGGTACCCCTGTCAGAAACGATGTTTTCCGGAATACTATGCAAGCGAACCACATTTTGAAAAAACAGAGGGACCAACTCAGATGAGGAAGGCAACTTAGGCAATGGCACCAAATGAACCATTTTAGAAAAACGGTCACACACCACCCAGATGACAGACATCTTCTGAGAAACAGGGAGATCCGAGATAAAGTCCATAGAGATGTGCGTCCAAGGCCTCTTCGGAATAGGCAAGGGCAACAACAACCCACTAGCCCTAGAACAACAAGGCTTGGCCCGAGCACACACATCGCAAGACTGCACAAAAACACGCACATCTCGAGACAGGGAAGGCCACCAGAAGGATCTAGCCACCAAATCTCTGGTGCCAAAAATTCCCGGATGACCTGCCAGAGTAGAAGAATGAACTTCCGAGATGACTCTAGTGGTCCACTCGTCAGGAACAAACAGTCTACCAGACGGACAACGATCAGGTCTATCCGCCTGAAATTCTTGCAAAGCACGTCGCAAATCTGGAGAGACAGCAGACAAAACCACTCCATCCTTAAGGACACCAGCAGGTTCAGAATTCCCAGGAGAGTCAGGCTCAAAACTCCTAGAAAGAGCATCTGCTTTCACATTCCTAGAACCCGGTAAGTACGAGACCACAAAATTAAACCGGGAAAAGAACAACGACCAACGTGCCTGTCTAGGATTCAGGCGCCTGGCAGACTCCAAATAAATTAAATTCTTGTGATCAGTCAAAACTACCACCTGATGTCTGGCACCCTCAAGCCAATGATGCCACTCCTCAAATGCCCACTTAATGGCCAAAAGCTCCCGATTACCAACATCATAGTTTCGCTCGGCGGCCGAAAATTTTCGCGAAAAGAACGCACAAGGTCTCATCACTGAGCAGTCGGAACTTTTCTGCGACAAAACCGCCCCCGCTCCGATCTCGGAAGCATCGACCTCAACCTGAAAGGGAAGAGAAACATCAGGCTGGCGCAACACAGGGGCAGACAAAAAGCGGCGCTTAAGCTTCCGAAAGGCCTCCACGGCAGCAGGGGACCAATTGGCAACATCAGCACCCTTTTTAGTCAAATCCGTCAGAGGTTTAGCAACGCCAGAAAAAACAGCTATAAATCGACGATAAAAATTAGCAAAGCCCAAGAATTTCTGGAGACTCTTCAGAGAAGTAGGCTGCGTCCAGTCGTAAATAGCCCGAACCTTGACAGGGTCCATCTCAATAGAAGAAGGGGAAAAAATATACCCCAAAAATGAAAATTTTTTAACCCCAAAAACACACTTTGAACCCTTTACACACAAAGAATTCTCCCGCAAAACCTGAAAAACCCTCCTGACCTGCTAAACATGAGACTCCCAGTCATCAGAAAAAATCAAAATATCATCCAAGTACACAATCATAAATTTATCCAAATATTCCCGGAAAATATCATGCATTAAGGACTGAAAGACAGAAGGTGCATTAGAAAGGCCGAAAGGCATTACCAAATACTCAAAATGGCCCTCAGGCGTATTAAAGGCGGTCTTCCACTCATCCCCCTGCTTAATTCGCACCAAATTATACGCCCCGCAAAGATCAATCTTAGAGAACCACTTAGCCTCCCTTATGCGAGCAAACAAATCAGTCAGCAAAGGCAACGGATACTGATATTTGACTGTAATTTTATTCAGGAGACGATAATCAATACAAGGCCTCAGAGAGCCATCCTTTTTAGAGACAAAGAAAAAAACGGCTCCTAAAGGTGATGAAGAAGGACGAATATGTCCCTTTTCCAGGGACTCCTTAATATACTCGCGCATAGCAGCATGTTCAGGTACAGATAGGTTAAACAAACGACCCTTTGGAAATTTACTGCCAGGAATCAGATCTATGGCGCAATCACAATCCTCTGGAAAAAAAAAAAAAAAAAAAATTTCCCTTCAACACTTCTTTTTCTCCTGCTTCAGCCCAAACAATTAACACTTTGTGGGCCGGTCATACTGTCATGGTTCCCAATGGCAAGGGAACGTAAAAAACACATAAGTAACGAACGAGCTCTCGGGTGATGGAAACTCGAGTTGACCGTGAGCTAAATCTACCACACAACTAACAGTAGCCAGGGAGCATACCTACGGCTTCCTATATGCCACGCGCCAGCCGGAGGACTAACTACGCCTGGTAGAGGAAGAAACAGACCTGGCTTACCTCTAGGGAAATACCCCAAAAAATGATAGCAGCCCCCCACATGTAATAACGGTGATTTAAGAGGAAAAGACATACACAGTATGAAAGTAGATTTAGCAAAGAGAGGTCCACTTACTAGATAGCAGAAGGATACAAAAGAGGACTTCACGGTCAACTGAAAACCCTTTCAAAAACCATCCTGAAATTACTTTAAGACTCCTGTGTCAACTCATGACACAGGAGTGGCAATTTCAGCCCGCAAGAGCTTCCAGCTACAGAGAATTACAAAAACTGCAAACTGGACAAAAGGTACAAAACAAAAGGACAAAGTCCACTTAGCTGATCAGCAGACTAGTAGCAGGAACATGCAACCGAAGGCTCTGGTTACAATGATGACCGGCAAGGAAATGACTGGAGAGCAAGGCTAAATAGGAAACTCCCAAACACTGATGGAAGCAGGTGAAAAGAAGAAGCAAAGTGCAAACAAGTCACCAGTACCACCAGCAACCACCAGGGGAGCCCAAAAAGCGGATACACAACAGTATGCCTCCTAAGCGAGGATTTTGACACCACAGATACACCAGACATCTGACGGAAATAACAGACTGATCAAAATGTGGCCTTGATTTTTTGAGGCCCACCAAAATTGTGTCAATAAGTAGGCTATGACACGAAAAAAAAAAATTGGACCACTAAATTGTAAGATATTTTGCACAATGATATGCGATGCGTGTGGTGTACAAATTACAGCGATAAATATAAGAACTGTAGCTAAATATTTTTGGGCCAGCTACAGATTTTGGGGCAGCAAAATGGGGTCCTAAAATGTTGGAAGACACTCCAAAAAATAATATATTACCAAAAAAAAGGCCAGATTTTTCTGCGCACTCACATCTGATGCCTGGGACAAAATTTTTTTTATAGATTTTCACGCTCTTGTATTGCAATATATACTCACATACTTTGCCTGCAGGCCTTGCACTGATGTGTATATGTGCAAATAGACTCCCCTGCCTACCTAGCGCTGCAATCTATGTACCCCTGAATTCACCCTAAAAAGGACTGTTGGTTTATCAGGATTTGTGGATTCTGTGATGGTAGACCCATACTAACTAATAAATGTCAGAATTTGACCCTATCTCAGCAGCAGCTCTCCCTACACTAGCTGAGTTCGGAGCAGAATGCAGCGAGCAGGGCGGTGCCAGGTCTCTTATAGATCTGATGATGCTGGGCAGCCAGCCAATCACTGTAATACCACAAAAAAGATGGCTGTCGTATTACAGTGCATGGCAGACAATCCCTGCATACTGATTGGTGCTCTAAAAAGCACCAAAACTAAAAGGAGGAGACACGAGCTCCATCCGAATAATCCCAGAAATACTCGGTGCTCGCCAAGTACACCGAGCACAGTGATACTCGTTCAAGTACCAAGTAGTGGCGACCACGTTCGCTCATCACTACTTACAATGCAAAGTCAAACCCAACCTGAGCATTCAATGTACTGGAATGTTTTATTTTAATATATTTATAGGGTCTTGTAGATTATACTGTTAACCCTTTTTTATGTTCACTTAAAACTTGTCCAAAAAGATGGGTCCAACAAAGCAAAAGAAATAGTGCAGGTAAATTACCATATGCATGCTTGCTGTTCCGATTTTTGAAGTGGAGTTCAATAATTTATTACCGTATATATTTTTTTGTTGCCTCCAAACAAGAAAATAATTAATCCTTACTAAAGATGATCAATTGGGGAAAATTAATTCTTGACAGTAAAAGAGGCTGTCTTATTGAAACTGTCTCCTTTAACCCTTCCATGACCTTTGGCATACATGTACGTCAAACGTCATGTCTCTGCTTTTGATGTTAGCTCACATGCTGAGCCCTCATCTTTCCTGACAGATGACAGCTGATTTAATCAACCATGTGCCTTTAACCCCTTCACCCCCAAGGGTGGTTTGCACGTTAATGACCGGGCCAATTTTTACAATTCTGACCACTGTCCCTTTATGAGGTTATAACTCTGGAACGCTTCAACGGATCTTGGCGATTCTGACATTGTTTTCTCGTGACATATTGTACTTCATGATAGTGGTAAAATTTCTTCGATATATCTTGCTTTTATTTGTTAAAAAAACGAATATTTGGCGAAAATTTTGCAAATTTTGCAATTTTCCAACTTTGAATTTTTATGCCCTTAAATCACAGACATATGTCATGCAAATACTTAATAAGTAACATTTCCCACATGTCTTCTTTACATCAGCACAATTTTGGAACCAACATTTTTTTTTTGTGACGGAGTTATAAGGGTTAAAAGTTGACCAGCAATTTCTCATTTTTACAACACCATTTTTTTTTAGGGACCACATCTCATTTGAAGTCATTTTGAGGGGTCTATATGATAGAAAATGCCCAAGTGTGACACCATTCTAAAAACTGCACCCCTCAAGGTACTCAAAACCACTTTCAAGAAGTTTATTAACACTTCAGGTGTTTCACAGGAATTTTTGGAATGTTTAAATAAAAATGAACATTTAACTTTTTTTCACTCAAAATTTATTTCAGCTCCAATTTGTTTTATTTTACCAAGGGTAACAGGAGAAAATAGACCCCAAAATTTGTTGTACAATTTGTCCTGAGTACGCTGATACCCCACATGTGGGGGTAAACCACTGTTTGGGCGCATGGCAGAGCTCGGAAGGAAAGGAGCGCCATTTGACTTTTTAATGCAAAATTGACTGGAATTGAGATGGGACGCCATGTTGCATTTGGAGAGCCCCTGATGTGCCTAAGCATTGAAACCCCCACAAGTGACACCATTTTGGAAAGTAGACCCCCTAAGGATCTTATCTAGATGTGTTATAAGCACTTTGACCCAACAAGTGCTTCACAGAAGTTTATAATGCAGAGCCGTAAAAATAAAAAATCATATTTTTTCACAAAAATGATCTTTTCACCCCCAATTTTGTATTTTCCCAAGGGTAAGAGAAGAAATTGGACCCCAAAAATTGTTGTGCAATTTGTCCTGAGTACGCTGATACCCCATATGTGGGTGTAAACCATTGTTTGGGCGCAGGGCAGAGCTCGGAAGGGAAGGAGCGCCATTTGACTTCTCAATGCAAAATTGACTGGAATTGAGATGGGACGCCATGTTGCATTTGGAGAGCCCCTGATGTGCCTAAACATTGAAACCCCCCACAAGTGACACCATTTTGGAAAGTAGACCCCTTAAGGAACTTATCTAGATGTGTGTTGAGCACTTTGACCCAACAAGTGCTTCACAGAAGTTTATAATGCAGAGCCGTAAAAATAAAAAATCATATTTTTTCACAAAAATGATCTTTTCGCCCCCAATTTTTTATTTTCCCAAGGGTAAGAGAAGAAATTGGACCCCAAAAATTGTTGTGCAATTTGTCCTGAGTACGCTGATACCCCATATGTGGGTGTAAACCATTGTTTGGGCGCAGGGAAGAGCTCGGAAGGGAAGGAGCGCCATTTGACTTTTCAATGCAAAATTGACTGGAATTGAGATGGGACGCCATGTTGCGTTTGGAGAGCCCCTGATGTGCCTAAACATTGAAACCCCCCACAAATGACACCATTTTGGAAAGTAGACCCCTTAAGGAAATTATCTAGATGTGTGTTGAGCACTTTGACCCAACAAGTGCTTCACAGAAGTTTATAATGCAGAGCCGTAAAAATAAAAAATCATATTTTTTCACAAAAATGATATTTTCGCCCCATTTTTTTATTTCCCCAAGGGTAAGAGAAGAAATTAGACCACAAAAGTTGTTGTGCAATTTGTCCTGAGTACGACGATACCCCATATGTGGGTGTAAACCACTGTTTGGGCGCATAGCAGAGCTCGGAAGGGAAGGAGCGCTATTTTACTTTTCAATGCAAAATTGACTGGAATTAAGAAGGGATGCCATGTTGCGTTTGGAGAGCCCCTGATGTGCCTAAACATTAAAAAACCCCACAACTGACACCATTTTGGAAAGTAGACCCCCTAAGGAACTTATCTAGATGTGTTTTGAGAGCTTTGAACCCCCAAGTGTTTCACTACAGTTTATAACGCAGAGCCGTGAAAATAAAAATTCTTTTTTTTTTCACAAAAATGATTTTTTTAGCCCCCAGTTTTGTATTTTCTCAAGGGTATCAGGATAAATTGGACCCCAAAAGTTGTTGCCCAATTTGTCCTGAGTACGCTGATACCCCATATGTGGGGGGGAACCACTGTTTGGGTGCATGACAGAGCTCGGAAGGGAAGGAGCGCCATTTGGAATGCAGACTTAAATGGATTGGTCTGCAGGCGTCACGTTGCATTTGCAGAGCCCCTGATGTACCCAAACAGTACAAACCCCCCACAAGTGACCCCATATTGGGAACTAGACCCCCAAGGAACTTATCTAGATGTGTTGTGAGAACTTTGAACCCCCAAGTGTTTCACTACAGTTTATAACGCAGAGCCGTGAAAATAAAAATTCCTTTTTTTTTAACAAAAATGATTTTTTTAGCCCCAAGTTTTGTCATTTCACAAGGGTATCAGGATAAATTGGACCCCAAAAGTTGTTGTCCAATTTGTCCTGAGTACGCTGATACCCCATATGTGGGGGGGAACCACTGTTTGGGTGCATGACAAAGCTCAGAAGGGAAGGAGCGCCATTTGGAATGCAGACTTAAATGGATTGGTCTGCAGGCGTCACGTTGCATTTGCAGAGCCCCTGATGTACCCAAACAGTACAAACCCCCCACAAGTGACCCCATATTGGGAACTAGACCCCCAAGGAACTTATCTAGATGTGTTGTGAGAACTTTGAACCCCCAAGTGTTTCACTACAGTTTATAACGCAGAGCCGTGAAAATAAAAATTCCTTTTTTTTTAACAAAAATGATTTTTTTAGCCCCAAGTTTTGTCATTTCACAAGGGTATCAGGATAAATTGGACCCCAAAAGTTGTTGTCCAATTTGTCCTGAGTACGCTGATACCCCATATGTGGGGGGGAACCACTGTTTGGGTGCATGACAAAGCTCAGAAGGGAAGGAGCGCCATTTGGAATGCAGACTTAAATGGATTGGTCTGCAGGCATCACGTTGCATTTGCAGAGCCCCTGATGTACCCAAACAGTACAAACCCCCCACAAGTGACCCCATATTGGAAACTAGACCCCCAAGGAACTTATCTAGATGTGTTGTGAGAACTTTGAACCCCCAAGTGTTTCACTACAGTTTATAACGCAGAGCCGTGAAAATAAAAATTCCTTTTTTTTTAACAAAAATGATTTTTTTAGCCCCCAGTTTTGTCATTTCACAAGGGTATCAGGATAAATTGGACCCCAAAAGTTGTTGTCCAATTTGTCCTGAGTACGCTGATACCCCATATGGGGGGGGGGAACCACTGTTTGAGCGCATGACAGAGCTCGGAAGGGAAGGAGCGCCATTTGGAATGCAGACTTAAATGGATTGGTCTGCAGGCGTCACGTTGCATTTGCAGAGCCCCTGATGTACCCAAACAGTACAAACCCCCCACAAGTGACCCCATATTGGAAACTAGACCCCCCAAGGAACTTATCTAGATGTGTTGTGAGAACTTTGAACCCCCAAGTGTTTCACTACAGTTTACAACGCAGAGCCGTGAAAATAAAAAATCCTTTTTTTCCCACAAAACTTATTTTTTGGCCCCCAGTTTTGTATTTTCCCAAGGGTAGCAGGAGAAATTGGACCCCAAAAGATGATGTCCAATTTGTCCTGAGTACGCTGATACCCCATATGTTGGGGTAAACCCCTGTTTGGGCACACGGGAGAGCTCTGAAGGGAAGGAGCACTGTTATCCTTTTTCAACGCAGAATTGGCTGGAATTCAGATCGGATGCCATGTCCCATTTGGAGAGCCCCTGATGTGCCTAAACAGTGGAAACCCCCCAATTATAACTGAAACCCTAATCCAAACACACCCCTTACCCTAATCCCAACAGTAACCCTAACCACTCCTCTAACCCAGACACACCCAACCCTATTCCCAACCGTAAATGTAATCCAAACCCTAACCCTATCTTTAGCCCCAACCCTAACTGTAGCCCCAACCCTAGCCCCAACCCTAGCCCTAACCCTAGCAATAACCCTAGCCCTATCACTAGCCCTATCACTAGCCGTAACACTAGCCCTAACCCTAACCCTAGCCCTAACCCTAGCCCTAACCCTAGCCCTAACCCTAGCCCCAACCCTAGCCCTAACCATAGCCCTAACCCTAACCCTAGCCCCAACCCTAGCCCCAACCCTAGCCCTAACCCTAACCCTAGCCCTAACCCTTGCCCTAACCCTAACCCTAGCCCTAACTCTAGTCCTAACTCTAGCCCTAACCCTAACCCTAATGGGAAAATGGAAATAAATACATTTTTTAATTTTTTTATTTTTCCCTAACTAAGGGGGTGATGAAGGGGGGTTTGATTTACTTTTATAGTGGGTTATTTAGCGGATTTTTATGATTGGCAGCCGTCATGCACTGAAAGACGCTTTTCATTGCAAAAAATATTTTTTGCGTTACCACATTTTGAGAGCTGTAATTTTTCCATATTTGAGTCCACAGAGTCATGTGAGATCTTGTTTTTTGCGGGACGAGTTGACGTTTTTATTGGTAACATATTCGGACACGTGACATTTTTTGATCGCTTTTTATTCCGATTTTTGTGAGGCAGAGTGATCAAAAACCAGCTATTCATGAATTTCTTTTGGGGGGGAGTTTATACCGTTCCGCGTTTGGTAAAATTGATAAAGCAGTTTTATTCTGCGGGTCAGTACGATTACAGCGATATCTCATTTAGATTATTTTTTTTATGTTTTGGCGCTTTTATACGATAAAAACTATTTTATAGAAAAAATAATTATTTTGGTATCGCTTTATTCTCAGGCCTATAACTTTTTTATTTTTTTGCTGATGATGCTGTATGGTGGCTCGTTTTTTGCGGGACAAGATGCCGTTTTCAGCGGTACCATGGTTATTTATATACGTCTTTTTGATCGCGTGTTATTCCACTTTTTGTTCGGTGATATGATAATAAAGCGTTGTTTTTTGCCTCGTTTTTTTTTTTTTCTTACGGTGTTTACTGAAGGGGTTAACTAGTGGGGCAGTTTTATAGGTTGGGTCGTTACGGACGCGGCGATACTAAATATGTGTACTTTTATTGTTTTTTTTATTTTATTTAGCTAAAGAAAGTAAAGGAACTGGATGCACAGGTAGTTTTTTCTTCTATCCTTCCAGTAGACGGGCATGGCACCAGGGGATGGATCAGGATCCTTGATGCGAACAACTGGCTAAGACGATGGTGCAGACAACAAGGATTCGGATTCCTGGACCACGGTGTGAATTACTTGTACGATGGACTCCTCGCCAGAGATGGACTACACCTCAACAAACCTGGGAAACACACATTCGCCAGAAGACTCGCTACACTCATCAGGAGGGCGTTAAACTAGAAGAAGAGGGGACGGGAAGAAAAACATTAGACTCGAACAAAGAAGACCCAGGAAAACATACTCAGAAGGGAGGTAAGAACATTTCTAAAACAATCCACAGCGAGAAGATTGGAACAAAACAAAATCCTCTAAACTGCATGCTCGCAAATGCCAGAAGCCTGACAAACAAGATGGAAGAACTAGAAGCAGAAATATCTACAGGTAACTTTGACATAGTGGGAATAACCGAGACATGGTTAGATGAAAGCTATGACTGGGCAGTTAACTTACAGGGTTACAGTCTGTTTAGAAAGGATCGTAAAAATCGGAGAGGAGGAGGGGTTTGTCTCTATGTAAAGTCTTGTCTAAAGTCCACTTTAAGGGAGGATATTAGCGAAGGTAATGAGGATGTCGAGTCCATATGGGTCGAAATTCATGGAGGGAAAAATGGTAACAAAATTCTCATTGGGGTCTGTTACAAACCCCCAAATATAACAGAAATCATGGAAAGTCTACTTCTAAAGCAGATAGATGAAGCTGCAACCCATAATGAGGTCCTGGTTATGGGGGACTTTAACTACCCGGATATTAACTGGGAAACAGAAACCTGTGAAACCCATAAAGGCAACAGGTTTCTGCTAATAACCAAGAAAAATTATCTTTCACAATTGGTGCAGAATCCAACCAGAGGAGCAGCACTTTTAGACCTAATACTATCTAATAGACCTGACAGAATAACAAATCTGCAGGTGGTCGGGCATCTAGGAAATAGCGACCACAATATTGTACAGTTTCACCTGTCTTTCACTAGGGGGACTTGTCAGGGAGTCACAAAAACACTGAACTTTAGGAAGGCAAAGTTTGACCAGCTTAGAGATGCCCTTAATCTGGTAGACTGGGACAATATCCTCAGAAATAAGAATACAGATAATAAATGGAAAATGTTTAAGAACATCCTAAATAGGCACTGTAAGCGGTTTATACCTTGTGGGAATAAAAGGACTAGAAATAGGAAAAACCCAATGTGGCTAAACAAAGCAGTAAGACAGGCAATTAACAGTAAAAAGAAAGCATTTGCACTACTAAAGCAGGATGGCACCATTGAAGCTCTAAAAAACTATAGGGAGAAACATACTTTATCAAAAAAACTAATTAAAGCTGCCAAAAAGGAAACAGAGAAGCACATTGCTAAGGAGAGTAAAACTAATCCCAAACTGTTCTTCAACTATATCAATAGTAAAAGAATAAAAACTGAAAATGTAGGCCCCTTAAAAAATAGTGAGGAAAGAATGGTTGTAGATGATGAAAAAAAGGCTAACATATTAAACACCTTCTTCTCCACGGTATTCACGGTGGAAAATGAAATGCTAGGTGAAATCCCAAGAAACAATGAAAACCCTATATTAAGGGTCACCAATCTAACCCAAGAAGAGGTGCGAAACCGGCTAAATAAGATTAAAATAGATAAATCTCCGGGTCCGGATGGCATACACCCACGAGTACTAAGAGAACTAAGTAATGTAATAGATAAACCATTATTTCTTATTTTTAGGGACTCTATAGTGACGGGGTCTGTTCCGCAGGACTGGCGCATAGCAAATGTGGTGCCAATATTCAAAAAGGGCTCTAAAAGTGAACCTGGAAATTATAGGCCAGTAAGTCTAACCTCTACTGTTGGTAAAATATTTGAAGGGTTTCTGAAGGATGTTATTCTGGATTATCTCAATGAGAATAACTGTTTAACTCCATATCAGCATGGGTTTATGAGAAATCGCTCATGTCAAACCAATCTAATCAGTTTTTATGAAGAGGTAAGCTATAGGCTAGACCACGGTGAGTCATTGGACGTGGTATATCTCGATTTTTCCAAAGCGTTTGATACCGTGCCGCACAAGAGGTTGGTACACAAAATGAGAATGCTTGGTCTGGGGGAAAATGTGTGTAAATGGGTTAGTAACTGGCTTAGTGATAGAAAGCAGAGGGTGGTTATAAATGGTATAGTCTCTAACTGGGTCGCTGTGACCAGTGGGGTACCGCAGGGGTCGGTATTGGGACCTGTTCTCTTCAACATATTCATTAATGATCTGGTAGAAGGTTTACACAGTAAAATATTGATATTTGCAGATGATACAAAACTATGTAAAGCAGTTAATACAAGAGAAGATAGTATTCTGCTACAGATGGATCTGGATAAGTTGGAAACTTGGGCTGAAAGGTGGCAGATGAGGTTTAACAATGATAAATGTAAGGTTATACACATGGGAAGAAGAAATCAATATCACCATTACACACTGAACGGGAAACCACTGGGTAAATCTGACAGGGAGAAGGACTTGGGGATCCTAGTTAATGATAAACTTACCTGGAGCAGCCAGTGCCAGGCAGCAGCTGCCAAGGCAAACAGGATCATGGGGTGCATTAAAAGAGGTCTGGATACACATGATGAGAGCATTATACTGCCTCTGTACAAATCCCTAGTTAGACCGCACATGGAGTACTGTGTCCAGTTTTGGGCACCGGTGCTCAGGAAGGATATAATGGAACTAGAGAGAGTACAAAGGAGGGCAACAAAGTTAATAAAGGGGATGGGAGAACTACAATACCCAGATAGATTAGCGAAATTAGGATTATTTAGTCTAGAAAAAAGACGACTGAGGGGCGATCTAATAACCATGTATAAGTATATAAGGGGACAATACAAATATCTCGCTGAGGATCTGTTTATACCAAGGAAGGTGACGGGCACAAGGGGGCATCCTTTGCGTCTGGAGGAGAGAAGGTTTTTCCACCAACATAGAAGAGGATTCTTTACTGTTAGGGCAGTGAGAATCTGGAATTGCTTACCTGAGGAGGTGGTGATGGCGAACTCAGTCGAGGGGTTCAAGAGAGGCCTGGATGTCTTCCTGGAGCAGAACAATATTGTATCATACAATTATTAGGTTCTGTGGAAGGATGTAGATCTGGGGATTTATTATGATGGAATATAGGAATATAGGCTGAACTGGATGGACAAATGTCTTTTTTCGGCCTTACTAACTATGTTACTATGTTACTATGTTATGGGAATAATATTTTCTTTTTTTTTTCTTTATTTAGGATATATTTTTTTTTTTTTTTTACACACGTGGGGAATTTTTTTTAAACTTTTTTACTTTGTCCCAGGGGGGGACATTACAGATCATTGATCTGACAGTGTGCACAGCACTCTGTCAGATCGACGATCTGCTGTGCAGGGCTGCAGGCTTACCAGCGCCTGCTCTGAGCAGGCACTCGGTAAGCCACCTCTCTCCCTGCAGGACCCGGATGCCGCGGCCATCTTGGATCCGGGACCTGCGGCGAGGAGGGAGGTAGGAGACCCTCGGAGCAACGCGATCACATCGCGTTGCTCCGGGGGTCTCAGGGAAGCCCGCAGGGAGCCCCCTCCCTGCGCGATGCTTCCCTATACCGCCGGTACACCGCGATCATGTTTGATCGCGGTGTGCCGGGGGTTAATGTGCCGGGGGCGGTCCGTGACCGCTCCTGGCACATAGTGCCGGATGTCAGCTGCGATATGCAGCTGACACCCGGCCGCGATCGGCCGCGCTCCCCCCGTGAGCGCGGCCGAACGGCTATGACGTACTATCCCGTCGGTGGTCATACGGGCCCACCCCACCTCGACGGGATAGTACGTCAGATGTCAGAAAGGGGTTAACAGTCGTGGGTTGAGTGGAGCTGCACCTGCAGCTGTTATCCTGTAAAATGCCGCTGTCAATCACTGACAGCTGCATTTAACACTCACCGATGGGTGGGTGAATGACAGGTATTAAATCGTGGGGCACCGATGGCTTGCCATGACATCTAGAGATCTGCTGATGACCCCATGCCTGTCATCATGATACTCGGGTGAAAGCCAGCGTTTAACTGATGCTCATGTAAGATCATGATTTTATCTATACTTAACAGTGCTGAGACCCTGCTATACAGTTGTGTGAAAAAAGTGTTTGCCCCCTTCCTGATTCCCTGTTTTTTTGCATGTTTGTCATACTTAAATGTTTCAAGTCATCAAATAAATGTAAATATTAGATAAAGATAACACAAGTAAACACAAAATGCAGTTTTCAAATGAAGGTCTTTTTTTTAAGGGAAAAGCAAATCCAAACTTACAGGGCCCTGTATGAAAAAGTAATTGCCCACTAAAGCTAATAACTAGTTGGGCCACCCTCAGCAGCAACAACTGCAATCAAGCATTTGCAATAATTGGCAATGAGTCATTTACAACACTTTTGGTCCACTCATCTTTTTAAGTTCATGCCACAGCATCACAATTGGAATAAGGTCAGGACTTTGAATAGGCCACTCCAATGTCTTAATTCTGTTTTTCTTAAGCCATTCAGAGAAGGATTTGCTGGTCTGTTTTGGATCATTGTGTTCAGTGCACTTCAGCTGTAAGTGTTGAATTGTTGGTCGGACATTGTAGTTCAGTATTTTTTGGTGGACAGCAGAATTCATGGTTCCATGTACCACAGCAAGTCTTCCTGGTCCTGAAACAGCAAAACAGCCCCAGACCATCACACTACCACCACTATATTTTACTGTTGGTATGATGTTCTTTTTCTGAAATGTGTTACTTATACACCGGATGTACTGGGACCTACACCTTCCAAAAACTTCAACTTTTGTCTCGTCAGTCCACAAATTATTCTCCCAAAAGTCTTGTCGATCATTAAGGTGTTTTCTGGCAAAACTGAGATGTTCTTATTGCTCGGCAGAGGGTTTTATCTTGGAGCTCTGCTATGCAAGCTATGTTTTCCCACTCTCTTTCTTATGGTGGAGTCATAAACACTGACCTTAACTGAGGTAAGTGAGGCCTGCAGTTCTTTGAATGTTGTTATGAAGTCTTTTGTGACCTCTTGGATGAGTCGTCGCTGCGCTCTAAGGGTTATTTTGTTTGGCAGGCCACTACTGGGAAGGTTCACCACTGTTCCATGTTTTCTCCATTTGTTGATAATGGCTCTCACTGTGGTTTGCAGGAGGCTCAAGGCTTGAGAAATGGCTTCATAACCATTTCCAGACTGATATATCTCAATTACTTTCTCATTTGTTCCAAAATTTCTTTTGATTGCAGCATGATGTCTAGCTTTTGAGGAAATTTTGGTCTATTTCACTTTGTCAGGCAGGTCATATTTAAGTTATTTCTTGATTGAGAACAGGTGTGGCAGTAATCCAGTCTGCATGTGGCTAGGAAATTTTAGCTCAGCTTCACAAAGATGTGATAAACCACAGGTAATTTATGTTTTAAGGGGTTGGGGCAATCACTTTTTCACACAGGGTCCTGTAGGTTTGGATTTCTTTTTCCCTTTATAATAAAGACCTTCATTTAAAAACTGCATTTTGTGTCTACTTGTGTTATCTTTTTCTAATATGAATAGTGTTTCTATTATACTTTCTCTCTGATTTTTTTCAGTCTTGGTTTTGGCTTACAAATACTGAGGTCATATACTGACCAAATACTGATAGTGTGACCGTAGCCTTACTCTAATCTTCTATTCGTTATCATCATCATCATCATCTTCTGTAAAAATCTGTAGTCACTGAATACAGATTTTACTGGTAAGCTGAGAAATTGAGAGTGAAATATCACTCCAGGAGGTGATACTGCTCTGATACAAAGCTTCTTATTATGTGTACTATTGGATTATAAAAATATTAAAATGCAGATAGATATGCTTATAAGGCAGTTCAAATCATATCTTTAGCTCAACCAGGGAGGCCTGGTTAATAGTCTCAGGTTATTGCAGAGCAGCACAGCTTACATGTCCAGCAAATGCAGATGAAGTAAACACGAGCAGCAGATGAAGGAGGATTACTGGAAACTTGTGTATGCAGCAGGAACTCAGAGCAGAGTAGCAGGATCACCACACAGGTTCACAGGAGCAGGTGTATAGCCAGGGAGTAATCAGAGGTCAGGAGCTGGATGCAAGGCAGAATACGCTAGCACAGACTGAAGGCTGGGGTGGAGTTTTATAGCAGGAAGACACAGTGCACATGAGACCAAAGATGCCATCTTGGAAAAGGGCAGTAATGCACAAAAGGTAATAAAAATGTTCAGAGTCCTGACATTACTCCCTCCTTAGAAGCGGCCTCAGGACGATCCTGGACCTGGTTTCTCAGGAAATCTCTGATGAAAACGAGAAATCTTCTGTTGGGCATTGATGTTTTCCACAGGTTCCCAAGAGTCTTCCTCAGGGGGATATCCCTGCCATCTTATCAGATATTGGAGCCGATTCCTGCGAATCCTGGAATCAATAATTTCCTGCACCACAAATTGTTGTTGCCCATCAATCACCACAGGCTGCGCAGGTGGCACAACACGTCCCTGGAAGGTATTAGGAGATACAGGCTTTAGTAAAGATACATGAAAAACTGGGTGTACCTTCATTGTCCTAGGCAGCTTCAGCCGGCAGGCCACAGAGCTCACAATACCGTTGATCTTGAAAGGGCCAATGAATTTCTGTCCAAGTTTCTGTGTAGGAATGTTTAACTTCAGATTCTTAGTTGCTAACCACACGGAATCTCCTACCTTAAACATGGGTGCAGGTTTACGGAATCTATCAGCCGATCTCTTATAACGTTCTTGAGCTGTGGTCAGGGATTCCTTCAGAACCTCCAGATTTTGTCTCATCGCAGTCAGCCTTTCCTTCACTGCCGGAACCGGAGAATTAATTGGAGACCTAGGTAAAATACACGGATGATAACCAAGATTGGCAAAGAAAGGTGTAAATTTAGTGGAGGCACTCTGAGAATTATTATATGAAAATTCGGCTAACGGCAGAAACTCCAACCAATCATCCTGGAGATGGCTGACATAGCATCTTAGATATTGTTCCAGCATCTGGTTGGTACGCTCAGTCTGACCATTTGTCTGGGGATGGTAAGCAGAAGAGAGACAGACATTAATATTGAGTGCAGAGCAAAACCTCTTCCAGAATCTTGAAGTGAACTGTACTCCACGGTCAGAGATGATCTCATCCGGAACCCCATGCAACCGAAAGACATTCTGTATAACCAAGTTCACTGTATCTTTAGCTGAGGGGAGGCCGGTGCACGGAACGAAATGAGCAGCTTTAGTCAGGCGATCAACTACCTCCATGATTGTATTCATGCCCCCCGATGTAGGCAGCTCCACAATAAAGTCCATTGATATAGACCCCCAAGGGCGGGACGGAACAGGTAATGGTTGTAGAAGACCCGTAGGTGCCACATGAGGAGTCTTGTAATGGGCACATACCTAGCAAGAGAGAACATAGTCCTTGGTATCCTTCAGGCAAGTTGGCCACCAGAAAAATTGGCTCAGGAACTCTTGTGTCTTCTGTACCCCCCTGTGACCAGCCAACTTGAAGTCATGTACCAAATTGAGGATCTGCAGACGGATGACCTCAGGGATGTAGATACGTCGATCTCTGAACCACATGCCACCCTTAAAGACAAGATTAATATCCACAGGTGGGTTGGCCAGAAACACATCACCTTCATAGGCTTCCCTGCACTCCTTCCACAAGCCCTGATCGTGGATAACTCCGATGAAATTGGCATCAGATAGAATGGTCTTGGACGGGGCTCCAGGTACGGAATCCGCAGCATGGATTTGGGATAAAGCATCAGCCTTCCCATTACGAGAACCTGGACGGTACGAGATAACAAAGTTAAATTGATTTAAAAATAAGTTCCAACGAGCCTGACGTGGAGAAAGACATCTAGCGGATCTAAGGAACTCTAAATTGCGATGGTCAGTTAGCACTATGATCTGTTGTGCAGCTCCTTGCAGATGATGCCTCCATTCTTTGAAAGCCGCAATAATAGCCAGCAATTTCTTGTCTCCCATGTCGTAATTCTTCTCTGCTGAGGTTAGTCTATGGGAAAAGAAAGGACAAGGATGTAGCAGACCCTTCTCTCCAGTTCTTTGGGAGAGAATAGCCCCCAAAGCATTATCAGAAGCATCCACCTCTACAATGAAAGGATGTGTTGGATCTGGGTGTATCAACAGCGGTGCTGATGTGAAACAGATCTTAAGCCGATCAAAAGCTTCTTGAGCCTGTGATGACCACTTAAAGGGCTTCTCCTTCTTTGTCAAGGAAGTAATGGGACGGACAATATCAGAAAAATTTCGAATGAAGCATCTGTAGAAATTTGCAAAACCAATAAAACGTTGGACCTCCTTAACGTTCTTGGGTACCGGCCAGTCAAGGATAGCCTGAATCTTACCAGATTCCATTTTCAGCCCCTGGGGAGAGATGATATAACCTAAGAACTGTATCTCAGAATGATGGAACTCGCATTTCTCTGGCTTAATATACAGATGGTTCTCTTTCAGATGTCTTAAAACAGTTTCGACATGTTCTTCATGTTCCTGTAGAGAGTCAGAAAAGATTAGTATATCGTCCAAATAGATCACTACAAACTGGTCCAACAAATCTCTGAGAATGTCATTAGCAAGGTGTTGAAACATTGCAGGGGCGTTACAAAGCCCAAAGGGTATCACAAGAGATTCAAAGTGTCCATACCGGCATCTGAATGCAGTCTTCCACTCATCCCCTGGACGAATACGCACCAAATTATAAGCCCCACGAAGATCCAGTTTAAAGAACACCTTAGCATGGCGGACTCTTTCCAGTAATTCGGGAATCAGAGGCAAAGGGTAACGGTTTCGTATGGTTACCTTATTGAGTTCCCGATAGTCAACAAAGGGTCTCAGGGTCCCATCCTTCTTCTTTACAAAAAAGATAGGTGCCCCTGATGGTGAGGAAGAAGGACGTATGAAGCCTTTGGCCAGATTTTCATCAATATACTCCTTTAAGGCTTGAAGCTCAGGTGCCGCCAAAGGGTATACTTTACCAAAAGGAATAGCTGCCCCAGGAAGCAGCTCAATGGGACAGTCATAATGCCTGTGTGGAGGAAGCTGATCTGCATTCTTCTTGCCACAGATGTCAGAGAACTCTTTATATGCTGGAGGTAAAGAAAATACCTGTACATGTGGTTCCGTAGCCGTGGACTCAGGGACAGCTTCTGTTAACCCTGAGTTGCTCCTTGTTGGAAAGATAATCTCCTTTGTCTCCCAGTTGATAATTGGGTTCTGAGAACGCAACCAAGGAATGCCTAAAATCACAGGAAAATGAGGAGAAGAAATTAGCAAGAAAGAAAGTTGCTCCTGATGATTAGGCTCCAACAAAATTTCAAGGGGTACGGTCTCCTGATCCACAGGCCCAGAGATTAAAGGTGACCCATCCACTGTTTCCATGGTAATTGGAGAGGCTCTTTGCTGAATTTCAATACCATGTTCCTTGGCAAATGCGATATCCATGAAATTGCCAGCTCCTTGGGAGTGAAGTCATAGAAAGTGAATTGAATACAGCGTTTAAAAGCAGGCTACATTCAGAGATGTCAGATTCATCATCACAGTTGTCATACTCCCCTATTGCTGCTAGCACCTTGTTAGGCCGTCTAGGACACTTAGGACAATTGATCAAGAAGTGGTCAGACTGGCCGCAGTAGAAACATAGACTTTCACGCAGGCGATGCTCCCGGCGCTCATTGATCTCGCGCCTCTGAATGGAATCAATTTGCATGGGCACCTCCTCCACCTTTCGAGAGGTTTTACCTGCAGGCTCTTTGGAAGGAAGGGAAAAGTTAGAAACACGGTTATATGCATCAAATTTCTCCTGCCTACGCTCAGTAAGGCGAATGTCTAAGCGAACACAATGCTGTATAAATGTCATAGCTCTTGTGGTGACTCAGAGCGGGCTAGTTAATCTTTTACAATACTAGACAGACCCCTTTTAAAAATAGGCAATTGTGCATAACTGTCCCAATTGGTATCTACCGCTAATCTCCTGAATTCAGTGGCATACTCAATAACAGAACGTTTAGCCTGGCGTAAAGACAACAAAGCAGATTTAGCGGTTGCACGGCGATTAGGGTCATCAAACATTAATGCCATAGCGGTCAAGAAATCACCCAAGTTATTTAACCGTTGGTCACGAGACTCAATCATCGGATTCACCCAGGCAAGCGCTCGTGAGGTCAGTAGCATTATTACACACAATACTTTGGATCTATCAGTAGGAAAACGGTCAGCATGCACATCAAAATATAGCATACATTGATTCACAAAGCCACGAAATTTGTCGCGATCACCATTAAATCTGAATGGGGGCAACTTAGGTGGGCTAGCTGGTGGCGGTTGCCCAGAGGGTAAAGTCACTTTTGCAGCTATTTGCGTGCTTATGTCCTGAAAAGCCCGTCCATACTGGGACTCTATGCCAGCAAGTTTGTTTTCCTGGGCTGCCATGCGGTTTCTTAAGTCCTGCAAAGTTTGTCCAAACACTTGTTGATTGAGTTCAAAGCTTCCAAACTTCTTTTGCAGACCTTCCACATGTTTCTGCAGTGATCTAATTATGGAAAACACCTGCTCTAATCTGCTTTCTGCAGTCATTGTTCCAGCAGTCTCCTTTTTTTATGGCTAGAGTATCCTGTAGTAATTATAGGGGATAACTCAGGAGACTCTTTGCGTGGAACAAGACAACTACAGGACACAGTTTTATAAGTGGTGAAGTCTATATTAACACACGGTGATTCAAACAGGTGCAGAGAGAAACTCGAGTCCACAACACTTGGTGCAAATAATAAACACAGCTTAGCAGTCTATAGGAAACTTCAGACGAAAAATGCAATCAAGCAGAAAGTCTATGAAGCAGTTATTCTTGAGGAAACTTGACACGAATAAATCCTTGTCTTAGTCCAAACACAGATAGATATGCTTATAAGGCAGTTCAAATCATATCTTTAGCTCAACCAGAGAGGCCTGGTTAATAGTCTCAGGTTATTGCAGAGCAGCACAGCTTACATGTCCAGAAAATGCAGATGAAGTAAACACGAGCAGCAGATGAAGGAGGATTACTGGAAACTTGTGTATGCAGCAGGAACTCAGAGCAGAGTAGCAGGATCACCACACAGGTTCACAGGAGCAGGTGTGTAGCCAGGGAGTAATCAGAGGTCAGGAGCTGGATGCAAGGCAGAATACTCTAGCACAGACTGAAGGCTGGGGTGGAGTTTTATAGCAGGAAGACACAGTGCACATGAGACCAAAGATGCCATCTTGGAAAAGTGCAGTAATGCACAAAAGGTAATAAAAATGTTCAGAGTCATGACAGCCGGAAGGTGAGAACATCACGATTTATTTTATTTTTTTTATTTTTAACATTTTTAACATTAGATCTTTTTACTATTGATGCTGCATAGGCAGCATCAATAGTAAAAAGTTGGTCACACTTGTCAAACACTATGTTTGACAAGTGTGACCAACCTGTCAATCAGTTTTCCAAGCGATGCTACAGATCACTTGGAAAACGCTAGCATTCTGTAAGCTAATTACGCTTGCAAAACGCTAGTGTTTAGCGGGAAAACGCATGCCAATTCCGCATGCGATATACCTGCAGCAGGAGTTGCGGAATTGCCGCTGAAATTTCCGTGGCAATTCTGCAACGTGTGCATTTAGCCTTAGGATGTGTCACCGAGTTGTAATCAAGGTTGCCTGGTTAGGGGCCCACTGAGAAGTTTTGCCATCCCTGAACCGAAACCCTAGCTATGCCTCTGCATGTCACAGGCCTTATGCAAACCTAGCTCACCAAAAATATGTGTTGATGACTTGGCTTTATATGTTTCAAAATAACGGAAAGAACCTTGTAGAAAATCCAGTGGCAACCGCAGTTCTCATTCACTATATTTCTCATTCACTGATATTCAGTGATCTATGAGCTTTCTGCTGGATAAGTAATGATGATTCATAAATCTAAGAGACAACTGTGGCATCAATCATGATTACCAGTGAAAATTCACATGAGAAATTACAGTTTTCATATGGTCACATCTTGTGAGGAGACACAGCTCCATAGTACAGAGCCCCAGAGACCAGAGGCGTATCTAGGGTTTCTGGCACCCGGGGCAAGATTACATTTTGGCGCCCCCCCCCCCCCCCCCCTTCCAGGACATATGTGATTTTCACACTCAGTCATGTGCCCACGAGCTCCTCTCACTAATGCTCTCAATATTCAGTGAAAAATTGAGAGGAGCAGAAGAGAAGCTCGTTGTCACAGGACCATAAGTATGAAAATCGCATATGAGTGAAGTGTCCATGTGACGACTACTGGAACCTGCAGAGCTGAATCCTGACATCGCAGCTTCTGAACTCTCACAACGAATGCACTGCACACTTTTAGGATTCTCCCTTGCCGGTGGACAGTCATGTCAGCACAAGCATGCAATTTGTATACCTCTGGCCACATTCCGACTAGACGTGCCCAGCCTCACTTAGTTCATTTTCATTGACGGAGGCCACACATGTCTAGTTAGCACGTGACCGCATTAATGTAAATCGCCAGCATGAGAGAATCCTGACAGTGTGCAGGGCGCACTGTGAGAACTCAGAAGTCTGCAGTCACATAGAATGACTGCAGACTTATCACAAACCTGGACATCCCCTTTAATGCTCCTAACATAAATAAAAACATGAGAGTTAGTCAGTATCACAAATAACATTTACATCCAGGTACCTTATAGATGATGTCGCCTCTGGAGTTGTTCTCCTTTTCTTCATCTTGTCCAGACCCCATGATGAGTTTTCTCATCCACAGCCGTCTCTGCAGACTTCCATCTTCTCCGCTCTTTTGCAGAAAATCTCCACAAGATGCCCTTAAAGATACAAGTGTCATTATAATGCTCCTGAGTTAAAAATTGCCCCTCACTATATTGTCTGCACAAAATATGACCCCTACACTGTCCCTCTTATGGTACATGCTCTTCACACTGACCTCTCCTTTCCATACCGGCCCCCTCTTCACACTGTCCTCTCATACTGTGTCCCCCCCTATAGGGCCCAGTGTTTATACTGTACTCTTTCATCACACTATCCCTCCTTGGTATACTGCCCCTCCTGGCTGTGCCCTTACACTGTCCCCCCATGCTACGCCCCCACTACTGTTTCTATTCTGTGCCCACTCACTTTTCTCCCCATACTGTCTCCTCACTCCATTCCACCTCCATCATTTCCTCATCCCCCTCCATCCCAATTATTGCACTCTCCCTGTCAGCCCCATCATTGCCCTCGCCTCTCCTCCCCGTACACACACAAAACCATTTACGTCTCTGCACATTCACCCGCAGCGCTACGCATGCATGCACAAACACACACACATATTGCGTACAGTATAATGGCCGCACCTAGTTACTCCTACACACGCAGCTGAGCTCCGTACACCTTGCACACGCGGCTCTGCTCCATACAGCTTGTACACACGCGGCTCTGCTCCGTACACCTCGTACACATGCGGCTCTGCTCCGTACATATGCGGCTCTGCTTCATACACCTCATAGACACACACGACTCCGCTCCATACACCTTCCACACACGGCTCCACTCCGTACACCTCGTACACACCCAACTCCGCTCCGTACACCTCATACACACATGGCTCCGCTCTGTACACCTCGTACACACCCAACTCCGCTCCGTACACCTCATACACACACGGCTCCACTCTGTACACCTCATACACACACGGCTCCGCTCTGTACACATCGTACACACACAGCTCCGCTCTGTACACCTCGTACACACACGGCTCCGCTCTGTACACCTCGCACGCACACGGCTCCACTCCATGCACCTTGCACAAACCCAGCTCTGCTCCATACACCTCAGACACACATGACTCCGCTCCATACACCTTGCACACACGGCTCCACTCCGTACACACCCAGCTCTGCTCCGTACACCTCATACACACACGGCTCCACTCTGTACACCACATACACACACGGCTCCGCTCTGTACACCTCGCACACACACGGCTCCGCTCCATGCACCTTGCACAAACCCAGCTCTGCTCCATACACCTCATAGACACACATGACTCCGCTCCATACACCTTGCACACACGGCTCCACTCCGTACACACCCAGCTCTGCTCCGTACACCTCATACACACACGGCTCCGCTCTATACACACGGCTCCACTCCATACACCTTGCACACACCCAGTTCCGCTCCATACACCTCGTACACACACGGCTCCGCTCCGTACACACCCAGCTCCGCTCCATACACCTTGCACACACGGCTTCCGCTCTGTACACCTCATACACACACAGCTCTGCTACATCCACACAAACCACTCCTGACCCCACACAAAACCTTACCCTCATCCAGCACCATCAGAACCAGCAGAGTCCTGCACTACACGAAGGCCCTTGATCATGTGACTCCTGACTCCTCCTCCCCTTCTGTGACCTCATCACAGGTCCTGTGCGCACAGAGCAGCGGCAATAACAGCTGTGGTGTGCGGCTCTCTGCGGTGGAGGGGCTCTGCTGTGGGGTAATTACGCTGCTGGTATTAGACGCGCAGCACTTTCTCTGAGCCAGCTGTCAATTTGACAGCCGGCTCAGAGAACGGGACTATCTCAGGGTGGGGGCGGCAGAATGCAGCCAACGAGGAGCCTCCCTGGACTGCCGCCGCATCATCAGGCGGCCCGCTGGTGCCCCCCTGTCGGCTGCACCCGGGGCACATGCCCCGGCTGCCCCCCCCTGGATACACCACTGCCAGAGACTTTCCAAAAGCTCCATGCATGTTGTCATGTCTTGTGTATAAAAAAGAAAAGAATGTCCAGCTTCACCGAATCCGTAAAAAAGTTTTCTTTATTCACATACTATTAAGCATAGAGGATACAGACTTCAGCACAAGCCATATGGGTAAGAATCTCAACGCGTTTCTGGAGACTAAGCTCCCTTAATCATGACATGATTAAGGGAGCTTAGTCTCCAGAAACGAGTTGAGATTCTTACCCATATGGCTTGTGCTGAAGTCTGTATCCTCTATGCTTAATAGTATGTGAATAAAGAAAACTCTTTTTTACGGATTCGGTGAAGCTGGACATTCTTTTCTTTTTTGGACTCTATACACCTGAACACAGCGGGTCCGTGCTCCCGAGGATTGGTTTATGCATCACGGGTGAGCTGGTTTATATTCCTTCTTTCATGTCTTGTGTATACCTTCTGCTGGATAACTGCAATCTGAAAACTTATGTCCAAGTCCCTTTTAAGCTACGTTCCCACAATGAGCTTTTGGTGAGTTTTTAACAATACAAAATTTCTGCACCTATTAAATTAAGTTACTTGTGTCTTTTCATTGCATTTTTTAACATGCATTTTTCTCGCTGCGTTTTTGTCTCTTTTTGGTGTGTCATGCTTTAAATAAAACTGCTTTGTTTTTTATGCTTTTAGTTTTTTTTTTTCTTTGACAAAGCGTTATTGATAAACTTACGTGCAAATTACATGCATTATTAATGCATTTCTGCCGCAGAAATACACTTTCAAAGCAGGTGCATGTTTTACTTGTGGGATTTTAACACCTAATGCAAATCTATGGGGAAATTCCACACAGAAACCTCATCGTATCCACAAGAGAAATTGACATGTTGTGGATTTGAAACACGCTCCGCCGGTCAGATTACACTGTGTTAAAAACAGTTAACATAGAAAAATTAAAAAAAGATTAAAAAAAAAAAGTGTGTTAAAAAGTAGCACGGAGGGCAGGAGATTTCTGTAAATCCCAACAACTTTGCTGGAACTGTAAGATGCTGCATTTTTGACAGTGAAAATACACAGCGTCAAAAACGCGCCAAAACTCAATGATGGAGTATAGCCTTAAGGTGCTAACTAACCATGCTTAGTGATGAATAATGGTTACCGTATTTTACCCACTGATTAGCATCCATTCTGAAGATACTGTGGAATTAGCACATGTATACCTATGAATATTTTTGCATTCCTTTTCATAGCTACTATCTAGATAATTATCTATTTGTGGATCATCACATGGATAGATTATGCAGTATTGCCCACATATCAAGGTTTGCTGATTTTGCTCACAAAGAGGTAAAAGTGCCCTAGCAGTAACACCCACTGTGTCTTCCTGTATTATCTTGTTATAAATTATGACAAATGAATATTTAAAATTTTGTGTTATTGGGATAAGAGTTATCTCTGGGGGCCTTTAAATGGAGCCTTTCCTGTCAGTCCAAACTGACAGTATAAACTAAGCACACAGCCTCATAAGACATGCAGTCCATATAGGTATCCAGGGCATCATTTGGCAATTAGAACCGTGCCCCCCCCCCCCCCCCAGGGTGTGTGCTGTAAATACAGCTGTAATAGATTGACAGTGGCATGCAACAGGTTTAAGCGGAAGTTTATGGTTGAATAATACAGCTATCATTTGCGAGCTCTCTTCGGATCCCGCATCAAAGTCAGGAAGCAGATACATGATGTATCGGTAAGAGGTTAAGCATGTTCCATTTTCTGTTAGACAAAACCAGAAATGATGTATGAATTATAGTGAATCTAATATTACAAGAATCGTGACACATATCTTGCTAATAACTCCTTTTGAAAATTAGAGTGGGAAGTCTGATAAAAAAAAGATTATGTTTCATTGTGGGAAAATGCTGTGAATAATTTAATCAAATCAGTAGAGAACTTCCCACACTAAGTAGAAAGCTGATTTGTTTTGCTTGTAAATTGAATATGACAAATTGTTAAGAAATACAGTGTAAGAATTCATAAGGGGGTTAACTTCTATACATCTAATTATAATTATTATAAGAAAACTGTGTTGCGAATAAAGTTGTAACAAATACATAAGCAATATTTCTCTTCAAACTAACAATGAATTGGGGATATACTGTACCTTATGATGTAAGAGAACTGGAGGAACTTAATAAAGATTCTTATAATCAGCAGACTATTCTCTGTATTGGATCACTCCTACCTATAAACACAGAACTGTTTAATAGGGTTCTTAAAGGCAAGTTGGCTTTAGAAAACAATCTATTGTTTTAATCATTTTTTTCTTCCGTGGATTGTTTCTAGTTTTGATAAAGTCTTTTCAACTTTCCATTTCTCTATCTGTATAAAAAAATAAGAAATCTCGCTAACTGTTGCTGTCACTAGACCTCATATTAGAAGACTTTGCCTCATTTTTCAAGCAGAAGATTGATAGCATCAGAGACAGTTTTGTTCAACAACCCACAGAGCCCTTCCTCCCGACTTCCCAGCCCTCCACCTCCAAAACCAACTTCTCCACCATTACAGAAGATCAAATCTCCACTCTACTCTCAAGATCGCATCTCACCACCTGTGCACTTGACCCGCTCCCATCCCACCTCATCCCAAACCTCACCACAGTCTTTATCCCAACCCTAACCCATCTCTTCAACCTATCACTAACAACTGGTGTTTTCCCCTCAAGCTTTAAACATGCCTCCATCACACCTATCCTCAAAAAGCCCTCTCTTGACCCATCCTCTGTATCTAGCTATCGCCCTATATCACTTCTCCCTTATGCCTTTAAACTACTGGAACAACACGTTTACCTTGAACTGTCCTCCCATCTCTCTTCTTGCTCCCTCTTTGACCGCTTACAATCTGGCTTCTGGTCACACCATTCCACTGAAACTGCCCTAACTAAGGTCACCAATGACCTCTTAACCGCCAAGAGCAAGCGACACTACTCTGTCCTCCTCCTCCTTGACCTGTCGGCTGCCTTTGACACAGTGGACCATTCCCTATTATTACAGACCCTCTCATCCCTTGGCATCACAGACTTGGCCCTATTCTGGATCTCATCATACCTAACAGACCGGACATTCAGCGTCTCCCACTCACACACCACCTCCTCACCTCGCCCCCTATCTGTTGGAGTCCCCAAGGTTCAGTCCTTGGGCCCCTGCTCTTCTCTATTTACACCTTTGGCCTGGGACAGCTCATAGAATCTCATGGCTTTCAGTATCACCTCTATGCTGATGAGACACAGATCTACATCTCTGGACCAGATATCACCTCCCTACTAACCAGAATCCCTCAATGTCTGTCCACTATTTCATCCTTCTCCGCTAGATTTCTGAAACTTAACATGGACAAAACAGAATTCATCATCTTTCCCCCATCTCACGCGACCCCCCAACAAACCTAACCATTACAGTAAATGGCTGCCCACTCTCCCCAGTGCCACAAGCTCGCTGCCTCAGGGTAATCCTTGACGCTGATCTCTCCTTCAAACCACATATCCAAGCCCTTTCCACGTCCTGCCGACTTCAACTCAAAAATATTTCACAAATCCGTTCATTCCTCAACCAAGAATCTGCAAAAACCCTAGTCCATGCCCTCATCATCTCTCGCCTTGTCTACTGCAACCTTCTGCTCTGTGGCCTCCCCTCGAACACTCTCGCACCCCTCCAATCTATTCTAAACTCTGCTGCCCGACTAATCCACCTGTCCCCCCGCTATTCCCCGGCCTCTCCCCTCTGTCAATCCCTTCACTGGCTCCCCATTGCCCAGAGACTCCAGTACAAAACCCTAACCATGACGTACAAAGCCATCCACAACCTGTCTCCTCCATACATCTGTGACCTCATCTCCCGGTACTTACCTACACGCAACCTCCGATCCTCACAAGATCTCCTTCTCTACTCCCCTCTTATTTCCTCTTCCCACAATCGTATACAAGATTTCTCTTGCGTATCACCCCTACTCTGGAACCCTCTACCACAACACATCAGACTCTTGCCTACCATTGAAATCTTCAAAAAGAACCTGAAGACCCACCTCTTCCGACAAGCCTACAACCTGCAGTAACCACCGATCGACCAAACCGCTGCATGACCAGCTCTATCCTCACCTACTGTATTCTCACCCATCCCTTGTAGATTGTGAGCCTTCGCGGGCAGGGTCCTCACTCCTCCTGTACCAGTTATGACTTGTATTGTTTAAGATTATTGTACTTGTTTTTATTATGTATACCCCTCCTCACATGCAAAGCGCCATGGAATAAATGGCGCTATAACAATAAATAATAATAATATTAGACTCATACTCGCTCTTCTTTTCAGTAGCTACATAGACAGCAGCCATAAACAGACTTTGGCTAGAGATGAGTGTATCTTTTGAAATGCAAATTTGGTGAATTTTCCCCCAAAATCAGATTTTGCAGCAAATCAATTCACTTGTATTTCAATATTGGGAAGTTTGTAATTTCTCCAAAAATACACGTGAAGAGGAGAAAAAGAAACTCTCTGACCATAATGTGTTATACTTTATAGGCAATAAAGAGGACTCTGCTTAGAGCTTACAGTCTACAGAAGAGAGAAACTTATCCAGTGACTCTAGAATTGGAAAATGACTCTGCCGCACAAGCTGTGCTCCACTGGGAACCGCTGATCTGTGATGGTCGAGGTATGACCACCACTGTATAAGTTATGATAATCCGTGAAACGTCATATTTACAGGGCGTTATGTTGAAGTCCATGCGGAAATGCAAAATGACTATTGCTTGGTCTCTGGTGCTTCAGGAGTGTAGGAAATGGTGTGAATCGCAAATCGAATCTCAAAATATTTAAATTAGCATGAAACTGCAAATTTCAGGAACTTACGCTCAAACTCGATTCTCCGCAAATTAATCAGCTCATCTCTAACTTTGCCCTTAGTTGTTTAGATGCAAGTATTTTTCGTGCTGGAATACTGTGATTTGCACAAAGTTCATTATGAAGGGAGGAAGAGGAGGGGAGATGGGACCATCACCTAATGTGAATAGTGAATCATGGGATACCTTTCATTGTAATTCTATATACATAATGAGACTACTGAAAAGTTTAGTATTTTTTTTTCTTCCTTTTCCAGGATTTATACCTGTTCATAACAGTCCATTGATATTGGTATGCAAGGGATTTTTTTTTATGTGGGACAAGTTTTAATTTTGAAAAACATTATTCCCTTTACCATATAATACAGTGAAAAAGAAAAAAAATGCAATGTGTGCTTACATTGTAAAAAAAAAATCTATCTTTTTTTTATTCTCATTTTCAAAGCACTAATTGTGCAGGAAGAACCACCTGGCAGCATGACTCTGCAGATGGATATCATTACAATGGTAAGAAGTGCAATTATTTTAATATTTTACTGATTTTAAAAAATTCTGATCTTTGTGAAAAGTTGTTTTGTGTTGCAATTTCTTGATGAGATGCCTAACTTTTAGTTTCCATTGATAGAGGTGCATGATAGATTATTTTTTACATGCTAAGCTGTAGTTTTTATATGTACTATTTGGGGTACATGACATCACCATTGCAACTTATAGACAAAGAACAAAGCGGCGGCTGCCCTTTCTCTTTTTACCTTGTAGATGTAAAAATAACAAACTGAGCTTTTACTTGCCCTGTCCGGGGCATTGCTGCACTCAGACAGGGCAAGTAAAAGCTCAGTTTATTTTTTACGTCTTTAGCCTATGAGCTAACAATATTTGAAATTGGACAACCCCTTAAAATTTTCCTATCACAATTAAGACAATGTTCCTAACATATAACATCTTATGCATATTGCATATACTTTGTCCAGAACTTTGCCATTTTACTACAATACTTACCTAACACTTTAGGTATGTAGCTGTAGGAAAATAACAAAAAAGTTAAAAAAAAAAAAAAAAAATCGATGAAACTATAATTTATATAATATTGTAAATTTTTTTCTGGTACGTTACATTTATATATCAGACTGATGAAGTGATAAGAAAAACAAGAAACTTTATTTTTCTAAAAATGGAATAAAGTGATGCACCTTATGTTGTTGGCTCACACAGAGATAATGGCTGAACAGTTGGACAACTCAATAACAGGTCACCCTTGGAGCACACATACAATAATGGCACACACCTAAGTGAATGTGCTCATGCAGCATAGAATGGTAATTACACTTATGCGACTCTTTTCTTTCTTCAGTTTAGCTACCACATCATTAGTATGCTTTTTTTATTCAGGGAACAGTTTGCGTCCATTGATCTCGGAGAAGAACTGCTGTTACTGTACACTGTTATTGTTTCAATATGTGCTAATACACATTTCCTATTTCCAGAATGCGTGGTGAAGCTTGAGTCGGATAATGTGTTCCCATGACCTTATGGGGTCGTTTCATTTTAAAATCCATTATTCAAGTACACTAAGATAATTAGAAAATCAGACTTCTCTCACTGTAATTTTTTAAGATTGCTACAATCTAAAGTCTAGCAATATTGCAGAATATTGTAGTCTGTAAAAAATGTGTTGACCATTGACTGTTTGTTCCATGCTAAGAAGAGAAGTAACATGAGTTTTTAGAATTCCTTTCTATTTTTCTCCACTGAAAACAACTTACTGAATGTTTTTTATCATAATGTTGAACTTAAAAATTTGAACTACAACTCAGATACTAGAGGTCAACGTGGACCCCTTAACCCCTTCACCCCCAAGGGTGGTTTGCACGTTAATGACCGGGCCAATTTTTACAATTCTGACCACTGTCCCTTTATGAGGTTATAACTCTGGAACGCTTCAACGGATCTTGGCGATTCTGACATTGTTTTCTCGTGACATATTGTACTTCATGTTAGTGGTAAAATTTATTCGATATAACTTGCGTTTATTTGTGAAAAAAACGAATATTTGGCGAAAATTTTGAAAATTTCGCAATTTTCCAACTTTGAATTTTTATGTCCTTAAATCACAGACATATGTCACACAAAATACTTAATAAATAACATTTCCCACATGTCTACTTTACATCAGCACAATTTTGGAACCAAATTTTTTTTTTGTGACGGAGTTATAAGGGTTAAAAGTTGACCAGCAATTTCTCATTTTTACAACACCATTTTTTTTTAGGGACCACATCTCATTTGAAGTCATTTTGACGGGTCTATATGATAGAAAATACCCAAGTGTGACACCATTCTAAAAACTGCACCCCTCAAGGTACTCAAAACCACTTTCAAGAAGTTTATTAACCCTTCAGGTGTTTCACAGGAATTTTTGGAATGTTTAAATAAAAATGAACATTTAACTTTTTTTCACACAAAATTTATTTCAGCTCCAATTTGTTTTATTTTACCAAGGATAACAGGAGAAAATAGACCACAAAAGTTGTTGTACAATTTGTCCTGAGTACGCTGATACCCCATATGTGGGGGTAAACCACAGTTTGGGCGCATGGCAGAGCTTGGAAGCAAAGGAGCGCCATTTGACTTTTCAATGCAAAATTGACTGGAATTGAGATGGGACGCCATGTTGCATTTGGAGAGCCCCTGATGTGCCTAAACATTGAAACCCCTAACAAGTGACACTATTTTGGAAAGTAGACCCCCTAAGGAACTTATCTAGATGTGTGGTGAGCACTTTGACCCAACAAGTGCTTTACAGAAGTTTATAATGCAGAGCCGTAAAAATAAAAAATCATATTTTTTCACAAAAATGATCTTTTCACCCCCAATTTTTTATTTTCCCAAGGGTGAGAGAAGAAATTGGACCGCAAAAATTGTTGTGCAATTTGTCCTGAGTACGCTGATACCCCATATGTGGGTGTAAACCATTGTTTGGGCGCAGGGCAGAGCTCGGAAGGGAAGGAGCGCCATTTGACTTTTCAATGCAAAATTGACTGGAATTGAGATGGGACGCCATGTTGCATTTAGAGAGCCCTTGATGTGCCTAAACATTGAAACCCCTAACAAGTGACACCATTTTGGAAAGTAGACCCCCTAAGGAACTTATCTAGATGTGTGGTGAGCACTTTGACCCAACAAGTGCTTTACAGAAGTTTATAATGCAGAGCCGTAAAAATAAAAAATCATATTTTTTCACAAAAATGATCTTTTCACCCCCAATTTTTTATTTTCCCAAGGGTAAGAGAAGAAATTGGACCCCAAAAATTGTTGTGCAATTTGTCCTGAGTACACTGATACCCCATATGTGGGTGTAAACCATTGTTTGGGCGCAGGGCAGAGCTCAGAAGGGAAGGAGCGCCATTTGACTTTTCAATGCAAAATTGACTGGAATTGAGATGGGACGCCATGTTGCGTTTGGAGAGCCCCTAATGTGCCTAAACATTGAAACCCCCCACGAGTGACACCATTTTGGAAAGTAAACCCCTTAAGGAACTTATCTAGATGTGTGTTGAGCACTTTGACCCAACAAGTGCTTCACAGAAGTTTATAATGCAGAGCCGTAAAAATAAAAAATCATATTTTTTCACAAAAATGATCTTTTCACCCCCATTTTTTTATTTCCCCAAGGGTAAGAGAAGAAATTAGACCACAAAAGTTGTTGTGCAATTTGTCCTGAGTACGACGATACCCCATATGTGGGTGTAAACCATTGTTTGGGCGCATAGCAGAGCTCAGAAGGGAAGAAGCGCTATTTTACTTTTCAATGCAAAATTGACTGGAATTAAGATGGGATGCCATGTTGCGTTTGGAGAGCCCCTGATGTGCCTAAACATTAAACCCCCCCACAAGTGACACCATTTTGGAAAGTAGACCCCATAAGGAACTTATCTAGATGTGTTTTGAGAGCTTTGAACCCCCAAGTGTTTCACTACAGTTTATAACGCAGAGCCGTGAAAATAAAAATTATTTTTTTTTTCACAAAAATGATTTTTTAGCCCCCAGTTTTGTATTTTCACAAGGGTATCAGGATAAATTGGACCCCAAAAGTTGTTGTCCAATTTGTCTGGAGTACGATGATACCCCATTTGTGGGGGGGGACCACTGTTTGGGCGCATGACAGAGCTCGGAAGGGAAGGAGCGCCATTTGGAATGCAGACTTAAATGGATTGGTCTGCAGGCGTCACGTTGCATTTGCAGAGCCCCTGATGTACCCAAACAGTACAAACCCCCCACAAGTGACCCCATATTGGAAACTAGACCCCCCAAGGAACTTATCTAGATGTGTTGTGAGAACTTTGAACCCCCAAGTGTTTCACTACAGTTTATAACGCAGAGCCGTGAAAATAAAAATTATTATTTTTTTCACAAAAATGATTTTTTAGCCCCAAGTTTTGTATTTTCACAAGGGTATCAGGATAAATTGGACCCCAAAAGTTGTTGTCCAAATTGTCCTGAGTACGCTGATACCCCCTATGTGGGGGGGAACCACTGTTTGGGCGCATGACAGAGCTCGGAAGGGAAGGAGCGCCATTTGGAATGCAGACTTAAATGGATTGGTCTGCAGGCGTCACGTTGCATTTGCAGAGCCCCTGATGTACCCAAACAGTACAAACCCCCCACAAGTGACCCCATATTGGAAACTAGACCCCCCAAGGAACTTATCTAGATGTGTTGTGAGAACTTTGAACCCCCAAGTGTTTCACTACAGTTTACAACGCAGAGCCGTGAAAATAAAACATATTTTTTTTCCCACAAAAATGATTTTTAGCCCCCCAAATTTTTATTTTCCCAAGGATAACAAGAGAACTTGGACCCCAGAAGTTGTTGTTCAATTTGTCCCTAGTACGCTGATACCCCATATGTTGGGGTAAACCCCTTTTTGGACGCACGGGAGAGCTCGGAAGGGAAGGAGCACTGTTTTACTTTTTCAACGCAGAATTGGCTGGAATTGAGATTGGACGCCATGTCGCGTTTGGAGAGCCCCTGATGTGCCTGAACAGTGGAAACTCCCCAATTCTACCTGAAACCCTACCCCTAACCTCACCCCTAACCGTTTACTGAACATTTTCTGACAGTCATAAGTGCCACGTATATAAGTGCCACGTATATAAGTGCCACGTATTTAAGAGCCACGTATTTAAGTGCCACGTATTTCAGTGCCACGTATTTCAGTGCCACGTATTTCAGTGCCACGATATTTCAGTGCCACGTATTTCAGTGCCACGTATTTCAGTGCCACGTATTTCAGGCACTGAAAAATACGTGGCACGTAAATACTTCAGTGCCACGATATTTCAGGGCCACGATATTTCAGTGCCACGATATTTCAGTGCCACGTATTTCAGTGCCACGTATTTCAGTGCCACGTATTTCAGGCACTGAAAAATACGTGGCACGTAAATACGTGGCACGTAAATACGTGGCACTGAAATACGTGGCACTTAAATACGTGGCACTTAAATACGTGGCACTTATATACGTGGCCACTGAAATATCGTGGCACTTATATACGTATATACGTATATAAACGTATATTTCAGTGCCACGTATTTCAGTGCCACGTATTTCAGGTTAGGGGTAGGGTTAGGGGTAGGGTTAGGGTTTTTTGTTTTTTTCTTGTTTTCTTGTGTTTTTCTATAAAAACGCATGCGTTTTACCGCGTTTACATGCATTTTTTCACACATGTGGTTTTTTAAAAAACGCATGCAGATAAAAACGCAAGTGTGAAACCAGACTAAAAGACGCTTTTTATAGCAAAAAAGTTTTTGCGTCTCCACATTTTGAGACCTATAATTTTTCCACATTTTGGTCCACAGAGTCATGTGAGGTCTTGTTTTTTGCGGGACGAGTTGACGTTTTTATTGGTAACATTTTCGGACACGTGACCATTTTTTATCACTTTTTATTCCGATTTTTGTGAGGCAGAATAACCAAAAACCAGCTATTCATGAATTTCTTTTGGGAGAGGCGTTTATACCGTTCTGCGCTTGGTAAAATTGATAAAGCAGTTTTATTCGTCGGGTCAGTACGATTACAGCGATACCTCATTTATATCATTTTTTTATGTTTTGACGCTTTTATACGATAAAAACTATTTTATAGAAAAAATAATTATTTTGGCATCGCTTTATTCTGAGGACTATAACTTTTTTATTTTTTTGCTGATGATGCTGTATGGCGGCTCGTTTTTTGCGGGACAAGATGACGTTTTCAGCGGTAACATGGTTATTTATATCCGTCTTTTTGATCGCGTGTTATTCCACTTTTTGTTCGGCGGTATGGTAATAAAGCGTTGTTTTTTGCCTCGTTTTTTTTTTTTTCTTACGGTGTTTACTGAAGGGGTTAACTAGTGGGCCAGTTTTATAGGTTGGGTCGTTACGGACGCGGCGATACTAAATATGTGTACTTTTATTGTTTTTGTTTGTTTTTTTTAGATAAAGAAATGTATTTATGGGAATAATATTTTTTTTTTTATTATTATTTATTTAGGAATTTTTTTTTTTTTTTTTACACATGTGGAAATTTTTTTTTTAACTTTTTTACTTTGTCCCAGGGGGGGACATCACAGATCGCAGATCTGATAGTGTGCACAGCACTCTATCAGATCCGCGATCATACTTTCATCGGAGCAGGCTGCAGCTTTCATCTGCAGCCTGCTCCGACCCGGAAGTGCTCCCTGCAGGACCCGGATACAGCCCCTCGGCCATTTTGGATCCGGGGCCTGCAGGGAGAAGACGTTCGGTACGAGGTGAGTACATCACCTTGTACCGATCGTCTCAGGGAAGCACGCAGGGAGCCCCCTCCCTGCGCGATGCTTCCCTGTACCGCCGGTACACCGCGATCATGTTTGATCGCGGTGTGCCGGGGGTTAATGTGCCGGGGGCGGTCCGTGACCGCTCCTGGCACATAGTGCCGGATGTCAGCTGCGATATGCAGCCGACACCCGGCCGCGATCGGCCGCGCTCCCCCCGGCAAAGCCGAAAAACATTACTGCGCATGCACCGGTGCACTATATCCCAGAAGTATTTAGCTGTGTTCCGGGACATAGTGCGGCGGCGCATGCGCAGTAATGCTTTTCGGCTTTGCCCGCAGTTGGGCAAAGCATACTGTGCATGCGCAAGGCAAGATTGCATTGCACACGCGTGAACTACAGAGGAAACCTACTCAAATTTAAGAAAATATTGCAGACAGTGGGAAAGGAAGAGGTAAATAAAAGAAGAGGAAACACCGCCCATTGGACCGGACACAGGGCATTTACATAGCCCGCCAAATTCAGGTGACAGAGTCTCTTTAAGGCCATCACCTATATCCACCCATCTTTCCCAGACAGATAGCTAAGTCTGGATGCTAACTCTTCCACAGTTTACTTGAGGCCTGCTTAGGTGCATCGAGAGATATGAGAATTACTGACCATCCATTGAGGTCACCTTGTCATTGGCAGTGAATAAAAAACTAAGTACATCACATTTTGTACATTATGTTCAGTGTCGGACTGGGGTGACAAGGGCCCACCAATAACATTGACTTTGGGGGGGGGGGCACTTTTCACCTGCATGCAAATATTATACTATCTTCGTTCACAAATTTACCTATATCTCTATATAATAATAATAAACTGAGTAGCATGGTTAATGATGAATGATGAGATGCTGCTTTTTTTTGTGCAGAGTGAATCAAGTGAATTATGCCAAGCACTGCCCATACAGTGGGGTTTCGGGACCAGATCTACACAGGAGCCCACCGGGGGATTCCCCTGTTACACTGTGGGCCCGACATGTGCCATATATGTAAGGTGCTGCGGGAGCTGCGTTCCTGCAAATTGCTGTACATATACTTTTTGATTATCGCGCTGACTCACGATAAGCGCTGTCAAAATCAATTGCAGATGTCAGCTCTATATGATTCACCCTCACTGATGCTGCTCTCAATAGTGACCGAGACATTGATGGGCATCGCAGAGGTAGGGAGCTCCCTCTCTGCTCCCATTGGAACAATGCAACTGCATTGTTCCGATGGTCTCCATGATGACCCCAGGCCTAAAGATGGCCACGGGGTTACCCAGGGATGGAGGCCTGTAAGATCCTGCTCAGATCAGGAGCTGACATGCTTCCTCCCTGCCTGTGATGCCATATTCCAGTGCCCTGCAATGCAAAAGCTTTGCATAGTATTAGATCAACAATCAGTCAGTGTAAAATTGATGTCCCATTCTGGGACTATGTAAAAAACAAAAAAGGAAAGTTGTAAAAAATTGTAAAATTAAAAAAAAAAAAGCTTGATCAGTGGAAAAATAAAAAAGGTTATACTGTAGCTCTCAGAATAAAGTGATGCAAAGATAATTATTTTTTCTATAAAATGGTTTTTATTGTGTAAAAGAGCCAAAATATAAAAAAGTTGTAAATGTTTTATCGCTGTAATAGTACTGACTCAAGGAATAAAGGTGTCTTAGCAATTTTACTACACGTGGAACGGCCTAAAAAAACTTAGTAAACAATTTCTGAATTGCTGGTTTTTGTTCACTCTGCCTCAGAAAGATGAGAATAGAAAGCTAAAAACATCAACTAGTCCCGCAAAAAAAAAAAAAAAATCGCATGACTACCGAAATATGGAAAAATTATAGCTATCAAAATATGGGGATGCAATAAAAGCATCTTTTAGTATGTGACAGCAGCCAAATATAAAGAAAATCAATATAAATCTGGTATCGCTTATGGGCTCTGCATATGAAGTCACAAACTATTCTAGGAAAATCTGCTCTCCAGGAGTAAACTAGCGCTCCGTCCTTCCCGAGTCTTGCCGTAATGGCTAAGCAGTACTCTGCAGCCCAATATGGGGTATTACTACATACACCAGAAAATGGGGGACACATTTTGGTGCCTTTTTTTACCCATTTCCTTGCCTGAAAATGTAAAATCAGGGGCAAAATCAAAATTTTGGTGGTAAAAGTATTTTTTTTTCACTGCCTAATAGTATAAAATCCTGTGACACAACTGCACTGTCAATATGATTACTGTCACTAATAGCAAGTGAGCATTTCTGATTGCAGCTTCTAGTCTCCCATGGAAACTATTGAAGCAAGTGTAAAGTGAAAAAAAAAGTTTTAAAAAATATTTAAAAAATTAAATGTTTACATCACTGCTCTTTTGCCCCATTCCAAATAAAACAATTTAAAAAAAATTAAAATACACATATTTCATATGGCCAAGTTCAGAATTGCCCGATCCATCAATATATAAAAAGAGTTAATCCAATTAGAAATGGTGTAACAAGATAAAAAGTCAAACTGCTGGAATTACGTTTCTTTGGTCGCCGCACCATTTCATTAAAATGCAGTAACGGGCGATCAAAGCATCATATCAACATCAAAATGGTATCAATAAAAATGTCAGCTCGGCATACAAAAAATAAGCCCTCACCCAGCAAAAAATGAAGACTCTACGAGTCTCAGAAAATGTTGCCTTTTTTTATTTTTTTAACAAACTTTCGATTTTGTTTCACCACTTAAAAAATAATCTATACATGATTGGTATTTATGAACTTGCAATGACCTGGAGAATCATAATGGCAGAAATGTGGAATTGCACTTTCTTTGTAATTTCACTGAACTTTGATTTTTTTTCCCAGTTTCCAGTACACTACATAGCAAAACCAATAGTGTTGTTCAAAAGTACAACTTGTCCCGCATAAAACAAGCCCTCACATAGCCATATGGAAAAGTAAAAAAAGTTGTGGCTTTGGGAAGAATGGGAGCAAAAAACGGAAATGCAAAGATGAAAATGGGCTGCTGCATTAAGGTGTTAAAATGAGTCAAAATTGTAAGCATAACTGATGTGATGTTCGATGATAAATTTGCGGCATCCTTAGACTGTCTAGTTTAACTTTAAGGCCGGAGTCACACTACAACGAGATACGGCCGAGTCTCGCAGGTTAAAAACAAGCTCTGGCACCGGCACTCCGGAGCGGAGCGTGCAGCTCCATGTATTGCTATGCGGCCGCATACTCCGCTGTGGAGTGCCGGTGCCAGAGCAGAGCGTGTAGCCACATAGCAATACATGGAGCGGCCGTATCTCGCTGTGTGTGATCCCGGCCTTACATCACCTATAGTTGACTTTGTGCCAGAATCCATATGGTGAGCTTTAAACATTCTCACATCACCATACAGCTGTTATCTCAGTTTACAATATTTTTGTCTTACAATCACGGTTCTTGAACAAATCAATGTAAAGTGTGGGTTTATTGAATTTAAAATCTAGTTTTTCTTAAATGAAGGAAATAATATTTTAAAATGAAAAAATAGCCATCAGAACACATTTGCATGAGAGTGCTAATGATAAATACCATCAGGAATACAATATAGCAATGCTTTCCTTGTCTGTTCATCTGCAGAGCTATATGCAGATATGGTGTGTAATATACAGCTTCTGCACCTGCTTATATTATTTTGGTTTCTATTTATAGGATTAGACACAAACATTCTAGAGAGCTATTTATCCATTTCACAGCCGAGAGTGTTCCAAATCAGTCATTTTTTTATCATGATGTTATTTATATAAGATGAAAGTAGGCTCTTGTTCAAAACTGTTAAATTTCCAGATGGTTAACTTATTTCAGAAGCATGCTGAGAAGATAGGGTCATCAATGAGTAATAGCTCATCCAAATGAAAATGCCAGTATATACATATTTGTTCACACATATAAAAGTATTGTAAATAATTTAAACAGAAGCATTTTATTAGTGAAGCAGATATACATGTCATGTAGTGACTAGGGACTGTGGGCGCCTACCCAATCTTTCGAACTATATGTCCCTTATTCTATCCTTGTTGCCCAGATTACACCTGAAGATGGAGACGCCGGAGTCGCATGCATTGCTATGATAATAAATTAACCCCTTAAGCCCCAAGGGTGGTTTGCAAGTTATTGACCGGGCCAATTTTTACAATTCTGACCACTATCCCTTTATGAGGTTATAATTCTGGAACGCTTCAACGGATCCCAGTGACTCTGACACTGTTTTCTCGTGACATATTGGGCTTCATGATGGTGGTAAAATTTATTTGATATTACCTGCGTTTACTTGTGAAAAAAAATTAAAATTTGGCAAAAATGTAGAAAATTTCGCAATTTTCCAACTTTGAATTTTTATGCCCTTAAATCAAAGAGATATGTCTCACAAAATACTTAATAAGTAACATTTCCCACATGTCTACTTTACATAAGCACAATTTTGGAACCAAAATTTTTTTGGGTTAGAGAGTTATAAAGGTTGAAAGTTGACCAGCAATTTCTCATTTTTACAACACCATTTTTTTTAGGGACCACATCACATTTGAAGTCACTTTGAGGGGTCTATATGATAGAAAATAACCAAGTGTGACACCATTCTAACAACTGAAGCCCTGAAGGTGCTCAAAACCACATTCAAGAAGTTTATTAACCCTTCAGGTGTTTCACAGGAATTTTTGGAATATTTAAAAAAAATGAACATTTAACTTTTTCACAAAAAAATTTACTTCAGTTCCAATTTGTTTTATTTTACCAAGGGTAACAGGAGAAAATGGGCCCCAAAAGTTGTTGTACAATTTGTCTTGAGTACCCTGATACCCCATATGTGGGGGTGAACCACTGTTTGGGAGCATGGCAGAGCTTGGAAGGGAAGAAGCGCCATTTGACTTTTCAATGCAAAATTGGCTGAAATTGAGATGGCATGCCATGTTGAGTTTGGAGAGCCCCTGATGTGCCTAAACATTGAAACCCCCCACAAGTGACACCATTTTGGAATGTAGACCCCCTACGAAACTTATCTAGTTGTGTGTTGAGCACTTTGACCCACCGAGTGCTTCACAGAAGTTTATAATGCAGAGCCGTAAAAATAAAAAATTATATTTTTCACAAAAATGATCTTTTTCCCCCAATATTTTATTTTCCCAAGGGTAAGAGAAGAAAATGGACCCCAAAAGTTGTTTGGCAATTTGTCCTGAGTACACTGATACCCCATATATGGGGGGGAAACCACTGTTTGGGTGCAAGGCAGATCTCGGAAGGGAAAGAGCACCATTTGGAATGCAGACTTAGATGGATTGGTCACTTTGCATTTGCAGAGCCCATGATGTACCTAAACAGTAGAAACCCCCCACAAGTGACCCCCTTTTGGAAACTAGACCCCCCAAGGAACTTATCTAGATGTGTTGTGAGAACTTTGAACCCCCAAGTGTTTCACTACAGTTTATAACGCAGAGCCGTGAAAATAAAAAATCATTTTTTTTCCACAAAAATTATTTTTAGCCCCCAGTTTTGTATTTTTCCAAGGGTAACAGGAGAAATTGGACCCAAATGTTGTTGTCCAATTTGTCCTGAGTACACCATTATCCCATATGTGGGGAGGACCAACATGTGGGTGCATGGCAGAGCTCAAAATGGAAGTAGCGCCATTTGGAATGCAGACTGAGATGGATTGGTCTGCAGGCGTCACATTGCATTTGCAGAGCCCCTGATGTACCTAAACAGTAGAAACCCCCCACAAGTGACCCCATTTTGGAAACTAGACCCCCAAGGAACTTATCTAGATGTGTTGTGAGAACTTTGAACCCCCAAGTGTTTCACTACAGTTTATAACACAGAGCACTGAAAATAAAAAATCATTTTTTCCCACAAAAATGTTTTTTTAGCCCCCCAAATTTTTATTTTCCCAAGGATAACAAGAGAAATTAGACCCTAAAAGTTGTTGTCCAACTTGTCCTCAGTACGCTGATACCCCATATGTTGGGGTAAACCCCTGTTTGGGCGCACGGGAGAGCTCGGAAGGGAAGGAGCACTGTTTTACTTTTTCAACCAGAATTGGCAGGAATTGAGATCAGACGCCATGTTGCATTTGGAGAACTCTGATGTGCCTACACAGTGAAAATCCCCAATTGTAACTGAAACCCTTACCCAAGGGTCCCCAACCTGTAGCTCGGGAGCCACATGTGGCTCGCAGTCCCATGAATTGTGGCTCGCGGCTGTCTGCCAGCTTTGTTCATTAGCTCCAGATTTAGTAAACGAGTATGAAGAGCACATCTCAGAATGGTGAAATTTGTGAGTAGCCCTGCACAGAAGAGCAGATTTGGGTACACTTCTACTGGTCTTGGGAGTTTAGAGATAATTTAAGTATGGTACGCTGGAGACAGGTTGATACTACCGGTCAGAGGAGGTGCTTGAAGCAGAATGTGATTGTGTTGGGAGTGAAGGAAGAATGCTGAATGGGGGTTTGGTGGGAATCCCTGGATCTTGGTATACTGATTCAGGGTGATTTGTGTAGAAAAGCTTTGGTTATCATTATACCCGTAATGGGGGATTTGGTTGCCACTACTGTGAGGGGAGCTGGAGCTGGATGTGGCTCTCGACCCTTTTGCAGAGCTGAATGTAGCTCTCAAGGTCAGAAAGGTTGGAGACCACTGCCCTAACCCAAACACACCCCTAACCCTAATCCCAACCAGACCCCTAACCCCAACCACACCCCTAACCCTAATCCCAACTCTTACCACACCCCTAACTCCAACACACCCCTAACCCTAATCCCAACCATAACCCTAACCAAACCCCTAACCCTGACACACCCCTAACCCTAATCCCAACGTAAATGTTATCCAAAACCTAACCCTAACTTTAGCCCCAACTCTAAATGTAGCCCTAACCCTAATGTTAGCCCCAACCCTACCCTAACTTTAGCCCCAACCCTAACCCTAACTTTAGCCCCAACCCTAACCCTAACTTTAGCCCCAACCCTAACCCTAACTTTAGCCCCAACCCTAACTGCAGCTCTAACCCTAACTTTAGCCCCAACCCTAACCCTAACTTTAGCCCCAACCCTAACCCTAACTTTAGCCCCAACCCTAACTGTAGCCCTAACCCCAACCCTAGCCCCAACCCTAACGCTAGCCCTAACCCTAGCCCTAACCCTAGCCCCAACGCTAACCATAGCCCCAACCCTAACCCTAGCCCCAACCCTATCCCTAGCCCTAACACTAGCCCTAACCCTAGCCCTAACCCTAGCCCTAACCCTAGCCCTAACTCTAGCCCTAACCCTAATAGGAAAATGGAAATAAATACATTTTTTTGTTTTATTTTAATATTTTTCCCTAACTAAGGGGGTGATGAAGGGAGGTTTGATTTACTTTTATAGTGGGTTCTTTAGCGGATTTTTATGATTGGCAGCTGCCACACACTAAAAGACGCTTTTTATTGCAAAAAATAGTTTTTGCGTCTCCACATTTTGAGAGCTATAATTTTTCCATATTTTGGTTCACAGAGTCATGTGAGGTCTTGTTTTTTGTGGGACGAGTTGATGTTTTTACTGGTACCATTTTCTGGTATGTGACATTTTTTGATCGCTTTTTATTCCAATTTTTGTGAGGCAGAATGACCAAAAACCAGCTATTCATGAATTTCTTTTGTGGGGGGCGTTTATACCGTCCCATGTTTGGTAAAATTGATAAAGCAGTTTTATTCTTCGGGTCAGTACGATTACAGCGATACCTCATTTATATAATTTTTGTTATGTTTTGGCGCTTTTATACGATAAAAACTATTTTATAAAAAAAATAATTAGTTTTGCATCGCTTTATCCTGAGGAGGACTATAACTTTTTTAATTTTTTGCTGATGATGCTGTGTGGTGGCTCGTTTTTTGCGGGACAAGATGGAGTTTTCAGCGGTACCATGGTTATTTATATCCGTCTTTTTGATCGCGTGTTATTTCACTTTTGTTCAGCGGTATGATAATAAAGCGTTTTTTTTGCCTCGTTTTTTTATGGTGTTCACTGAAGGGGTTAACTAGTGGAACAGTTTTATAGGTCGGGTCGTTACGGACGTGGCAATTCTAAATATATGTACTTTTATTGTTTGTTTTTTTATTTAGATAAATAAATGTATTTATGGGAACAATATTTTTTTTCTTTATTTAGGAATTATTATTTATTTTTTTTTTTTACACATCTAAATATTTTTTATTTTACATTATCACATTGTCCCAGGAGATGACATCACTATATAGTGACAGATCGCTGATCTGACACTTTGCAGAGCACTGTGTCAGATCAGCGGTCTGACGTGCACTGCTCCAGGCTTACTGGCGCCTGCTCTGAACAGGCGCTTGTAAGAAACGCTTGGTACAAGGTGAGCACATCGCCTTGTACCGAGGGTCTCAGGGAAGCCCGCAGAAGCAGAGGTGACTCTATGTCTTCCTTTCCTGGGGCGGTCCTCATGTGAGCCAGTTTCTTTGTAGCGCTTGATGGTTTTTGCCACTGCACTTGGGGACACTTTCAAAGTTTTGCCAATGTTTCGGGCTGACTGACCTTCATTTCTTAAAGTAATGATGGCCACTCGTTTTTCTTTACTTGGCTGCTTTTTTCTTGCCATAATACAAATTCTAACAGTCTATTCAGTAGGACAATCAGCTGTGTTTCCACCAGACTTCTGCACAACACAACTGATGGTCCAAACACCATTTATAAGGCAAGAAATCCCTCTTATTAAACCTTACAGGGCACACCTGTGAAGTGAAAACCATTCCCGGTGACTTCCTCTTGAAGCTCATCAAGAGAATGCCAAGGGTGTGCAAAGCAATCATTAAAGCAAAAGGTGGCTACTTCCAAGAACCTAGAATATAAGACATAATTTCAGTTGTTTCACACTTTTTTGTTAAGTATATAATTCCACATGTGTTAATTCATAGTTTTGATGCCTTCAACGTGAATGTACAATTTTCATAGTCATGAAAATACAGAAAAATCTTTAAATGAGAAGATGTGTCCAAACTTTTGGTCTGTACTGTATGTGATAATTAACTCGCTACAAGCAAGATACCTATTGCTTATACATTTCTGCTACTCCTGTGTGCTCCTGTGTGTAACCACACTTCTGCTAGAAAGATACCAGTTAGCCTATACATTTTTGTTTTAACTGTGGGTTACTGCACATCTGCTAGAAAGATATCATTTAGTCTATACATCTCTGCTATTCCTGTGTGCAATCACACTTCTGCTAGAAATATATCACTTAGGGTACTGTCACACAGTGCAATTTTCATCGCTACGACAGTACGATTCGTGACGTTCTAGCGATATCGTTACGATATTGCAGTGTCTGACACGCAGCAGCGATCAGGGACCCTGCTGAGAATCGTACGTCGTAGCAGATCGTTTGGAACTTTCTTTCGTCGCTTGATCACCCGCTGACATCGCTGGATCGTTGTGTGTGACACCGATCCAGCGATGTGTTCGCTTGTAACCAGGGTAAACATCGGGTAACTAAGCGCAGGGCCGCGCTTAGTAACCCGATGTTTACCCTGGTTACCAGCGTAAACGTAAAAAAAACAAACAGTACATACTCACATTCCGGTGTCTGTCCTCCGGCGTCTCAGCTTCTCTGCACTGTGAGCGCCGGCCAGCCGGAAAGCGAGCACAGCGGTGACGCGGTGACGTCACCGCTGTGCTTTCCGGCTATGGCGCTTACACAGTGGAGAGAAGCAGAATGCCGGGGGACAGACACCGGAATGTAAGTATGTACTGTTTGTTTTTTTTACGTTTACGCTGGTAACCAGGGTAAACATCGGGTTACTAAGCGCGGCCCTGCGCTTAGTAACCCGATGTTTACCCTGGTTACCCGGGGACTTCGGCATCGCTCCAGCACCGTGATTGCAACGTGTGACCGCAGTCTACGACGCTGGAGCGATAATCATACGACGCTGTGACGTCACGGATCGTGCCGTCGTAGCGATCAAAATTGCACTGTGTGACAGTACCCTAAGTCTATAAATCTCTGCTATCTTTGTGTGCAATCACACTTCTACTAGAAAGATATCAATTAGCCTTCACATCTCTGGTATTTAGTGTATTTTCACACTTTCAAAGACATACTGATAGGTAATTTAGATTGTGAGCCCCATCGGGGACAGCGATGACAATGTGTGCAAACTGTAAAGCGCTGCGTAATATGTTAGCGCTATATAAAAATAAAGATTATTATTATAAAAATAAAGATTATTATTATTATTATAAAGATTATTATTATTCTGCTAGAAGAATACCACTTAGCCTATACATCTCTGCTATGCCTGTATATAAACACACTTCTGCTAGCAAGATAACAGTTTACATTTGCATCACTGGTATTCATGTGTATCAGCACTTTTGCAGCAAGATACCAGTTTGCTTATATATATTTGCAATTCCTGAATGTAACTGCAGCGCCCCAGAGTCCTGGTCGTTGCAGTACTGTGGCTCCGCCACTATGGGGAGCTATGGTGCGTCCGATGGCACTGAAGGAGTTCATCTGATCAGGTATCACAGACACCAATACATTTCACAGCCGGGCCTCCGGGGGGAGCTAAGGGTGCTATTAATTAGGCCACTCCCCACCATAGTGGGTAAACTGGGGGTCAGGCAGGAAGTTAGATCAGAAAGCTGACTGGATTGGACGAAGCAACACCTGGTGGCAGAGGGTGTTGTGGAGGAAGAGACAGTAGGGTCTCTGTCAGGGTTGGGATCCTGACAGAGGCTTGGCATTGAAAAGAACGTAACGGGTCCGCGCCAGCTCCGGGAAGCGGCGGGACCCAAGAAAGGACTAGAAGCGAGATAGATTGTGCTGAGTGAGAAACGAGATCAAGCAATAGGAGAATACCAGTAGGGGTCATGCTGTAAGACCGGAGCAACACCCTACTGAGGCGCATTACCGGTGGCCGGAACGCCGAGGGAGTGGGATAACATTCATCTTCAAGCAATACTCCAAACAGCGGCAGGGCAGTCAGTCTCAGGCGGGCTGTCTCACCTAAATCACCTATGAAGTCTTGGGAGGCAATTGCAGGAGAGGGGCGACTCTAGGGTCCCGGAAGAACTCCAGGCCTACCCGACAAACGGGTGCCGTTCTAACCGTGACATCAGGAAGGGACGGATGATTAGCAGAAGATCAGTTAATCGAGTTGTTGTGAGGGAACTTAAGAAACAGACACAACAGTTGTGGGGTACTTTCCGTAAGCATAGCAGGGAAGGACTACAACACATAGCGCTAAGAAGGAAGGCACCGATTTCCACCTGGGAAGAGAACTCTGGAGGTGCCATTGGACCGGCCGGACTTGCGCAGCCTGGTGAACCGTATTCTGGACTGAGGACCCAGAGATCTTCAGTAAAGAGGTAAAGAGACTGCAACCTGGTGTCCTCGTTATTTACCGCGACCTGCACCCCACAACTGCACCGTTACAACACCACTTATTGCACCGGACGTCCCCCACTGACAGACAGGGCCACAGACCGGGTCTAGCCACCGTGACAACCCCAGAACTGATAACTCAGAGGCCCGGCTCCGGGTACCCCTCGGCCCTGCGGCGGTGTGGGGGCGCTCCAACTTGGCGTCACGAACAGGATCTACTTAAGCCTGAAGAATCAGGTCATGTGTGCCTTGGAACTGTGATTTATCGTGCTTGGACTGTGCTTTATTACAAGGACTGTGTGTTGCCACTTGCCGCCAGAAGTTCCCGCCAAAACCGCCGCCATTACAGCGCTAAGGAGAGCGCAGGAGAAGAAGAAGGGCGTGGAAGTGGGCGTGAACAAGCTGAAGAGCGCGAAAGACAATGGCCGCCCAGTCTAAATATCTCGGCCCCTTGAGGACGTGTCCGTCAGCAGCCGAGATCCGCCTCCTGATCCTTAATGGTGGGCAGAGACAACGAAAACGAAACCGCCCACGAAGAAGAGAGCGGGAAAAGGACCAGGAAGAAGGAGCGAGCGACATGGAGGACGCCATGGCGAGCCGCCCGGAGCCGGAGCGTGGGGTCGGAGCAGAGGACTCCCCCAGCCACCCGGAGGGGCACCGCAACCAGGCCTCCACCGCTGATGCTGAATTCCTGCAGGCCGGAGTGGACGAGCTCAGCGACCGACCCCGGCGGACGCAGCTGAGCACTGAGGCCGGGTGGAAGAAGGCCATCATCAGGAGCCTCACCGGACATCTGTCGGCAGCCTCATCTGGTCCGGAGCAGGGAAGAAGTCCCAGCGCTCCGAAGCTGGAAAGCAAGGCCCTGCCGGAAAGGGGTATGCTGCAAGCAGAGATGACAATGTCGCAGCACAAGGCCCTGCAACCAGCGTTCCAGACCCCAGCGGAGGCAGAGCAGACCGGCACCGGAGGGACCGCATCTGAAGCAGGTATGAAAGACGACCCTGCCCTGACGACCGACACCCCTCCAGTGACTGCTAGTGCCACAGCTGCTGACTCCGTTCCAGTGACTGATCTTGCAGCGGCCGCTACCTCTGCTGCAGCAAATGCCCATACTCAAGCTGCGCAGACCTCCATCGCTGCGCATGATCTAACCATACATGAAGGACGGATTAACGGCGTTTGTCCAGCACTGGGTGTAACCCTGGACCTCACTTTGCCCAGGCCAAGAAGGGTTAAGTGCCAGGTGCAGCCCTGGAAGCCGTCCAACTAAACCTCGGAAACCTGAAACTGTAAATAGTTAACTGTTTATTTCCTTGCTGTTTTGCTGCTAAAACCCGTCCTGGGTTAACTCTTAAAGGGATCCCTTTGTTTACCCGGGATCCCTATTGCTTTTTATTTCTGCTTTCACTTTCATTTTTGCTTTTTGGTTCACAATGTTATAAAAACTGCTGAATCATGAACAGTGCATGATACAAACTTCTTGTAAATAGTTTGCACCTTATTAAAGGCGCTTCCTACTGGTTTTACTTAGAAAGAGACTCTTTGCGAAGATACCACACCGGAGTCTTTGCTGAGTATGGACTGGTAGCTAGAGAACAAATGCTACCTCCTAAAGACTTGGTCCCTTCTTAAAGGGGACATCCACGTGTATATTTGAAGAATCGTATTGCTTTAAGATTGATGGATAGCAATAATGTCTTGATGAGCGAAAGTGATGATAATTCTTACATGTAAAAGTTATATGTATTTGATTGGTTAAATGTAGAGAAATGCAGATGATGTTTCCAGAAAGAAAATAGTAATGAGGATTGATGTTATAAGGGGATAGGTGATAATGTTGATAAGAAACTGGGGATAGAAGGTAAACCCTGAGTCCTCCGTAGTAAGTTAGTTATTGTAAAGAAAGAGTTAATAATGTGTTACAGAAGACAGAAAGTGAACCCGTAGGGGTTGGGTAGTGAGTCCTCCTAGGAGCCATACGTAGACGGCTCAGTGCTTCTAAAACTGAAAGTAATGTTATGATCTATACTGTGTATAGAAGTTGAAAAGGCAGTAGGCCCTGGCTGAACGGGGCGGTCCTGTAACAGAAAGGAGAGGCAGTAGGTCTGGTGCCAATAGGACAGGCGGTCCTGCAGATTCAAAGAAGGAGAATGAAAAAGTTAATTTACCTTATAATGTGATTATAGGAAGGTCTTTGGTGGATACAGAGTGTATGTCCTTAAAGGCAATGTTAAAGTATTGTTCAGCAATTTTTGCACTTAGTAGAATACCCGGTTGGGTAACAGGAGTTATTTATAGCCTGTAATTTATAATGTTTAATGTTTGTAACCATGTTCAAGTATTCTCACCTCCCATAAAGGGAAGCTTGTTCAAGTATACGTATTGTTATTTGCACTCAACAAAAATTGTATGTCTTTTTGCTAAACTTGTATTATTGTTTTCTTCTCAGTCCCGGAGTACTGTGTTTAACCAGGGGGGAGTGCAGCGCCCCAGAGTCCTGGTCGTTGCAGTACTGTGGCTCCGCCACTATGGGGAGCTATGGTGCGTCCGATGGCACTGAAGGAGCTCATCTGATCAGGTATCACAGACACCAATACATTTCACAGCCGGGCCTCCGGGGGGAGCTAAGGGTGCTATTCATTAGGCCACTCCCCACCATAGTGGGTAAACTGGGGGTCAGGCAGGAAGTTAGATCAGAAAGCTGACTGGATTGGACGAAGCAACACCTGGTGGCAGAGGGTGTTGTGGAGGAAGAGACAGTAGGGTCTCTGTCAGGGGTGGGATCCTGACAGAGGCTTGGCATTGAAAAGAACGTAACGGGTCCGCGCCAGCTCCGGGAAGCGGCGGGACCCAAGAAAGGACTAGAAGCGAGATAGATTGTGCTGAGTGAGAAACGAGATCAAGCAATAGGAGAATACCAGTAGGGGTCATGCTGTAAGACCGGAGCAACACCCTACTGAGGCGCATTACCGGTGGCCGGAACGCCGAGGGAGTGGGATAACATTCAGCTTCAAGCAATACTCCAAACAGCGGCAGGGCAGTCAGTCTCAGGCGGGCTGTCTCACCTAAATCACCTATGAAGTCTTGGGAGGCAATTGCGGGAGAGGGGCGACTCTAGGGTCCCGGAAGAACTCCAGGCCTACCCGACAAACGGGTGCCATTCTAACTGTGACATCAGGAAGGGACGGATGATTAGCAGAAGATCAGTTAATCGAGTTGTTGTGAGGGAACTTAAGAAACAGACACAACAGTTGTGGGGTACTTTCCGTAAGCATAGCAGGGAAGGACTACAACACATAGCGCTAAGAAGGAAGGCACCGATTTCCACCTGGGAAGAGAACTCTGGAGGTGCCATTGGACCGGCCGGACTTGCGCAGCCTGGTGAACCGTATTCTGGACTGAGGACCCAGAGATCTTCAGTAAAGAGGTAAAGAGACTGCAACCTGGTGTCCTCGTTATTTACCGCGACCTCCACCCCACAACTGCACCGTTACAACACCACTTATTGCACCGGACGTCCCCCACTGACAGACAGGGCCACGGACCAGGTCTAGCCACCGTGACAACCCCAGAACTGATAACTCAGAGGCCCGGCTCCGGGTACCCCTTGGCCCTGCGGCGGTGTGGGGGCGCTCCATAACCATATTCTTATAGCAAAACCCCAGTTGCCTAAACATTTCCGTAGTTTCTTTACTATATTCACATCTGGCTTTGCTGCATGTAATGTTTCTAGCGCCACTTCCCCATCTGCCATCCTGAATACCTTGTTGTACTGCTCCTTGCTGATGCTGATCCGTGTGCTCAACCTTACCTATGTCATAGAGAATCCACCTTGCCAAGTGAGCTCATAACAATAAATCCTGTACATATCCTAGTATATATACATATGGTGCTCAATCAATTGAGATTTTGTACACAAAGCTCACCAGTTTTTCAACCCTCTACTATTATTATTTTTTTAGAGCACCATTATTTTAATTGTGCTGTATATGTGTCAGATACATTCAAGTTTTAGGCATGACCACACCATGTGAAAGAAGTCCACTCTGTACACTATACATCTATAACATATAAGCATACTACCCAAGCCCATATTCACTACAAGGAATGGGCAACACTTCACATAATGTTACAAAATATTAATCCCACAGTTGAATAGACTGTGGTCAAAGAAGTGTCACATAGATATATTTAAAAAAAACTAAATATCTTTATTATAAATGGTTAAAATGCATATGAATACATAAATAAACAATAAACAAGGTGACTCAAACAAACCAAAAAATCCAAATGAGGTTAAATGGAGCAGGACACATAATAATTACACAGGGAATGATCTATATGGACAATACACATGCTGGGGTGTAGATTACTGAAAAATAATCATGAGCTGTTAAAGCTCAAATGGCATATTGCTGCTATCCTTTGGCCATGCAAGCATATTGAAATGGTATACTGCCATTGCCAATTAGCCGTAAGAACAAATTTATAGGAATAATAGGACTAATCGACATTGCCATGTCTCAACATTCTCAATCAAAATGTATATATGTATATATATATATATATATATATATATATATATATATATATATACTGTATATATATATATATATATATATATATATATATATATATATATATATATATATATATATATATATATATATATATAAGATTCAATATTCCTGTTATGCAGTGAGGGGGCAAAGCATGTAAATGTATTTAGCCAGCTATGTCGAAATGGATGCATATGATTCAATGCAATCCTCCAAATGCTGTGGCGGGACTAGCACAAAAACTGGACCATAGATCTATTATTAGGCTAGGTTCAGATTGCGTTAGTGCAATCCGTTTAGCGCGAGCGCTAGCGGATTGCGCTAACGCAATGTCTTTTTCGGGGCCGCGTTCAGGGGTCGCGTTAACGTCCCCGCTCTCGCAGATCCCCGATCTGCGAGAGCGGGGAACGGACCTCTGGCGCGCCGCGGACGCTGCAAGCAGCGTCCGAGGCGCGCTACAAAACACCGGCACATCGCTAGCGCGTGCCGAAAATGACACGTGCTAGCAATGCGCTCTAACATTGCCGGCAATGGGAGCGCTAACGGGTGCGGTGCACGGCATTAATTTCGCCGTGCAACGCTGTCCGTTAACGCTATCCCATTAACGCAATGGGAACCTAGCCTAATTCAAGTGCACTCAATATTTCACTTTACTATTACAATCAAAAGCAAGTAGGTTCCAACCACCCCACGGCAAATACATATTACCTGGGTCTGTGTCGCTCCCAAAAGTGCTCTGCCAAGTGGCACGTTGAACCTCCTAGCCCCGACGCGCATTTTGCGTGTGCTTCTTCCTGGGGTGTATCTTTATGGTGAGCATCATAGGACTTATACAGTCAACTAGCCAATGGGGTTTGAGGGGAGGGATAACCACATGAGTCATCAAGTAAACACCCACTCGGTTGAAAACCTGCTGGTAACTATGCAATACAGAGTGCCGAAGCGCTGTATCTGCCCATCCGGATGGAATCATGCTGGTAAGTATGCAGCGTAAAATAGCTGAGCCGCTATCAAAACCCACCGAATGGAGTCATGCTCGTAGCTATATGTCTGAAAGTCACCGGACCATTGTAACCGCCTACCCAAATGAAATCATGCAGCACAAACTAGCAGAGACGCTGGACACGCACACTGGATGGCATCAATCTGGTAACCACGTAACATAGGAAAGCAAAAGCGCTATGAGTAGATTGAGAACAAACAGCAGACAACCACATTGAAACAAGTAACCAAGTGAACGCCAATGCAAATTGTAGTGGCAGATCAATATCTACCAGCAAGTTATGCTGAATTCTCAAAAGCGCCAAGAAAACTGTGCAAACTAAAGAAAAAATGTTCATGATAGTTATAACATCTGACGGACCAATAAAACTTAAAGGCACAGGCTAGCAGCCATTAAGTCATGAGGTATACAACCATACAGATGGAGTCACATTTGTCATTATACCGCACCACCTAACATGAAGGCACTACACATCAGCCAGAAACAAGAAATAATCATCCACATTGGATGCCCATAAGGATATACCTATTCAATGTATATGGAGCGCCCCCACACCGCCGCAGGGCCGAGGGGTACCCGGAGCCGGGCCTCTAGGTCTCAGTCCTGGGGTTGTCACGGTGGCTAGACCCGGTCCGTGGCCCTGTCTGTCAGTGGGGGACGTCCGGTACAATAAGTGATGTAGTAACGGTGTAGCGGTGCAGTTGTGGGGTGCAGGTCGCGGTAAATAACGAGGACACCAGGTTGCAGTCTCTTTACCTCTTTACTGAAGCTCTCTGGGTCCTCAGTCCAGAATACGGTTCACCAGGCTGCGCAAGTCCGGCCGGTCCAATGGCACTTCCAGAGCTCTCCTTGCAGGTGGAAATCGGTGCCTTCCTTCTAGCGCTATGTGTTGCAGTCCTTCCCTGCTGTGCTTACGGAAAGTACCCCACAACTGTTGTGTCTGTTTCTCGTGTTCCCTCACAACAACTTAATTCGCAATGATCTTCCTCGTCCCTCCAGATACTATGGTAGGAACGCACCCGTATGACGGGGAGGCTCGGAGATCTTCCGGGACTCTATCTGCGCCCCTCTCCTGTTGGTACCCCCCTTTGCCTTCCTGGATGATGCGTGAGACAGTCCGCCTAAAGCTAACTGCCCTGCCGTAGGTCTGAGGTATGGCTTGAAACTCTTTACCTATTCGGCGTTCCGGCCACCGGTAGTGCGCCTCAGTAAGGTGCTGCCTCTTTCAGCACAACCCTCACTGGTATCTCCTTTCGCTTGATTTCGTTTCTCACTCAGCACAATCTATCTCGCTTCTTAGTCCTTTCTTGAGTCCCGCCGCTTCCAGGAGCCTGCGCGGACCCGTTACGTTCTTTCAATGCCAAGCCTCTGCCAGGATCCCACCCCTGGCAGAGACCCTACAGTCTCTCCCTTCACAACACCCCCTGCCACAGGGTGTTGCTCCGTTCAATCCCGTCAGCGTTCTCACTAACTTCCTGCCTGACCCCCAGTTTACCCACTATGGTGGGGAGTGGCCTAATGAATAGCACCCTTAGCTCCCCCCGGAGGCCCAGCTGTGAAATGTATTGGTGACTGTGATACCTGCTCAGAGAACTCCTTCAGTGCCATCGAACGCAGCATGGCCCCCCTTAGTGGCTGAACCATGCTACTGCAACGACCAGGACTCTGGGGCGCTGCACTCCCCCCTGGTTAAACACAGTACTCCGGGACTGGGAAGAAAAACAACAATACAGGTTAGCAAAAAGACATACAGTTTTGTTGAGTGCAAATAACAATAAGTATACTTAAGTAGGCTTCCCTTTATGGGAGGTGAGGACACTTTTAACGTTACAAACATAATCAACATTATAAATTACAGAGCATAAATAACTTCTGTTACCCAACCGGGTATTCTACTTAGTGCAATTTTTAGAACAATAACTTAACATTGCCTTTAAGAAACTCACACTCTTAGTCTATCAAAGGCCTTCCTATAATCACATTATAAGGCATTTCAACTTTACATTCTCCTTCTTGTGAACCTGCAGGACCGCCTGTCCCTACGGCACCAGACCTACTGCCTCTCCTTTCTTTTACAGGACCGCCCTGTTCAGCCAGGGCCTACTGCCTTTCGCTACTATACACAGTATAGACATAACATTCCTTTCATTTAAAGAACTCTGAGCCCGCTCTACTCGGCTCCTTTAAGGACTCACTCTCTAACCCCTACGGGTTCACTCTCTGTCCTTAGTAACAAAGTAACTTTTCAATGGGGACGCGGGGTTTACCTTCTATCCTCACCTTCATTATTACTTCTTTTACTTTCAACTATGCAGGCTTCTACATCTACCCCTACGGGCTCTCTGCATCTTTCCTTTCTACAAAACATTATTCAGATTTCACATTTCAACAACTTCAACACATATAACTCGGCATGTAAAACAGTTACATTTCTTTTCAAGGCATCATTATCACATTACTGTTCGGTAACAGTATCTCTTTCAAATTTACTTCGTCACATCCCCTTTAAGAGGGGACCAAGTCTCTCTGAGGTAGCTCGTCTTCTCAGCCTACCAGCCCATGCAAAGGTTCCGGCATGGTATCTTCGCAAAGTGTCTTTAACTAGAACCGGTAGGAAAGGTATCTTCGCAAAGTGTCTTTCAAACAAATAGGGCAAATATCTTCGCAAAGTGTCTTTAGCTAAAACCAGTAGGGAGCACCTTTAAGAAGGTGCAACTTTTTACAAAGGAGAGTTTGAATCATGCGCAGTTCATGATTTCTGCAGTTTTTTTAAACTTGTGCAAAACTTTGAGAACAACAACAGTGGCCCTGGGTCAACAAGGGGTCACCTTTAACCCTAAACGGGTTTAGCAGCAACTTAGAAGAACAGTAACTATGTACATTTTTCAATGGTATTACTTTACCGTTGAGATGTGGCGGGGGGTCTTCTCTCCGGCCTCACCAAACCAACAGATCGTTCTGGTGAGCCAGGGCGTCGTTCTGGTCCCAGCAGTGCCAGAATCCCCCGCTGGGAGATCCTCTTGGTCGGTAACCGTACACGTTCCCCTGGGGCACGGTGAGGTCGAGCTTCTGATGGTTCCGCGGGACCGGGCTCTGCAGCTTTCCTCGCCGGAGTATCGTCTTCCGGTGCTCCTGCAGCAGCCTGGAGGGCATCGCATCGCTGCACGCCTCGGGCTATCCAGCCCGTCTCACCCGCGGCCCTCCTCCACCGCGTGTAGGTGACAGTATCACCTGGCTCTAAGTTGCAATCAAACCTCCCGCTGCTTGGTTCCACCTCTATCCGATCCACACGGACCTGTAGTGGCTCCCCGATCTCCTGGATTATTCCCCGTCCAGACTGGGGATTGAAGGCCACCACTACACCCCAGTGCGACGGTGGGATCTCTGGGGGGCTTACCAGGTCAATCTGCTCAGCGGGCTGGGGCCGGCTCCGCCAGGCTGCCATCGGACGCCGGTAGTGTTCCGCATCCGGGATTATTTTCAAGTCCGGCGTCGGTGGTGTATCTTCGGATGCGGCCAGGTGGGAAGGAGCAAGGGACACTGGGGACAGGCGGATTTCTGTTGGCTGCCCCATCCGAGCTAGCACACGGGTGTCAACCTTTAGGCGGCGTGCCAGCTGTCGGGTCTCGGCTGCAGCCGCACACTCCGCGGACATCGGCGGAGGGGGTCGTCCCATCGGTGGCCCTGCCAAGGCCGAACCCCGCAGTGTGGGCGTCCCTGAGGCTACCTCAGGCTGCGTATCCTCAGGCCGAGCCGGGTCAGCTCCGCGTGGCACTCTGGATGTCGCCATCTTTTTCTCCTCTTCCGCGTTTTCTTCCCGCGGTCTCTTCCGTGGGCGGCCCCGTCCCCATGGTCTCCACCCTCCGACCAAGATCAGGAGGCGTACCTCAGCTGTTGACGGGCACGTCCTCAGGACACAGAAATACTTAGACTGGGCGGCCATTACTGTTCGCGCTCTCCAGCTCGTCTACGCCCACTCCACGCCCCTCTTCTCTTCCTGCGCTTTCCTCAGCGCTGCAATGGCGGCGGATTTTGGCGGCAAATGGCACAGCACACAGTCTTGCAATAAAGTACAGTCCAAGCACAGTAAATCACAGTCTCTAGGCACACATGACCTGATTCTTCAGGCTTAAGTAGATCCTGTTCGTGACGCCAAGTTTGGAGCGCCCCCACACCGCCGCAGGGCCGAGGGGTACCCGGAGCCGGGCCTCTAGGTCTCAGTCCTGGGGTTGTCACGGTGGCTAGACCCGGTCCGTGGCCCTGTCTGTCAGTGGGGGACGTCCGGTACAATAAGTGATGTAGTAACGATGTAGCGGTGCAGTTGTGGGGTGCAGGTCGCGGTAAATAACGAGGACACCAGGTTGCAGTCTCTTTACCTCTTTACTGAAGCTCTCTGGGTCCTCAGTCCAGAATACGGTTCACCAGGCTGCGCAAGTCCGGCCGGTCCAATGGCACTTCCAGAGCTCTCCTTGCAGGTGGAAATCGGTGCCTTCCTTCTAGCGCTATGTGTTGCAGTCCTTCCCTGCTGTGCTTACGGAAAGTACCCCACAACTGTTGTGTCTGTTTCTCGTGTTCCCTCACAACAACTTAACTCGCAATGATCTTCCTCGTCCCTCCAGATACTATGGTAGGAACGCACCCGTATGACGGGGAGGCTCGGAGATCTTCCGGGACTCTATCTGCGCCCCTCTCCTGTTGGTACCCCCCTTTGCCTTCCTGGGTGATGCGTGAGACAGTCCGCCTAAAGCTAACTGCCCTGCCGTAGGTCTGAGGTATGGCTTGAAACTCTTTACCTCCTCGGCGTTCCGGCCACCGGTAGTGCGCCTCAGTAAGGTGCTGCCTCTTTCAGCACAACCCTCACTGGTATCTCCTTTCGCTTGATTTCGTTTCTCACTCAGCACAATCTATCTCGCTTCTTAGTCCTTTCTTGAGTCCCGCCGCTTCCAGGAGCCTGCGCGGACCCGTTACGTTCTTTCAATGCCAAGCCTCTGCCAGGATCCCACCCCTGGCAGAGACCCTACAGTCTCTCCCTTCACAACACCCCCTGCCACAGGGTGTTGCTCCGTTCAATCCCGTCAGCGTTCTCACTAACTTCCTGCCTGACCCCCAGTTTACCCACTATGGTGGGGAGTGGCCTAATGAATAGCACCCTTAGCTCCCCCCGGAGGCCCAGCTGTGAAATGTATTGGTGACTGTGATACCTGCTCAGAGAACTCCTTCAGTGCCATCGAACGCAGCATGGCCCCCCTTAGTGGCTGAACCATGCTACTGCAACGACCAGGACTCTGGGGCGCTGCATATATACATTAACCCCTTAGTGACAGAGACAATTTGGTACTTAATGACCAAGCCAATTTTTACAATTCTGACCACTGTCACTTTATGAGATTATAACTCTGGAACACTTTAACAGATCCCGCTGATTCTGAGATTGTTTTTTCATGACATATTGTACTTCATGTTAGTGGTAAAATTTCTTCGATATTAGTTGCGACTATTTATGAAAAAAATGGAAATATAGCGAACATTTTTAAAATTTTGCAATTTTCAAGATTTAAATTTTTATGCCCTTAAATCAGAGAGATACAGTATGTCACACAAAATAGTTAATAAATAACATTTCCCACATGTCTACGTTACATTAGCACAATTTTGGAAACAAAATTTTTTTTTGTTAGGAAGTTATAAGGGTTAAAAGTTGACAGGCGATTTCTCATTTTTACAACAAAATTTACAAAACCATTTTTTTGCAAACATTTTATTTCAGAACCAATTTTTTTTCATTTTCACAAGTGTAAAAAGAGAAAATGAACCACAAAATTTGTTGTGCAATTTCTACTGAATACGCTGATACCCCATATGTGGGGATAAACCACTGTTTGGGCATACGGCAGGGCTTGGAAGAGAAGGAGCACCGTTTTACTTTTTTAATGCAGAATTGGCTGGAATTGAGATCGGACACTATGTGGCGTTTGGAGAGCCCCTGTTGTGCCTAAACAGTGGAAACCCACCACAAGTGACACTATTTTGGAAACTAGACCTCTTAAGGAACTTCAAAACAACAGAACGGAGTATACAAGTCCCAATACGCATTTTATTTAAAAATTGTATAATTTTATTTATATTATCAAAATATATAATTCAAACTGAGTAATCAAATATAAATACAATACATATAAATAACAGGATTAGTGGAGGAGGAAACACTATAATAGTGGCGGAGCGGATGACAACACCTATCACATCATATCACAAGGACTGCTATTGTGGGAGCCATAGTATGAAAAAAAAAAAAAAAAAAAAAAAAAGTTGCAACAGTGCAGGTTATATCACTAGCTAAAGTGCCATAGTGCCTACAGGACTCATCACCTCATATCATATAAAGCAGCTTACCCATTAGGTCTGAGATGTCTCACCACGCTCCACACACCACCCCCTTGACGCACGTTTCGCGGTCGCTTTCTCAAAAAGGGGTTTGAGTCCTGTAGGCACTATGGCACTTTAGCTAGTGATATAACCTGCACTGTTGCAACTTTTTTTTTTTTTTTTTTTTTTTTTTTCATACTATGGCTCCCACAATAGCAGTCCTTGTGATATGATGTGATAGGTGTTGTCATCCGCTCCGCCACTATTATAGTGTTTCCTCCTCCACTAATCCTGTTATTTATATGTATTGTATTTATATTTGATTACTCAGTTTGAATTATATATTTTGATAATATAAATAAAATTATACAATTTTTAAATAAAATGCGTATTGGGACTTGTATACTCCGTTCTGTTGTTTTGTATTTATTGGGGAGTTTAATAGACTGTCCTATTGTTTCGGACAGAAATATTGGGAGAGATATAACAATCCTTGTCTCTCGGCCACGCATATGTATTAATTTTTGTGAGTTTTGTATTGACTCTTAAGGAACTTATCTAGATGTGTGGTGAGCACTTTTAACCCCCAAGTGCTTCACAGAAGTTTATAACGTAGAGCCGTGAAAATAAAAAATCATATTTTTTACAAAAATATTATCTTTTCACCCACAAATTCTTATTTTTACAAGTGTAACTGGAGAAAGTAGACAACGAAAGTTGTTGTGCAATTTCTCCTGAGTACGTCGATACCCCATACGTGGGGGTAAACCGCTTTTTGGGTGCACGGCACAGCTTGGAAGAGAAGGCGTTCTGTTTGACTTTTTCAATGCAGAATTGGCTGGAATTGAGATCGGACACCATGTCGCGTTTGGAAAGCCCCTGATGAGCCTAAACAGTAGAAACCCCCCCACAAGTGACCCAATTTTGGAAACTAGACCCCCCAAGGAACTTATCTAGATGTGTGGTGAGCACTTTGAACTCCCAAGTGCTTCACAGAAGTTTATAATGCAGAGTCGCAAAAATAAAAAATATTTTTTCCCCAAAAATGATTTTTTGTAGCCCCCAATTTTTTATTTTTCCAAGGCTAAAAGGAGAAATTGGACCCCAAGAGTTGTTGTCCAATTTGTCATTAGTACGCTGATACCCCATGTGTGTGGGGACCACTGATTGGGCACACATCGGGGCTCGGAAGGGAAGTAGTGTCGTTTTAAAATGCAGACTGTGATGGAATGGTCTGCGGGTGTCATGTTGCATTTTCAGAGCCCCTGATGTACCTAAACAGTAGAAACCCCCCCAGTGACCCCATTTTGGAAACTAGACCCACCAAGTAGCTTATCTAGATATGTGGTGAGCATTGTGAGAGCCCAAGTGCTTCACAGAAGTTTGACACAGAGCTGTGAAAATAAAAAATCATTTTTTTTCCACAAAAATGATTTTTTAGCCCCCAATTTTTTTTTATTTTTGCAAGGGTAACAGGAGAAACTGGACCCCAAATGTTGTTCTCCAATTAGTCCTGAGTATGCTGATGCCCCATATGTGGGGGTAAACCACTGTTTTGGCGCACGGCAGAGCTCAGAAGGGAGGGAGCACCATTTGACTTTTTGAGCGCAAAATTGGTTGTCGCATTTGGAGACCCCCTGATGTACCTAAACAATGGAAACCCCCTAATTCTAACTCCAACCCTAACTCCAACACACCCCTAATCCAAACCCAATCCTTATCACAACCCTAACCATAACCCTAATCACAACCCTTACCCCAAACTACCCCTAACCCTAATCACAACCCTAACCATGACACTAATCAAAACCCTAAGACCAATATACCCCTAATTTTAATCTCAACCCTAACCTCAAACCTAACCCTAATCCCAACCCTAATCCCAATACAACCCTAATCCCAACCTGATCCATAATCTTAATCACAACCCTAACCATAACCCTAATCACAACCCTAACCCCAACACACCCCTAATCCTAATCTCAACCCTAACCTCAAACCTAACCCTAATCCCAACCTTAATCCCCATACACCCCTAACCCTAATCCCAACCCTAACCCTAATGCTAACCCTAATCCAAACCCTAATCCCTACCCTAACCCTAATCCCAACTCTAACCCTAACTTTAGCCCAAACCCTAGCCCTAACCCTAACTATAGCACCAACCCAAACCCTAATTTTAGCCCCAACCCTAACCCTAACTTTAGCCCTAACCCTAGCCCTAACCCTAACTTTAGCCCCAACTCTAACCCTAACTTTAGCCCCAACCTTAACCCTAGCCCCAACCCTAACCCTAACTTTAACCCAACTCAGTTTAGCCCAACTGTAACCCTAATTGGAAAATGGAAATACATATTTTTTTTATTTTATTATTTTTTCCTAACTAAGGGGGTGATAAAGAGCTGAGTTATTTACAATTTTTTTTTAATTTTCATCACTGTGATAGGATCTATCACAGTGACCAAAGTGAAACAAGAGGAAGAATCTTCCTTTGCCAGCCGGCAGATCACTGTGCATGCGTCCACCATTTTCTTAGTGGAAGAAGAAGCCAGGAGGGGAAGCAGGAGGATACCGGTAAGTATGACAGGGTCCCCGATCCCCCTATTTCTCTGTCCTCTGATGTGCGATCGCATCAGAGGACAGAGAATGAATCATCGCACTTTTTTTTTTGCGTTCTCCGGTAAACTGTTAATACCGGCGATCGCAAAACAGGGGTCGGTAAAAACCGACCCCAATCTTGTTCTTTGGAGTTTCGGCTGCCAAAGAACATGATCTGGGATCTGTCAGATGCCGGCCGGCGGGCGCACTGCGCATGAGCCCGCAATTTTTTTGTCGGAAGATGGCGGCGCCCATGGGGAAGCACGAAGAGCACCGGGAGACACAGGTAAGTATCGGGGACCCCATTTCTCTGTCTTCTGATGTACGATCACATCGGAGAACAGAGAAATTAAATGGCAAATCGAGTTGTTTTTTGCGGTCACCTTTAAATGGTTAATTACCAGCGATCGCAACCTGGGGGTCGGTAAAAACCGACCCGAATCATGTTCTCTGGGGTCTCGGCTACCCCCGGCAACTGAGACCCCAGAGAAAATCCAACTCTGGGGGGGTGCTATACACTTTTTCCACAGTGCCGTGGTTTAAGTACACTTAACTACTGCCATTAAAAGGCGTATCGGTGATCGTTAAGGGGTTAAACTAATATGGTGTGATGTGCAAATATATGCCTTAAAAAACTATAAAAACTTTTTTAGAAAATAGAAAATAGAATAGTGATGTAATGTGACCATGTCATACCAAAGATAGCACTGAATTGTACTACTCGCTACATGGGAAAAGTGAGGTGAGACAGAAAATTAGTGCATTAGACTTAATAAACGTGCCAAAATTGACGTGGTCGCCTGGAAAGTGAAATAGAATTGTGACCATTTCATTTTCAAAATAACATAATAGTGTATTCTAACCTGTGAGTGTGATTTTACTGTACACTGAATTACCCGCTTTTCTATAGGACACCAGTGTGCATTTCTCACAAGTCACTCTGATGGTTCGTGTGGTGTGCAAGTTTTTCTCGCACCCATAGACTTTCATTGGCGATTCTCTGCTGATATACGGTGAAAATCACAGCATGTTGCGATTTCTCTCACACATATATTCCGAGAAAATAACGGATGATAGGAGCTGCCCCAGAGATTAACATTGCGATTTTTTATCCCATAGCACTCATCTGTGTTACGGTCTAGTGTGACTCCAGCCTTAACAACCTTAGCTGGCCATGTGGTGTGTGACACATCATCAGACACATCTTGTTTCATTTATGAAGGAGGGACTCTTAAAGTCACAAAGCATTCTTTTATAGGGGCATCAGACTGCATTAATATTCTTAAAGGACCATTATTAAGCAGTTGGTCTCCTATACTGTTGCCTATGCAGTGAGTAGCTGGGCTGCCAAAAATTAGGACCCGCCACAATACCCCTTTCACGAGACATACAGGAGGGCCTCCTGAATAAAATGTTACCATTATAAGAAAGTGGGTCACCCATAGTGTTTGCCTATGCATTGAATGCAAGGCCTGCCCTGCCCCACAGTTACATGCATCCCAATAAGCCTTTGAGCCCACATACTGGCACATACTGGATGGCCATAGGAAAACCTAGTTCACATTATTCAGTTGGTACTGCTATACTGTTTGCTTAGGCATTGAATGCAAGGCCTGCCCTGCCCCAAAGTTACATGCACCCCAATAAGCCTTTAAAGTCACGTACTGGATGGCCACAGGAAAACCTAGTTCACATTATTCATTTTGTACTTCCATACTGTTTGCTTAGGCACTGAATACAAGGCCTGCCCTGCACCAAATTCACATGCACCCCAATAAGCCTTGGAAGGGATGTATAGGTGTGCCTCCTGAAAACAATGTTCCTATTATTAGGAAGTGGGTCTCGCATAGTGTTTGCCTATGCAGTGAATGCAAGGCCTGCAAAAAATTAGGAGGCACTCCAATGCCCCTTGAAAAAGATGTGAAGGAGGGCCTCATAAAAAAATTACATTATAAAGGAGGGGACCTCCTATACTTGTAATGCCCATACACTAAGTGTATGGGCTGTGATGCAGTGACCTCTGTTACAGCTAGGGGGCGCTGTGTGTGCTCCTCAGGATATGCATGGAGGTGTATCTGTGGTTATAATGATGGTGAAACAGTGACTGGCAGAATTGTAAATAGCCAATATGTGTCGCAGAGGGAGTCTGCACCATAAGCTTGAAGTAATGTTGTTGTTCTGGGAACTGTAGTCCCACAAGTGTTTGTATAATAGTCAAGGGAGGCTTACAGGGCTAGTTATGAGAGCTGGGCAGGTCGAACTAGCCACACACCACCCACCTATGGGAGTGGTTACAACTACATAATGTGACCAAGGTGTGGGTCACATGTTCGGTAGTGGTTCCTGTGTATGGACCTGCAGTGGGGTCAGTAGTGGTTCCTGTGTATGGACCTGAGTGGTCTCTGTAATGGAGACTGTGTAGATCCTGGACGGCTTGTGTGTTGGGAGGTCCTGAGTGTGGACTGGATCCCTGATAAGCGCACTGGGAGGCCGTGGATCTGAAGACTGGTGTGTTGGGAGATCCTGGGAGTAGGATCGGATCCCTGTTAAGCTCACTGAGAGACTTGTGTGTTGGACGGTCCCAGGTAGGGATGGACGTCCTGAATAGCACACTGAGTGGCCTGTGTTGGAAGTCCTGGGAGTAGGATTCCTGAATAGCACAACCTGTGTTGGAACTCCTGGGAGTAGGATTCCTGAAGAGCACATGGGAAGGAGTGGATGCAGAGTCTGCAACGGAACTGCACTGGTAGAGCTACAGCCGTCTGAGGATCTGGTCTGTCAGGTGGCCTAGTGAGTAAGGCATTGTCCGGGATGGTGATCCCAGGTTTGTAATTTCCTGAGGAGAAAGGACTGGCACGAATCAGCGTGTGGAGCAGGAGCTCCTGGAAGGTATCCCAGAGTATGGGCAACTGTGTGCACTGACAGGGGGTCAGTAATAAACTGTGTGGTCTCCAACGGTAACTGGATGAAGTGAGGTCCAGCGTGTTTTGAGACTACAAATCAATGTTGTGTGCGCTATATGACTAGAGACATTGATATGGTGTACGAACACCCCCGGGAACTAGTCAAGTAGGGTTGGTGGTTATAGTGTCTGAACTGTGAGTTAAAAGTGGTATCTGAAATATCTGAGTTAAAACTGCAACTTAATGTCACCGGTTGGTGCCTATTGTGTTCTATGAAGTTTACAATGAACTGTGCATAACCCGGTTTCTGACTGCATAATAACCCGCATGGACTGTTTTGTGAGAAAAACATGCCTGTGTGACTCAATCCTGTTGCTAAGCAAGTGTCCCCCAACACATGCTGTAAGCGCTATCTCACAAGGCTGACAAACATTTCCCCCTGGGGGTACACATTTATTTTTTTTAAAACATTTTTTTTACGGGCATCATAAACACCCTTGCAAGAATTAGAGTGGCTGTTGCATTACGGAATACATTCACCCTCGTGTTCTAGTGGTGGTGTCTGAAGAGATGTGTAGGATGTCCTCCTATGAATCTATTCCTAATTTAAAGGAGTGGCTCTCCTATACTTGGAATGTCCATACACTAAGTGTATGGGCTGACAAACATTTTCCGCTGGGGGGGTACACTTTTTTTTAAAATACATTTTTAATACCATACACCCTTGCCAAAAAATGGAGTGACTGTTGCATCATGGAACACGTTCACCCTGGTGTTCTAGTAGTGGTGGATGATGAGGAGAAGGACGAGGATAACACCAAATAGCCAAAAGTGTATACCCATGTGTCGGTGTGAAGAGGTGCATGGGAATATACCTCCCAAAAAAACCACTGTATTGGAGGTTATGTTTTGCTGTCATTCAGTGGTGTACAGAAGTCTGGCCCAATCCAGCCCTTGTTCAGTTTTATAAGAGTTAGCCTGTCAGCTGACAGGCGGATGCGCTTATCAGTTATAATTCCACCAGCAACACTAAAACCCGCTCTGACAAAATGCTAGCGGCAGGGCAGGCCAGGATCTCCAAGGCGTAGAGAGCCAGGTCATGCCACGTGTCCAGCTTGGATACCCAATAATTAAAAGGCACAGAGGAATTACGGAGGATGTTGGTGCGGTCAGCAAGATACTCCCTCAGCATCTTCCCAAACATTGCACTCCTTGTGACAGTACCCCACACCTCTGGGCATGGGTGATGGGAGGGACTGAGAAAACTCTCCCAGAACTTTGCCAGTGTTCCCCTGCCTTTGCTGGATTGGAGTTGTGTCTCTCGCCTGTACTCCTTGGTTGTCCAATGAACTATGACATCTGCCACCAGCGTTCTCAGATGGGAATTTTTTTAGTAATTCCGCAACAAGGGCCCTCTGGTACTGCACCATTTTAGTACACCTGTCTGCCTCAGGAAGAAGAGATTGAAAGGTCTCCTTGTAGCATGGGTCGAGAAGTGTCACCAACCAGTAATGAGTGTCAGTGAAAATTTTAATAATGTGAGGGTCACTGGAAAGGCAGCGCAACATAAAGTCAGCCATGCGTGTCAGACTGCTAACAGGCAAGACTTCCGTGTCCTCACCAACAGGACGACTGACCATGCTGTCATCATAGTCCTCTCTGTCCTCAGGCCATCCAAACTGAACAGATGGTATGACAGTTGTGCTTGTAGTACCATTTATAGCTCGTGAAAGTAGCTCCTGTTCTTCCTCCTTCTCCTCTTCCTCATTGTCTACCAATCCACATTGGGACGACATGAGGCTGCGCTGTGTGCAATCACCCTGTATGGTTCCTTGCTCCATGTCCTCATGCTCCACCTGCAATTAATCCTCTTTCCTTATAAGTAGAGAGCTTTTCAGAATACTGAGAAGTGGGATGGTGATGTGATGCTAATTATGGTGTCATCGCCGCTCACGATCTTGGTGGAGTCCTCAAAGTTTTGTACGATGATACATATGTCTGACATCCATGTCCACTCCTGAGGTCTTATGTGTGGAGTCTGAACTGAATAACGATGGCCTTGTTGATGCTGGTAGTCAACAACTGCCCTCTTCTGCTCACGAATCATTTCCAACATATGCAGTGTAGAGTTCCATTGCATGGGGACATCACACACCAATCGGTGAGCCGGAAACTGCAAATGCTGCTGAAGCACGGCAAGGGCGCCTGAAGCTGTAGCTGACTTTGTGAAATGGGCACACAGGTGGCATAATTTCACAAGCAGATCAGGCAGCTCTCGGTAGCTTTTGAGAAACTGTTGAATGACGAGGTTAAACACATGGGCCAGGCATGGTAAGTGTGTGAGCTCATCTTGCCTCAGAGCTACCACCAGGTTCCGGCCATTGTCACACACGACCATGCCTGGCTGTAGGTTCAACGATGTCAGACACAAATCTGACTGCTTTTAGAGCTGTCCACAACTCTTCAGCATTGTGAGGTTTGCCAACTAAGCTGATTAGCTTCAGCACAGCCTGTTGTCACTTGGCTGAGGCTGTGCTGCAGTGCTTCCAGCTTGAGACTGATGTGCTCATTTCAGAGATGGAGGCTGAAGAGGAGGAGGAGGAGTTGCAGGAGGTGTAGACTGTGGGGGCAACCCTGATTGACGTAGGGCCTGCAATCCTCGGCATCGGGAGGATGTGTTCCATCCCAAGGTCCGACTGGGTCCCGGCTTTCACTATGTTCACCCAGTGTTCCGTCAGTGAGATGTACCATCTCTGCCCACAAGTGCCTATCCATGTTTCTGTAGTTAGATGGACTTTCCCAGTAACAGCATTGTTGAGGAAACGGGTAATGTTGTGGGACACGCTCTTGTGTAATGCCGATAGGGCACATCGGGAGAAATACTGACGGCTGTGGACCGAGTACCTTGGGACGGCCACCACCATCATGTTGCGGAAATCTTCCATCTCCATGAGCCTAAAAGGCAACATTTCAAGTGCAAGCAGATGAGAAATGTGTGAATTTAGTACTGTGGCCTGTGGGGCATTGGCTGCATATTTCTGTTTTCATTCCAATGACTGGGGTATGGACAACTGAAGGCTGTGCTGGGACAAGGACGTGGATGTGCTTGATGATGGTGCTAGTTAACTGTGGGCAATGACAGGTGTAGGGCTCGAGGCATCTTCGCATGCACCATGGACAGTTGATTTTCTTGCACGCACAACAGTGGAAGAAGCAGTGGTGTCACCCGCAGACACTGTTCCTGGAACCTGGGGTTCGGCCCTCAAAGTCGGGTGATTTGCTGCCATGTGCCTGATCATACTGGTGGTGGTCAGTCTGGTAGTTTTGCTACCCCTGCTGCTGCAGGCATGGCAGGTGGTGCAAATGACCTTTTTGGGGTTCTCCACAGAGTCTTTTAAAAACAACCAGACTCGTGAAGACCAAAAAGTTGAACTGGCAACTTCTGTCATGTTGATGTTACGGGGAATGAATGCACGCCTTCTGTCTGCGGCCACCACACTGATTCTTCCTTCCTGTTGGGGTGCTATGCCTCCTACCCCATGTATGCTGCTGTCCTTGCTCTGCATGTCCTCCTGCCAGGTTGGGTCAGTAACTATATCATCCAGCACCTCGTCTTCCACATCCGTACCCTGGTCCTCCTCCTGACTTTTTGGCAATTGTGTCTCATCATTGTCCACCTCTTGTGACACTTTGCCACTGTCACCTTCGTGTGACCGTGGCTGCTCAAATATTTGGGCATCGCTACATGCAATCATGATGCTCCACTTCAAGTGGACTGGCCGAGAGTCCCAAATCTATAAATGGAAAAGTGAACAGCTCTTCGGAGTGTCCAAGTGGGGATCAGATGTCTCCGGGCACTCAGCTTGGTTGGAGGAAGGAGGATCAGGGTCAGTAATATGCGGTCCAGACTCACGGCTACCCAGACTTGACTGCGTGGAAGACGTGGTGGTGGTGGCAAAGTGACTGGAAGTACTGTATTATCCGCTATCCAACCAACAACCTTTTGACACTGCTCCAGGTTCAATAGTGGTGTGCTGCGGTCCCTTAATAATTGAGACAGGAAGGTCGAGCGAGAAGATGTGGGTTGTGTTGTATCCCAATTTCAGCTTGCCCACTTCCTCAGTCTCTGCATACACCATCAGCAACACATCCACTTCCCTCTCCCTTGCCACGCGCCTTGCCCATTTTAAATGGACTACTACAATATTTTCCACGTTCACTACAAATGGCTGAATTTGGACCAAACTTATATGTGATCACTGCATAAAAACCACAGTTTAAATTATCTGGACTGTAGGTAAAAAAAAACTGTTGTTAATAAGTAGGGTAAGACACAGCAAAACCAGTTCAAAGGAGCCTTCAAATGCCAAAATTTTTAGCCCACAGTTAGAGGAGGCGTTTGACAGAGATACCACACTGTTCAATATGTGGCTAGTATACTTTTAATTTAACCCCTTCATGACCTTGGGATTTTCCGTTTTTCTGTGTTCGTTTTTCGCTCCCCTCCTTCCCAAAGCCATATCTTTTATATTTTTCCATCAATATGGCCATGTGAGGGCTTATTTTTTGCGAAACGAATTGTACTTTTGAACAACATCATTGGTTTTACCAGGTTGTGTACTAGAAAACAGAAAAAAAATTCCAAGTGCGGTGAAATTGCAAAAAAAGTGCAATTTCACTTGTTTTTTGTTTGGCTTTTTTACTAGGTTCACTAAATGCAAAACTGACCTGTCATTATGATTCTCCAGGTCATTACAAGTTCATAGACACCAAACATGTCTAGTTTCTCTTTTATCTAAGTGGTGAAAACAAATTCCAAACTTTGCTAAAAAAAAAAAAATTGTGCCATATTCCGATACCTGTAGCGTCTCCATTTTTCGTGATCTGGGGTCGGGTGAGGGCTTATTTTTTGCATTCCAAGCTGACATTTTATTGATACCACTTTTGTGCAGATACGTTCTTTTGATCGCCCGTTATTGCATTTTAATGCAATGTCGCGGTGACCAAAAAAATGTAATTCTGACTTTTCAATCAGGTTAATCCTTTATTAATTGATAGATTGGGCGATTCTGAATGCAGCAATACTAAATATGTGTAGGTTTGATTTTTTTTATTGTTTTATTTTGAATGGGGTGAAAGGGGGTGATTTAAACTTTTTTTTATTTTTTTTCACATTTTTTTTAACTTTTTTTTTTTAACTTTTGCTATGCTTCAATAGCCTCCATGGGAGGCTAGAAGCTGGCACAACTCAATCGGCTCAGCTACATAGCAGCGATCATCAGATCACTGCTATGTAGCTGAATTGCAGGCTTGCCATGAGCGCTGACCACAGGGTGGCGCTCACAGCAAACCAGCATCAGTAACCATAGAGGTCTCATGGACCTCTATGGTTACTATGCAGGCACATCGCTGACCCCCGATCATGTGACGGAGATTGGCGATGCGCTCATTTCCGGCCCGATGGCCAGAAGCGCCGGTTACATGCCGCTCTCAGTGTTTGACAGTGGCATTTAACTAGTTAATAGGTGTGGGTGGATCGCGATTCCACCCGTTGCTATTGCGGGCACATGTCAGCTGTTCAAAACAGCTGACATGTCCCGGCTTTGATGTGGGCTCACCGCCAGAGGGGTTAAAGAGAAAAATACTGTATACAACTAGGGTAACACACCGCAAAAAAAAAAAGGTGAATGTAGGCCTGAAATGCCCAAATTTGTAGCCCACAGATAGATAAGGCGTCTGACAGAGAAACCACAATGCTCGATATGTGGCCTGTTTTTTGTATTTCCCCCCCCCCCCAAAATACTATACAGAACGAGGGTAACAGACAGCAAATACAGTGGGATGTAGGCCTGAAATGCCACAATTTGTAACCCCCAGATAGATCAGGCGTCTGATGGCGATACCAGACTGTTCAATAGGTGGCCTGTATTTTTTATTTTCTCCTCCAAAATATTGTGGAGACCTAGGGTAAAAGACAGCAAATACAGTGGAATGTAGGTCTGAAATACCCAAATTTGTAGCCCACAGATACATCTGGCGTCTGACAGAGAAACCACAATGCTCAATATGTGGCCTGTATTTTTGTATTTTTTTTACCCCAAAATAGTGTATAGAAATCGGGTAACAGACAGCAAAAAAAGGTGAATGGAAGCCTCAAATGAAACAGTTTGTAGCCCACATGAGGCATGTCACAGAGATACCACACTGTAAAATATGTGGCCTGTATTTTAATTTTTTACAGCAAAATAGTTTATAGAACTAGGGTAAGACACAGCAAAAAAATGTGAATGTAGGCCTGAAATGCCCAAATTTGGAGCCCAGAGATAAATCAGGCATCTGACGGAGATAGCACACTGTTAAATACGTGGCCTGTATTTTGTTTTCCTAACAAAATTGTGTCAATAAGTAGGCTATGACACTACAAAAAAAATTCTTTGGAGGACTGAAATTGGAAAATATTTAGCGCAATGATATGTGATCCGAGACAAAACAGTGTTAAATATATGAACTATAGCAAAATATTTTTTGTCAGCTAAATATTTTTTGTCAGCTAAATATTTTTTGGGCAGCCAAGTGGTGTGAATTTTTTTTTAAGACACTCCAAAAAATACTACAGTACCAAAAGAAAGGCCAGAATTTTATGCACACTCACATCTGATGCCTGGGATGGGCAAAGCCTTTCAAAATTGCTGGATTTTCATGCTGTAATATTTAAAGGATCTGGCTGTAGTCTGCAGTGTCAACAAGCAAATGAAGGGAGAAAGGGGCTCTGGATTGCTTTGGAATAAAATAATCAGGATTAAGGTGCAAAAAAAAAAAAATATTCCTAGCCAGTAGCCACTGATACCTGGGGCTAGGTATATAAGTAATAGGCAGCAGCAGACTGTAATGAACCATTTTGATGTATACAATGATATCTAGATACCCACATACAATGCCTGCAGGCCTTGCACTGATATGTATAGAGCCACATACACTCCCCTGCCTACCTAGCACTGCAATCTAGATACTACGTAATTAGTCCTTAGAAGTAGTGATGAGCGAGTGTACACATTGCTCGGGTGGTCTCTGAGTATTTTTAACTGCTCGGAGATTAAGTTTTTGTTGACTCAGCTGAATGATTTACGGCTGCTAGCCAGCCTGTGTACATGTGGGGGTTGCCTGGTTGCTAGGGAATCCCCACATGTATTCAAGCTGTCTATCAGCCATAAATCATGCAGCTGAGGCAATGAAAACTAAATCTCCAAGCAGTTACAAATACTCGGAGGACACCCGAGAAACCAGTATACTCACTCATCACTACTTAGAAGGACTGTTGGGTTAGCTGGATTTGTGGATTCTGAGATGGTAGACCCACACTGACTAATAAATCACCAAATCTGACCCTATCTCAGCAGCAGCTCTCCCTACACTGTCTGAATCCGGAGCAGAATGCGGCAAGCAGGGCGGTGCTAGGTCTCTCATAGACCTGATGATGCTGTGTTGCCAGCCAATCACTGTAATACCACAACAAAGATGGCTGCGGCATTACAGTGCATGGCACACAATCCCTGCATGCTGATTGGCTCTCTAAAGAGTGCCAAACATGCAGGAAGGGAACTCAAGTTATTTTAAAGTTAAGTTAGTATAGTGATACTCGGGCGAGTAACGAGCATTACCAAGCATGCTCGCTCATCACTGCTTATAAGGCATTCATAGTGTAGGTGAGACATACTAAGTGGGATATCTTTGGAACTTTACTAAGAATATCTCACAGGTAGGGTAGGGTTGAGAGTTAGTATGATATGAGTACTGCACCACATGGTGTTCTCATCCTAATAGGTGCTATGGTATATATGTCTTTTTCTGAGCTCTTGTGAATACTGTATGTCTTTTACAATCATTTCTTTTTGTGGAATTACCTTGGTTAATCAAGCTTTTTTTTAAATTATGTCTTTTAATGTATATAAACTAAAAATCATGTTTTACTAATTTTTCGAAAGTACTTCTCTTGTCAGTCTGAGGTGGATTTCAGTGCCTTATTTCCTTGTCATTCTACTGGTGTAAGAAGCTTGTTGATGGTTGTAGGAAGTGATTGATTGGACTTGTTTATTCTAAAGAGTGTGCAACCAAATATTAGGGTGAGGATGTCAAAACTTTTGTCCAACCCACTTTTGTTATTTTGTGTGTCCAATTTGCTTTTTTTATCTCTGTTTATTTGTGTTGTTCCAATGTACACAAAGGAAGTAAACATGTGTAACAAAATGTGTAAAATGCAATAATTTCCTTGGAGAAATATTTCATTTTCTGGAACAATTTCAAAGGTGCCAACACTTCCAGTCATTTTTTATGTACTGTATGTAAAAGCAAAAATAAACAAAAAAGTGCACATATTTGATATCGTTGCATCTGGAATGACCTGACCAATAAAATTGTCACACAAGTTAACCCCTTCAGTGAACACCGTAAAGAAAAATAAAAAATTGCCAAAAAGCAATTTTTTTCGTCATACTACTGAAAAAAGTGGAATAAAGTGGAATCAAAAAGTCAAACGTAAATAAAATTGGTATAGCTGAACACGTCATCTTGTTCTGCAGAAAAACAAGCTGCCATACTGCTCCATCAGCAGATAAAGACATATAGCTCTCTAAATATAGTGATTAAAAAACATTTTTTTTCTAAAAAGAGGAGTAATTTCCAAAATGATGTCACTTGTTGGGGTTTCCGCTATCTTGCCATGTCAGGGGCTCTTCAAATGTGACATGGCATCCGTAATCTAATCATAATCAGTAGTTTTCCACTACATTTGTGTGGTCAATTTCCTCCTGTTACCCTTTTGAGAATGAAAAATTAGATGCGAAAGCCACCTTTATGTGGAAAAAAATACTTTTTTTCGTTTTCACGGCTTAACATTATAAAATTCTGTAAAGCACCTATAGATTCAAGGTGCTCACCATACCTCTAGATAAGTTAATTGATGGGTATAGCTTTCAAAATGAGGTATTGTGGCATTTTTCTACTGTTTAGGTACATCAGGTGCTTTGTAAATGTGAACAACATGGTGTCTGTACTCAAGATACATTGTATAACAAAGTGTATTGCTCATTTTATCCTGTTGCCATTGTAAAAATGCTAAATTTGGAGCTTAAAGCAACATTTTTGTGAAAAAGTGCCATTTTCATGTTTCCTTCCATATTCCTTTAATTCTGTGAAGCACCTTTGTGAAAGTGAAAAATTTGAGGCAAAGTCAACATTTTTCCAGGAAAAATTATTTTTTTCATTTTTACAGCTCAATCTGTGGGTTCAATATGTTCATCACACCTCTAGATAAGTTCCTTCGGGGTGTAGTATTCAAAATGTTATCATTTCTGGGAAGTTTCCACTATTTAGGCACATCCGGGACTCTGCAAGCATGACCTGGCATCCGATGTCTATTCCAGGGATTTTTGAGCTCCAAAAGTCAAGTGAAGCTCCTTCCCTTCTGAGCCCTGCTGTGCTCCCAAACAGTAGTTTTCCACCACATATGGGGAATTGGTGTACTCAGGAGAAATTGAATAACAAATTATATTGTCTATTTTCTCCAGTTACCCCTAAGAAAATGAAAACTTTGGTAAAAACAATATTTTCTTGGGAAAAGTGAAAAATTTTTTTTTCTTTCCAAATAACTTTATTTCCTGATGCCTGAACGATTAATAAATTTCTTGAATATGGTTTTGAATACTTTGAGGGGTGCTGTAAATAGAATGT